>NC_135542.1:84806282-85552532 GCF_045843805.1 Urocitellus parryii | reverse complement strand
AAACTTATGCCTATAAATTTTCTGTTTTTTAGATTTTTTTTTAGCTACCTGCTAAACTACCTCCATGCAAAGATATCTGCCTCATTCAACAAGTCTAAGGTTAAACTTTTTGTGACTGTACCAAATTTCCTACTCATTCTTTTTTATCCTCCATCCTAACAGGTATCAGACCATCCATCCATGGTATAACCTGAGAACCATCTGTGATATCTCTCTCTCTCTCTCTCTCTCTCTCTCTCTCTCTCTCTCTCTCTCTCTCCCCCCTCATCCAATCAGTCATCACATCTTGTCCATTTTTACTCTGAAATCATGTTCAAATAAATCTCTTATTTTCCATCTTAGTGATTAATGATCTTGTTCAAGCCCTCATCTCTCCACAGTTTGAAATAAGTTCAATTCTTCCAGAGTATAAACTCCATGAGGACAGGGATGGCATCCATTTGACTCATCATTGCATCTTGAGCTTCAAGCACAATGCTTGACTGTGACCAGTCAGGAAATAGGTATTGAAGGAATGAATTGTTCCTGACTATCTACAGATAAAATTAGAGGTCCTTACCCTGGTATATTAAGCCCTTCCTAATCTTCCGCAGGGACATTCCTCTCTTTGTTCCTTGAGCTCCAATGACACCCAACCACATGGGATTTCTGGAAGACATTCTGTTGCCTACCACTCTAGGCCCATGTTCCCCTGTGCCTGGACTATCCTGCCCACACCTGCTTGACCTTGGGCACTGAAGACCTCCATCTTGCTATTTGAGGCACAGTCCACCTACCACCCTCAACAAGCCTTCCTGATACACATGCATGGTCCCCAGGATGAGTGAGCATCTGCTTCCCTGAGCACTCAGACCACCCCATGCACATGACTGTCATTTCACTCTGCCTTGTGATAACCTGTTGTGACCATCTACAGTTCTACATTCTGAATGTTTTGGACTATATCTTATTCATCCTTAAGAGATTCCATTCTAGGAAAATGTCTGTATAGAGTAGATACAAATGTGTTTGAATAAATGAGTAGCTTAAGCAATATATAGGGTATTTCTGGGTTAAAGTGTGATCTCCTATATTAGACATGGTAAAACATCTAAAAAAAAACTTGTACAATTTAAAAACACCTCACATACTTGCATTCACACACTCAAATATATAAATATACAGTATTACCTAGTTGCAGCATAACACAGGGAAAAAAAAGAGGAAATAAAATGTAAAACTAGACAGATCCATGTCTAAAAGCTGGCTATGGTGCACTTACATGGTCTTAGACAAGGCACAATCTTTCTAAACCCTAATGGCCCAAAATATAAAAGGGGGATACAAAAATACTGCCCTGCAGACATAACATATGTAAATTGCCAAGCATGCAGCAAGCACTAAATAAAAGGCAGTCACTATTGTTCTCAGTGTAATGGCATGGATTGACCTAGCCGACCCTGGAACATCTACATACAGGTGTGTTCAGCTTGTGTGCATCTGGGAAGAAGGGTGAACCCGTGCGGGCTCCATGCACAGCTTGCTAGGTCTTGAGCTACCTCCCAGCTGCTGTGTGCTCAGGGAATGCAAACTGATCTCATTTTCACCTCGGAATAACATGATTTTACAGGTGGTTCGCTCCTCCCCACCCCATCAAGTTTAATTTGATATCTAATATTTATAAATCACTTTACAGTATACAAAGCGCTTTGATGCACCCTCTCAGCTGATCATTCATCACATCAGGATGATGCCAGAATCATTTTTTAAACCAAAAATAAATAGTTAAAAACAACAATAAAAACAATTAAAAAAAAAAAAAAACCAACACTTCTACCCTACTGTTCCCATTCAAAAAGGTGGATAAATACCACTGGTGTGGTGTACTCCTATAAGCCTATCGATTTGGGAGACTAAGGCAGAAGGATTAAAAGTTCGAGGCCAACCTCAGCAACTTAGCAAGATCCTGTCTCAAATTTTACAAAGTTTAAAAAAAAGAGCTGAGAATGTAGCTCCATGGTAAATTGCCTCTGGGTTCAATCCCCAGAACCAAAAAAAAAAAAAATAAAGAACAAAGGTGAATAATTGAACCCAGCAATCTTGACTTTGAAGAGGTCAGATAACGGCTATGAAGAAATTAATGAAATGATTACAGTGTTCCCAAGTGTAAAGACAGGCTGCACCCACCAATAGCCAGGTTTCTCCTTGGGGATGTCTGTTTCCTCTCTCAAATCACTGGGGTCTCTTTAGTAAATGATCTCTAGTGGCCTGAAGGAGCTGGCACATCTCCAGAAGGGAGCAATTCAGTCCCTTCTGATCAAGGGAGTCACCAAGCCACCTGGGAATGCACCAATGTGCATTCCTTTTCCACATCTGCAAGTGTCCATATGCACATACACACATGCATACTGCACTGGCCCATGTAGCAGAGCAGATAGGGTCACTGGATGGCACCATCCCACACTGTCAGAAGAGCCACATTGAGTTAGTCCCGCCCCTTCAACTTTTTACCCCTAGCTAAACAGGGTCTCTCATAATCCTTAAAGGCTCATAGTTTCAGTCAACATGATTCTCTATATACCCATCCCCCAATCAATGATGCTATCCAAAGAAAGGGACCAAGAAAGATCCATACACAGAGAAATTGTGGTGAGAAACAGATACATATTTACCTGTGTGTACTGGTAACTGGGGATGGAGGAATGCTGATTTTTTTTTTTATGTATGAGCATTTAAGGTCTGATATGCTGACACTCCTATTGATATTCTTAGAGGCTTCCATTTGCATCTGCTTGATAACCAGAACATACCATATAATCACTCAACCCACTCAACCACTGTTTAATGAGCACCTACAATTTGCTAGAGCCCTGTGCACATCTTGCTCTTATGAAAACATACTCCCTTGAAGGTACATGGACTCAACTTCAAATTCTGGTAATTCTGGGGGAAAAACAAGTATAAAATTCTTTCTAGGGGCTTAAAAACAATGCTTGGAAATCACTAAGCGAAATTCACTTAACCACAAGTTCAGACAGTGTGCTTTGCTTTGTCTTGTGTGTGTTTTTTTTTTTTAACACAGTAAAACTGCCCTCTTCCCTTTTAAGCTTTTAGATGGCTTGAAATGCCAGCAGCACTCATGAATTAATACTGCAGTATGCACACATGCTGTGCACTCATGGACCATATTAACATGTTCAGGGGACGGGGCAGGATGTGAAACTGTGTTTTTAGAGAAACCTTTCCTCACTCACACAAGATCCTGCTGAAAGATGATAAAGTATGGAGAGGCAATTGATGGTGCAGGGACAAATCTGGTAGGTGCTCAAGGCACTCCCTGATGGTGACCTACACTCCCCTTCCACAGAGAGTGAGGCTTTTTAAAAGGTTGCTGTGTTTGCACACTGGATCCCACTTTCTCCAGAAACCCTCCTCCTTTCCTTCTCTCTCTCTCTCTCCTCCCCCACCCCCTTACCTTTGCCAAGTCTGTAGGCTTGCCAGGGTTCTTATTGAGCCCCTTTTTAAATGTTAGAATAAAATGTGCTTATTACACTACTTAATAGAGGCCTGAAGGGTAATTTTGATGACTCAGGGCAGATGGTAAATTAGTGGTAAGACAATGGAAATCCAGCATCCCCTCTCAGGATCTGTGGCTCTCACCAACACACCACACTTCCTCTTCTCACAGTTGTAGCCCTACCATATTTGCCACCGCGGATTTTTCATCTAGATGTGCATCTTGGTGGTTAGCCAATCATTCCTTAGGAATGGCGCTCACTCCTTCACTGTGAGCTGATACCCTTACACTCAGCATAAGGTGTCTAATTCAGCATCAAGTGAGGTAGACTTCTAGCACCTTAATAGCTAAGCAATTCTGGTGCATTGCTTTTATACACACACACATACACACACACACACACACACACTCCTTATATATATATTTATATGCACATTTGCATACTTATATGCATGTTTACATATATATTCATATATGATATATTATATATATAATACATGTTGTGTATATATATTATATATTATCATATAGATGATAGATAATATGATAATAGAGGGAGGTGGTTTGTGGAAACAGAGACAGCATCTGTTAAATTGAGTTTTATATTTCCCAGTTCTCACGTACCACAAATAAAACCTACAAAAATGATAATTTTTCAAACATTGAATCCTCTATTTCTGTGTAATGAGGCATGGAGAGAGGAAGAAAAGAATTTTTGTGCTTTTTTGCCTTTGGTGAAAATTCTCCAAGGAGTAATTTCATCTTTAAATGAAAAGTTTTCTATCAGGTGATTGTACAAGCTCTAGGAATCACTGAAGCCTGGGTTCAGACATGGAGGGATGCGCACAGGCCGGTGGGCACACACACACTGAACGCACACCTGTCCATCATGTGCAGGAGTCAGAAGGCAAAAGAAGTTGGGAAAAATGAATTTAAATGCTTTAATCACATCACAATGGAATTTAAAGCTGCTTGGCCACTAGATATATATTTTTAAATGCACTAGCCCTTAAATATTCTGTTTACTGCCCTGAAAATACCCATGTTTCATTTCCCTCTCAATAGTTGGAGGTAGCTGCTGTGGCAGACAGAGAGGGCATAACCAAGGAGGCTCAGGCTCAATATTCAGGGTCACTTGTGCAGTGCTTCTTAAAACCCTCTTTCGCCACAGCCTGATATTGTTTAGTATCAATTCTGACACTCTCAGGACTTTATTAATCCATGTAATTGAATTAATCCATCCAAGAAATTTAAAATGAACTGATAAGACTAAGCAAAAGTTCATCAATGTAAAACAACACCCAAAATATTTCAAAAGCTTTCCTGATGGAATTCATTCAGCAATGACACATTCGGACCAATTTTCCTGCTTTGAGAATCAATGCTAACACCATCCCATGATCACTCCCCTGTGGTCTAAGAAAAGAACATAGATTTATGCATGGGTAGAGTTGCACAAATTACAAGAGAAAAGAAAAAAAATACAACTACAGGGCAATTGACAAGTATTGAAAATCAGTTTTACCAAAATCTCAAAACTGGCAAGTATTAAAGAGTAGATGGGTAAAGTGCACTGAATGTTCAAATTCCTCTAAGTAGTTTGTTGTGGAGAGCAAGCTCATGAGGAGAAGAGAAGATAAAGCCTGATTACACTAAGTATCTTAGTAAAAGCATTTATGTTTGAATAATCTTTCCTTTTAGGAGCCAGCCATAGTGCTGGGTACCTACAATCCCAGATACTCAGGAGGCCAAGAAAGGAGGATCACTTGAGCCCAGGAGTTCCAGACCAGCTTTAGGCAACATAGTGAGACCCCCATCTCAGATTGCATCCATCATCATCATCACCATTCATCATGTTTCCTCTTTTCTTTGCCATCTTTATTATGGATGGCATGCTATTAATAAAAATAAATTCCTATGCTTAATGATTTTAACAATGCTATGTGCTTTTCTCCTGAGATTATATCTGTGAACTGTACTTCACAGAGTTAAATGTTAAAAAAAAAACCTAATCCAATTGGCACCACTATATTTCCAAATATTTATAGCTAAATATTTCAAACCATACTCTTTATCTGCTGAGAGCTTTCTGCTGAATTTTAGTTGTCTTCTATCATTTCTACTTAGTGGAGGGGGAAGAATCAATAAATTATATGGCAATATACCTGGTATATATAAAAATCCCTTTTCTAAGATTGTTTGCTTCTCAATGTTTTATTTTAAATATGTAACTTAGTATCAGTGCTGGTTCTGCAAACAAATTAAGATAAAATAAACTCAAAAGTGTCTTATATAAAACAACTTTAAACCACAAACTTTCTAGGCAAGCATCCTCACTAAAAGAACATCCAGTTAAGCAGAAAACATTGTATCCTTAGCATGAGTAGATAATAAGACCCTGTAAGCATCTAGACCTCTGCATGAAGCATGCACACTTAGAATTGTGGAAAATGCACTTAGCACAAGGTCCCTCACATATCTGTCCTTTGAATTTTACTTTTAGAGTGAATTTGCAGTAGTGCTATCTCAGAAAGATATCTGAGGATATAGTCTCCTTTTCTACTACAATGAATTCAGAATAACAGTAACCTCTCATAATAAGGATTATAAAGACATTTTCCTTGAAACTCTATAATTATAAAATGCTTTATTAAACAGCTCTATAAATGCTCTTCATATAGTACCTAATCCTTCCTCCTCAAATCCAATCCAGGCTGATGAAGGATGGTCAGAGCACAAGTAAGAAGACAGAATGTTACTTAGTAAAGTGCTCTTCAGGAGTAGGGGATACTCAATGTAGTGGATAACATTATCACCACTTTACAGATTATAAAACTGAGGCCGATCAAGGTAAAGTGACTTACCCTCTCACAGCAAAGCCTAGATTTAAATATGAGTGCCCTAACTCTATATTGTATTTCCCTGGAACACTGCCTGCCTGAAAGGGTATGTAACTAACAGTCACAATCAGCACATTTGATTGTTCTTTCTCACTTGTTTCTGAAGTTTTTTTTTTTATTTTCTACTTCTAAACTCTTAAATCAGAAAAATGCACAGTTTTGATGTGAGAAGGAATCTTAGCTAAGATGAAGTCTCGTTTTGTTCTACTACCTTATGGCATTTTATTTTGAATTTTAAGAATCAAGGAAATTTTCATTTGCCATTGATTTCCACTAATAATAATTAGAAATAGAATGTTTTCCAATTTCCCTGTAGCTTTTTAGAAGCACTTCTGGATTTTTACATTTTCAATCAAATTTTACTTTTTACCTCCGACTGCTATTCCTCAAAGATTTCTGAATTTTTTCATTCTCTGACAGCACTACATTGGGAGGTGGGGAGAAATTATTCTCCTTCTTGCATGATTTATCTTGGATAAGATCATCAGAGAGGCCTTTCTCCAAGCATCCTGAAATTTAACTTGGGGTCCTGATGCTTGGAATAGCCAGGTTCTCTATATTCCAAGGTGCTTAACTGGGAGCTTAATCAGAACAACCATGAATTCCAGAAGCAGGATGCTGAGTGACACTGCCCACTTTTTAAGAAATTCCAGTCAATCAAAATGCCATTCTTTAACCATACCAGGCTATTATTCTGGAGGCTACTCATGCTGTTGGAGCAGTTATGGAGTATTTGGAATATTAGAACACTACAAGTACAGAGAAGCACCATAATTGATTTGTCAATGTTTTATTCTCCTCTTTTTCAATTGGCACGTTCTTTACATGCCCTCAATAAATATTAAACACTCAAACAACTCACTATTAGGGTTGCAAGCAAACCTTCCGAATGTCGGAACAGTAGAGTGAAGAACAATGTACCTAATTGAAATGGCAGGGTAATTTGAAAAAATAAAATTGAGTTGCTGCAAATTCCAAATTCCAGAATAAAAATGTTTATGTTCACTCAAACACAGACTGCTCCTGGATTTGAATAATTATTAGAATAAAAAATACTTGCACACCAACAATATACTTGATATGAACAGAATAAGCATAGTCAATGCCTCTATTATCTTGTGAAGGAAGCATGGGACACAATGAGTATAATAGTTTTCTGGGTAATTTTGTCACTGAACACAGCTTGCAAAATCCAAAAAAATGGTAAAATGGTAGGCCAAGACACAAAACCATAACCAGTATTAGAAACTTCATGAACAACATTCCTCAAAAAATCCCAGTATATGATAGGGGACAGAGAATGCAAATTGAAAGAAAAGAAGGAATTAAATGATCCTACTACTCAATATCTTTCGTATTCTTAACCACATGAATTTTATCAATTCAAAATCTAAAATTCCTGATCCTCTTTGTTAGAAGCTACAACCAGGAAACTATGACCATTAAAATGGCCACAAGCATTTGCATCTGGAACTATGAAGAATAAACATATAATGGTTCTATGAGAGATGATAGCTGTAAATGGAGGGTAATTTTTATTATCTGTACCACTGTTGGCAGAGAGATGCCATTCCCATCTCACAAAGAAAAATTCCATATGGTTGGTAGAGTTGTGGCATCATTTCCATAAATAATGCACATGACAGAATGTAAATAAATAATACATTTATCTGAAGTGTCCAAGAGTGAAGGGCAGGGGGGCTACTCTTATTGAATGAGCAATTCCAAATAAAAGTAGTGTTCAATGCCTTGTTAGCATAAAGCGTTTACCCTAAAATATTCATCTGTAAGGGTTTAAAAACAATTCTAGATCTCGTGGCAACTTTCTAGTAAATGTTCCAACTGGAGCCCAAATGCCCAATTTAATTTCACTGCTGAACTTTCTGTTCAGCTTATAGCAGTGTAGCTAATAGCATCTCACCTATTTGCTATTTTGGATTTTCTAAGTTGTTGGTTTTTATGATCAATGAAGTAACTAGATTTGAAGTGTCACATATGAATTTTTGCCCCATGAAACTAACAGTCTATTCTTTTTTCTTCTTCAGAGAGAACTTGAATATTACAGTCAGTAGAAAGGAAGGCTACAAGTTTAAAAAATCCCAAAGAGTTCACCTGCCTTAGTTAGTGTGCTCAAACTTTACACTGTAAAAGTTATTGGTCTACCTCTCAGAAGGGTCTCCCTTTTGAAGCCCTGTAGACAAACACTCCATTTCATGTAAATAGTATAAGTATGCTTTAGAATCTCAGACATTGTACACCATTGAGTTTGAAATTAAGTTTTCAAATCACTAAGGCAAGACTCTCTGGATAACATAAAACACTACAGGTCACAGTTAATTATAGCTTGTCTATCAAATTAAGTTAATGTTGGAGAACACATCCAAATAGTTATGGGGACATTAAGAAAAGTTTTATTGTCAAAGACATCTTATTCTTTTAGTTTCTAATATTTTTGAAAGAAGAGAAGTAAGCCTTTTACAAGTTGAAATGACACAAGAAAATTCTGGGTTTACATTCATTGTCCATGTGACTGCTATGTCACTATCATTAAAAACTTCATTTTCCAGAGTTTCCTAATAGTCATAAACACACCTCCATCGAGAGAGTTTTTATGGGACACAACATGAATGCAAATTCATCATAAAATGCTAATCATGGAGATCTGGGACCAAATATGGATGATCAATTAAAAATACAGTCACTGAAAACAAATATGTAGGTCTTAAGACTAAGAACACAAAGGGGCTGATAGGAATCTTTATACCAAGTTTTCACAGCCTGAAGGAAGGCAAAGGAGAACAGTTTTCAATGTTTCACCTAATTGTAAGCACAGTTTGGGAATATTTGATGACTTTGGTCTCTACTCAATTCTGTTCTAAAGTAACAATTCATCTCAGGAAAATAAACCTGCATCTGAGTAGCAACCCACAGAGAGCTCTGGAAGGGAAATGAAAGTGAGCAAACTCATTCAAGTTCAAATCCCAGGCATAGGAGGTTTACGAAACAGTGTGGAAAAAGTGATCAGGAAAAGAACTATAGTTCTGCTTTTCTATATAATAATCAACAACCCACATGCTCACCAATAATGAATAATAAACATGTCACCATGTTGTAAAGCGTAAGAAAAAAATCTATAGAAAAAGGAATTCATGAACAGCAACATTGAATTCTAAGTGAGTTTATGTGGTCAGGTACTGATGCTAAAATAATATGTCATATGCTCATATTATAATAATTTTAATATCACTGGGAATGTTTTTGACTTACTATCTTCTAAATGAGTCGAAATCAAGTTTAAATTCATTATAAAACAACTTTGTAGTACGCCAAAATGCAAAAAAAAAAAAAAAAAGGAGTTCAACTATAAAATTTTGCTTCTATTATTCAACTAATAGAAAGTTCTGGTCACTTTTGAAAGTTTTACTTAGTAAACCTATTAATTGTAACAGCATGTCCTTCCGGTGGAGGAATCTTTCATGTAAGTTTTTAAAGAACCATTACATTGCATATTTAAGATTCTATAGCTCATAAATATAAATCCTATTAATTGCCCATGAAATCATGAAGTGTCAAGGGAAGGACCAATTGTAGAAATGTATTTTTGAGAATTATAAGTAATGTAAAATTTATTTTCACACTGATTTATCCTCCATTAGTTTAGCCATATGCAGTGATATGCATATGTCCATGAATATGTATGTCAGAGTGAAGCCACAGCACCATCATTTCATAGCTTAAGAAGAGGCAATGACTTAGCTCCAGTTATAATTTGTATTTGACCACATCTACTCCTGACACCAATAAACAACAGGTGTATAGTTCAATAAACATAGAAATAAGCTTTTCTCACCAGAGCATAAACTCTTTAGGGTATGTTTTAGTCAATTTTAGTAGTGATTCTGATCCAAGAAGTCAAGAAATACAAAATAACTGCAAAAGATTTGCACTCTCATATTTTCCTTTAACAAGGACATATTTTCTAGATTAAGAAATGCTACTTGGCAAAAGAATATTCAGAGAGAGTCTAGGAAAGTGTTGCCAATTGCTTTAATTTTGTGCACTTGAATGCATCAAATTGATTGAAATTGGACTCTGTGACAAATATTTAAATGAATACATTCTTACTTATTTCACATAGTATCCCTTCTACCATTTATTAAAATGTCAAATTTCTAAGTGTGAGAAATCCAGTAATTGCCTAATATAGGTGTATTTCCTAGAGAGGCTGTTTAAAACTCCATAAAGCTTTCCCAAATTCCATAATCCTGAAATCATGGCATATTAAATTAAGGATAAGGTGAAGATGTTCTTTTATTTTTTTACACTACACAGACATAGCCAAATGCTTGAATGTCTCCAAAATGATTATTAAACATACAAGATCTATACACAACTGTTAAAGCCAGTGAAGTATCCAAACTTTTACAGGATCCCCAAAGTCAAATTTTTGAATTATTATCAAAAGGTAAATTGAGAAACTGCATCCTTTGTGTTTTAGACTTTTCTTTTTAAAACAGTGCTAGGAATTGAACCCAGGGCCTCACACATACTAGGCAAGTGCTCCACCACTGGGCTGAACACCCATCCCCTAGACCTTAACTTTTAAAACAGGTATTATATCTTGATGTTTCCTGCTGAGTCAGAACAGCAAATGCCACGTGATTTACAGCAGTGTTCTTTTACTTGGGACTTAGAAAACCTTTAACTCTAACCTTTGCACAACTTTCAGAGAGTATCACATGCATTCTAGTTTTGTATATTTATAAAATAATACTTTCCCATAATTTTGACCTAATTTTTAAATATCCACTTTTTGTAGTCAGGAAAAAATGGCAAACATTTCCACTTCAATTACAACATAAATTCAAGCACTACTTCAATACAAATATGACAGATATCATAATCCAAAAAAGGCCATGTAAAATGCTACAGTTGCAAACATTTAAGACTGTGTAACAAAAATGACTGAGAACCATATCAGTTTACTATCCTTCCACAATTTCCCTGACAGTGGAGTCAAATAATGTTGAATTATAGACCTTCTTACAGGAAGTCTTATTTTATGTTCATTTTTTGAACATTTCCCTGCTAGGCCCTATAGGAATTTGGCTGAATGCCGACTTTTCTTTAAAAGTGTCTGTCTACATACTTGTGCAGTGTTTGATGATTGAATGATCATTTATTAAAACGTTTAGGGTTGGGGATGAAGCTCAGTGGCAGAGCATTTGCTTACCATGAGTTAGGCCCTGGGTTCAATCCCCAGCATTGCAAACAAAACAAAACAAAACAAACACTTCAGGATTTCACATTTGTTTGACATATTGATGTTTCATAAGAAAATATTGTTGTTGCAATGGAAAACATAACATTACCAATATGAAAATATGTCATTTGAATTCATGTTGACAATATTTTCATTCACAGCAAGTGTCTTAATCTAATTTGTTATGTATCTTCACAATTTCTCCAACTTCACTTGAGAGGGGAGGCAAGCTAGCTTTGTAACAGTGCTAAAACTTTAGCCTATCTTCTTGGCCTTAATAAATATGTTTCTACTATAGAACCACAAATAGTCTTTGTTCTCTAGGAGTATGGAGTTCTAGCGCATAATTTTCCTTCAGTCACCAGCAACAGCTGTGTTTTAAATCTTTCAGACTATGACAAACATTTTAAAATTTAAACACATGAGTGTTTGAAAACATAATGATTTAAAATTTGTTTATTTTCAAAGTTAGGCAATTATAGCATGATATATCAGTTGCTTTTTTGAAAGCAGAATCCACAATTTAATCCTTTTTTGGGTCCTCTTCCTCTGCTATTTATGTTTTTCTATATTTTCTAATACAAGCCCTTAAGTTAGGACCAAATAGTTATAACACACACAACTACCTGATGTACTTCTGAATGGTGAGCAATGGAGTCATTCCTGCGAGAGAAGAATTGCTATTTGAGTGACCTATTGCCACAGAGCTAGTTAAATCACTGAACAATACTTACTGTTATGGGCTTTACTTTTTACAAAGTAGTATTAGTATCATTGCTTTCCATTAACCATGGAACTTGCACAGGGGACTTCCACTGAGAGAGAGGAAGGAGAGAGAGAAGGAGAAGAGGCAGAGGGTGGGAAAGATATATATATATATATATATATATATATATATATATATATAGAGAGAGAGAGAGAGAGAGAGAGAGAGAGAGAGAAGCAAAAGAAAGAAAGAAAGAAAGAAGAAATGACAAAAAGAAAATAGTTTTTGTAGTATTAGATTTAGACCTGGCAAGCTTCACAGTGTAATTGATCTCAACTATCCACACCGACCCTATACTTTTTTTCCTTATTGTTTTTCTAGAATGTTTTTTAAATGCCTCTATTAAGAATCAATATATCCCTACTCTGAAATTGACACATAAATACACATTAAAAGCCAAACAGAAAGTAACGATAAAAAAAAAAAACACACCTGGTAAACAACTAACTTTTAATTCAAAGGATACCAAGCAATAAAGGGTCTAGAATGAACATCCCAATTAGCCAGTGTAGTGACAAGCAGTCAACACCTTATTATTTAATCATTAAAGAGAATCTTGCCATAATTTTCCTTTGACATATTTCAGAAAAGGAATTAAGAAGACACCACAAGACCCACAACAGCAATCAAAAGTAAAGTTAGATGATACTAAGACCCTATCACTTGCAAGGCTTGTGTACTGAGAGGTTTTAGGATTAAGTCATTAAGCCAGACCCTATGAAGCATTTACAATTTAAATAAGATCTATCCCAAAGTAAGCATTTAGAAACAAACTATCTGACAAAGGAACCATTTGCTGGCCTCCTGCTGTTTGGGTCCAGTTTTTAATTTTTTTAAAATTTTTTATTGGATGAAAATGAATTGCAGACATTTCTAACATTAGTAAATATCTGCTGGTCCCATCTATTATTGTTATTTTGTTGTTGTTGTTTGTTTCTTAAAGCAGCATATTCAATCCACGAAGGTCATTAGATTATTCCTCTCCTTACTATCCTTCCCTTACCATGAAATCCCCCTAGGATGACTCTCCATACCACTTTGGAGCCAGGGGACGTTTTCAATCAACTCCTACTTCAATTTTAGGAATTATAACCCAAAGTATGCTTTAGAAACAACATTCCGAACTTCAGAAATAAAACAATCGCCACCAAAGTTCCCAGGCCCTCATGGGAACCAAAGCGACTTGGCCTAGGTCGGCCCTAGATCCCCCAGGCCTGGAGCTCTCCAGCCAGGCTGCACAATACTAGCGGCTGCCCCCACCCCATCCCACCCCAGAAAGCCTGCCTACACTTGGCATTTAACCTGTCTGGCTAGCCTAGCTTTCTGGTTTCATCTCCACGAACCACATTACGTCTCCCCAGACGTCAAAGACAAAACTGGATTAACATGCAACAGGGCTCCCAGAGCAGGCCCAGCCCTGGACAAGGAGCTGTTAAATGCAGATTCAGACGAGGACCCCCAGGAGAGCTACTGTTGAATAAAAACTGTAATCCAAAGGGACCATTTATCTGCTTCCCGTTCCTTATGGGGAGAACCGAGGCCGCTGCTGATACGGAACACAGGTCCAGCTAATCTTGGCCCAGAGGAGGCGTGTCCACCCCAGAGGAGACCCTGCCCCCCCCCCACCCAGATACTTGGCTTCTCCACTCTCTTCCTACCTGTTCTTGGAGTTAAAAAAAAAAAAATGCTTAGATTCAAGGATTGATGAGCAACAGACAACTCTGGGAAGGAAAGCGAGGGCTCCTTCCAGGAGTGCGGGCCAAAGTCTAACATCTGGGGTGCCAGGCTCTTCTTCGCCTAACCCTTTTGATGTCCTCAATTCGCCTAACCCTTTTGATGTCCTCAATTCCACGATCCTCCACCAGTCATGCGCCCCGCTCTTCTCCTTCCCTGACGCCAACCTCACCAAACCCTCGCCTCTCCAGGGCAAGGTGATCTCCCTCTGGGTCCGCTCCGGGGTGCCAGCCCGGCCCTCCACCCACACCGAAACTGTCAAGTCCCAGACTCTGCTAGCTGCCCCAGACCCTGGCTTTGGGGGAGTTTTAGTGCCGAGCCCGGAGCGCGGCGGTCGGGAGAGGGCGCCCAGGAGGCCCGCGGCTGCAGAAGGTGGCTCAGCGGTGGGACCTCCCGGCGGCTTCCAAGACTTGGGGAGGGGGAGACAGCGGGGTGGGGGTGGGGGAAACTGGATTACAACTTCTACTGGGGTCTTAATCTGATAAAAGAAAAGAAAAAGAAAAAGACCCAAAGACCCAAACCAACAACACTACATCGCCAAGTGGATTTCCTCCGACTTAGCCCTCCGGGAAACCCGCTGGTATCAAAGTCCTGGATCCCAGATCCCGGAGCGGTTGGCAGCCTTCGCGCCCTCCGAAGGGGAAAAGAAAAAAATAAAATAAAATAAACCATGCCGAGAGCAGGCCCTAGAGACAGAGGGGTTAATGAGTTAAGGAGGCCCAGTGCTCGCACCACACCCGAAGCGTCCTGTGCGGGAGCGCACCCCTCTGCCAGGCTCAAACTGGCTGAGCCACATTCGCAGACAGGTGAAGAGGCCATCTTTTCGGATCTGGGCCCAGAGTACCTTACTAGGTGTTCAATTCCCCTGGGGACGGGAACCAGGCTCCAGTCCGGAGAACTGGCGCCCAAAGGCTGCCCTGATGCTTGGACCTTCACTCCCCAGCTCGGAGAGGGAAGCCCACCCGCATCCGAGGCACAGTACCTCTAGCGCCCTGCACTCTGCGCTTGCCCTCTCCAAACCCAGTCCAGACACACTCGATCCTGGCTTCTAGGAACCGGACAATAGACAGAAGGATTTGCTGCTTTCCGCCCAACTGAGATCTGGGGTGAGCCCTCAGGGGTTACACTAGAGAGCCCACGCGCACAGGCCAACAGCGCCACAAGCCCAGCCAAAGCTGCGAAGCCCACTCTTAAACCACAGGGACTGGATGTACAAATCTTATTTTATCGATAGAAGAACAAAACGCAAATTTTCACCCAATGCAATTATGCACCAATCTTTGCATATCTCAAATTAACTGGGTAAGGAAAGTTTAGGAAAGGAGTAGAGGGACAACTCAAAGATGTTATATCAATTTTGTATCTCTTCCCCCCAAAACCCCATAACTTTGGTTCTTTATCTTGGACTTTAATAAAATAATGATTCGTTGAGAAAATGGGGTATAAATCTTCATTTTGGAGGCAATTAAAGTGTTGATTTCATTCATGCCCCTAAGCGATTCTTGTAATTTGCTCAAATAGCTTTATGTACCCAGCACTCCGGAGCTTTTAGAATCCCATTTTCTAGTTAGGCTTGTTGGATTACAATTTTTATTCAACACAGCTACCCGAGGGTTCCTCAGCAGAATCTGCTTTTAACAGCTCCAGGGCAGAGGGTTGAGCTAAGGGTGAGGCCCAGGAACCCCCAGGGTCAAGGCTGAGGTGCCTGAAGTTTTCCCACCTCAGCAGGGCTATGCCAGGATCGTTCTGTGCACCCGTCTACACTGCTCAAAGTTTCTAACTTGCCCAGTAGTAGGGAGGATCCAGTGTGTTGGTGTTTTAAAGCTCTGCTCTGCCGCACCCCTTATGGGCAAAAAGAAGAATTCAGTCTAGGATGTGGGGCTTCCCAGAGAAAGTCAAGCTGGACATTTATTACTAAGAAGAAGATTTTGAGAGAAGAAAACCTTAAGATGATACCAAGAAAAAGGTTCCAGGTTAGAACTATTCAAGACAGCGGCTGGCCAACAGTGATCACTGCAGAACTTGCAAAGGAAAACTGTTGGAGTAGCTGGCCTTTGGCTTAACAAAGACAAGCAGATATCTTCCCCCCAAAAGGAATTCACATGGCAAATCCCAAAGAGAAACAACTCTGGGCCTTCACTGATATGGGGGTGGGGAGTGGGGTGCAGAGAAGGCTGCAATCCAAATCTCTAGACTCCTTACAACAATTCTCAGCAGAGCGGTCCTGGGCCCTGTTTCATCTCACTCACTCCTCACATTTTCACTTTCATTGAATTTTTGCAACTCATTTGACCCAATCCAGAGACACGGTGGCAGAAGAGAGAGAAACTGGGAGCAAACAGTAGTGTCAGGGTTACGGAGGGAGAGAAATACGCCCCCCCCCCAGCAACTCCAAATGAAAGTAGTCCCCACTTAGCAATACCGAGCCAGAAAGGCCTGGAGGGAGGACGCCAGAGGAGGGGGTACAGCCAGCAAAGAATCTTAGTACAGAGCAAAAACAGAGCAAGAGCCCCCACCCTCCACACCAAGGGAGCCACCAGGGTGTCCCTGATGCTGACACTTCCAAAAGCTGCCAACCCAGAGGGCCCAGAGCACGTACCAGCTGGAGGATGAGTGGAAAGGAGGAGGAGAAAAGTCCATATTTATCTGTTTTTCTAACCTCGGCCTGGTCTTATTTTTTTCTATTAAGTACAATAAAATGGGCGAGCTTGCAGCGAACACCGCACAAAGCAATGTTCAGTGAGGTCTAGAAGCGTTCGGCCGAGGAAAACTGACAAGACAGGCTAATGAACCGTACAGACAGGGAGAAAATAGCCAGCATTTGCTAGATTTCAAACCCTGGCCGTCTCTCTTAGACCACCTATCTTGGATTTATTCCTAATAAAATAAGAAATAAGCAGACCCTACACTTTTCTTTTCTTCAAGATAGAAGGGGGAAAATGCTCATGAACAAAGCCCTACAATCAGAGGCGGTCACTGGCAGTTAACACTCCCATTATTATAGAGGGTAAATAAAATAAAGACAAAAATTAAAAGCGACAAGAAACAGGTCAAGTTTGCAGCCAAAGCTTTTACAAGCTCATCTCTCCAGGTCGAATCCCAGAGCCAGCCTTAATGAAGCAATAATAGCCACATTATTCAAAAATTTTCATTTCGATGGAAATGTATCTAAAAGGGACTTAATCATATGCAAATAATAAAAGGAGGTGGTAGTGACCCAGCAAGCAATATGCATACAAATTTTTTTTTCCACGGATGTTGAAATTGAAAAGCGCATACCTGGTCGGTTAGATTTGCTGATCTTGTTATATCTTCACTGTCTGATTTTGATCCTCCTTCTCTATCGTCTATCACCAAATCGATAGGCATTTTCCCTTTCAAACAGCTAATATACCGGTGGCAGAAATTGTCACATAATTCGTGTACCTACATTATGACAGAAATAAAAAAATGGAAATATAATCAGGAGTGCATAAATGACATTGACAAGTGCAATCCACCCCCCTTGTGAGATCCAAACTTCCAAATAGGGGAAACACAGGGCAATTGTCCTCCTGAGACCCCCAGACGCATCCAGAATTAGGAATAACTTTCTTTTCTTGCAAAATAGAGATATCCCAGAAAATTGACAGTGACAAGATGATTCACAGGCTACAACATATTCAACACCCGTGTTAAATTCATCTGCTCCTGGGGCTGTGGCCATTAGAGAGGTGACCTGCGTGGGTGACATTTAAGGTAAACTATTTAATTTCACCCAGTTACTTTACCATAAATTCTTTCCCAAAGTGTCTAAGGAAAAAATGTGAGTGTGTGTGTGTGTGTGTGTGTTGTGTGTGTGTGTGTGTTTTCAAAGGATCTGTGCTGTACTGACATAGGATATATGCCTGACAACTAAAGTCCCTATAATATTTATAATAATTAGAGTAACCATCCATAAGGAGCATCTCTTAGGGTATTTCTTTTTAAAGGAGAAGGAAATCAAGCTGCCAATACTCATGATATTTTTTAAAAAACACAGTCATAAAAATGTATCAAATTGATTTAAAAAAAAAAAAGAAAGAAAGGAAAGAATGACTCAAAATAGGTGTAAGTGAAGCGGACCCTTACAGGCCCCAGGCACAACTGACAAGCAAAAATTCACAAGAAACCCCAGCGTGCTTGCAATTTAATGTTAGTTTGAATTACAATGCATTAAGTTTTTATTGCTGAGATTTATAGAACAGCTAGCAAAATCATGTTATCCCACACCCTTTCTTGAGTGCGAAGGTGGGGTGTATGCATGATTCGCAGATTCAAGAAATTGACACAACTATCAACCCTGCTTTGTCTCTGCAAAAGGTTTAATGTGCCTCCCCCACCACCTCCTCCAGACTCCTTGCCCACACCTCCTCCTCCCCCTCCGCCTCTTCTGTGCCTGACCTGCTGCTGCTCTCAAACTGTCTTCCAGAAACTCAGTAAAACTAAACAAAACTTTTCCCTCCTCAGAGGTAGCAAAGAAGAGGAGGAAGAGGAAGAGGAAAGACCACAGAGATATTAACCCGAGGGGCAAACTCAGAACAGCATTCTATCCATCAATTGGGATGCAGAGAATAGCAACTATTTAACAAAAAGCCAGCTAGGTATTAAGAATGAACACAAGGCTAAGGCATTTGTGATCCCGGTTTTAGTGGTCGAAATTGTAATTAAACTGCGAAGAGAAATGGACACTGAGATTGGCCTTGACACTAATTACCAGAAAGAAAGACATTTATGCAAATGTCTCAGAAAGCCTGAACTTCAGCCATTTTCAACCCTGCCATTGGTGTATTTGGGGGTGAGAGGGAAGTAAAGGGGAAAGAGGCTAGAGATGATTACCTTCTCTAATTCCAACAGATGAAACCTTAATACTTGTATGGCTTGAATCATCTGCAAAGATACAAAAAGAATGAGCACCTCATTCCTGGTTTGCAGAAAATTGGCTGTCACAGCTCTAGCATCTCCACCCCCACCACCCCCCAGTAAACAGAGTTATTTTGATTTATGGCAATAACACTAAAACTTAATAGCAACGACTGGGTACCATCTAGAGGTTTATATTTCTTAAGGAGAAAAAAAGAGCTAAAACAACAACAAAGAGTCTAAGTGGGGATCATAAACACTCTCTTCCCCTTGCAGCTCTCTCCCCTTTCTGTCCCACTGGCCCCACCCCAACTCCAAAGGGCTCCTGCCCTGGGCTAGATGTTTCCTTGGAAGGAGTGAATGAAAAATATTCCAAATTGCCCCCCAAATTGTAGCTTTTCACATTGCAAACTTTCTGCTACCTTCTGTACACCTCTTGGGCAAACTGGTGGTTTGGGGGGCTTTTGCTCCCGTTGCTGCCCTCGTGACAAGACTTTGAGGGCTGGGAAGTCCGCAAAGTTTAAGCACACACGCTGACAGGCCCGGAGATAAATCCCCGCGCTGATTAGAGTTGCACAGCCGTGCTGTCATAAAAAACAAAAGCTCGCGTTTCCCTGAGCCGGCTCGCCCAGGCCCTCTCGAGATGAATTTATTTCCCCGGGACCTTGTCCCCAACCACTTATTCGTGGACGGAAAACGTTTGCAGCCTACTTGCAGCTAAGGGAAAGACCAGTCTAGAAACCTCAGGACTCTCAAAGCAAAGCTGAAGGGCTGGGCTGCGAGGGGGGTGGTGAGGAGAGGAAGGGGTCATCTCTTACCAAGTTATCCAGTTCTGGATTAGAGGAAAATAGAGGTTTTTCTGCGCGAATCTAGATGCAAGTGAGAAGGAGAGGAGAGAAGGAGGGGTTGGGGAAGGGGGGGGGAGAAAGAAAAAAAAATTGAAATCTGGTCACCTTCCTAGTTTCTTGCCTCATTACCCTGTCGGGGGCAGGATGTAACCTCCGGGAGGGACTTGGTGACTCTAGTTCGTCCCGCGCGCAGAAACACTTCAATGTGAATCAAATAAGCCGAAAACAAGCCCAGAGCTCAGTCTTATTTCTACTCAACTACTCTGCTTGGGGACGCTGCTCAGCTCGCCAAGCCCAAAGCCCCTACATCGCGTGATGTTCTTGATTTTATTTCACAGAGTGAGCTTTCTGCATTAGTTTATGGATGGTGAGTGGGTGTGAAGATGGGTAATTTCGAGTTACCCACAAACACACACTCGTACAGGAGGAAAATCACAGAGGATGCAATCGCATGGCTTAGGGTCGACTATTTGCTGGCTACTTTTGAAAATGTCCTGGCTGTATGTGTTCAGGGGTAATATGTTCCTTTTGGTTTCTTTTACTTTTTTTTTTTTTTTTAACATTTATTTTGCTGACCTGTTTGGCGAACACGGCTATATCTTCATTGAATGACTCTGACGAGCAGACGTCCCCGCCCGCCACCCCCGGCTCGCGGGGGGTACAAGTAGCTAATTCACATTTCTCAAAAATCAGTGCTAAGAGAGGGAAGAGGGGGTGTCTGCAAGAAAATACAACAGTCACAAACAACACAATGGTTAGTCCCTAGTCAGTGAAAAAGGAGCCCAAGAAAAACTGCCGGAGGAGCTCGAGGCAGAGACCCCCTCCCTGATTTTGCCATCTACTTTTTTTCCCTTTTCCTCCCCACCACCCCCCGCCCAGGTGACTGCTCACCTCCCCTTCCTCCTAGGGCTCTGAAGTCGAAGGCCCTGAGCCATGGACCGTATCTGAGGATCGGTTCAGCATATCTGGCCGGAGAAATTGGCAACATTTGCTACGAATAAAACCCAAGCGGTTCCAGCAGCCATTTTGAATTAAGTTTCCCACCCCGACAAACCCTCGTCCCTCCGCAGCACGTCCAGGACCTGGTGGAGGTGAAAGGCGCTGGGCGCGGGGGAGGGGTGGGAAAGCTCCTTCTTGTAGGTTCCTCCAAGGCGGCCGCGCGAAGCCCAAGGCTCGGGGGATGTCGGTAGCAGGCGCTCAGCTAACTTGGGGCAAGGACCTCTGTGGCTGCGGGACCGACTGTCACGGGGCTGCACCTAACTGATCCCTACCCCACGGGCCCTTGGAGAGCAGGAGGCCCCTCCTCGTCTCTCTGAACACTCCCCTCCCTTCGCGATACCCCCCACCGCCCCCCAAAGAAAGTTCCATCAAATGGTCCTGCGGTAAAGCCTTTCATTTTGTCTCTGCGGAGTGGCAAAGCAGCTAGTATTGTGTAGGGCCTAGAGGTCGCTTGTCTTAGCCCATAAAAAAAAAAAAAAAAAAGAGAGAGAGAGAAAAAAATGCTTCTTCTAATGCCCAAGGAGGTGTCTCAAGTCTTTTATTAGGTCTCACAGCCCAGCTGGGAATTTAACAGTTTGGGGTCCTTTTCAAAGCTTCCCCAAATGTTCTGTCCCAAAGCCCAAACCATTTGCACTTAACGCAACGAAGAGAATGCTGGGATTTAAACAAGCCCATCGCACAAGGGACCAGAAAATAAAGTAGAAAGATTTTTCCCCCCAGCGGGGAGGGTCAGCGTTGCATGATTTTTTAAAAAATATATATAAATTAATTAAAATAAAAGTTGCTTAAAGTAAAAAAGGGCTCCCCAAATTCATCAGCACACAGTAGGCACAAGTGACTTTCAAAAGGATTTTTTTACTAGTGCAGGGTTTATCGGATGGCCGAAGACCCTGTGTAAGCCGCGGCCAGTAAACCTTCAGCGCAGAGCACCCCGCATTTACTTCTTGCTCAATTCTGCAGGTTTCACCTTTAAACACGAAGTACTAAAACGTCTAGAAGTTTCTTATGTCTGTAACAATTCAGAGGGAGACCCTCTCCTTGACTTCAGTGGTCAAACCTCCTAAATGCAAAACATGCTCCCCTTTGCCTGACCTGCGACTGTCCTCCCTTGACTTTATTGTGCGCTGGCAGAGCCAGCATACGGTTGCTGAGTAAACTTAGCAAGTCAGAACAATCGGTGGCTTAAAAGATTTTCCCTTAAACTAAAAGTTTCATTCCAACACAAAGGCGCCTACATTTAGAAACCCCTAACGCTCTCCAAGCGAAGTCGAGCGAGGGAGGACTCCGACCCGCTGAGCTTGAGTCTGAGAGAGGGGATGAAGAACCTTTAGGCAACTTCTCCGGCACTGGGGCCCCTTTGCAGCCATCACGGCGTTGGAGCCGGACGGACGCTGAGCCTGCACGGAGCACCCGTGGAGATGCGGGGCGTCGATGACCGCAAGGCCGCCTCCCCAAATTTTTCATGCAATGCGAATGAATAGTCACCAGCTCTATACCTCCAATCCAGAAAGCTCTAACCTTCCAGTTACCAAGGGCACAGGGAAAGAGTGGAACCATCGCGTCTCAACTACTTAACTGCTTGCCCATTGTACCTACCCATAAATGGCATCTTTATCTCTCTTTAAAGCGTCATTGACGGAGGAGCCCATGCTGGGGGCCATGGCGTTGGTATGAGCTGTGTGCGGGTACTGATGAGAGTGCAGAGGAGGCCCGTGGTTCAGATGGTGGACCGGCTGCATGGACCTGGCTGCATGCGGGTCCCCATACATCGTGGAAGGGATGCCTACTCCATCCATGCCCCCGTAATGGGGTAGATCGTCGTACTGCATGACAAACAGGAGAGAAAGAAGGTTCAGAAGGCCAAGCAGGGGCACGGCAAGGCTCCGAGCGAGCTTAGATAAAGTCAGTCCAGCTGGATCCTTCAACCCGGAATTCGGTGGCCTTGCATCTTTAAAGTTGAGATTTCTGTTTTAAAAATAATTTTTAAAGTAAAAATTCTGGGATTCTCTGTAGGACTTCTTTGAGATGAAGGTTCTTGCCCTAACTTGTGTCCCTATCAACTAGGTTAGAAATTCAGAATCCTTTGGCAAGGAAAGAAGGAAGAAAGAAGGAAAGACAGAGGCATTCTCCCGGAGGGTGGAAGGTAAAGCGTGCTTGTCTCTGGAGGAGGAAATTGAAAATCACAATAATAAAACGTGCCAGGACAGTGCAGCAAACCCGCCTAGTTTCACAGCCCCTTCACATCAGGGGGATTTTTTTTTTTAAAGTTATGATGGGAACAGCTACGCCAAGCACGTGAATACAGACAGGCTTCTCATTTTATTTCCCTGCCAGCGTGGGGTTGGGCAGTCCTGCAAGACACTGCATTTCCTTCGCTTTCCAAGACAAACTCTGCTAAATTATACAAAACGATCTGATCCCCTTACATGTGAAACTCAAGTTAGGGTAGTTTTTCCTGTACCTTACAACTGAATTTAGATTTGGGCAATTTCCCCTCAAAGTTAAAGGAAATCTATAGTTGAAATAGTTAATATTCTTAAAAAAAGAAAAAAGAAACTTACGAACTTTCTCCTTGGACTAAAAGTCAACTTGGCAAATGTTATTCATTACGTTTAAAGCAAATTCAAAAGCAAATGCACATATAATGCCATCTTATTCTTCTAGGAAAACTACTTTCATATTAATTGTCATTTTTTTTTTGTGTGTGTGTGTGTGTGCTAAATTTAGCTGTTTAGGTTTTCCTAATTGCTTCATTTTAGGCAAGTTCTTTTCCCAAGATTTGGAGGTGCTGAGAGTGAAATGATTTTCAAAGAAAAGAGGAATTGCCACTTTCATCTCCTTAAAGCCAGAGGTGTGAAAAGAGTTTGGAAGAACGCTGACATTTGCCTGAACCAAAGGAGTAAAGAAAAATGTGTCAGCCTAGTAACTTTCTTTTGCAAACAGGGCTTTGAGGGCCAGGACACAAATTATGCAAGGAAGGCTTTTTGTAGACCCCCTTTCTTTTAAGAAACTACCTCAGTTGGGTTGTCATTGTCTCACTTTACTCTCACTGCATTTCCATTCAAATAGGAATATTGGGGAAATTAGTATTGCATTTTAAAAATAAGTAGCTGTGTGCTTAGTATCCAATTAGAACAGGGCTTATCTAAGAAAAACTTGCAAAGTATTCCTTTCATAAAAGTCCATGCAAATTAAAATTAGTTTTAACAGATGAATGTTTTCCCAACCAAAACCCCTACTACACTATGACTGTTATTTGCTTTTAAAAGTGAAATACTTTTAATGATATTAAAGGAGCATAATCAATAACATATCAGAAGTTTCTAACTGCTTATTTTAGTTTAAAAATAACTTTAAACTTTTGATCCCTGAATATTCAAATTGCAGACTTGTGTATCTGTTTGTTTTTTAAAAACAGATGATTGCTCAAGAGCTTGTATTTTTATTTATATAGCTGTTGGGTAAAAATCTACAGAAAACTTGATTACTTGAATTAACAGTTACAAGCAACATACATAAGTCTACTAGTGCATTGAATAAACCCTCTCGCTTTAGGCCACGGCTTTAGGAGCCTCATTTAAAAAGAAAGAAAAAGGAAACTTTTTAGCAGTGTCTTTCAGCCACGTTTCAATTTAATCTTACATTTTAGTTCCACAATTGTTTTTAAATACGTACCCTTTGCGCCATCGGCCTCTCTGGCTCCCTTCCTACTTCAACTTCTAATATATCCTCTTTAAGGCCAGTGTGAAAAGAAACAAATATGCAAACTCCCCGCGGAAAAAAAAAAAAGAAAGAAAAAAGAAACAAGCACGACGAAAAATTCCTTAACGTCTCCAGCAATGTGAACTACTGGTCCCAGATCTTCGGTCTACCGGACCTGAAGCAAAGCACCCGAGTCACTGAACATAAAAGCGCTCCGTTTCCAAGACAGCAGCGGGGGCAAAAGAAAAAAAAAAAAAAAGGAGAAGAAGAAGAAAGAAAGAAAGAAATAAGAAAGAAAGAAAAAAAAGGAGCAGATCTTCTCTCCCCCCAAAAAATCAGTTAAAAAAAAAAAAAAAGAGCGCCCCTCAGACCCAACTACCAAATCTCATGGCTTTCTGCCACTCCAGCTGTCAATCACAGGCGAGGTTGTCAACGTGGTGAATGAATGATCATCCGCTCTGTCTTCTTCTGGTCAGAACACCTCAAATGTTAATATTCAAATGCACAAAGCCCTAGCGCTTGCTTCCCTTGAATCAGTCCTAATTCCTAATCAGTTTCTCTCTTCTCTCGCTCTCTCTTTCTCTTTCTCTCTCTCTCTCTCTCCCTCTTTGCAACTGCTGCACTGGAGGGAGATTAGAGAAGGAGGGTTAAAAAAAATGTCTGTCTGAGTTTGTCTTAAAGGAGCCACGATCGATGCTGCCCGCTTGCAGTCCCCGTGCGTGTGTAAAGTGTGTGTTGCACAGGCGGAGAGGTGGATTCCGACCAGAATGCTAGAACCCGGAAGTAGTGGTGGCCATAACAGGTCGCGTCTTACACAATGCATTGGGCTGCAGCAAGTAGGCTCCTCGGCAGGGGTGGGTGCGAGAAGCGAGCTCTGGCCGCACTGGAGAGGCAGAAAGGCGCTCCATTAAATCGCACGCCCAGGCACAAACACCACACATCCAGGGCAAACGCACACTAAGGCAGGCAGCAGCTCCCGGCCACCGGCCTTATTTTTCGTATTTTTTTTCTCTTCCTCCCCCTCCAGACTCTCTCCCCAAAGCGGACGCTCTTGAAATAAATTGGGAATAAAAGCGGGGCAGGCAGCAGCGGGAGTTATTTTGCACAGGGTTCCGCGCATAGACTTCAAGACTTTCCTCGAAATTATTGGGGTCTGCCAGTATTTTTCGGGGAGAGCGATGAAGCGCAAAGTACTGAATCCTCAGAACTAGACACCCCGGAGGAGAAAAGTCAAACCCGGAGCAAAGAGAAGAAGAGAGAAGCCTAAGAGGGACGGGGAAAGGCTCTGCTAAGGAGTCCTGAGAATGTGGGGTGGAGGTAGCTCGGGCTTTCTGCAGACCCAGCTTAGAGTTTTTTTCCGCTGTCAAAGGTGGACGCCCGGCCGAAGGAAAGGAAATGCTTGCATTTTGTCACTTTGGGTCTGGACGCCCCCACCTCCTCACTCTGGCAGCCCCCAGCCCAGCCCCGTCGTCCTGTGCAAAGTGAGAGAGGAAGGGAGGGAACAATGAGCTGAGTGCTGGGAATGTGCCCCCAGCGCCTGTTTACAAACACCAAGCTATTTATGATCGCCGGAAAGCGAAACCTGACGCGGGCTCAGAGCAGCCCAGACCTTGCGGGAGGAGCCGAAGCCCGGGAGCCGCCAGGAGGAAGGCTCTTTCTCGGACCCGCTCCGGGCGAGATTGCTATGCGCCCTGGGCGCGGCGCGACGGGGCCGAAGCGCTCGGTTAGAGCTGCGGCAGCCGCCGCCTTTGTCTTCGAGGCGCCGAGGAGCTCCAGTCTTGGCCTCTCTCGGGCCTGGAGGGGCTCCGCGCTCCCACCTCTTTCCCTGGCGATGCCCGACGCGTTTCTCCTCATTTCTCCATCCCCGCACTCAGCTTTTCTGTCCCCAACCCAGCTCGGCGAAAACTCCTAGTGCCAGTGAAAAAGAAATCCACCTCGGGAGCTGAGATTTCAGACAAAAGCTGCCCGTACCCACAAACTCGAAGTCTTCAACCAATCACTGGTTTTAACTTTCTCCCTTTAAAAACCTATTCTGTTGGGCTTAAAATTTGTTCCTTCTTTGAATACTCCCACTCTGAACTTGCCCTTTAGTGTTATACTTAATGTTATTTTCGTCTTTATTTTTTCTGCCGGCCAGCTCTGATCAGCCTAGATGGTTCAGCCACAGCAGCTCTACTAGCAGCTGGAAACCTCACATCCCAAACAGGGCTCGCAGCTCGCTCGGCTCGGAGAGGATTTTTTCCCCTCCCTCCAGCTGAAACCTCGCAGAAAACTCCCCCTGCGGTCGACTGGAAAATGAGCTCACCCAAATCTCGGTAGGCAGCCGTGGAGGAGGGCTCCGCCAATCAGAAAGCGCCCCCGCCCAGGCGGCCGCGCATTGGCTGTGGGGAAAATCAATTATCAAATAATCGATCAGCAGGGAGCTTCGATCTGCCGGGAATGCAAACTGCCAGTCCCGATTCCCGCCCTAAAGGTGGCCAAAAGGCTGACTCCCTCAAAGCAGCCGGCCCTGGCTCCCAACGCCCCCACCCCCATCCCACCCAGCCAGCTGCGGACCAAACCCTCATCCCAGGGAAGGGGGGTAGTGGAAAGAGTTTTGAGAAAGATTAAGGAGTCTCTTCAGGCAGAGATTGTTTGGAAAAGGTTAGAAGTTCCGAAATGTATTGAAGTCAACTCTTAGGCGCAAAGTAAAAGAGACTGGTGCATCTGTCGACGAGATGGAACTCAAGTTTCTGTTAAGTGGGCTTCTGAGAAACTGAGGACACAGCTCTATTCCAGAACATAGAGCTGGAATCTGATTCCACCAAGTGCACTGTAACCTCCCTTGGCGACTTCTAAGGCTTCTTTTAGCATTCCACACAATGACGGGTTGCTTTACCCCAATAGTGGAGCGTGTCCATAAAGCGGAACAGAGACCTCCCAATCTCCTGTATGCCACCCCTGACCCCAACACCGAACTTGTTCTATGTAAGTCTGAAGGACTGACACAAGTTCACCCCAAGTCTACAGATTCGCTTTGCCTTGAAAGAGATCCAACTGTTGGAAAAAAAAATCCCCAGGATCTCTTAACATTTGCTTCTCTCTCTTGTGTTTCTTTATATTTTTTTGTCTTCAACACTCAAATTTTAAGTGTTTTTTTCCCACCCACCCCCACATTCTTGTGTAGCATTTTCCATTACAAACACCCACAATACTCCCTTGGGAAGTTGATATAGGCCTATGAGTCAAAGCCAAGGACCAGGGGAGCTAGGTGAATTACCTGCGCCTTTGTGCCTGAATCTATTACCCCAACCCCTCGGCCTATTCGAATGAACTTGAAAGCAGAATTTCAGGTCAAGATGGAACCTCCCGATCTCCCGAAGGCGATTTTTGTTTAAATTTGGGGAAGCTGCGTTGGCAGAGCCAGGCAGCACACTTCTTTTCTGAACATGCAGAGGACTAAGCTGGGCCGGCAGCCTGGGAGTCCTTCCCCAACTCCAGACTGTTTCGGCCGACACCTGAGCGCCTCCGGACGGCTGCTAGCTGGGGTGTGAGCGCTGCTTCTCTAGCCTGCCTGCCAGGCATCAACCCGACCCGGGGTAGGATGGGGACCTGAGGGGGCGGGGGTGTCAAACCAGACAACGACAAGGGCACATCTATGTTTATGATCCCTAAATGAACTGCGAGAGGAATTGTGTAATTATAATTTAACTGAGAGAATTTACTTCGAAATACACTTTAGTTGAACGTGGTCTTTAACAGCCCTAAAGTTTCTCTAGCAGACTTAGGTAATGGGCTTGGAGTTACCTCAACCCTGCGCCCAAGTTTTCAAGTTTGAAAAAGGGTCAGTTTTGATATACAGTATATATTTTTGACAACAGGATTTATTTTGTATTATTGCTTTCCAGTATTTTTTTTCTTTTGTTTCCTAGCAGAAATTAAATAAGAAAGTTCAATTAATGAATTATTTTCAAACACAACCCAAATCTTCAAAGGTGGGGGAAAAAACTAGGTGTGTTTTAACCAAGATACGTCTGATTACTTCAAAAATGTACTTTAAATACCCACACCGAAATTTTCTTTGAAGAATGAGATAATTTGAGTTTGTGAGCTTAAAATAAACTCTTGTGAGTTTTGAAAAGTGTCTTTCCTTTTATAACTGTGAACCTAATACTACTTCTAGGCCTTTATACGATTAATTCTGAACAATCAAGGGACTAAAACACTTTTACAATATAATTACAGTAGTACAAATTGTTTGCCCAAACCTCATTCTGGATAAGGATTTTACAATTAGCAAACAGTTATTACAGTTGGGGCTTGCTGAGAGAAATTGCACAGAGGACATCTAGAGTTGCAATATAGTAGCCATAAAAAAAAAAAAAAGCTACTCCTTTAGCAGGGCAGCAGTTAATCATCTATTAAAAGGAAAAAGTGAAGGGACAGTTTTAGGTATCTTAGCTTAGTAAACTATGCCCATGTTTATGCCTGTTCTGTGACTGTACCTCTCCTAAGTTTATTTCAAATAGTTGCTTTTTTAAAAGGCAATAAGCACATTTATTCTGCAATAACTTGACCTGGTGAAGCATTCTGGCACTTAGCACTAGCTCTTGTAATGCAGGCCTTCGATAATTCTCTGCTTTCCCTTGATATTACAGAACATCTTCCCAAAGACTAAGAACAGGGACTTAAAAAGAGGCAGGCTGAGCCCTTGGTCTCCATTGTTTATACCCTTCTATAGGGAGGCATTTAAACCAAGCAGTGCTCCTCTGGGTTGTTTGTACAGTCGTCTTGGAGAACTCCCCTGTAACTTTCTGTTCTCCTGTAGGGAATTGTGCCTTTGGAAAGGCCCATATCCTGAGTTAAGCTTTTGTCTCAAAAGTTCACACCGATGAGTCAGCTCAAAAACCTTCTGAAATTAAAGAGGCACCTCTTAAGGTAAAATGTGTGTGTATTTGCTAGCCCAGAATAAACAAAAGCCCGTTAATCAATAGAGTTTGGCAGCTGTGTTCACAGAATGATAAGGGTTTTATCATCTGCCACCTAACTTTAAGATGCCTGTTAAAATGTTATGATTGCTTTTTAGATTGTCCTGTGGTGTGGGAGCTTGGGATTTGTACTTCAAGAGCATCCATCCTTGGAATCTCATCCTCCACATTAGCATTTTCATTTCAAAAAAACAGAAATAAGGGGAGGAGAAGACAGTTAAAAGAAAATAGATTTGAAATCTAGTCCAGATAATAGAGGAATGCGGGAGATAAGAGTCTGCATGTGATATGAGATAGGTACCAAGAAGTCAAAGCTAATGAGTGGCTGTGAGAAAAGTGAAATAAACTATTTAGAGGTCTGTTAAAGGGAGAAACCTGGTTAGGTGATGTGAAAGGGGGTTAACCAAGAGGATTAGGAAGGATGTTAATCAAGTGCCCCAAAGCAATCCAGGCTCTGAGGACTGAGAGATTTGTTTACTGCATTTTGCTTCAGAAAACAAAGAATGTCTGGTCCAGTTCAGAAGTCAATGAGAGGTCAGCTAAGGCTCTTTGACTTTTACAGGGAAAATACCTAAAGCACTATCTTTTGACTGAATTACACAAAAGTTTAGGAAACAATTTTTTTGGGGGGGTGGGGGTGGGGGAATTGCTTTCCTTACTATTTTTCTATTTCAAATCATTAAAAGCTTTGGTCTCTAGAGAGGGAAAAAACTACACTGGTTAACATAATTACTGGCTCTGACATTTTCAGAAGTTATAGAGGTCTTTTATTAATTAAATGGAGGGCTTAATAAAATATTCCTAATAAAATTTATGGTTGTCTTAAAACTTTCTAAACAGTGCTATAAATTCTTAATAAAATTAACTGGGAAATGAGTTATTAGCCCACACTTTACCCTCCCCCCAACTTTGACATAAGGAGGGTCTGTAGAATGAAAAGAAATAAAAGGCTTTTAGTAAAATATAAATATTAGCCAAAGTCTCACATATTGCACTAGAAGAGGCAAAGTCTCAACTTTTATTTTATTTCTAATGGCTTTATCTTCCATTATCCCCCCAAAGCTCTCAGAATGTGTGTGTGTGTGTGTGTGTGTGTGTGTGTGTGTGAACACATATATTGTCCACTTGAAATACAGATCTTAGTTTTCTGGATTGAATTGTGTTTTGAATGTTTTTAATAAAAGACATAAACATATCATCATATTATGTAAAATTCTAATACAGAAACTTGAAGGCTTGGGTTGCAAACAGTTTCTTTATCCACTAGAAGACAATTAAAATAAAATGCCTTGTAATTTAATTTTATTTCTTTAACGGTAACTTTCAAATAGCAAATACCTCAGTAACATTTCCCTCATTTATAAGTCAGTGTATTTTCTAAAGCAGTATTTTATTGGGCAGATATGCAAAAACTTTTTCATATCACTACATTGAAAAACCTTGGCAAGTTACCTAAGTGTTGAGATATTTCTCTGCTTCAAAGATCCAATACTGGATAACTGTTTAAAAGAACAGCATACTCCCATATGCTCCAAATCTAACCAAAGAGGCTCCATGAATTGTTTAGTGTTTGAAGGCTTGATCTTTTGTGCCGTCTACTGGACAATGGAAAAACTGCAGCCTGGATGACAAATTTTCCCTCCACCAGTATTTAAGGAAGATGGGGGGTTGGTAGGAAAAGGTTGGTGGAATGTGATTTGGTGCTAATAACTAAAAAGAGAAGACCACAGGACCTGACATTCACAGGATAGGTCTTATGGTATAATCAGGTTTTTCAAAATGACATGACAGCAAAGACAGGGTACCTTAACCACTTAACTAAGACACAAGGCTAAAACCCACATTTAATGTGGCTGTGTATGAGTGTATGTACAGTCAGCTTGGGAAAAGGCAGAAAGAGAAGATGACGGGAAAGGCTTAGCATCTTTGAAAAAAATAGGGGTGTTTGCTTGACTCTGAGTGTGAATTTGCTTGACAGTCAAGATAAATGAATCTACTACCTGTACATTACAGGATGTACAAGTTAATTCTTGGAATCTGGAGCATGACGTTGCTCCAATAATCAAGAAAAGATTTTTTTTAGGGCAAGGAAAATAAATTTGGTAATCAGAAAAATGTTGGTGCAGTTCACTTTTGGCAATTTTGGATGAAAACTTGAAACTTAAGAATTTTCACTGGAAAGGAGAAGTAGGAGAAAGTGTGGGTGAAATTCACAGTCAGAAGCCTTTGTGTAGCTGGGACTGCTAGATGTTCTTTTGAGCAACAAAAATTTTTTAATGCATTTTGATTATAATTTTAAAAATAGTTATAGAGTCCTAGCATTGTGAATGCTTGGGGGGGGGCATGAAGCTAAATAGGATCTTTGTTTAATATTGACATTGTTTCTGAAATAATCACAATTAGTGGAAAGAAGTAATTTTGTGATTTAAGAAACAAAGCCCAATGTAAAAAAAAAATAAGGAGAAGTCAAGCTGTTTTGGTACAAAGGGCTCTTAAAACTTCATCTGCTTTGCTGAAGTTAAAATTCAGTATCGTGTTTTAATAAAACCTACAGCACATGACTAGTTATTAGGGTGCCTTTTAATGAAAACATAATAGTAAAAAGGAGACAGCTTCAGGACATCTTATTGATACATAAATATATTTCAATGATGTCCTTCAAATATACGTTTTGATGTGGCACTACATCAGAGTGACTTTTAAATAGTGTGTTAAATATAGATATATCAGGGAGCCTAGACTGATATTGACTACTTAAACCAGTAAGATTGCTTAACACAGCAGTGTAAAAGCTCAGGATAGTTTCAGTTGTTCTACAGAAATGGTGGTGTTGGGAGGAGAGTGTCATTTAAATGTCAGTAGAAGCAACTAAATTGTGAGTGGGTATTATTCTATAAACTGCTGTTTGATCCAGATTAACATGACAAACAATCAAACAAATACCCCTACTAACAATAAATGGAAAATATATAAAAAAAAAATCTTCCAGGAACTAATCACAAGTGAACACACGTTTAATATATTCTAAACTAATAATGAAAGTACTGAGTGCTGGAAGAGGTCTGGTGGCTATGATGTAGTCACCAATTGCAAACCAACTGCAAAGGTAAATACCTTTGAAACAACTCAATGAGCCAAACTGGTCATGCTCAGCGTCCAGTTCGACTGGGGGAAAAAAAAAAAAAAGTGAACATTTAATGAAAAACCTTCACGTAAAATCATACTGATTATTCAAAAATAAATATTTTAACATTTCATTAGGTTGTCTAATGAATAAGAAAAACACCGAGGAGGGATTCCTGCAGCTCAGAAAGTATTCTAGTAGTGTGAAAAACACTAGGAGGAAAGAACAATAACAAACGACAACAAAAACCTGAAGGACTCCTGCTGAGCAGTTTTTCATTTTGTGAACATCAGAAAACATACTTTTCTGTGCCCTTATTTAAAAATGAAATATAAATATCATCTTTCTTTTGTCTTCTAAAAAATTAACGTTAGACTATGGTTATACTTGCTACAAATTCATAATGTTTTTCTGGGTAATTTATGCTATAAAGGACCAAACTAAAAAGTGTAACTAATAGGAGAAGCCCACGTATAAGCCGCAAACAAGTCTCTTGGAAGCTGAGCCCACAGCCCCGAGAGGCGCCCCGTCTTCCATCCGCACCGAGGATAACTTCATTTACTGGCAGTTCAGCGGCAACTTCCTGTACTCTTTGCAGAGGGGAATCTCTCACCGCACAGCCCTCCGCAGAGCTGCCCCACGCGACACCCTGTGTGTGTGTGTGTGTGTCGGGCGCCAGTCCCTGCGTCCCCCGGGCGCCCCGCAGCGCGGTCGGGTGCCAGGCTGGGGGAGCCTGCCTGCACCCCGCGGGGCACGGACTCCCTGTGCCTGGTGGGATAGCGGCAGGCTTCGCCACCAGGAGCAGGGGCTGAGGAGTCTGCTCGCACCTGGAGCTGGGGAGGAGTTTGGGGGGAACATGTCCCCTGGTAAGAAGAAAAGGTGAAAAGGTCCCATCTCCTGCAAGCTGCCCCTCTCCCCACTTTTGACCGTCATCCTATCTTTTGGGGGTTCGCCTCAGCCTCTGCGGGATGGAGTGCATCAGGCCTGGCAGCTGCGGTGGGTGGCGAGCCGAGAGCCAGAGGCCAAGGACACGCAGCGCCAGGACCCGCAGACTGGGGCGCGGCGCCTTGAGCTCACCCGCCTGTCTTCTGCTGCTGGGGGCTGAGCACCCGAGGGCGCCTGTCTTTGCTGTGCGACTCAGGGACTCCAGATAACCCCGGTCTTAGCCTCTTGGCCTAATTCTAGAAGCTTCTTCCCTCTGTTCCTGGACGGCTTTTCCTTAGGGGCGCCATGGACCCGGGGTGCCGCCCGCCTCCCCTTTCTTCCTTGGAGGCTACGCGTGTTCTGCGAGTCTGTTGGGACCTAGAAGCCTTTCGGGTCCTGGTCCCCCGAGATTTCCCCGCGGCGGCACCCCTGGAGGGGGAGCTGGAACCAGCGCGCATTTGTGTTGGAGGTTATGATTTGGGGTGTGTTAATGGGATTAGAGGCCGCGGGAGAGACGAATGGTTGCTTTCCCCTCTCCCGGGTTCCAGCCGCCGCCGAGTGGAAGGGGAAGCACCGCCTGGCTGTGATTCAAGCGCCCCGCAACGGCGCTCGCACCTCGGAAGGAGGCGTGGAATAGAGGGCCCCGGGGAGGAGAGCAGAGGGAAGGAGGGGGCGGGGTACGTGGTGGAGTGGGAAAGCGATGCCGGGAGAGAAGAGCAGTGGAAGGAAAAGAGAGTCGGAGACAGAGACGGAGAGCGGCAGAAACAGTCAGGAAACAGACCAGGATCTGTAATCTGATTGCGTCCTGTCCCACCACCAGGACAGTTGTAAAACAGCCTCCCGCACCGGTATTCGCTGGGGAAGGGCAAATGTGCTGTATTCCCGCGTGTTGCTTTCTGCTTCGCAAGAGCCTTATCACAGCCGTTTGCATAATTGCATGTTGACTTTCCTAAATAGTTCTGCGGAGCTGTTTGTGTTTCCACTTGTTCACATTTGCAAACAATTCCCTTGCGGGGAGGGGGGGTGTGGAGAGTGTGTGTGTGTGTGTGTGTGTGTGTGTGTGTGTGTGTGTCTGCCTGTCTGTCCCAGGATGAGGACTGAAGCCAGAAATAAACACTAAAACACTCCCTAAGCCAACTCAAAAATGATCATCTTCTTCTGGGCAGTAGGAATCACTCTCACAGGGGAGTCTGGTGATTGCTCTGCCTGGGGACCAACTTACACAGGTCCTTCCCCACCTGGAGAACTTTAGGGTTAATCAAGGCCCTTCCTTCCATTTGCCATTTCACAGATGAGCAAGCTGAGCCCAGAGATGTGAGCTGCAGATCCGATTTCTTTCCTTTACTTTTGGCATACTTCAGTCTTCTCTTGTACATTCCCCCAATTCTTAAAATAATAATAATAATGATAATAATAATAAAAACAAATAATTAAAAAAAAGAAATAAAAAAATCACAGTCATAGAAGAATTCTTTCCTGAGTAGACTGGAGCCCCTCTTATCAGAAGCATCTTGGTGTGATGGTGCAGAATGGGTGTTCAAGGTTGGAGGCCTGAGTAGGGGGCTTCTTCCTTTTCTGCTGCTTGGACATTGACCCCATCACTGAGTCTCTGTCAGAGAGCAGCAGGCCAGGAGCTTACAGACAAGAAGGCTTACTGACCTGCAAAGACCCCTCCAGGCAGAGCCTGAAGAAAGGAAGGATTTGCATTTGGTGATGATGGTGGCTGGTGGTGGACCCGCCCTGGCTTGCTCCTCTTTTCCTACTTGCTTATCTCTTCTACCACTCTACCCCTAATCAAAACAAACCCCAAAGGAGAATAACATAACACAAGCAACCACCTCAGGCTGTTTTCACTGACTTCCAGTGACTCAGTGACCCTCAGCACAAAACTGGCCAGGTCTCCCAGAGCAGGAACAGGACATCCAAGGCATTATTTACTCCAGAATTTAAAACTACATCCCTTCTAACTCTGTCCAATATTAGCATCTTGTCTCTCAAGGATTCTGGAAGGAACTTCATAAGGTCCAAACAGGAATGGTGCCCCTAGAGATGTTTAATATTAACTTAACAAAAACAGCATTTTCTTCCTGATTCTCTGAACCCCACTGCCACCAAGCTACTGTATCCTTTGCAAAGTCATCTGTATTTTTTGTGGGCAAAATAAATTTTGAATTAGTACTTCTATTCTGAAATATTTTCATTTTTACATTTGAATTTTGCTCCTAAAACAAATCAGTTTTTAATTGCCTCCATTTCCTCTATTTCCTAATTATTTTATAGCCTTTTGTTCTATTTTTTTTAATTACCTTGAAATTTGCCTTGATTTATGTGTTTGGTGCAGAGGACTTGTTTGAAGGCAGGTTAGCTTGTTTTTAAACTACCAAGTTTATTTTTATACCATTGAATAGCAAAGCAAAAAATACTAGCCTAATAATTTGAGGTTTAAATATGAGGATTATGCCCTAGCCATGCAATAGCATAGCTTTTATGATAAGCTTAGTGCCATTTTCATAGGTACTTGTTGATTCACATAACTTTTAGTTAAAAATCTTTTCAGAAACCCAGCACCTTGTGATTTGTTGGATTAGAAGCTATTGTATTTGTTATTATTTACTGATTATAGGCTGAAACTGGAAAATAACTTTGGAAATTAATTCTATTAGAAAAAGCTCTTTAGCTCTTTGCACATGCAAATATTTCCTGCCAGGATTCTTGGTAGTGGCGGTGAGAAAGAGTAACAAAGTTAGGATACTCAGCTCAAATTCTAGTTAGCCACGAAAGGGCTGATTGAATTTGAAGAAGTGAATCACATGCAAAATGAATTGATTATCTTATTTTGATCTCTAAGTGCTCTTTTTTTCCCCTAAATTTTTTATTGTTGTTGATGGACCTATATTTCTTTATTTATATGTGGTGCTGAGAATTGAACTCAGTGCTTCACACATGCTAGGCAAGCCCCGTACCACTGAGCCACAACCCCAGCCCTCTAAGGGTTCTTTCGATTCTTGTATTTAGTGATTATGTATTATACAATTAGACAGCAAATGTGTAGCTTTAAAATCAATAAAAATGTTGAGTATTAGGACATCGCAATGTGACCTATTTCAGAGTAAAATTTAAAGAGGTTGATATTTTGGAAATGGATTGGAGAAACTTATCCTAATGCTAAATTGCCCTGACGTAGGTTCAGCCGTTTACCTCCAGCTTTAAGATGTTTGGCCTGTCCTGATGCCCTATGAATTACTATTTAGTTATTCTTTAAAAGTTTGTCTCACCTAAAATAGAACACATAAATGTATTTTAAAGTGAAACTTTATACTGTAGTTAGAATTTCTTTCATATTTTCCCTAATGCAGGGTATAATAAATATGCTAATAAGTTTTTGAAAGATTGCTTGGATGTACACTTCTAAGTCATCTTTACTTTGGGAGGTAGTAACGTAAAGACATCTTATCTGTCGAAGACGCTATGTTTTAAACAGATTCTATGTTACATATCAGCATGACTAAGTACTGCTCAACAAATACCGTACAGTGACTATGGAAAGGAAAGATCGTTCTTATAGAAAGAAACGAACACTAATAAGTAGGAAAAAGTGAACGCCAATTTTAGAAAGAAAGAAATCAACACCAATGTTTTACAGTTTGGCTTTGATATTTAAAGTAAAATTTTATCCTGTAAAACTGTAACAGCAAAATTGTTGATATCAAGTAAGCTATGAAGTCTCCACTTTATAAGACAGCATTTTGAAATATAATCACTACAATTCCAGACATTTGTAAGGCCCAAATTTATGATAATAATAGGCAATTTGGGGAAAATATACCCTATTCTATAAAAAATAACAATAATTTCCCATAAAGCCTCTAAAATGCTGAAATCTAAAATTCTTAAGCTTTATATTCCAAAGAAGGAAAACATAAATTGCTTCTTCTTAGTATTTTTTCTCAATTCATTTGCTCTCATCACCCCTCCTACCCCCTTTTGAGAGTATCCCGACAGGAAAATCAAGTGTCAAAAATTCTTGAATACCTTGAGGCACTGTAACCTCCAGATATTGGTCTCTAATTTGAAAATGACAGGCTAAGTCTTTGTTGAGAGATTCACCTGAAGGTAAAGTAAACAGAAAGATGTCAAAAGCAGAGGGTTACCATTTTTGTTATCATTATATTTTATCTGGATATTTGCTGGTGTGTTTTAGAAGTTAAAATACCTGGTCCTTTTTCTACTGGCCAGACAACTTTGGGTGCCATTTTCTTGAAGCTTCTGTTCCATTTTTTTTTTGTTTCTAATCATGACATAAAATATTAATTTTTGACATAATGTAAACACTTGACCATCTTAAAAAGGAACGAAAATCAAAATCCAAAGACACTGCTTAACACAACCAGAACGCTTGAGAACTTGAAAGCAACAAAATTAAATATGGATAGCGATGGCTGTTTTTATACCTGTCACTCTACTTTGATTCTTGATAGTTATCCCCAAATGATGAAACTGTGGTTGAGCTTCAAATGCTCTGGAAACTACTGCTTTGAAGGTCAAATTCAGCCATATTTATATTTCCAGCAATACTGTGCTATAGTGGTTGTTGGTTCCATGGAATCAGCCACACTCCTCACCTGATAAGAACGAAATACTCACAGCCAACCAGTTCCCTGACTTACGATTCTGTACCTGGTAGGTACTGTGTTATTCCTTGAGTGTTAACTGTCTTTAGTTTTGTGCTTTTCTATATTTAGGACATTTAGCCTTTAAAAAAATTCTAACCTAATATAGATGACGTAGCACATGCTTTTGGATATTCTTACTCATTACATGCTCAGGGCTTATTTGTTTGAGGTACTCAACCAACAAACCTTCCTCAGGGCTCTCTGGTTTTTTACCCCAGGAGGGAATAGTTTGAATTTGTTTCAAAATTCTCTTCTTTTTATTTGCTTTTTCCTTTCCTGTGAGTCTGTAATTTAGTTCTGCTGACACAGTTGGTTAACCCCATACTGGGGAGCTGATTAAAAACACTTTCTAAAAATGTCTATTCCTATTGCTGGCATTAATCAGCATTTTTCCCCCTATCGCTGTTTTTTCTTTTCTTTTCTTTTCTTTTTCTTTTCTTTTCTTTTTTTTTTTTTGTTGCTTGGTTGGTTTATCAAAATCTTTCCACTCTAGTAATTCAAAATGAGCATGATTAAAAGCTGTATACTCAGTTCTTTTTAATATGGGCTCCTTCTCACTACAATGTCTTTAATGGACCTACTATGTTAGAATAATTCCAGGAAACAGCCAGTGGTCTACAAGAATTCTTTAAAGCCATGTACAAGCCAGAAGCAGATGTGAACAATAATCCCAAACCTATGCATCAGGTTTGTTGTTCTTCCTGTGCTGAGGGGACCATTCAACTGCACAACGGATATCTTCTTCATCAAAAAAAAAAAAAAAAAACAACAACAACAAAAAAAAAAACCCTTAATAGTCCCAGAGAAAGGCAGAGGGAAGCAGATCAGGGTCACTTAATACTTTATATTCTCCAATTAAACCACACACCAAAGCTATTTCCACAATCTTACCCCTGTTTTCTGGAAAACTTTTGAAAGAAGACATGAGCTCCAAAAAATATTTTAGAATTTACCTGTTCTTCTCATTGTCACTGACATTTTTTTTTTTTTGGTAGAGATAAAAAGGTAAATCTGTTGCCAATTTCATAAATCAGTCTTTCTTTCTATTCTACTGTCAGGTTACCCTTCTCACTAATGTCACCATATGTCATGGCTTGTTCCAGCCGATAGCAGTTGGACTGAAAGTGTTTTAGTAACTTTTAGGTCCTATTATTTGTAATTTGTAATTTCACCAGCTTTTTGTTTTACACTGTTCCACTCAGAACAGTATTATTCAGGTGAAGGTTTTTATATGCTTTAAACAAGTCTTTAGTGGTTAGGGAAAACATTTGGAATCCTACTTTTATGCTTAACTCAATAAAATATCACAGTTTACACCAAATCAAGACTTCCCCCTATTCAACACCAGATCTACCATCTTAATTTACTCCCCCCAAATCTGTGAGAATATATCATCAACTTTATTTCATGGGTGAAGTTTAAGGTCACACAATTTCTTAGGATCGAAGGTCGTGTCCTAGAATTCAGCCTACTGAATCCTGGTATCAGTCTGAAAAAATTCTCTCTGTATCATTATATTATGATAAGCATTTGGTAGGGGCATGAGGAAAAATGAGAAACTAGTTAGATGAACTCTAGATAGAGCAAAGGGGAGAGAGAGGAAGGGAGGGGCATGGGGATAGGAAAGATGACAGAATGAGATGGACATCATTACCCTAAGTACATGTATGAAGACACGAATGGTGTGACTCTACTTTGTGTACAACCAGAGACATGAAACATTGTGCTCTATATGTGTTCTATGAATTGTAATGCATTCTACTGTCATACATAACAAATAAGAATAAAAATAAATAAAAAACAGAAACTATTTCTTTTTGTAAGAAATTTTAAATTCTTTCTTACTTTCCTTATTTTCTACTGCATTATTGTACATATTTAAGCTTCTGGAATAAATTCCCATAAAGCTTCACAATTTCCAGTGTCCAGGTATTTTGAACTGATTAGCCATATTCAATAAGAAATATTTACTTCTCTATGTTTCCAAGTAATTTTCATTGTGCAAATAATGTTTATACTTGAAAGATCATGCTCAAAATTACATATAAATTATAAGGTTATTATTATATGGATTTATTATAGTTCCTTCATTCAACAGATATCATATTTATTTGATTCTTATAGTTGACATGTTTGTTCTTGCATTTTAAAACAGCATAATAGACATAAATCAGTTTATGACATATCATGGCATGGTTTTAAAGAAGGTAGCAATTCAAACTTTCCACTTAAAGAGAGAGAAGAAAACTACTTTCGGGAAATATTAGTTAACCGGCAGGAGTCCTTTTCAGAGCACAGTTACCATGGGATTGAGAAGTATTTGCTAATTATAACAGTGTGCTAATTATCTGCTTTTACATCTCATCTTTCTGTCTTTCTGTCTAAATTCACTTCTAATTACATGGTACCCTTTTTGCATATGACATATCAAAAGTATTGCTTTATCAGATATGAATTCTTTTACTTGGAAATATTAAAGCCGGAGTTTCACTTCCAAAATATTTTCTCCTTCAATATAGTGAAATCTTTTGATTGTGGGTTGAATTCTCTGTTGTGTTGGGGGGTAGGCAAAGAGGGTGGAGGGACCAAGATTTATATATTAGACATTTTGTGTCTTCCAAAAGAGAATAGCAAAAATGATCAGCCTTGTCATAGTTACTATTTTTAAAATTCAGTTAAGCAGATGAAGCCACATTACCCATTCTTCTTCTTCTTCTTCTCACCTAACAGAATTTCTGAAATTGTAATTGAGGGGAAGATATTTTGAAGTCGTATAATAAAGGAGAGGTCAGCGGGTCATCAGAACCTGTCTTTAATGTGATTCATTTGTCTCGGGGATCATAGCAGTCAGCTTAACAATGATAAAAGCAGCAGCCACACACACAAAACCACCACACCACCCACAGCCACATACATAGTTTCGATTCCCGTGTTTTGATTTCCATGGGCTTGTTGAGCAAATAGAAAAAAATTCACTCTTGGTGTAAGGAGAGCAAATCTCGTTCAGTTCCCTAAATCAGGAACTTCAGCCAGGAGGGGCAGAGATAGCATTGAGGAGGGTCTGCATCTTTGGGAGGTCCTCAGGCTTTCGGTCCCAAACACAGGCTCATGAGACAGCTAATTGATTGGAAAGCTTTCTCTAACTCCTCTCCTGATCATACTTTATTGATTATAAACTTTAATGCATACATATTCATTTTAACATTTGTTTGTTTTTAAAGAAAGCTTAGAGAATAATTTATAAGCTTTTAAAGAAGCTTCTGATAGGGCACTTGAAGCTTCTGCAAATATCAACCCAATCTGCTTTGCAGTATTTCGGGCACATGGAGATCTGTGGATCAAGCAGTTTTAGACCTCAGGCTCTGGGAGCAGGGAGAGGAGGGTGGGAGTAAGAGGGAGCATTTATTGAGGGCTTCCTCAATGCCAGGCTCTGGGATGGATGCATTTATAGACATTATTTCATTTTGGTAGCATCCAAGTGGATTGGGGTTATTAGAACAGTCATATTAGAAATTGGGAGTTTGATATATATATTTTTTTACGTTGGATTGAACGGAGCTGAAAACTTGGTGCTTTTGCCATCAGTTTCACTTTTACGCCTGGCCACAGATTATTCTCATAATCAGTTGGTGGTATTTGCTTTTTTAAAACAAATACAATATTCCTAACACCCATTCAGCTCACGAAGCTCAGTCACCCAGCAAACCAAGGAAGCAGTCACGGCCTTAGGAGCCATGTGGGGGCATTCTTTGTAATCAGAGATGTTTCAACAATGCAGAGACTCTTTATTACTTGGAATGAGATCTCTTTTCATCCTTCATTCCTGCTTAGGCCCAAGGTTCCTCATCTGGAAATCAGAAGGATTTGACTCTATTTTTTGATATTCCTCCCAGCTCCAGTGATTTTTGAATTTCATATTTGATTCTGCTGATGCCAAATGTTTATAACTGAAAGGGGGAGGACAAACTAATTATAAACAGAACTTTCCCGATTAAAAACCTCAGGGGAATCAAGAGAAATGATTCAAGTATTTTCTGACTCTGACAATCAGAAATGCATTCCTTTGTGGCAATTATAAGATATGCTGGGAAATAAGAGACTTTTTTCCCCCCCTTTTACCATCTTAGTTATGTTATGGAAATAAAGAGCTCCCAAAGCTGTATAAACTAACTTAGCAATATTCCTAACATCAAGTCAGTGCAGATTGGGGTTATTTCTTGACTTTTTGCTGTGCACTTTGGAATAAGAAACCATCCCTCTCTGGGCTCAGTATACTACTGTTAATATTACCTTCTTCAAAATGCTATGCTAATGTTTAATCAATGTTCATAAATTTCTTCAAGATCCTGGAGTGATAATTATGACATAAAGTATAAAGTATTATTCTTGGAATAGGGTAATTGTATCCAATTAAATCTCCTCTGAGCTATCACCTGGGTAGGAGACATTGTTATTACTTTGCAATTATTTTGTACTGTACTTAGGTCGCTTCATGTTCCCATGAGCTGAAGTCCCATTAGAAGGAACAGGATGTTTGCAACACTGACTTTGATGGGACATCACAATGAAAAACAATATACTTTGGTGTGATGGCTAAGGGCAAGGCAGAAGGACCTCAATCTCTGAGGTTGCATCTTATGCAATTCCATTAACCATGCTAGTAGCAGCTGTATAATTAATAAGTGGGTACAGCACACCACTAATTTGAATGGGATAGTAGAAGCTAATGGTCAAGCTGATCTGTAAGATTTGCCCCAGTCTCTAAACTAGATTCTCATAATCAGTTGGTGGTATTTGCTTTTTTAAAACAAATGCCAAAACATGGAATTCAGTGTACCCTAACAAGGCCAAGAAATTACCCATCATGGTAATTACCTTGTTAATTTCTAAAACGTAGCTGTTGCTTTTATTTATTTATTTATTTATTGGTACTGGGGATTGAACCCAGAGGCACTTTAGCACTAAGCTACATCCCCAGCACTTTTTGTTTTTAATAATTTTTTTAGTTGTAGATGGAAACTATACTTTTATTTTATTTTTATGTGGTGCTGACGATCAAAACCAGTACCTCCCACATGTGAGGCAAACACTCTACCACTGAGCCACACTCCCACCCCCTTTATTTTAAATTTTGCAACAGGGTCTTGCTAAGTTGCTGAGGTTGATCTTAAACTTCCTATCCTCCTGCCTCAGCCTCACTGGGATTATAGGTATGCACCACTCATACCCAGCTTGACGTTGCTTGCATTTAATTAATTAATTAATTAATTAATTAATACAGTCAGTTAATTAATTAGTGTGTTCATCCAATAAATTATCAATTATCCATGTGTCATACTGGATTTAGGAAGACCTAGAAGGACACGGGAGGGTGGGGATCCTGGGGAAGGGTTAGATCAGTGGTAATTTTCTTCTTGGTTGGTCCATGTTCATGAATTTCATTCTATGTTCATAAAATATCATTTTAACTGCTGGATTTAGTTGCTTAAGAGCTAGATTGTCACATTAAAAGAAAGCGACTCCCTACCTCCATATAAATCCATAGCTGGGCTAGTTACAATGATGCACACCTGTAATCCCAGTGGCTCGGGAGGTTGAGGCAGAAGTGTCACGATTTAACAGCCTTAGCAACTTAGCAAGGCCCTAAGCAACTTAGTGCATCCCTGTCTCTAAATAAAATAGGAAAAGGACTGGGGATGTGGCTGAGTGGTGGAGTGCTCCTGGATTCACTCCCCAGTATATTAAAAATAAAAATAAAAATCTACAGCTGAGGTCAGCTCATCAGACCCCTCATGAACATCCTTTATAGTCAAAGACAAATCATTTTCGATCATTAGTACAGAAAATAAGAAAAGAAAATAATGGCTTGTATTTGTGGACATAAACATCTGAAGTTTGTATGGCCAGTGAAATGGAAGGATTCCATGGTCTTTAGTGTGTGTGACTATTCATACATTCAGTAAAATTGTATCCTTTCTTACCCACAATCCCTTATGATCCTATCAAAATTGTAGTGCCTTAAAGATTGGAAAAGGATACGAGGAAGTTAAAGATTATCAAGTTAGTACAGAAAAAGAAACATTAAAGAAAAAGAAAAAAAAATCTAAAATCTATAATTTCACCATTCAAAGCTAAGAGTAATGTTTCTTTAGATGTAAAAGTTTTGTAGAATTATGGCTTTTGTTTTCCAGTATATCTTTTTAAAATTATTGTATATATTTTATATCATTTTTAATGTTAGCCTAATAGTACAGTATGCCATAATATAGTTATATATCCCCTAGTTTTGGATATTTAGTTTGTTGTTAGTTTTATTTTTTGCTATTGCAAACTAAGCTACAGAGCCTGGTGTGTGTGTGTGTGTGTGTGTGTGTGTGTGTGTGTGTGTGCGCGCGCACATGTACATTTATGTAATTTCTCTGAAAGATATTAAAAATTTTATGCTTCTAAAGGCATTTTGTTGAGTTACCTGTTAGCATTGAATACAATAATTTAAGCATTCCTCCAACTTATAAGTAAAAATGAATTCTTATTTTTACAATTGTATTTTATTACATGCAAATTTTAATATATCACCATTTAGTAATTCATGTTCTTTCTTTTCTGAGTTACCTCTTTACCTTCTTTGTGAATTTGTCTCCTAGGGATTTTGTGGCTTTGAAACTTTAGAATCTGCTTTGTTATATAAAGGAATATATGATGCTAATATGTACAATATTTTTGATGGAACAATATTATTTGCAATGAAAATAAAAATAAGAAGACATGACTAAAAACAGACATCATCATTCTGCATGTGCTTGAGTGTACCTGGGAAAACCAACTGAAATATAAATACATTAATTGTGGTTAGAAGATCGTGAGTGATATTTATTTTCTTTTTTCTACTTTTTTGTATTTTCAAGATTTCTAAAATAAGTGTGGACTTTTTTTTTTTTTAAGCCAGAAAAAGTGGATCATTTGAGTAATGTCTATTTTCTCACAACTCAACACTTTTCACTTGGACATTATTAAGACCTAGAGTTTTGTTAAAAATGGTGGAAGATGGAAATTTGGAGAGTGGGGGCAAGTGAGAAAGAACTTTCCAGGGGGTTGTGAAGGCAAACATTTCTAAAAAGATGATTGGAAGGAAGAGACCAGACCCCTTCCTGTAGGTAGGCAGAGGCTATACTGCGCAGGTTTTCCTGGGGCTGATCTGGTATTCACAGAGCTCCTCCTGGGGTTTCTGGGGTTGTGCTGCTCTGCACAGTGGGGTCACTGTGTCATCTTCAGCCTGAGTTTTCACCTTGACAAATTCACAAGTGAGAAAGGCCCATCAACAAACACCTATGTGCATTTTTTAAAAGTGTACCCTTAATTCACAATATCGTGTGTGTGTGTGTGTGTGTGTGTGTGTGTTTATGGTGAACTTTAGAATTTCCACATTTGCTCGTTTAAATCAGTAAGTGAATGTTGTCAGAATAATAAATAGAAGTACATTTGAGTTTCTCCTTGGTTAGAAGAGCAGCTGAAGCCTGTTGCTCCCACCTCTCCGCCACACTTCACCTGGAAGTCAGTGCTGTATTCGGATTGCAGGTAAATACCAGGGAGTGACAAAACAACTTTTTGGTCTTAACAGTTACAAGCGTCTTGGTAAAGGCTGATTTCCAAAAATGTCACAGGGGTGTATATTTCAGAAATTGCTCTCAGTCTCCACAGGAGACAAGGAATGGTCAGAAAAATTTCACAGGGATAACAAATTCCTTCTTTCTCAAGAGTGGGTTGGGAACCTGTACGTTTCAATAGCTGGCTCTCCATGAGAGTGGTATCTCAGTTGGTAGAATGCTTGCCTCCCATGCACAGAGGCCTGGGTTCAACCTCCAGCACCACCAAAACAAACAAACAAACAAACAAACAACAACAACAAATCCATAATCCATGAGAATATATTTTTAAAGTTGGGATTTGTCTTCTTCTCCAAGATCACATTCCTGGATTAGGCCAAAGAAAACAGCACGTTTTTTTCTTTTGAAATGTAAATTCTATACACCTGAGGCATGCTGGGTTTTAGGGGACTGATGAATAACACTGGCTAGGGACCAGCTTGAGTGGTCCACACAGGAATGTGACCCATGGAGAAATACCAGCATTAGAGGGTAAAAGTCATGGATTGGCAAGCAAGGCTAGCTAAAGCCCTCTTCTGTTTAATGAAGCAAACCTACCAGTAGAGATCTCTCAGCCCAGAGCTGTATGTGCGAGTTCTCAGTACAGCCTGAAAGAGACAAGGCTGAGCTTCCAAGCTCTGTTTCTTTTCACCTCCAGTTCCATGGATCAGGAAAACCCGCCTTCCCCTTTCAAAGAAATATGGTGGCACATGCCTGTAATCCCAGTGGCTGAGGAGGCTGAGGCAGGAGGATCCTGAGTTCAAAGCCAGCCTCAGCAAAAGCAAGGTACTAAACAACTCAGTGAGACCCTGTCTCTAAATAAAATACAAAATAGGGCTGGGGATGTGGCTGAGTGGTTGAGTGCCCCCACGTTCAATCCCCAAAAGAAATAAATATGGAGAGTGAAGTGAGAGAGACTTTGGAAGTTCTTCTCCCATACTATTACCCAGTGGGAATGGACCTCCTTCTTCTACAGACACAACAATGGACAAGTGTCTTCTCCTTATAAATACATGCAATCTTCATGAAGGGACATAAAGATCATATGGATCCCAAGTCCGAGTGGTGGCCCAAGTCGGTGTGCCTAAATTGTCAGCATTAGTACTTCCCAGAGAAGCTGGCAGGGCATTTGCAGGATTACTCTTTCTTACCCCTGAGACCATGGAAACGCTCAATGGCAGCAAAACTCAGCAGTGCTCATTGAGTAAGTCTTGATGAAGGTGGGAGGATGGAAGATACTGGAAATCTATCCCATTGGATGGGATCTGTAGATAGTCTTCTGGATTCAGTACCAAAGGAAACAAGAGTGGATGTATTTGCAAAAACTCCTGGTTGACCCCCTGATTGGCAGGGCACATAATCAGCCAGAGGAGGAAAATCCAGACTCCCTGCCAGAGCAGAAGTCCTGCCTCTACTTCCTGGAGAGGGAGTGACTCACAAATATGGGGAGATCCATCTGGACTCACAATCTTGCTTTGCTTTGTTTGGGGAAGGGAATGGGAAACAACCCAGAATAGGATTATCCAGAAAGGGGTACCAAAACCTTAGATTTTACAGAAAGAGAAGAAGGCAAAGACCTCTAGAGATATTAATGGCCAAGAAGAGAAGAACAGAGTAAAAACATAAGGTTTCTTCAGTCTCTAGTGTGTATTAATACCATCAGTGCAAAGATCCTGGGGTTTATCTGTTTAAACACCCTTCCCCAATATTCCCCTATGTTTCCATTTTGTAGGGATGGGGAAAGAAGAACAGGGGGCCCTTAGGAAGAATGAGTAAGTTTGGGGAAGAAATTTTAAGTGCTATTTTTTTTTTCAGATGAAAGCAAGTGTCTACTATTTCCTAAAGTGGAGGGGAAACTGTAAAATTCATTATAGAAGAAAAAGCAGGACCAATCCAGTAATCATGGTTGATTCAGCATCCAGCCAGCTTTCGGTCTCCCTCAGTTGACAGAAATGCAGATTCCAGAAAAGACCTTCAGACTTCAAATCCAAGTGGTCTGCAAATAGGGCCCAGACAGAGTCCACAGGAGCACAGAGAATCCTTTTACACTGCATCTAGACCCAAAGAGATAGATCTGCCCTCATCAAATAATACCAATCCAAAAAGAAATGAGTTAGTTAGGATCTATTGAAAATATCCTAAGGAAGAGCCAGTCTTGGTGGCAAACCCCAGTAACCCCAGTGACTCAGGAGACCGAGGCAGGAAGATTGCAAGTTTGGGGTCAGACTGGGCAACTTAGCAAGACCCTGTCTCAAAACAAAAAAATTAAAAAAAGAGTTGGGGGTATATCTCAGTGTTAAAGCACTGCTGAGTTCAATCCCCAGTACTGCAAAACCAAAACAAAAAGAACTACTGTAAAAAAGAAATAAAGAAAGGAAGAGGCATGACGGGTTAGTGACAGATTAGAATCTGAAAGAGATGCCATAGAAAATAGAAAAATATTTGTTTGCAAGTGCTCTGTGCCATTTAAAAAACTAAACTTTGAAATAAGGAATCACAAGCACATATAGAAATACGACAAGCTAAAAAGAACATTGAAGAGGGCTGGGGCTGGGGCTCAGTGGTAGAGCACTTGCCTAGCACGTGTGAGGCACTGGGTTTGATCCTCAGCACCACATAAAAGTAAATAAATAAAATGAAGATATTGTGTCCGTCTACAACTAAAAAAATTTAAAAAAGAAAATTGAAGAGTAAATAAAACTAAAAAAAAAAATCTGAGAAACCTGTTAGGTAATGTTATTATGCTATTATGGAAGCAGTACTTGTTTTAGAGAAAGAGGCAGAATTGCTGGCGCAGAAAATGGATTCTGATGAATAGGAAAATTGATTAAGAAAAAGACACACTGAAGAAAAAACTAGAGAAGAGGTAATGGTAGAGGCAATAGAGATTCAACGAATGGATCACTCTTTGTATAGTAAAAAAAAAAAGTAATGCAAATGAACATAATACTCAGCAATATGCTAGAAGCAACTTTCCAGAAATAAAGGAAGAACACTATGTCTAATTCAGTGAGGAAGGCCAGACTATAGCAAAAATTGATTCAGAATTAACTTCAAGTGCTATTCTGACGAAATTATTGAAGACTCGAAATATTATACTATGGTCACCTGCAAAAGGGCAACTGGAAAATTCCAGTGCAGTGTTCTCAGATTTATTTTTCCTCCCTCCCTCCCTCCCTGCCTCCTTTCCTTCCTTCTTTCCTTTCTTTCTTCCTTTTATCTGGGATTGAACCCAGGGGCACTTAATCCTGGAGCCACATCCTCAGCTCTTTTTATTTATATATTTATTTTATTTTGAGAAAGCATCCCACTAAGTTACTTAGGGCCTTGCTAAATTACTGAGGCTGGTCTTGAACGTGTGATCCTCCTGCCTCAGCCTCCCACGTTGCTGGTATGACAGGTGTGCACCACCACACCTGCTTTCAGATTTCTATTATATCAATATAATATTGATATTATCCCAATATCAGCGTGGAACAATGTTGATGTTTATAAAGATAGAAAAATGTAACCCTCCCTCCAATTTTTTAAATACCTGCTGCCTAAATACCACAGGAAAAGGTTATGAGACATGCAAGGAACTCTGACAATGAGAAGCATTTCTCAAATACTCCATATCCTGAAGAATCCTAACCGAACAAGTTGTGAATCAAAATGAAGAATTCAGATAGGAAAGACAGGTAGAGAGCACTGAAACTATTTAAATGTGGAAACACACTGAAACAACTTTAGGAAGGTTAGAAACATAGGCTATGACAAGTCACACTGTATCAGTTGATTATTTAGTATCATTGGAATGAGGCACAGATCCTAAGGGCTCCCATAAGTGAGCATGGGGAATGATGAGAGATAGGTTAGGTGCCTCATGATCTCAAGTCAATAACTCAAGATGGTATTCAAGAAGCTGAAGTGCAAAGATATATTTAACCTAAAAAAAATAATCACTAGCTGCTCGCGAGGCTGAGGCAGGGAGATCACAGGTTCAAAGACAGCCTCAGCAACTTAGCAAGGCCCTGTCTCTAAATAAAATATAAAAAAGGGCTGGGGATGTGGCTCAGTGGCTAAGCATTCATGGGTTCCGTCCCCCGTGCCAAGGGGAAAAAAAAAAAAAACACTAGAGCAACTACAGATTCTAGATTCACGGTGAAGTTTAACAGATACATTTGAAAACATACATTACACTGAAGAAAGTAAGAAAAAGATAGAATAGCCAAGGAGTTTAAAAAGCAAGAATAAAAATAGCATCAACAGACATTGACACAAATTATGATGAAGTCTATTATATCAACACATGTAAAAAAATGTTCACTTGTTAAAACAATGCCTATCACATTAAGTTGAGACATAACCAACTATATTCTGTATGAGGGTTGCAACCAAAATCAAGAGGTTCAGAATAATTGAAAATGAAAGAATGTGGACGGGTCTATCAGACAAGCAAAGCTGGAATAACAGCATTAATGTCAGACAAATTTGACCTTAGTAAAAAGTCTTAAACAAGGCAACAAATATCACATAATAATGAAAAAGAGGATCAACAGAAAGAGAAAACGTTTATGAATGTCTAGAAACCAAATTATGCAGCATCAGGCTACAGTAAACAAAACCTCTAAGAAATACAAGTGTCATTGGTTCATTTACAAATTTTAATTTTGTAGAAGGCCATTCATCTCTCAGTAAAAGCCACAAGTTAAAAATACCATGAGCCATGTTTTTCGGATCACAATGTAACAGATCAGATATCAATATAAACATTCAGTATGGGTAAAGGTCGTGCGAAGTTAAAGCTTCTCAAACTCTTCAGAGTGTCATTAACTAAAAATTAAAATAATGGAACATCTAGAAAACCACCTTAGTATGGGAAGTATATTTAGAAGTAGGATTAAAAAAATGGTCAAATCCTAGGAGTGACCTATGTCCTGTCTTTCTCTCATTCACCTGTATAAAGCTCATCAGGAGGCTCTACTGATTCTTCTTCCAAAATAATCTCCCACTTCTTTACCTCCTCATGGAAACTGCTCTGCTCCAAGTCATGCTCATCTTTGCTTGTTTGGACACCTGGAATAGCCTCCAAACTATGTGCCTTGCTTTCACTCTGGTCTCCCTCTAATGAATTTCCCATCTGGCAGCTGAATGGCTTCCCTTTGCATTTTATCTCAATGACCTCATCTCCAACCACTCTTTATCATGTACTGCATACCATTAGATCTAGTTTTCCTCCTGTGCTGGAACATACCAAGCATGTTCTTATTTCAAGGCTCTTTTATTTTCTGTTTCTCTATTGATATCTTGTGTTCTGAGGAGTTCAAGGGTGACTTAACGTTTAAAAAACTTATTGGCATAATAGACAAATGTCGAAAACTTCAGAAAATCTCAGAACGACATGGACAATATCTAAGATATAATTGAAAGCTCACTTACAGTTAATAAAGGAAGTATTAGCAATAGAAGAAGAGAACTTCAGTAGACTGATACGGTTCAGTAAAATCCATGCCATGGACATAGCTTCTGGTGAAACAAGAAACTTCCCTTAAGTTCAGAAAAAAAGACAATTTTTGCTTTTTTTTTTAAAAAAATTATTTAATATTGTAGCCCCAACAGGTATAGTCAGAAAAAAAATTAATAAATTACAGAGTGTGCAATTATTTATACAGGATAACAAAAGGACAAGATAAACAAAATATCAAGATTTTCTGGGAGCTGAACTGTGCCTATCCCCGGGCCCCCATTCATGTATTTAAACCCTATCCCACAAAGTGACAGTGTCTGAGGATAGGTCTTCAGGAGGTGTTAAGGTTAAATGAGGTCATAGGAGTGGGGCCCCAGCTCTGCACAGTGGCACATGCCACTAATCACAGTTACTGGGGAGGCTGCTGCAGGAGTTCCAAGCCAGCCTCAGTGAAGGTGACATGCTAAGCAACTCAGTGAGACCCTGTCTTTAAATAAAATGCAAAATAGGGCTGGGGATGTGGCTCAGTGGTCGAGTGCCCCTGAGTTCAATCCCCAATACTCCCCTCCCCACCAAAAATGGGGTCTTAATTCAATAGGATGATAACCTTATAGGAAGAACAACATTCTTTTACTCTTTCTCTGCCATGTAAGAACACACTAAAAAGATGACCATCTGAAAGCCCGAAAGAAAGCCCTCTTCAGAACTCAAACCTGGTAGACCTTGATCTGGAATTTCCAGTATTGACAATTATGAGAAAACAAATTGTAACCTCAGCCTCTCAGTCTCTGGTGTTTTGTTGTAAGAACGCAATCTGTGTGATAAAGGAATGATGAGAATTCAACAGGTTTGCCACTGTGGAAAGCAGAATGGAGAGTCCTCAGAAAACTTGGAATAGAATCACCGTTTGACTCAGTTACCCTACTCCTCAACATATACCCCAAAGACTTAAAATCAGGATACTATAGTGACACAGCCACAGCAATGTTTATAGCAGCTCCATTCTCAATAAGCTCTGTAACCAACCTAGATGTCCTTCAACAGATAAATGAATCAAGAAAATGTATACACACACACACACACACACACACACACACACACTGGAATATTACTCAGCTATAAAGAAGAATGAAATTATGGCATTTGTTGGTAAATGGATGGAACCAGACATATGCTATTTGAAATAAGCCAGTTCCAAAAAAACCAAAGGCCAAATATTCTCTCTGATATATGGATGCTAGCCCACAACAAGGGAGGGTAGGGAGGGGAAGAATAGAAGTTCATTGGACCAGACAAAGAGGAATGAAGGGAAGGGAGGGGGGATGGGAATAGGGAGAGACAGTAGAATGAATCGAACACGACTTTCCTTTGCTAATAAATGAATACATGACCTGTGTAACTCCACATCATGTGCAATAAAAAGAATGGGATCCTATTTGGAATGGGTTGTACTCTATGTATGTATATTATGTCAAAATATATTCTACTGTCATGTTATCTAAAAACAACAAATAAAAAAAGAATTCAACAGGGTTGTTTTGTATAATATCAACATTAAAAAAAATCAATTATGTTCCCTGTACCAGGAATAAATAAAATGCAATTTAAAAGCTGCTGTGTTAAATATCATCAACATTATAATATGGTTAGATATAAATCTGACAAAAGGTGAACATGACCATAGTACAATATACACTTTTGGGGAGGTGGGTACCAGGGATCAAACTCATTTGACCATTGAGCCACATCCCCAGACCTATTTTGTATTTTATTTAGAAACAGGGTCTCACTGAGTTGCTTAGCACCTTGCTTTCGCTGAGGTTAGCTTTGAACTCTAGATCCTCCTGCCTCAGCCTCCTGAGCCACTGTGATTACTACATCCAGCAAAATATACACTTTTTATATCTTAAGGAAAATAGGAAAAAAAATAGTACTTCAGAAAATGCTTTGGATTCAAAGTCTTAATTTGAAAAAAAAATTCTCTCCAAAGGGGAGGAAAAAAAAAAAACTAAGATAATTTTCAAGAAGAATAAGATGGAGGATTAACTCTCCTAAATTCTAAGTCTCATTATAAAGCTATAATAAACTAACCATGTGGCAATAACACAAGGCCAGACCAATGGAATATAATAGGCAGACCATTTATGGAAGTCTGACATCTGACGAAGCTCAGAAAATGTCTGACTTATTTGTGTGAAAAGATATACTTTTCAGAAATAGAACTGGGAAGGAAAAGTATAGGATTTTGTTGTATTTTGCTTTTCCTCTTGTATATCCTTAAGATCCCACATAGACTTAAGGATGTTAAAATAAAACATTGTCAAAACAGTTGGCAGATGATATAGAAGAATATCTTTAGGATTTCTGGGTATGAAAACATTTCTTACACAGACTCATAAGCACAAACTATAAAAAAAGATAAATTTGACGTAATTAAAAAAAGAGTCTCTTTAACAAATGGCAACGAAGCACAAAGGCAGGTCATGCCTGCTAGAAAACTGTGTAAAGGTTGGCAATTTGGGGGTATAAAAGCACTTTACAAATCTGCTTGTAAACCCATGAACAATCCAGTAAAAATTGGGCAAAGTATACAGCAGTCACTTCACAGAAAAGGAAACCTTATGGAAATTAAATATATAGAAATACAAAGGTGCTCAACCTCTTGGTGGGCAGGGAGTTATGAACAAGAGCCCAGCAGGATGCCATTTCTTTCCCCATATGTTGAGCAAAATATTTAAGAAATTGGCATTGTTAAGTGTGGGAGAGAAGTGAACCAAAGAAAACTCTGATGTACTTTGGGGAGGATCTTAAATTAATATGCAACTTTGGAAAATAGCTTGTCCAGATCAAATATAGAGAAGCATTTTTCCATGCACCTGACAATTCTGCTCATAAAGACTTTAGGAAATGTCTTGTACCATGCATAGGTGACATGTACTAAAATAATGTTTATTGCAGCCTTGTTTGCAGAATTAGCCTCAGGGAGTATAGACAGAGGACTGTGTTACAGTTGAGTTATAGTCCTACAATCTACAGCTTTTAAAATAAGTTAACTAGAGTAATATTTATCCACAAGGATAAACTTTAAAGCAATGTCAGGTGAAAAAAATCAACTTGCTAAGGGTACACTGTATAATAACATTTGTACAAATATTAAGAAGCTTGTAGAACAATACTGGTTATGTTTATGGACATACACATATGTCAAAAGAGCAATAGTTGGAAATATCAACTGGAAGATAATGCTGCACTTTGTGGTAGGAGACATGAAGGGTTTAAAAGTATTTGTACTATTTTAATTCTTACTAAAAGTGATTTATGCAACAAAAGCCATGTGTCAAGATTTTTCAGTGATAGATGTTGGTTCTATGTTAGTTCTTAATTCAAGAGCTTGCATCTTGACTGATATTTTGAGTTGCCACCTGGCCATGAGTACTTCCTTCTGAGCTTTCTCTGTAAGTATCCGTGTTTCCTGTAGCCACTGTTATGTGGCTACATAACCTGAAAAATATCTATCACCTGAAGCTAAATGCACCATTTCCTGATATACCTTTATACAAGATTTTAAAAATAATCAGTTAGACTCTATAAAAAAATCACTCAATTACTCTTTAACTCAATGAAATGGCAATGAGAATGTCAACAAGATTTGGAGAAACAAATACATATAAATATCCAGAAAGAATAGCAAAAGAAAATAAAAATGGAGTTGCCCTTGCTAGCAACTGCAATTATGAAAATACATTATTTGCTATATTATGGTATGGATTCAGGCACAGGGATATGAAATAGAAGAGCCAAGTGCAGCCAAGTAATAATTGAGGTGTGGTAAAAGTGACATATTTAATCACTGGGGAATATATGGTCCAGTAATAAGGGACACATTGACTAAACATGTTTTAAAAAAGAAAGTAGAATTTCCACATTATTCTCTATCCCAAAGCAAATTCCGCATTTGTTTAAATGTATGAGTTAAAGAAACCACAAAAATTCCCAAACCATAATTATGGTACAAAAAGTATACAGCATGCACAGCCAAGAAGCCAGAAAGGAAAACATTGCTGCTGGTACTTGCCCTTCATTTGAAACAATGCGATTTTGAAATTGTTGATCAATGTTGGCTTCTTTACTATGTGCTTGAGCTTCATGCAAGGTCAATGTCTGTTTTGGTTATCATTGTAATATTACTATATCCTTGGCATATAGTAAACTCCCAATGAATTTTCATTAAGTAAATGAATGAATGACATTTGGATAAAAATCAGCCATGTGGTGCTATGCACAGCATTAAAACCAAAGTGAAAAGAAACGGGTGCGGATGAGGGTGGTTTGTGATATGAAGGCTAATTTCCTTAATAAACAATTTATTTTGCAAATCAGAGACAAAAGGACCTAAAATCTAGTTGAAAAGTAGACACAGGAAGGGGATAAGTGCCTTCAGAGAAAAATTCCAAATAGTAATCATAACAGAAATTATCCATTTCACCCCAAATTAAAACTAAACACACACACACACACACACACACACACACACACACACACACACACACATAACAACGAGTCATCTTACGTATTGGTATCACAAGGATGAAAATGTTAAGACCCAGTTGTGGGTGAGAGGCTGAGGAGACAGGAATTTTCCTACTTTCTTAGTAAAGTCTGCCTTGGGAGAACCTGTTTAATACTATTGAGCATTATCTATCCCAATTGTTAAACGTTCACATCTGTGAACTTAATGTAACAAGGAAATGGCCCTATGTAGATCCTTGTACAAGTAAATCAAAATATCTTTGAAGGAACTTTCCTGTGAAGGAAAATAGGGCTGAAATGCCTTGCTTGTATCACAAATTCTTTAAGTAAATATTACCTCTAAAATAGCATATTGTCAATCATTAAATGCATTAATCAAACCGATAGACAGTGAAGGGAAAGGGAATCGTTATATATTCTCAAGTGAAAAAAGTTAAGTTGAAGAAATGTCATGTAGCTTCATTGAAACTAAACTATAGGGGCTGGGGATGTGGCTCAAGCGGTAGCGCGCTCGCCTTGCATGCCTGCGACCCGGGTTCGATCCTCAGCACCACATACCAACAAAGATGTTGTGTCCGCCGAGAACTAAAAAATAAATATTAAAAATTGTCTCTTTCTCTCTCTCCTCTCTCACTCTCTCTTAAAAAAAAAAAAAAAAGACTCCCCCTAACCAAAAAAAAAAAAAAAAAGAAACTAAACTATATACACTGTTCAGAGAAAATATCTAGAAAACTTCATTCATACAGTTCTGAACATTTTGATTTCTCTTTTAAAATTATAAAAATTATTTTTATAATAAATATTTAAAATAAATAGGCATTAACACATATAAAATATTATATCTCTGAAACTATAAATAATACTAACATTTTAAAAATTATTTTTGTAAATGCAGAATTTATTTAAAATTTTCAGATTATAATGTGCATTGTGCTATTAGTTCATCGTAGCCAATTTATCTTTTGGTAGATCCTCTTGTTTATTGCATATTTCTTTTTTTGTATTAGGAACTGAACTCAGTGGCAATTTACTACGGAATCCCATCCCTAGTCCTTTTTATTTTTTATTTTAAGATGGGGTCTTGCCAAGTTTTGAGGCTGGCCTCAAACTTAAGATCCTCCTGCCTCAGATTCCCAAGCTGCTGGGATTTCAGGTGTAGACCATGATGCCTGGCTGTTACATATTTCTTGTTATGGCAAAGATCATTTTCCAAAAGGCATGACTGTCTTCCTTTTTTTTAAAAAATATTTATTTATTTTTTTAGTTTTAGGTGGACACAATATCTTTATTTTATTTTTATGTGGTACTGAGAATCGAACCCAGTGCCTCACGCATGCTAGGCAAGCACGCTACCACTGAGCCACAACCCCAGCCCCATGACTGTCTTTCTTAAATGAAAAAAGTCGAGAAGTAATCTCTGCCTGAACCAAATATACATATAGTTAAAAGAACTGAATGTCTTCATTGTGTTCCAGTATTTTTTAAACTTCCACATAAATAGTACACTTTATTAATTCATTTTGATGAATGATGCAAATTTATCTGTGTGATGCAAATTTTTATGTTGAAATTTTTAACACAAAATATATCAGTAATACCTATATATGTCAGAATGTTAATCTCTTATAGTTTCAAAAAAAAAGTATTATAATCACTGAAAACTGGAAGCTACTGTATTTGAGCCTACTTTCTTTTTTCTTCTTTTTTTTAAATCTTTCCCACCTGGGTAATCATCATATATTTTTCTAAGAAGTTTTTAATATTCTTTAAAGGAACATTTGAAAAAAAAATCTCTTCACTATCTTGGGTGTTCTTTGTTTAGCAAGAAAGAGAAACCAGGAAATATAGACAATATGAATCATGTTTAAATTTAATTTCTAATCATTGTTGTCATTGTTAAATGAAAATCGAAGAATATAATTTCTGCTGTGGAAGTTCTTGCAAAGATCCCCACATTATCAGCTGTCTAAAAATCACCTTCTGAATTTCTTTTTACTCCTTTTGAGTATTTCTGCTGTAGTTTGCATCTTTTTTTTTTTTTTAAACTTATTTTGAGATAGGCTTTTTTTTTTCTTAAAGACAGAATTTTTTAACATTTATTTTTTAGTTCTCGGCGGACACAACATCTTTGTTGGTATGTGGTGCTGAGGATCGAACCCGGGCCGCACACATGCCAGGCGAGTGCGCTACCGCTTGAGCCACATCCCCAGCCCTGTAGTTTGCATCTTGAATGTCTCTCAAAGGCCCACAAGTTGAAGGCTTGGTCTTCTGCTTGTGGCATTGTTGGGAAGAGATGGGAGGAAGTTCTAGTTGAAGGAAGTTAGGTCATAGGGGATATGTCCTTGAAGGGGAGAGGGAAACCCTGGGTTCTTCTCCCTGTCTCTCACTTCCTGGCTGCCATGAGTTGCACAGATCTCTTTTACCATGCATCCCCACCATTATGTACTACCTGGCCACAGACCCAAGCAACTGTGGACTGAAACCATGGGCCAAAATAACCTTTTTCTCTTTTTAAGTTGATTATCTCAAGTATTTTATTGTACTAATAAAAAACTGATCATCACAACTTTTTTTAGACTTAAACATTTTTAGATCAAACAATTTTAGGGGAATCTAGAGATTTGGGGGGGGGTAGAACAATTCTTTCACAGAGAGGAAGCAGTGTACAAAATTTGCCCTTCTTTTTTTTATTTTTTTTAATATTTATTTTGTTTTAGTTTTCGGCAGACACCACATCTTTGTTTGTATGTGGTGCTGAGGATCGAACCCTGGGCTGCATGCATGCCAGGCGAGCGTGCTACCGCTTGAGCCACATCCCCAGCCCCAAAATTTGCCCTTCTTTTGGAAGAAGTAAACTTTTCTGCTAAATAACTAGGGAGGATGGAGAAATAGAAGTCTGAAACCCTTGAAATGTTTTGTCTCTTTTTATTCAAAGGATGAGTCTCTGAAAGCCATGGCACTAATGAGATAGAGTATAGCAAGAGGATTGGAGAAGGGCAGAAATGTTGGGGAAGGTCAGTTCTCCTTCCTTCTTTCTCCGATTTATTTGTATATATCCTTTTGTAACTATCAGCCTTCCATTTGCCTCACTCCAACACCCGTGTGTGTGTGTGTGTGTGTGTGTGTGTGTGTAGGGGTGAGCTGGTGTTGGAAGCAGGCCTCCACATCATATAATCAGACAAATTTCTAGTCTTTCCAATCTAATTTATGGCTTTCTGGTGTTTTCAAAACACAGTGAGTCTGTGGGTGTCTTCATGCCCATGCATTAGATAAAATGATTTAAAGGCACAGCATGAAGATTTGAAGTCAAAGTCTGAGTTCTAATCCCAGCTCTTTCACTCATAAACTGTGATTTTGCTCTAGCTACTAAAACTCTGAACCTCAGCTTTTTCATCTGTCAAAAAAGAGAGAATCACAGTTTTAACCTCTTAGGCTTGTTAGCAAACATGCAATAGTGCAATGAACAAAAAACTCAGTAAATAACCCAATCAGTGTTAACTGTCATTAATTACTATTCAGTGTACTTTAACTCCAGGATCCCCCAAGAAATAATAACAATTTGTGCCATCTATTGTATTTATGTTAAAATATCACACTGAGGCTGTGAGATGACTATAAAAGGATTAGTGGGCACCTTGCAGTAGAAGCATGAGCTTAGGTGATGCCCTTCACTCAACTTTCCTTTCCTGAATTCTAATTCACTTATTGTTATTAAAGTAGACTCTTACTGAGGAGATGGCTTGACTTACATGGCAGCCAGTGTCCTGGAAAGTACTTAACCAGGAAACTTTACATTGCCATATATACCCTGGGCAAATCCTTCTAACTTCCTTATTTTTTTCCCCACTTGCTTTCACTTGTCAAGTGGTCATATAGAGTGAAAACCACTTTATCCCCAATGCACATACAAGGGCATAAATTAGATCATCTGTTGGCAGGTGGATGAAGACTTACTGATGTGCAGTTAGGATTATTGCTGTTCTGTTTAGGATTATATCTGTGGGATGGTTCACTGATTCTTGGTTTTGAATGCCCAATACGAACAAAAAGATTATGTATCCTGAAGTCCTTGAAAATGGCATGTGATAGAAAAGAATTTGCTTAGGTTTGTCTGATAACACTTAGCTGTTTGGGGTCAAAGAAAGATGGGTAAAAGAAAGATGGAAGAAGAAGATGATATGACATCTTTAAATGCCCAATCCACTTCTATAAAGGATGTCTTGATAATCATCCTTTAAAAAAACAGCCTTATCAGGAAGGGCAGCAGAATAAAATAGACATTATTATTGCTGTATGTATATAGGTGACTATATGACCAATGTGATTCTGCAACCTGTACAATCAGAAAAAATGGGAAATTATACCCCATTTGATTCAAATGTATGAATTGTCAAGATCATTGTACTGTCATGTGTAACTAATAAAAAACAGCCTTATTGAGACATAATGGATGAACAATTAAGAGCATGCATTTAAAGTGTAAAATTTGGTAAGCGTTGACATATATTTAAACCTCTGAAACCACTATGGTGATCAAGATGGTGGATATACTCATCACCCTCAAGTGTTCCTTTGTGCTCCTTTGGAATATCTCCTGATCTCAGGGAATCACTGATTTAATTTCTATTGCTGTGTATTGGTTTGCAATTTCTAAAATGTTATATAAATGGTTTCAAACATTATGTACTCCTTTTTGTCCAACTTAATTCACACAATATAATTATTTTGAGACTTGCTTATATATCAGCAAAATTAATTCCTTTTTATTCTCCAGTAGTATTTTTCTCAACATTTTTTTAATCCATTCACCTATTGAGAGACACTTGGAATGACTCTAGTTTGGGGCTGTTACACATAAAGTTACAAAGAACATTCATGTACAAGTCCTTGTATGTATGTATGAGTTAATTTTCCATGGGTAAATACCAAGAAGTGAAATAGTTGGATCATAAGATGGGTGTATGTTTAACTTTTTAAGAAGACAATCAAATCGTTTTCTAACGATTAACACTCCATCTGAAGAGTATGGGTGCTCAGGTTCCTCCACATCCAAGCTGTTTTAGTCAGCTCATTCATTTTTAGTCACTGCTGTGACTGAAAGATCTGACAAGAAGAATTTTAAGGAGGAAAAGTTTATTTGGAGCTCTTAGTTTCAGAGGTCTTAGTCCATAGACAGCAGGCTCCATTCCTTGGGGCTTGAGGTGAGGGAGCACACCATGGAGAAAGAGTGTGGTGGAGGAAAGTGGCCCACATGATGATCAGGAAGCAGAGAGAATCCATCTGCCAGATACAAAATATCTGCCCCCAAACGGCACTCCCAATGCCCCCTTCCTCCAGCTGGACCATACCTACCTTCATTTATCACTCAGTTAATCCCACCAGGGGATTAATTCACTGATTGATTTAATGTACTCATAACCCAATCATTTCACCTCTAAGCCTTCTTGCATTGTCTCACACATGAGCTTTTCGGGGACAATTAGTATCTCAACCATAACACTAGTCAACTCTTGATATTTCCAGGCTTTTTAATTTAGTTGTTCTAACTGGTGTGCAATGATTTCTTACTATGGTTTTAATTTATGTAATGATTAAAGATATTGAGTGTTTTGTGCTTCCTTGCCATTTGTATGTCTTTATAGGAGAAATGTGCACTCATATCTTTTACCCAATTTAATTTAGTTGTTGCAGGGCTGGGTATCAAACCCAGAGCCTTGCACATGCTAGGCAGGTACACTATCACTGGGCTGGGCTACACCCCAGTCCTTGTACATTTTTAAATTGGCTTATTTTTATTAAGTTTTAAAATTTCTTCTTCGTATGTTCTAGATATAAATTGCTTACCAGATAGATGATTTTCAAATATTTTCTCTTTTTCTGTGGTTGTCTTTTGACTTTCTTTTTTTTTTAAAGAGAGAGTGAGAGAGGAGAGAGATAGAGAGAATTTTTAATATTTATTTTTTAGTTCTCGGCGGACACAACATCTTTGTTGGTATGTGGTGCTGAGGGTTAAACCCGTGCCGCACGCATGCCAGGCGAGCGCGCTACCGCTTGAGCTACATCCCCAGCCCTTGACTTTCTTTTTCAATGTAAATTTTTTTATTTATATATGACAGCAGAATGCATTACAATTCTTATTAAATATATAGAGCACAAATTTTCATATCTCTGGTTGTATACATAGTATATTCACACCAAATTGTGTCTTCATACATGTACTTTGGATGGTAATGATAATCACATTCCACCATCATTAATTATAAGATCCTTTGAAGAGCAAACATCTTTAATCTTGATAAAGTCCAATTTTCCTATTTTTCTGTTGTTACTAGGTTTTTAATGTTATATCTAAGAAATTATTGCCTAACATCTTCACAAAGATGTTTCTTCTAAGAGTTTTGCAGTTTATTTTACAATCAGCTTGTCAGTTTATAAAATTAGAATTGTATTGAGTCCATAAATTAGTTTGAAAGAATAGACCACTTAACAATATTGAGTTTTCTGGACCATGGACCATGCCCCTTTCATTTATTTATTAAGTCTTATTTAATTTCTTTCAGCAATATTTTGTAGTTTTCAGTGATGGGTCCTACATCTTTTGTTAGATTTAGCCCTGAATGGTTCATATTTTCGTCATTAAAATTAAATTTTATATTTTAGAACAGTTTTAGGGTAACAGAAAAGTTAAGAAGATTGTACGGTGATTTCTCATCTACCCCATACCCTGTTTCTTTCATATTTAACATTTCATGCTGGTATTAAAGAATTATTGTTGATACACTATTATTAAATTGATACATTATTATCAATACACTATTATTCTTTATTCTTATCTTATTTTTTAAATCAAATATCCTTTTTCTGGAATTCAAAAAACTTAACACCAAAACAGCAAATAACCCAATCAATAAATGGGCTAAGGAGCTGAATAGACATTGCTCAGAAGATATACAATTGATCAACACATATATGAAAAAATGTTCAACATCTCTAGTAATTCGAGAAAGGCAAATTAAAACTATTCTAAAATTTCTTTTCACACTAGTCAGAATGGCAGGTATCAAGAATATAAACAATAGTAAGTGTTGGCGAGACTGTGGGAAAAAAGAACACTCATACACTGCTGGTGGAAATCCAAAATGGTGCAACCCATCTGGAAAGCAGTATGGAGATTCCTTAGAAAACTTGGAATGGAACCACCATTTGACCCAGCACAATTCACAATAGCTAAACTGTGGAACCAACCTAGAGGCTTTCAATAAATGAATGGTTAAAGAAAATGTGGTATATATACACAATGAACTATTACTCAGCATTAAAAGAGAATAAAATTATGGCATTTTCAGGTAAATGGATGGAGTTTGAGAATATCATGCTAAGCGAAGTAAGCCAATCCCCCCAAACCAAAGGCTGATCCATAATGTGGGGGGGAGGGAGAGGGAAAAATGGAGGAACTTTGATTGGGCAAAGGGGAGAGAGGAGAGAGGAGGGGATGTGGGGGCAGGAAAGGTGGTGAAATGAGATGGACATCATTACCCTAGTTACATGTATGACTGCACATATGGTGCAATGCTTCATCATGTACAGAGAAATGAAAAGTTGTGCTGTAATTGTGTACAATGAATCAAAATGCATTCTGCTCTCATATATACCTAATTAGAATAAATAAACTAATTAATTTAAAAAATTCCTTTTCTGTTGCAGGATTGCATCCAAGACCTCACCTTCCATGTAGTCGTCTGGTCTCCTTATGCTCAGCCTGGCTGTGACAGTTTTCTCACACTCTTCTTATTTTCTATCCTCTTAACAATTTGTTTTTTTAGTTGTAGATAGACATAATAACTTTATTTTATTGTTTATTTTTTTAATGTGGTATGGAGGGGGATTGAACCCATTGCCTCATGCATGCCAGGCAAGCGCTCTACCATTGAGTCACAACCCATCCCCAATCCCCTTTACAATTTTAAGGAGTACTGGCCAGATACCTAGCAGAACACCCTTTTATTGTAATTTGTCTGATAATTTACTCATGATTAAATTGGGCTAATGTATCTTTGGAAAGGAGACCATAGAGATGAAGTGTCCCTTTAACACATCATACCCTGGGTATATACCAGATTTATGATTATCAGTATTGGCCCTGATTACAGCCTAAGTTAGAGTTTATCAGGATTCTCTACTGTCAAGTCACTTTCTCTCCTTCCCTTTGGAGAGGAGTCACTATGCACAGTCCCAGCTTAACAATGGGGGAGGATTTTTGCTCCTCCTTCTTGAGGGCTAAATATTAACATAAATTATTTAGAATACTTCTGTATGGGAGATTTGTTTATTTCTCGTTTATTTATATATTTACTTATATAAGTACTAACGATATTTATTTTATACTTTGGATTCAAATTTAGTACTACTTTGTTTTGCTTCACAAATTGCTCTAGCTTTGGCCATGAGGAACCCTTTTATTGGCTATCTTATCTCTTTAACATGTTCCTATCAGTGTATACATGTGTGTGTTCCCCTCACACGTCCTTGCTTTCTGTGCTACAAATGCTCCAGGGCCATCATGTTCTAATCCTAGAGTCAGCCTGTTCTCCAAGGAACCCTGATATCTTTTACTGAAGAACCATTTATTAAAAACTAAGAGCTGGGAGCTAGGTATGCTGATTGTTACTGAGGTGTTCTGTTGCTGCTTCAAAGCCCTCTCAGCTGCCAGAACAAGGAAATCTGTGCCTGTATATAAAAACCATCTATATCTACATGAAGCTAAACAAGCATTCATACTGGTATTTTCAACTCTGATCCCACTATCACATGAACCATTCTAGCCTCTTCTCATGCTGATCTGTAAACTTCAGCTTTAGCCCTGAGAAACCCAGATCCTACTATCTGCCTTCCATTTACTTAACTGATCGGTTTCGGTAAGATACATGTATACTATCAGAATTTCTAACCTGCATTCCCATTGGATACTCCTTTATTAACTAGAGTACCCTGCTTTGGAGCAGTTTCTTTTGCCCTCTGTCTTATACATTTTACTCTTCCCAAAGTTACTTAGGTCAGCCCCTTCCCCACCACTCCTTCTCTCAATATGGTCATTTAATACACAGCAGTTAGATTCTATTATCATAGCCTGAATCCCATCCTGGGATGCAAAATCTTTTTATGAAATTTTTTTAAAAAAATGAATACTGTGAGGTTTACTGTCTGTGATGTAAATGTTTTTACAAATACATAGTATCGTGTTTCCACCATTACAGTAGCATATAAAAGAGTTAAAAAAAAAATCCCAAGCCCTATGCTTCACCTATTAAACCTTTTCCTCCCCTGGAAACCATTGATTTTTTTTAAAAAGAGATTTATTTAGCTCACAGTTCTGAAAGATACAAGACCAGAATCAGGAAGCCCCCTTGGTTTTGGCTTATGGGAGGAAGCCAGAGAACAACCCGGGGCTCAGGGTTAGGCTTGTAAACAACTCTCAGAAGGATGGACTCAGCATCCCAGGAGAACCATTCCTTTCTAAGAACACACAAAGCTTCCAATACATGAAGCTTTGAGGGATAAATTGCACCAAACCATAGCATAGGGATAGAGCTAGACAGGATCACAGCCATCTCAGTCATTATGGCCAGTTTGCCCACCAGTTGATCCTGACACACATCCCAATCCCTAGAGGCCAACAAAATTGTTAACAATCACAGAAACAAACAAGTTGATTTTTTTAAAAAATCATCTCTATCATTTTGCCCACAGAAGATCATATAGCTGGAATCATAGAGTATGTAGCCTTTCCAAATAGTGTCTTTTACTTAGCAATATATATCTAGGTTTTTACCACATTACTTTGTTGCTTGAGAGCTCATATTTTTAACCACTAAATAAAATTGGATTGTATGGACATACCATGGTATGTTTACTCATCTATCTACTAAAGGTATCTTGGTTGCTTCCAATTTGGGGAAATATAAGATACTATAAATACTCACCTTGAGGTTTTTGTGTAGGCAAATGTTTTTTAAAATAATTGTGTAAATACCTAGGACTCTAATTGCTGGATTGTATGGTAAGAGTACATTTCACTCTATGAAGGTAATAAACTATCTTCCAAATGGCCACTCCATTTTGTATTCCCACCAGCAATGAATGAGGGCTCCTTTTGTTTTGTAGCTTCAACAGTTGGCAAGGTCAGTTTTTTCATTTTCAATCTTTCTAATAGGAGTGTAGTGGTATCACATTTTTGTTCTAATTTGGAATTCCCTGATGGTACATGATTTTTTTTTCAATATGCTTATTTTCCAGCTATATATTTTCCTCGGTAAGCTGTCTATGATATCTATCGCCCATTTTTTAAATTCTCTTCTTTTAGCTGTAGTTGGACACAATACCTTTATTTAATTTATTTTTATGTGATGCTGAGGATCAAACTCAGTGCCTCGCACGTGCTAGGTGAGCCCTCTACCGCTGAGCCACAACCTCAGCCCCTATTGCTCACTTTTTTAATTGGGATGTTTATCTTGAGTTTTAAAAGTTCTTTGTATATTTTGAACACAAATCCTTCGTTATATATCTATTTTCCCTCCAGTCTGTGGCTTGTCCTCGTTTCCTTAACAATGCTTTTTAACAGAGCAGAAAAATTTAATTGTGATGAAGTCTAATATAACATTTTTTTTTAATAGGTCATGCTTTTGGCATTATAGATAAAAACTTACCCCTAGGGGCTGGGATTGTGACTCTGTGATAGAGTGCTTGCCTAGCATGTGTGAGACACTGGGTTCAATTCTCAGCACCACATACCAATAAATAAATAAAATAAAAAATAATTTCATTAACATCTAATAAAAAAAAAACTTACCTCTATTCCCAAGGTCACTCATCTAGATTTTCCCCTGTATTTTCTCTTGAAAGTTTTATAGGTTTGCATTTTATATTTAGATCTGTGGTCTATTGTGACTTAGTTTTTGTGACTGGTGTAAATCTGTCTAGATTCTGGGTTTTTTTTTTTTTCTTAATACATGGATGTCCAATTGTTCCATCACCGTTTTATTGTTGTTGTTGATGTTGTTTAAAGACTAAGTGTTTTATTTTAAGTTGAATTAGCTTTCTCCTTTGATACAGATTTGTTGACAATAGTTATGTAGGTCTGTTTCTGGGCTCTCCCAATTGTTCTGTTGACCCATTTGTCTATTTTTTCATTCATAACACATTGTCTCAGTTATGGCAGCCTTATGGTAAGCCTTAAAGTCAGGTAGTATGAGTTTTCTAACTATTCTTCCATGTTGTGTTGGCTATGCGAGGTCTTTTGCCTTTACATATTAACTTTAGAATCAGTTTCTCAATATCTACAAAATAACTTGGTGAGATTTTGATTTTTTATTTCATTGAATTTATAGTTCAAGTCAGGAAGAATTGGCGTTTTAACTTTATTGAGTTTTACAATTGATGAACACAGAACACTTTCCCATCTATTTAGACCTTCGATTTTTTAAGTTATCCAATTATCCTTGTAATTTTGGACCCATAGATCTTATATATTTTTTTTTTTTGTACCAGGGATTGAACCCAGGGGTGCTGAACCACTGAGCTAAATCCCCAGCCCTTTCTATTTTTTTTTTCTTTTGAGATAAGGTCTCACTAAGTTAAGTTACTTAGGGCCTTGCTAAGTTGCTGAGGCTGGCTTTGAACTCATGATCCTCCTTATAGGCATGTGGAACTGTGCCTGGTTTGTATTTTTTGTTTGTTTGTTTTTGTTTTTTAGATTTATACCTAAGGATTTCATTTTTTGAGTGCCATCACAAATGATGTCTTGTATTTCAAATTCCAATTATTTCTTTGCTCAGTAAGCATTGTGGTATAGTGGTGAGCATAGCTACCTTCCAATTATTCCTGGCTGGTATGATTTTTGTGTCTTACCTTTGCCTTTTATGATTTTGGAGTTCCAGAATTCCCTTCAAGGGAATACCCAATGACCTAATTTACTTACTTCCAGGAATTTTTGGTTTTGTCAATTCTCTGGGATTGTCTATACAGAACACCACGTTACTGGTGAAGAAGAACAGTATGATTTTCTTTTCTCCAATCTGTATACCATTTCTTCCTCTCTCCTCCCTCCCTTCCTTCTCTTTTTTCCTTATCAATGGCACTAGCTGAGATTTCCAGGGTTATGTTATGGGAGTCATGAGAGAACACATCCTTGCCCTGTTCTCAGTCTCAGAAGGAAAATGTCCAGTTTTTCACCATGAAGTATAAGGTTCCTTGTAGGATTTCATAGGTATTCATTGCAATTTATTTTTAATTCTTGTAAATTTCCTTTTTTCCCCTAGTTTGCTAAGGGATTGTGTCATGAAAATGTGCTTATTTTCCCAAATGCTTTTTTTTTTTTGTTGTTGTTGTTATTTTAAATGTCCCCTAAATATCCACCTGTTAAAGACTTGGTCCCCAGCCCCAGGCAGTATTGGAAAATGGTGGAACCTTTAAGAGGTGGGGCCAAGTGCGAAGAAGTTAGGTCATTGGCTATTCCCCAGAAGGCTATTTGTGGGACTCCAGTCTCAGCCTCTTCTTCTCTTATGCTTTTTGGCTGCTGTGAGGAGAGCCAATTTGCTCTACTATGTACTTCCCACCATGACATGCTGGCTTTGTCAGAGACTTAAAAGTGATGGAGTCATGTAATCATGAACTGAAATCTCCAAAACTGCAAGTCCAAATAAACATTTCCTCTTTTTAAGTTGATTTATATAGTAATAGAAAGTTGACTAAAATATACATCAGTTGATAAGATCATGGAGATTTTTCTTTAATGTGCTGGTGGTGGATTACATTAATTCTTTTTCTAATAATGATTTCTTTTTTGAATATTGAATCAATCTTGCATATCTGGAATAAATTTTATATGGTCATAGAATATAATTTTTACTAGATGTTGTTGTATTCAATTTGCTAATATTCTATTGAGTTTTTTTTTACATTTAGTCTCTTGAGAAATATTTTTCTTTATTTTTTTTCTTCTTGTGATAGCTTTGACTGATTTCAAAATCAGAGTAAATCTGGCCTTATAGAATAAGTTCTAAAGAATTAATGGAAGAGACTGAAGAATTGGTATCAATTTTTTCTTAAAATTTGGTAGAATTCATTCGTGAAACCATTTATTGTTGGTGTTTATTTTTTGGAGACTACAAGTTATTGATTAAGTGTATTTAACAAATATACACATATTCAGATTATACTTATAATATGAATTATGTTCTTTTCCTTCTTTAAAGGAATTGGTTGGTTGTGTTCATTTCATTGAATTTTCCTATTTTGTGAGTGTAGAGTTGTTCATAACATTTCTTGAGTTGTATTTTTTACTCTTTAGTTAAAAATATATAACAATTCATCTTGAGACATTTTCTTTGATTCATGTGTTGCTTAAAAGTGTGTGTTGTTTATTCTCTATGTATTTGATGATTTTCCAGACACCTCTCTATTATTGATTCTAATTGTAGTCCATTGTGGGCTGAGGATAGACTTTATATGATTTCTATTCTTTAAAATTGTTAAGATATGTTTTTTGGCTCCAAACGTGGTCTGTTTGGTAACTGTTCCACATAAGCCTAAGAAGAATTGTATTCTGCTCTTGTTAGTGGAGTATTCCATAAATGTCAATTTTAGAAGCTGATTGATTGTGCTGTTCAGGTCAACTATATTCTTGCTAATTTTCTGCTTGCTTGATCTATCAATTGCCGAAAGAGAGGTGTTGAAGTCTCCAACTCTAAGAGTGGCTTTGTTTATTTCTCCTTATAGTTCTTTAAGTTTTTGCCTTATGTATTTTAAAGATATTTATTTATTTATTTACTTATTTTGCTGTACTGGGGATTGAACCCAAGGGTGCTCTGCCACTGAGCTATCCTCCAGTCCTTTTTAATATTTTATTTTGAGACAGAGTCTTGCTAAATTTCTAAGGCTGTCCTAGTTCTCTTGGTCTTCTTGCCTCAGGTTCCCAAGTAGCTGGAATTACAAGCATATGCCACCATGCTTGGCTCACAGTAAAGATTATTATAGCTTCTTGGAGACTTGACCTTTTTACTATGATGTAATGCTTCTTTTTATGCCTCATAATTTTTGTTTCCTTGGTCTAAAATTAACATGACTCTATCTCTCTTTGATTAGTGTTAGTTGAAAACATATATTGCAAATCCCAGGGTAACTACTAAAAATTGTTTTAAAAAAGAGTTATACTTGATATGTTGAGAAGAGATAAAATGGAATCACATGAAATGTTTAATCAACCAGAGAAGATAGAAAAAGAGGGAACAAAAAGAAAAATAACTCTAACAAAAAGAAAAGTTCTAAACATGGTAGACAGATATTCAATGATACCCGTGATCACTTTAATGATGAACTTAGGTGCTTTGTGAATTTGGCTTGGAATTGGACTGTTTGGTCTTTCCTAGGATGTAGGTTCCAAAGGCTTCAAAATCTACTACTGTCCTTTTTTTTTTTTTCTTCTTCTTTGTCTATCTTGTTGTTTTGGGCTTTTCTAAGAACTATTCTTCAAATAGAATCTGTGCATTTTAGCTCTTTCTTCTGTAATCCACTCTTATGCTTTTTATTAGAACCCTGCTATTGTGACAGTGTTTGGGAGAGAGGAAGCACTCTATCATCTTATGATTAAATCTCAGTATTTTATCTGCCTCTGGGCTATGACCTCAAGAAGTCTTTCTCAGCCTGTCTTCTCCCTGCTTTTTCCAGTTTTAGGTGAGAATGGAAAGTTAAGGGGGCAGAAGTTGGATAAATGCAGTCTCCCTTAAGTGAAGGCTCCAGTAAAATCTAATGTGGGGAGTAGGTCTTTGGTATGCAGGACACTCTAGGTATATTTCAAATGGTTATTTTTTTCCCCTCCTGTAGTCTCAGAATACATTTCTTGGCTCTTTTTCATAATAACTGGGTAAGATTTATAGAGGTAAAACTTACATCCTAAGACTATGGCCTCCAGAGTTTCTCTTTGTTGTACTAGTATACATTCAGCCCATAGGAGCTCATCAAAATTATAATTTAAGTGGTCTTACAACTTTATGGTTCTAGTTGCTTCTGTTCTAGGTAAACATATGCCAACATTACTTTGTTTATCTGTCTCTACAGATTTTGGATGACATCTTTTCCTATAACCTCAATTTTTTGATTAGCCCAAGAACAATTACTGATTTTCAAATTCTTTCAGCCTTTTTCTTATTGTAAGGATGGGAGTGATAACATCCAAATTCTTTTTATGTTGGAGATCAAACCAGAAGTTCTGTATTTTATAGTTTCTTACTGTTCATGTAATAGTATTTTTTAAAAAAATCCAATTTCTTATGGTTTCTAATTTGATCTTGTAACTTTGCTAAACACGCTTATTAGTTTTAGTAACTTTTATGTAAAGTCCTTAAATTTGAGACACAGTCATGTTTAAGGTAAATAAAGATAATTATACTTCTTTTTCAATCTGGATAAATTATAATTCTTTTTCTTGTCATATTGCACTAACTAAATCCTCCAGTGTAATGTTGAATACAGTGGTAAAAGCAGATATCTTTGTGTTATTTGTATATTATGGGGAAAACATTCAGTCTTTCATCATTAAGTATGACCTTAGTTATAGGGTCTTCATAGGTGCATTTTATCATGATTAAGAAACTTACTTCTTTCTTTTTGTGATGTGTGTGCCACCAGAGATTGAACCCAGTGATGCTTAACCACTGAGCAAAATTCCCAGCTTTTTAAATTTTTTACTTTTATTTATTTTTTTTTCTTTTTTTTTATTGTTGGTCGTTCAAAACATTACATAGTTCTTAATACATCATATTTCACAGTTTGATTCAAGTGGGTTATGAACTCCCAATTTTACCCCGTATACAGATTGCTGTATCACATCAGTTACCCTTCCATTGATTGACATATTGCCTTTCTAGTGTCTGATGTATTCTGCTGTCTGTCTTATTTTCTACTATCCCCCCTCCCCTCCCCTCCCCTCCCCTCCCCTTTTCTCTCTCTACCCCTTCTACTGTAAATCATTTCTTCCATTTGTATTATTTAGGATCTCATTAAGTTGCCCAAAGTGGCCTCAAAGTAGTTAGACTTTGAGGCATCCTTAGTAGTTTGACTTTATTTGTTTTCTCTGGGTTTAAAACAATAGAAACTTATTTTTCAGTTCTGGAGTGTAGAAATCTGAAACCAAATAGTTGGCAGAGCCATGCCCTCTCTCTGAGATTCTGGGTAGAATCCTTACTTGCCTGTTCTTTGTCCCTTTCTTATAAGGACACCAATCATATTGAATTAAGGACCAAGATTACTGCAATATGACCCTTTTTAAATTTAATTAGCTGCATCTGCATTGTCCCTATTTCCAAAGAAGTTCTGAGTACGAAAGGTTAGAACTTCATCACATATTTTGGGGAACATAGTTCAACCCATAACTCTGTGTTTTGTTTTTGTTTTTGTTTTTTCAGTGCTAGGTTTTATTGGAGGGATGCTTTACTACTGAGCTATATCCCCAGCCTTTTTAAATTTTATTTTATTTTGAGACAGAGTCTTGCGAAATTGCTAAGGGAGACCTCGAACTTGCTATATCCTCTTGCCTCAGTCTCCTGAGCATGGGCTCACTTGCAAGTGCTACTGTGCCTGACTCCATGACAGTTTTTATTTCTAGTTTGATGAGAGTTTTTATTAGAAATGTATCTTGGCTGAGTGCTGTGGTGCATGCCTGTAATCCCAGTGGCTCAAGAGGCTGAGGCAGGAGGATCTTGAGTTCAAAGCCCGCCTCAAGTGAGGCACTAAGCAACTCAGTGAGACCCTGTCTCTAAATAAAACACAAAATAGGGCTGTGGATGTGGCTCAATGGTTGAGTGCCCTTGAGTTCAATCCTTAGTATCCCCCCAAAAAAGAAATGGATATGGATTTTACCAATTTTTCTTTGTTTGCTAAAATGGTCATTTATTTTTCTTTATTAATTTATATGAGGGTAAATTATGTTAATTCATATTTTAATATTAAATCAATATTACATTCTTGGTATTTTTGATATTAGACCTTGATTATAATGAGTTATCTTTTCATTACGTGATAAGAGTTGCTAAAATTTCATTCACAAATTTTTCTTTTTCTTTTTTTTTTTGTTGGTTGTTCAAAACATTACATAGTTCTTGACATATCATATTTCACACTTTGATTCAAGAGGGTTATGAACTCCCTTTTTTTTAATTTACAATGTTTTCTTTTTTTATTGGTTGTTCACAACATTACAAAGCTCTTGACATATCATATTTCATACATTAGATTCAAGTGGGTTATGAACTCCCAATTTTACCCCAAATGCAGATTGCAGAATCACGTCGGTTACACATCCACAATATTACATAATGCCCTATTAGTAACTGTTGTATTCTGCTACCTTTCCTATCCCCTACTATCCCCCCTCCCCTCCCATCTTCTCTCTCTACCCCATCTACTGTAATTCATTTCTCTCCTTGTTTATTTTCCCATTCCCCTCACAACCTCTTATATGTAATTTTGTATAGCAATGAGGGTCTCCCTTCATTTCCATGCAATTTCCCTTTTCTCTCCCTTTCCCTCCCATCTCATGTCTCTGTTTAATGTTAATCTTTTCTTCCTGCTCTTCCTCCCTGCTCTGTTCATAGTTGCTATCATTATATCAAAGAAGACATTTGATATTTGTTTTTTAGGGATTGGCTAGCTTCACTAAGCATAATCTGCTCTAGTGCCATCCATTTCCCTGCAAATTCCATGATTTTTGTCATTTTTTAGTGCTGCATAATACTCCATGGTGTATAAATGCCACATTTTTTAATCCATTCATCTATTGAAGGGCATCTGGGTTGGTTCCACAGTCTAGCTATTGTGAATTGTGCTGCTATGAACATCCATGTGGCAGTATCCCTGTAGTATGCTCTTTTAAGGTCTTCAGGGAATAGTCCGAGAAGGGCAATAGCTGGGTCAAATGGTGGTTCCATTCCCAGCTTTCCCAGGAATCTCCATACTGCTTTCCAAATTGGCCGCACCAATTTGCAGCCCCACCAGCAATGTACAAGTGTACCCTTTTCTCCACATCCTCGCCAACAAATCAACACGCATAAATCAAAGGCATTTCTGTATATCAGCGACAAAATTTCTGAAACGGAAATGAGGAAAAACACTCCATTCACAATATCCTCAAAAAAAATAAAATACTTGGGAATCAACCTAACAAAAGAGGTGAAAGATTTATACAATGAAAACTACAGAACCCTAAAAAGAGAAGTAGAAGAAGATCTTAGAAGATGGAAAAATATACCCTGTTCATGGATAGGCAGAACTAACATTATTAAAGTGGCGATATTACCAAAAGTTCTCTATAGGTTTAATGCAATGCCAATCAAAATCCCAACGGCATTTCTTGTAGAAATAGATAAAGCAATCATGAAATTCATATGGAAAAATAAAAGACTCAGAATAGCAAAAGCAATTCTAAGCAGGAAGTGTGAATCAGGAGGTATAGCGATACCAGATTTCAAACTATATTACAGAGCAATAGTGACAAAAACAGCATGGTACTGGTACCAAAACAGGCGGTGGACCAATGGTATAGAATAGAGGACACAGAGACTAATCCACAAAATTACAACTTTCTTATATTTGATAAAGGGGCTAAAAGCATGCAATGGAGGAAGGATAGCATCTTCAACAAATGGTGCTGGGAAAACTGGAAATCCATATGCAACAAAATGAAACTGAATCCCTTTCTCTCACCATGCACAAAAGTTAACTCAAAATGGATCAAGGAGCTTGATATCAAATCAGAGACTCTGCGCCTGATAGAAGAAAAAGTTGGCTCTGATCTACATATTGTGGGGTCGGGCTCCAAATTCCTTAATAGGACACCCATAGCACAAGAGTTAATAACAAGAATCAACAAATGGGACTTACTTAAACTGAAAAGTTTTTTCTCAGCAAGAGAAACAATAAGAGAGGTAAATAGGGAGCCTACATCCTGGGAACAAATTTTTACTCCTCACACTTCAGATAGAGCCCTAATATCCAGAGTATACAAAGAACTCAAAAAATTAGACAATAGATAACAAATAACCCAATCAACAAATGGGCCAAGGACCTGAACAGACACTTCTCAGAGGAGGACATACAATCAATCAACAAGTACATGAAAAAATGCTCACCATCTCTAGCAGTCAGAGAAATGCAAATCAAAACCACCCTAAGATACCATCTCACTCCAGTAAGATTGGCAGCCACTATGAAATCAAACACAAATTTTTCTGTTAATGATGAATATTGATCTGCAGTTTACTTATAATCTTTACACATTTTTTTTCTATCAAGTTAATGCAAGTTTCACAGGATGATTGGGAAGTATTCTTTTGTGTGTGTATGTGGTACTAGGGATTGAACCCAGGGTCTCATTCTTGCTAAACAAATGTTCTACCACTAAGCTTCATCTCCATCCCTTTTTATTTTGAGACAGAGTCTTGCTAACTTTCTCTGGTTGGCCTCCAACTTGCGATCCTCCTGCCTCAGCCCCCAGAGTAGCTGGGATTATAGGCATGCATGACTGTGCCTAGTTCCTCCTTTTCAATTCTATGGAATAGTTTTAGTAGAATTGGTGTTATTTCTTCTTTAAATTGTTGATAGAATTCACAAGTGGAACAATTGGGGCCTGCTATAATTTGTTACTGCTTATTTTTTGTTGGCTTTTTGGTAGGAAGATTCTTAATAGATATCCATGTCTTTAACAGATGTAGAGATTTTTAGAATTTTCATTACATTTGGTAACTGTGCCCTTCAACACATTTGTTCATCTAATCAAGTTGTCGAATATTTTGGCATAAAGATGTTAAAAACATTCCCTTCATAACGTGGCTACCTGTCTCACTCTTTCCCCTTGAGTATTCTTCCTGCCAATTCTGAGTGTCTTGGTATCCCTGGGTTCTCGCTCCATCTCTTCAATCGAGAGTCTGCCTGGGTTCCTGCTCTTTGCACCAAAGCTTAGAAGCTCTCTCAACACCACCACAGCACTCATTCCATTTTTTCCTCTCTCCTTTGAGGACCACTGACATTTCCTGCTTGATCTCCAGTGCCTTAAAGTCTGTTGTCTCATAATTTTAGCCAGTTTTTCGGCTGTTTCAGGAAGGAGAGTGAATCTGATCCTTGGTATTCCATGTTGGTCAGAAACAGAAGTCTCGCTTGGTTTTCAATACCTTAGAAAAAAACAGTCCCCACTTAAACATCATGGGCTCAGATGAAACTTGGCCTTTTTAAGTGTCTCTGCCAATAGTTTTCACACGTCAATGTTTTACAGAATCATCAGGGAAACCTAATAGACATGCATACTCCTGTGTCCCACTCCAAGAAGTTCTGATTGCATTGCTCTGGGATGAACCCTGAAAAATGGCAATGTTTTTTGTCAGTGATACTGACAATGGTGGTCTGAGGACCATACAAAAAAGAACCATTGCAGCTATTTTACATACTATTTCCTTTTCTTTTTTCTGGTACCAGTATGAATCCAGGGATACTTAACCACTGAGCCACATTCCCCAGCCCTCTTTATATTTTATTGAGAGACAGGGTCTCACTAAGTTGCTTAGGTTCTCATTAAGTTGCTGAGACTGGCTTTGAATTCATGATCCTCCTGCCTCACTCTCCAGAGCTGCTGGGATTACAAGTGTGTACCATTGCGCCTGGCTGGACCTTACTTTTAAAGTCAACCTGCCTGTTGTAAAATCTTCGCCAGGTCCTCCAGGTCCTCCAGGTTGTGAGTGACTCCCTCCTTTAGTTTACACTTGTCTCCATCCCCCACATCTTTATATCTCTGTGTGCTCTTGTGTCTTATAACTACTTATGTGTTTATCTCCATCCCTGGACTGTGAGCTTCTTAAGTGATGCTTGGTAAATTGGCTTATCTATTTTGGGAATAGGTCAATAAATGATTGGATGAGGACAAAGGCTTTAAATAAAGTTTAGAGTTCGTGATCCTTGATCTGTCCCTTCACAGTGTCCTTAAAGTCTAGTCTTCTCAATACTCCCAGCAGATGCTGGACAAAATGCAGACTCATGGAGCCAATGTGGACTTGTTCAGTGGGTCTCTGGGTTCCATGTTGGAACTTATTGGAGGCATGATATAAAGCAATAGTTCCAAAATCTGGCTGCTAATTAGAATTGCATGAGGGGCTTTTCACAGCACAAAATCTGGGACTCCCACCTCCAAATGTTCTGACCACCTCAGTATGAGAGAGAAAGAGAGAGAACATGAATTCATATGGTTTTTAGCCCCCAGGTGATTCATATGATTAATCATTCAGATTTGAGGATAACAGGTTTAGGGTTATTCTAACCCAGGGTGTAGGCCAAAGTGTTTTTTTTTTTTTTTAAATTAAAGTTCACATGACTTGTTCCCAGCCCCAGGGTATCTGATTCAGAAGTTTCGGATGAATCTTTGTGTGTGTGATTCTGCTATGAGATCTTGGTTAAGAACCAGCCTTATAAAATTTGGTCAATGATGGTAATAAATGAAGGTTTCGTTTCTCTCCCTTCCTTTGAGATAAATCTTATACAAATTTATTTCTGGGGTTGATTGCTCTGATGCTCCTACTTCTATTTACGTAAGGTTACTCTAGCAGAATTGAAAAGGTTCAAAAACTATTTTCCTTTCCTCCTACCCTGATGCTCTTTAGTCAGGTACCTGCCTAGAGAAGCTGCTCAATTAAACTTTCTAGTTAAAATGTCACCAATTTGGCTACAACAGAGAGAGAAGCTAATAGGGCAAAAAAAAAAAAAAAAAAAAAAAGGGGTTTTCTTTTACTTTCACCAAAATCAAGGAGACTCTTCTAGTTTTCCACCATCACCTTCTTTAAAGCTCTCTGAGATGCCATAGCAGAGCAGTCAGAGGGGACTGGTGGTCTGGGCAGCAGCAGGGAGTGGGGAAAGCAGTGGAAACAGCTGAAGTATGTGTGGGAACTTTCGTGAGGCTCATTCTACCTGATTACAAACATGTCCAGGTCTGCCCAGCGCTCCTACATGCCATGTAATCTGGTTCACTCTGGATGTCAAGGAATCCAGGTAAAATATGGCAGAAAGAAGTTGGAGTCCCCCCCTTCCCTTTTGTGGGGGAGAATCTCTTCCCTCTGCTTTGTGGGCACCTCCACAAGGTGATCACTCCCTTGCTTTACGTGGTGTCAAGGCCACGATCATGTTTTACGTCAACGGAATTACTCACCTTCCAAATATATGGATAGGCTTGACAGCTTAACAGCTAATAACTGCCTCACTATTATTTTGTGAGAGGTAATCATTTTGAGGAGTTTTGCCAGCTGCTTTGAGAAAGGGAGGGAAACACCTTGGCTCTAAGCAGTCAGGCTCTGACTCGCTGTCCCAAGCTGGGGAGTGGGGGTGGGAAAACATTGGACGGATGGTCTGGGTCAGTTCCCTGCTTCAGTCAAGTAGACCTTAAATAAAAGATCCTACATATAGGGCACCAACAATTTTTAATCCTTTTTCTTTCTCCTTGATTGCTCCGAACCAGGACACTTTGAGACAGGCAAGGTGTTTGTCCCGAGCTGCTCAAAGCCAGCAGGTTCTGAACTGCTTGCATGTCATGTAACAATTCATCATCTGCGTTTTTAAAGGACTCCAACTTACAAGGTGCCAAAATAGCACAAGAGAGACTGGAAAAGGTTCCGATAGGAAATCTGACAAGTGAGCTTCCTCTGTAGTTCTACCTGTAAGAGGAGCCTTGTTCAGAAGAACTGAAAAGTAACTTTGAGATGAAAGAGTTTACTCACCGCTGATAGGATGACTCCCGGAGAGTCACCGTGACTGGCTACTTCTCCTTCCTGTTGTACTGGAAAGTGGCAGTTATCAAAGGGATTCTTTTGCCAATGTTAGTGGATCAAATGCTCAGTTTCAAATTAAGGGATGCTTCCCCCCCACCTTCTTTTTTTTTTTCATTTAAATGTTCTTGCTTCTTGAAGCACTAATAATAGCGGAGAAAAGGACAGTAAGTGATTGCATATGGAAAATGAAAATGCTCGCTAATTTCAGTCTGAAAGGTCAGGGGTTCAAATAATTATGCTTGCATAAGTGGTCTCCAGCCCTTCACTTTGAGTTTAGGTGACATTTCTATTTCAGAACTTTATTTCAGATCCCACGCGTACTTTATGTCAAACAGATATTATCCGTGTGTCTAAAGGAACTATCCTCTAGAAAAATGCAGATGCACACTGTTAAAACATGCAGGGATTATCTTTTTTTTTTTGACTGAAAAAAAAAAACCATAAATTGTGCTGTAAAACAGTATTTGTATGAAAAAACAAATTTCCTATTAGAGAACCTTCAGATTGGTTATTGTATTGGAAAATCACAGGAGTATAATAATCTTTGTTCGTGTGCTTTTTGCTTGTTGGAAACGATGGCTGAGATCTTGAATAAAGGGACTGACTGGTGATATTGGAGACTTTACTGGTACTCTGTACACTTTTGTGACTTTGACTCGGAGCTGAGCAGTCACCATTTCACATGATAATATGTTGCTCAGGGTCCATAGGGATGGATTCCAGGACCCCCATGGATACCCAAATCCTCAGATGCTCAAGTCCCTTATATAAAATTGCTTAGTATTTGTATGTAATTACACATATCCTCTCACATACTTAAAATCATCCCTAGATTACTTATAATACCGAATCCGATGTAAACATCATGTAAATAGTTATTACACTGGATTGCTAAGGAAATGCTGACAAGGAAATTTTTGTATGTGTTTAGCACAGATGCTATTCTTTTTATCCAATATTTTCAACCTGAGGTTGGTTAGATCCATGGATTGTTGAACCCACAAATATGGAGGGCGGATTACACTTACATTTCTGAAGAATCATTTTCATTTAAGGATGTCATACAATTTGTAGTCTCACTGTAGACTTAACGTCGACATTTGAGATGAAGACTGCAAAATCTGCTTTCAGCAATTATGACTTTTGTTTTGCTTTTTTAAGATGAACCCAGTGGAAAACCAGGGTCTATTTTAATACTTTTCTTTCTTGCCTATAAAACAACTAAGCAGCAGCATTTTTCAAATATACCAGTTGGTCCATCTCTAAATGTCTATTGACTTCCAGATCCATCAGCCCTCACTGATAAATGCTGATATCCCCACAAGCTTGACGGACAGGATTAAATGTCATCTCTCCAAGGACTGATCAGAAGAGTAATCACTGCATGGTATTCATATTTTTTCTTTACCTATAATTTCATTGAATATAAATACTGAACAGTGATACAACTAATGGTGATTTTGGGTATTTAATATGGCATTTTCCATCAATAAAATGTTTTATCACCATTAGATAGTTAACCTCCTAACACCATTGTGAACTAATTACTTCAGTGGGGTTTGTATTCTATATTACTCAAAGGAATTTTCCTACCATATCTATTGTATAATCGAGAAATATACTGAAATATTGCTCTTTAGGAGAATATACAATTTAATACAAAAGCCACATCTCATCTCCTGTCCCCAGTATGTCCCTTTTAATTGAATAGCCTAGTAAACTGAAAAGTGCATTCTATTTGGGCTGAAACCCTCATTTTGAAGGCATAATCTCTCTCTCTCTCTGCATTTGTAACTGTGTAACTTTTAGTAAAACACTTCAGTCTTCCGGTCCTCAGTTTTTCCATCTGTAAAGTGTGCCATAAAGAGATCAAGTAAATATGCTAATAATTAATATAAAATCCTGTAATTACTATAAAAATATAGCTAAAGGGGGAGAGTGGTTGCTCTCTCTTTCCCCTTTCTTTCAGTTGGTGTTTTCTCATCTTCAGCTATTCACGAATCATTTTCATGATTAGTGCCGTTATCTTTGCCTTCCTGAGCTATTGGTTACAAATTTCCTTTAACTGTTCAAAATATAAATACATTCATTTTAAAGGGGAATTTTATGTCATGATGATAAATGGGATTTCAATACCATTGCTATACATAGAAGGTAATAGTAAAAGTAAGTAAAATAAAAATAAATAATACACAAAGTTGTGTGCATTGATTGCTTCTTTTTTTTTTTTTTTTTTTTGGTGTGTGTGGGGGACTAGGGATTGAACCCAGGAGCACTTAACCACTGAGCCACATTCCCAAGTACCCCCCCCCCCGCCTTTTTTTTTTTTTTTTTTTTTGTATTTAGGGACAAAGTCTCGCTGAGTTGCTGAGATTGGCTTTGAACTCCTGATCTTCCTGCCTCAGCCTCCCAGCCACTGGGATTGCAGACATGTGCACCGCGATTTGAGCGCTGGTTTGGGTGATGAGGATGGTCATTGTGGGATTTGCTCATATAAGTGATTCTGTGCGGGGGCAGGGGACCGGCCGGCCCTGAACCTGAGGCTTAGCCTTGCCTGCTTCAACCTCTCGGTCCTGGTTGTCTGGCCACTGGTTTGTGGCTCCAGGGGAGCTGGCAAGGAGAGGTCGATGGCCAATTAGGCTTCTTCTCTTTCCTTATACATAAGGGATACTTTTGTGGCGTCTGCTCAATTGGAATGTGTGACTAACTGCCAAAGAGGGTCACCAGAGTAAAATAAGAGACGCTGTTAATGCTTAGCCAATAAATAGAGCATTTTATTGGATCCGTGTCTGCGAGGCGGACTGCACTCTATTTTGAAAAACAGCGGCTGGTTTGCTGTCCTTTATGTTGTAAAAAGTAAGAGACTTGTTTGACTTCCAAAGTGCAGCTTTGAAAATTCAGAGTGCTGATACATCTCTAAGCCACGCAGCCACCGTGTGTCTGTTTCTATGAGGAGTAAACCTAAGAGGGAAAGTTTCCTTTGAGCATTGCATCTAGAACTTGATGGGGGATAGAAAGCGTTTCCTCCTCCAAATGGGAGGGGTCTTTGTCCTCCTTCTGGGGGATTGCTGGAGAAGGCCTGGGGAAGACACACTTAGCCCAACTGAACACGCTTACAGAGGGGAAATCTGCCATAAAACCATAGAGAAAAATGTCTAATATATATTAAATATACACCTATACTACTTCTGTTAGTTTTTACACCACATGTACTTCAAAACCCTGGAAAATTAAAAGTGAGTTGAAGCTCAAGTCTGTATAGCAAGATTTTTCAAGGAATTAGAAATACTTTCACGTGTTATCTTATTGTATTTCCACAGTTATGTGTTGGAAAGGGAAAAAAGATGTCATCATTCTTGCTAAAAAATAGATGTTATAAATCTGTTTTAAACATAGATAAAACTAAGGTCCAGAGATGTAAAGCTACATTCGACAGAGTGTGGATTAGAGCGTGATGTTTGACCTGCCCAAAGTTAAGCTTTTATTTAAGAAATTATCCTTAAATAGGGTCAGCTGCTCTTCTGTTGATTATCCTAGATCCCCTGTAAGCCCTGGGTATCCCTCCTACCTTTCTTGTGATTTCAGTAGGTTTTACTTCATCCAGGCAAGGATTTTTTTTTAATCAATTTAAATACCTGTATGATTTTGTACTTGTTGAAGTTACCTCCTGGAAATTATCTCAATAATAATAATAATAACATTACAATAGTACAATATCAATGCTAATGATATCAAATATTTCAAACCTAAAGATATGTAATATTTTGCGATTTGTAATTCTAAAGCTCATGTAATATTTCTCTAAAATACAAGGAGATTTCTGTGGATCAATGGGGTGGTCAGGAATTTAAATAGAGCTCTGGTAATAAATGAAGACCCATCTGCAAATGTTATACACTGGATATATATATTTGAAAGACCACGGTTTCTCTTAAATTTTCTTTATTAACTTTTTGAAAATGTGGCTCACTCAAGTAATTATATTCATGACTAGTTTGATGCAGTTATATATTATGGGAAAAAAAAGAATGCCTTGCATTTCCAACACTTTCATTACTTTCTTCAAGCCATTTTTAAAGGAAAATAATAATATGCTTAAAGTTCTGTTTCACTGCACATAGACTAGAAACCCTTGAGAGTCCATTATTAGTATGCATTAAAAATTCATTGATGAAAGTTTTAAATTCCTTAAAATCATTTGAAATGCCAACAGGCAATTCTCCATTACATTGCCATCGATTATAAGAATTCTAAAAATTATTTCCTTGACATCTGCCTGCCTAAAATTACATCCATTGGGCTCAAGAAGCACGAATTAATTATTCTTGTTTTCAGGGATGGAGCTGCAAATGCTTTGAAAAGAAATTGGCCCAATGTACTAGGCACATTACTAATTCAGAAGTAGAATAAAAATCAGACTCTACATTATGAAAACAAATCCATAAGCATAGGGAACATCAATTTCGGCTTTCTTTGCTAGTTATATTTAGCTCCATTTCTTTCTTGCTATTATCATCTGCAAGCATATCCTGGGCTGACTGAAATCTATTTTGCTTTCCTAATGAACTTATATAACATCTTTCCATAAGATATTAATTCTCTTGTATTCAGACATGTCTCTGAGGCCACATAAAACCACAAGACAATGGAAATGATAAACTTTGATTGTAAGGTCTGATTGTTATTATTCATGATTGAGCTGAGAAATCTACTGGAGTTAAAATCACATGTAAAAATTAGAAAAGAAATGTTTAGATAAAGTTGAAGGAAACGAGAATTATTATAAAATTATGAAGCCTATTAGCAATATAGTTTTAAGCTTGATAAATAATGCAAACAAAGAACTAAGACAATAATTAATCCAAGAGTGGAGCGCGCTAGCTATATTTGAAGAATGTAGATTCTGTGGAATTGTTCCTCTTTAATCAGAAAGCTTGAAATGATTCTCAATTTATCATACAGAATTTGTAAAGAGATGATTGATTTCATTGTTTAAATTCGGCTTTATTGCTTCACAAAAATTCTCATAAATGATCTTGTATAATAATTTCCTTCTCAAGTAAGATACTAATTAATTTCAATTAAATATATGTAAAAGAAGATATATTTTGAAAAATGCTTTTCTCCCTTGCCATTTGTTAATATATTGAAAAAGTGTAAACCTTGAAACATTTAGCATTGAAAATATTCATTTTTGGTAATTTCTCAAGGGGGTAATTTATTAAAAGAGAGGCTTTTAACATTAGCTAAAAGCAGCCCTGTAAATCATGGGTGTCATCAAACTGCTTCATCACTTCATTAATTTAAAAGATTATTATATGCGTAACTGACATAATTTTGAACAATGTTACATGGTTAATTTATTAATGTAGAAAAGCAGAAATGACACGCTGACTTGATTTATTTTTGTAATTGTATAATTTTAGAATTTTTGCCTATGACTTTCACTAACAGAAAAAATGATTCAGTGTCTCATTGGTAATTTTATCGAGGTCTCTTCCTCTGCTAATGCTTTGCCCATAGTAATGTCTTCTGGTCACTTAATTTTAACATATATTTCAAAGAGTGGAAGACAAAAGAGTAAAGCCCAGTGATCAAAGACAGGATACTTACCTTTCATAATAATTTTGAGATTCTAATTTGAAAAAAAATGTTTGGAGCTTCTTGGAGACTGTCATATTATTTAAAGTAGTGTAATTTTAATTACATATAATTATAAATTACTTCTGCTTTATTTTATAATACTCTCTCTTATAAACAACTAAGAAAATTGTCTCAGAGACTGCACTGTAATGATCTGATTAAATGATTCTTTTTCTTTTGTAATTATAATTGGTTAAGCTTCCTTTGTATTTTGAAAGTCTAAGGGAGTAAAAGAATTGTTCAGTTAAATTTTATCTAGGCTGAGAAATGAAAATTTCCCCAGTTTGTTTCTAAATCTGGAGCATATAATATATATGTAACTTTTTTCTGTGTTTTTTTTGTAATTATGAAATAGCAATTCTGAGAATTTATATTAAATTTATTTTATAGTTGTTTGTAATAATAATTTTTGAAATATGTACTTGGAAAGCATATGGTTATATTTTTGTTTAAGTCTCAGTCACAAAGCAGCAATAATACAGGTCTTAGAGAATCTTCTGCCTACTGCTAAATTTCTAAAGCGCTTTTTAAGCTACAAAATAGAGATTGGTACAGAGGTCATAAAACCTGTATTTCAACTTTATAGCACTGAATTTCCCAAATGAAATGCATCCATCAACTTAATTCATAAACTGAAATACAATCAAATTAGTGACTGTAGGGAGTGTTTCACATCTGTATAGGTGTGTACACAAACGAGGGGGAAAAAAAATACCCAAGAAAATGGTACACACAATTTTCTGCGTTCTGCTTAACGCACATATATAAATTCTATCTTGAAGTCTTTTATTTAGCAAATTTCTTAAATTATAGTGTAATCTGTTTCTGTGTTTTGAAATCTCAGTTTGCAATTTTCTGCTCAAAAGGATTATATATAACATGGTTTTAGATAGAAATTTACAAGAGCATATAATGGAAAATAGAAGTTCTGCATAGCATTTAAAGCAGTCTAATATCACTACTTACCCCAGCATTTTTTCTACTGATGTTGAAGCTGGAGTGTACTTTACAGTATCTTCCTTAGATTGAAGCTGCTAATTACCCTAATAGTCAGCCTCCGTAGATGGTAATAATTTATTCAATGATTCATTGTAAGCACTATAATCGGCACAGGACCAGCATCTTCTACTGTGAAGATTCTCAAGTTATCCTGAAGAAAGATCTTCTAACAAGTTTGGATGACCAGGGAGAGCTTTCTGTTCATCTAGAAAGACTTCTAGTACCTATTTTTTACATTCAGTTTTGATGTGTCTCTGAACCTACAAGGTAAAATAACTTAAAAAAAAATCCAGCAAATCTTTCCTTGAATTAATTCAGCACTGGATTATCTTAACTTGCTGATTTTTTGTTTTTTGACAAATGCCGTGAGAAACTTGGAAATGAATAGTTTTAAAATATATTAGAGACAGAATAGGTTAGATGTGTTTTTCACAAACATGGTGGCCCTTGACAAACTGTCTCACCCAAGTAAGAAAGAAGGGCAATTGTTAGTTTCACTAGAATCAATATTGTTCAATATGACCCTTTACCTCCCTCCCTGCCTGCCTCTGTCCATCTTTCCTTTTGCTATCTACTAGGGAATAGATCCCATGTGAATAATCAGAACTTGACTTAGACAATGCCTACCCACTCCAATAGTTCAGTAAAAGGACAACAATCTACAGTCATTGAAATTAGGGGCCAGCAAAGACAAACAGGAGTTAGCAGAGAATGGCAGTGGAAAATCTATCTCTATTTAAGATGTACTGAACCTGTCAGCACAATATTGCTCTAAAGAAAACACTGTGCACGGTATCTGCCTGGAGGGGTTAAGATCTAAATTAGACAAATGAGATAAGCCGGACAGGAAGTCACTGTAAAGAGAGCATATGTCGTCGAAGTGAAATATTTTTGAGGTTTAACCAATTTCTGAATTCAAGAAATTTAGAGTGGAATTTGGCCGAGAGGGAATGCAAACAAATGTCTTCATCCTCCTCACATGAATTTTCTTCCATACGGCTTCATACGAAATATCTTTTGATCTTAACAAATACGTGTTTTTTTTCTCATGCTTCTTATGGCAAGTTTGAGAAAATAAAAATTCTGTCAAGATACAGAGCCAAGAATACAATTCATCCTGATACCTCTCTGAAAGCAGGAACCTTGAGCGCTCAACTGAGGTGATTGTTCCCTTTGTGCAAAGAGCATAGCTGTTAAAACAACTGAGTTGCGTGCCTTTGCTCAGGAAAGATTGGCAATTATGCCAAATTATGTCTAATAGTTTTAGAATGTGGGAGAGCGTTTATTAATGTCTGAACAGAGGTCCTAGATCTCCCCCCACCAACTCCAGTTTTTACTTTAACTGTCATTTTCAAAGATGAAAGAAATGGGCTTCATTAAGCAAAGGAGCCTTGAATTTCATTTTCAAATTTAAAACATGCACACACCACACCTACTTCTATTTGACAAGACTAATTACCTTTCTCAGTTTTTACCTGGTTTGTTCATAATATTTTGCTGGATCTGAAATATGAACATCATTCTACAGTTGAAACCAGTTTTTCCTCTCTCCTCTTTTTTGTGAACATGCACTTTTTTGACTACTGAGAATTTTTCACTCTTCTTGGGCTAATAAATTGATATTAAATATTCCTGAATTTTGTTATTAACTTTGAATGTTGAGTTTCTTTTCACAAGCAATAAACATTAAACTCTGGAAGGGACAAGAGTAGCACAAATACATAAATCATCCAAGGGGGAAAAATAGAATTTATGCTTTTCTTGACTTTCTTGTTTGCAGTTTTTCAAATTTGCAATTTATTAGATGTCTATTATGACAAGGTTGTATATGCAGCAATTTAACACAAAGTCCCAGACCTGTCTGGAAAAGAAGATATTCATAAAGTTAAACAATAAGCAAAGATTTAAATCGCTGAAGGAAGCAAGAGACAGGATGTCACCAGTCAGCTCTGTTTCTGTTTAACTGAGCCAATGTGAATGGGTCTGGTTTAGAGAAGGTGCAGTTACTTTAGGCTGTGGTAGTTAGGGACATTTTAGAGTCAGAGAAGTTATGTGTAGATACGGAAGTGTGTGTATAGTTTGCTGGGAGAAGAGAGGAAGAAGGCCCAGTCTTAAGGGCCATACAGATCCTATTATACTGTACTAATTTTGATACCACTAAAGGGTCTCTCACATTCATTGAATAGCAGTTGAAACTCTCCATGCTCCTTAAGAAATCTCTGATATTTATTCCCCTTGAGTTGGTTGTCCCACCCCCTGGGTGGAAAGGGATGTTGGAAGGTCATATTGGATGCTCTCCCTTGTCCTCCACAAGTTCAGTGGGGACAATGCACTTGTCTTCTGAGGATGGCAGTGCAGGGGGACTTGGCCCATGTCTTCCATGCTTATGCTCAGTTCTGTCCAGACCTAGTTAAGGGAAGGCATGGGAAATCTGGGGGGTCTTCATTTGGTACAGGAAATGTTCTCAGCTGTCTACTTGGCTGTCTTGGTGTGTTTGATGGGAAGGTACAGAAAGTTATCAGTGCCCTGCAGCTCCCCACAGCTAGAACCCCATCCATCAGGGTCTTAATGAGTACCAGGGTCAAGGAGTGAGAAGGGTCTACTCCTTCTGCACTGGAGACTGTACATAATAGCCACACATGAAAAAGCTCTTAAGCATATATGGTAAAAAGCAAAAGTCCCTGCTGTTCTAGTCTCCCATCCTCAGAGGTGACCATCATTATAGATTGTTTACATAAGACTAAGCGAAACACAAAGAGGATCTAATTGTACATTTTTAAAAATTAGCAGCCAGGTGTAGTGGTACATGCCCATAACCCTAGCTACTCCAGAGGCTGAGGTAGGAGGATTCCAAGTTTAAAGCCAGTCCGGGCAACTAGTGAGACCCTGTCTCAAAATAAAAACTTTTAAAAATTAGCAATAAAGCTTAGTTTTCAACATCAATATATTTAGATCTCTTATGTTCTTTTAATAGCTGCATACTTTTCCATCCTTTGGTTGAGCAGGGATTTATTTAATGCCTCTCCTGCTGGAAGTTCTGGTTGTATAATGACTTTCATTATGGTACTTTCATTATATTTTAATTCAATATAATATTTTAATTTATAATGTAAATCAATACTGCTGTGAACATCTTGCAACATGTTTTGGCTCACCTGTTTAATCATCTCTGTGGTTAGTTCTTAACAGTGCTAAGTCACAGTGTAAACATTTAAAAATTTTTTAAAAATTGCTAAATTTATTCTGAACTAATTTATGCACTCAGAAAGATTTATGAGAGGACCCATTTTCTGACATTCTTCCCAACATGTGTTATGATCAATTTCTCTAAATTTTAGGATTCTGATGGGGAAAGAGCAAATTTAAATTTAAATAAAAGTTATAAGTGTTTACTTTTAATTAAAAAATGTTTATTTTTAATTGACACAGATATTGTACATATTTATGGGGTATAGTGTGGCATTTCAATATATAGTGTTTAATGATCAGATCAAGAGGAACTGGTGGGTCTATCACCTCAGAATACACCAGTTCTCTTTGCTGGGAACATTCAAAATCCTCTCTACTAGCTATTTAAAAATATTCATTAATTGTTGTCAACCATAGTTATTCTACTGTTCCATAGAACATCAGAAATGATTCCTGCTGTCCATCTATTCCCCGAATCCAATGTCAATCCTCTCAATGCCTTTTTGTGTATATTCTACTTTTCTAAGATGACATATTTTTTCCCATGATAATTGGTAATGTTTCTTTTTTCATGAATGCAATGGTATTTGCTCAGCTATTCTACTGGGATTTTTGTCTCATATTTTAAAATCCTTTTCCCATGAATTTATTTTAGGTATCCTTTCAAGATAGCTTTTGGTTTCAAAAAATCTAATTATCTGAATAAAAGGTAGTTTCCTTTATTGGATTTTTGTAGGCATCTTCTGGGATGCATAGAGAAAGCTCTGGCCATGGAGATCAAGAACCTCAGGCTTTCTTCTCACCAGGTTGTTAACCAACAGTGTGACTGGGGCATGCCACAGGACTCTTTAGTTTTCCTATCAGTGACATGAGGGGTGAAACTAGATGATTTATGATATTTCATACATGAATAAGTTCCAGATTCAGTCTATCAATCATTCATTTTATTCTGCAAATAATGTAATACATATTTCACATGTATTATAGATGTATCATATATTTTCAGAATAAATGTATATTTGCAAATAGATAATGTAATACATGTTACATTATATGCATTATATGTATCATATTTACAGAATAAATTAATGTATTATATATTTGCAAATATATAATGTCATATATATTATATTAAATGTATTATATATTGTAGAATGTATTATATATTTTTAGAACAAGTGAATGAGTGATTGGTAGGTTGAATCTGGGACTTATTCACATATGAGATATCATAAATCATCTATTTTCACTCTTATGTCATTGATAGGAAATCTAAAAAGGGTTGTGTGGCATGCCCATAACCCTCATATTACAAGCATCCTACAAAAGAATAGAAACAATGTATGTATTAAATTCGTTATTTGTAGAACTTTTGGAGAGCTACAGTTTCTGGAGATCAGGGAAACCATTCTCAATCACTCAGGTAAATCTGTTACCATAAGCTATGAAGGGCTCCAAAGAAAAGCAACAGATTCTGTTACGAACAAAGAGAACTAGCCTAACCTGAGAGGGCAGGGAGAATCTGGGAATGTGTCCAAGAGGAAGTGATGTTGGAGATGAGATTTGAAACCTGAAGGAAGTAACAGTTAACTGTTAAAGGGAGGTCTGAGCAGGGGATATAGTAGAGTGGTTTGGGCAGAGAACAGCATTTGCAAAGGCCCTAGAGTCAAAGGAATTGAGTAGCCCAGTAGTGTTTTAAAGTGGCTATGCAAGAATATCCAATGAGATAGATGTGGAGAGATAGCATAATCCCCTACAAGTATTTTGTACAAAAACAATAGCAAAATTAACCTCTAGTAGAAATTAATATATGCAACATAGGCAGTCTTATTTATTTATTACCAGTTTTCTTGGATAAGTGAGCATCCTAAGAAAGAATGAATATTCTGGAAACCTCTGGATTAGGGGTGGCATCTTTACTTGTTCACTCTGCATGTAGGTATACAGTAGTCTATACCTGCACCTTCCTAAATGGCAGTTATAGTGGATAATATCTGTTTAAATTAATTCTTACTAAAAGGACCACTGGCTTAAAAAGACTCTGTCAAGAAAATTATAAACTGAAAATAATACCATATGAATAATGCATGCACAAATGAGCAACAGGCATTCGGCAGAGTCGGCCTTCTGATTCTGGAACAAATCATACTGAGAAAGGTCTTATTACAAGGTAAGAAAAATGGTGACCTGGTCAGATCTGATCAGGAGTTAGCCCAATTAGACAAAGGAAGAATCAAAAGGATCATGACAACTTTTTGAAATATGTATTTGCAGCCACCTTGACTCTTCCCTTAAGTTAGTGATCTTTTAACATTCAGGGTGAACTGCCCTTGGAAACACACTTAGTGCACGAAAGGGAACATTCTGAAAATAGATGCTTGGAAATATTTACAGCATTATGTGATTTTTATTCATGAAAAAATCATGTCTTTGCCCATAAAATGCCTTCAATTCCTGTAGCTTAAAACCTTGAAAACTAAAAATTTCTGATCTGTTTAAATATCCTCCAAATAAAGAGTTTTCATAAGCTTTGAACTAAGTGTGTTAAGAATATTAACATCCCACATCTCACTCATTTCTAACAGGGAACACGGAAATTCACTTGTTGAACTGCAACAAAAACTCTTCGATCCTAAGAGAGTGTGATTGAAAACTAAGCAAAAACACGATGCTTCTGGAAGTAGAGCCAACCAAGTGCCTTTCCCATTTAGATTGACACATATTTACGAAGGAACTTTTGTGAATTTGACAGATCATACAATCAAGTTCTTAAAGCTGAAACCAAGATTTTGGATGATATTTTAGGCGAGAACAAAAATGCTTTCTACATTGTTAATAAATAAAAATCACTTCAAATATTTTTTTCCATCTTAGCTCAGCCTTTTCTAATTTTTACTTACTGTGCTTTACAACATGTGATTCTTAATTTACAAGTATGCATCTATTGATGGTGCATGCCCATTTTAAACTGATTCAATCATTAAAAAATGATCGAATCCCACTGGTACCAGCCTCAGCATTAAGTGATTCTGCAGGAAAATTGGCACTACAGGTTCAAGGGTTCCAGAAGAGAGGTCTGATCTGTTTAGAAGGCATGGAGCAGCTGAATCAATTGTTCAATGATCTGGTTGTTCTGTGGCACCATTTATAGCTACATATAGAATCCCAATTCGTAATTCACTCCAGGCAGGGCAATGAACCAACTCTCTGATGATAGCCGATGATAATAATTTACTAATATTTGTCATTTCAGCTCTCAGGCAAGGTTCACACTCCACCAGGCAAATGGACCATTGATCAAACATTGGTTTGTTCAGGTGACAACTATATTATAGGGTCTGTTTATCTCCCTGGCACTTAGGAAATTCAGTCTCTAAATGGATCCAGATGATCTAGCCGTCTCTCTCTCTCTCTCTCTCTCTCTCTCTCTCTCTCTCTCTCTCTCTCTCTCTCTCCCCCTCTCATGATGTGGGTGATATACCAGGGAAGCTAAGAAGCAAAGGAAGCAGAAAAATTAGTAGTATTGAGGAATAAATTGAGTGTCAATACTTTGTGTGGGAGGGTGGGTGTGGGGTGGGTGTGTTTGATCTTTTCCCTTCGGACTCAGTACTTTTGGCACCTCCTTTTGGTATAGTATTTCTCATTATTTTCTCAAATGATACATTCTGGGGAACTCAAAGTCATACTCTTCTATATGTGGGGGTTTAATCAATGTTAAAAAATGGTCATGAGTCACCTCACATTTTTTGATGTGTAGTCTCAGGCTGACAGAGAAAAGTTGTCCTCCTAATTCAAGGCACTTTTCTATGAGGTTTAGCATCCGCCATTCACAGGGCAGCTGGAACGAGTCATAGATCATGGTATTTCCTACACTGAATGGTTGATTCCTGGCTCTCCTCTTCTCCTCCGCCCTCAGTTGCTAGGACTGATGACGTACCTCTGAAGCTTTTGTATCATCGCTCTTGGAGATCAGTGGCTCTATCAGTGACAATACCTCATCAAAAAATGATCTCGCATCCTTTAGCTTTCAAACTGAATTGTGTCCCATTATAAAGAGTTGTTTGGGGGGTCCTAGGGCATTTCTATTATAAGGTTCATAAAAACAAAGTATTATAAAATCAGCCTTCCAGAAAAAAATACTTTGACATACACTTCATTTATGATTAATTGCTTTCAAATTGCTTCTTTCTCTCCCATTCCATTACCCCTTCCGAAGAAGACCACAGAAAGAAATTGCTGTGCTGCACAATGAATGCCATCGAAAATTGCATTAAGGTTGTGCATGAAGATCAGATGAAAATCGTCCTACACGTTAGATGCAAAATTAAAGTAAGAACAAACCAAATGAGTACTTAAATTATAAGTAACCATTTTGCGAGATAAATAGCTCATTAAAATGCCACAGAGCCACTATTAAGAGGCCAGGACAATATCAAAGAGGTAAAATTGCTGGTCTGCTAATGAGCATCTATATGTAAACACAATGTTAATGTAAATAGGTGATTCCTTTGCCATCTTTCTTTTACTTCCTATTCTCTTAAATAAAACATCTGTAAGTCCGTTAGTAGTGTATCATGTTTTATGTATAGTAAATAAAACAGAAAAAAAGATAATGCTAAAACAGACTAAACACAAGCTCAACTAAACTCAATAAAAATAATAAGAAGAAATAACTTGTGAACAGAACTAATAAAATGCTAGGGACCATCCAGCTGCCCTCTTTGTGCGTAGATCAAGGAACAGAGGTGAAGTAACTACCTGTTAATGTGCCTGGTGAGTAGCACATGGGGTATCCAGCCCTCTTGACCCTAGAGCTCACACGATTAGACAGTATACCATTTTACCCATCCATATTTATTTTCCAATGAATATGGAAATGAGCAACAGTTACCCCTCTGCAATATTTTCACTCTTATAAGTGCTTGGCACTCAGACAAGGTTGTAACTTTCCCTCTATCTGGCTCACATTTCACACTTTCTTACTTCCCAAATGCATTTTTTTCTATTGCTACCCATGTGGTTAATGGATCCATTTTTTACCAGACTTCTCACCATAGTTCTTTTCAGGGCAGGCATTAAATTAGAAGTTTGTTGAATGAATGAGTGAACATCTATTTCTTTTTTTCCCCAAAGCACAGACTTCTCTCTCATATGTCAAAAGGAGCCCTGTGTTTTGACTGCCTTACATTTTTAATTTCAGTTCTCTTTATTGACATGTTTTCCACTTGTGAAAATATTTGAAATTCTGTTACCTATTGTAAAAATCAGCTTTGGCGATTCAGCACTAAATGTAACACATGCATACAGACATCTCAATTGTTTTTTCAAAAGTAATGCTGGCAATTTGCAATGTTTTTAAAAAATATTTTTAGCTGCAGATGAACACAATATCTTTTTTTTTTTTTTTTTGTGGTGCTGAGAATCAAATCCAGTGCCTCACTCATGCTAGGCAAGTACTCTACCACTGAGCCACAACCCTAGCCCCCGCAACGGGTTTTTGAAATCATTAGTGGCTTCCTGATCAGAAGCTCTGTAGGCTGACTATGTAAAGTTCATTTCTCTTTCCCTGTGGAGGCGGGTACCCCTATAGCACAGATGTTTTTCAATTCTTCTTCAGTTTACTGAAACTCAATTTATACCAATGATCTAACTTCATGAATATATAATACCCACTGAGTAGAAGGCATTTGGGAAACTATCAGAAACTGTCAGAATTCCTTGCAGTTTTGAGTGAGTGACTGATTGAGTAGCCCTAGGTATTTTTGAGACTCGGTATGAAAAGAAATATCCCTGGATTTATGTCACCTGTAGAGTTCCCAGTGATTAGCTCTTGGGCATTGTTTAAAAACTCTTTCAGGATAAGTGACGTTTGTAAATTGATTTGTGCAAACACATATATATTATTTATCACCTTGTCATTTGCATGATGAGTTAGTTTGTTTTCTTCTGCTGAATACTCTTCATTTCCTGAGAGCCCTGAAGAACAGTATCATTCAGAGTCGAGGGGCTGTTCATGCATTGCTAATGTTGTTTTAGGACCCTCTGTTCCATGCGATTATCTGAAAATATTCAACATATGATGAAATCTTAGAAGTGTGGTTTCTTTTGATTTTTTCCCCCTATGGATAATTTCATGTATATGTATATGTGTGTGAGATTAAAAGCATTGTTAGAAATAGTTTATGCATACATAAACATGCTTTCCACATGAACAGTAGCATAAATCAGGACTCTGTACCTGGTCTTTTCAATTTAACCAAGTCTCTTGCAAATAATTTCATATTCCCATACTATAGGCATTTGATGGCTGGCTACTCAGTGTCCATTCTCTTATATGAAATACTCAGGGTCTTGTTTGTGTATCTGTGCTCCCCTACAAACTTTCTGGGAAGCACACTACCCTGGGCTGAGTGGCTAAAGTCAATCAATACTTTCTAGTCTCCTGGCATGTCATTGAAGCTTGTACCATCAAGGTGAATCTGAGGATCCTTGCTTGGAATGCTGGGGTAGAACCACTCCCTCCTCTCTTGGAATGGAGCAAGAAACGTGTAGCTTTAATTATGGTTGATAAGTCTCCCACGAACATGAGAAAACCATTCTTGGTATGAAGCTATTATCCCTGACAGCAGAGCAGAGAGATGAGAAAAAACTGACACGTTGAGGATTTTTCACACTTATGTGACCCAGTAAATCTCCTTTATTATTTAAATCAATTTGCAATGGATTTTCTTTAACTTGAGCAAAAAGGTTCCTTACTGGCTCAGGTACATATAAATCTACCACATTCTTTTTAGTGGCCTTATGAACACATCACTGTGTACTAAACAAAAGGTTCAGATCACTCCCGTCCTTGCTAGTACTAACTACACTGCAGCAAGCGCCCTTGATATTCAAGTCTATCAGCAGGATCAATTCTGAAGAGTCAAATTGAAGATTTCGGGATAAGATCTCAGGATATGTGCATTTTAAATTTGATTCACTGCATTTGGAAACACAAAGAACTCCTAAAGTAATACCTCTAGGTTAGGGAGCTTGGTGAATGAATATTGTTTGTGTATATATTTTTTTAAATGACTTTTAAAATGCTTTGTGGGATACCTTTTTCCCCACAGAAATAAAAAAAAAATTGTATTCAGAAACATCAAATCAGTATCTTAAAGGCATCTTCAAAACAATCAGATCCAGCTGCTCCATTTTGCAAATAAGGAAACAGTTCCTGGGAAGTTCAGAGACGTGCCCACAGAGCTGTTGAGAGCATGCAAGGAAGCAAAGGAAGCATCTAGGTTCCCAGAGATCTCACCTCTGTTCTCCCACCATGAGGCAGCAGATGCCTGGAATGAGATGCCCCTCCGGAGGTGGTGGTCTCGCCTGTGTGCAGAGGTGGCCTGTGTCTCTTAAGAGTTTATCAAGTTTATTGCTGTTTGTAGTTAGGCTGGAGTTGCGGCTTCCCTTTGTTAAATAATGAATCAAACATAAGCATAAAGCTTAAAACAATGAATTCTTGTCCTGCTCCCTGCAGGAGGAGGATTAGTTTTATTTTAGGTGTAGGAAAACTGAGGAATTGAGAAAACTACCAGAATTGCACAAGAGCCAGACCCACAGAGTGGTGCCCCCAGCTGGGTCGGGAATCTGACATTTTCCAAGGGAGTCTCTTACTGAGAAAAAAGATGTGCAGAACGCTGGGCTTTGTGATGTAAATTTAGAGATAGAGGCCCTGGTCCAGCACTTCTTTGTATTGCACCGGATGTCAGAAGGCTCCCTGGATATGTTCTTGCCAAAGGTCTACCCAGAGTGCCCAGCTACCAGAAAAAAAAAAAAAAATTACAAGAATGAAACAGTCAAGGGGTGATGCAGAGACTGGGAAAAATTAAAATGCAGAAACTTATCTCCAGGAGAAGAGTTTTTTGTTTTTTGTTTTTTAGTTTAGTTAAATAAAAGGTCACATGCATGTTTATTTATTGGACAAATTAGAAAAATCTTTTAATATCTTTTGTCTCAAATTCCCTTATTTCAAATTTTCCTCCCTCCAATGACTCATGATGGCTTATTGTGGTTGTTCCCATCTTCAAATTTAATTTTGGAAATTCACTGTTCTTCTCTTTGATCCCAAAGAAAATATGATTTTTAAAACTGGAAAGTATTCTATAGTTCAATCCCTTTATTTTAGAAGTGTAAGGTGGGAACCCCAAAGATTTAGTTTATATATAGCCTACTCTGAAAGCTGGGTTTTCAGCTCTTGCCTCTAAATATAGAAACACAGAATTTGTTTAAAAATAAATCATATTCACCAAAGAATAGAAGAGTCCAAACATACCTAAAAATACTCATATTTAAAAAAAAAAACTTAAAATATTGTTAGCTATATTTAAGTAAGACAGTCCTTATTCTTACAAATGGATGTGGAAGTTTACAAAGATGAAATTTCATGATTAGAATTTATTTTTAAAGATTTTAAGAATAAAAGATGAAACAAATAGCACAATGAAAACAGTTGCTAAATCTAGGTAATGGGAAAGGGTGGTGATTTTCTCTACTTTTTGGTATAAAGACTTTTTATAAAAAGGGAAGAAAATCATATTAACAGGTTATTCTATTACCTCATAGACTAAAATATCTTCATTGATGAATTTTTTTGGGGGAGGGGAGGGTGTAATCTTTTCTATCTATCTATCTATCTATCTATCTATCTATCTATCTATCTATCTATTTATTATGTGGGGCTGAGAATCTAATCCAGTGCCTCACTCATGCTATGCTGTTTTTCCACTGAGCTACAACCTTAGCCCCATTGATGAAAATCTTGAAAGCATTCATTTTATTATAAAAGAAAAATAATAATCATAATCTGTTCACATCTCCATTAGAAAAAAATATATTCCCAACATTTTTTGGCTGTGTTCTCTTCAATGTTCTGTGTAAATTCTTACACTTTTGTAAATGTGGACCACATTCTACTGGTCATTTTGCAATCATTTTTTTAAACTTCACATATAGTAAACCCTTTTCCATGTTATTAAAGCATTTTCTGTATCTTCTTAAAAATACACATTGATTTGTCATTATTTATTGAATCATTATCCCATTTTAGGACAGTGGGAGATTTTCCCAATATATAGTGATTATAACAAATCCTTGGGGAATATTCTTGGAGCCCGAACCATGCTCATCTGTGATTATTACCACAGAAGCACTAGAGTCTTTCCTATATGCCAGGCATTGTAGTCAATGAAGGCTTCACATGAGTTATCTTATTTAATCTCCTAACCTAAGAGGAACATATTTTTACTACTCTCATTTATAGATAAAAACAAGGCTGAAGTAAACACTTAGACTTAAACCCGTGTTTAGTGGTCCCTGAACTCCATATTGCAAGACACCAAGTTCCCTGTTGATGTGCTCTGGAAGTGGAATTGCTTTGAACCTTGTGGAGATTTTAGATACACATTATCATCTTGCTTTAGTCAAAGATTCTAGCACTTTTCTTATATGCCTCCTGGTTAAAAATAATAGCAGCAAAAGTATCAGTTTGAAAGTTTGATTTGGAATATTTTTTACTGTTTACAAAAGTTGCCCTTCTTGAAAAAATTTTTTAAAATACTCTTTTTTCCTTAAAAAGTCTCCATTTTATTGCTGAAACTAATCCTGTAGGTACAGCTTTCTCCTCTTCCTCTCCATTTCCTTCTTTATCTGTTGGATTAAAAACAAAACAACAAAATGATGTTCATTGGATCAGATATACATTATGTGGCCCTATTATCTACATTTGTGACTGCTGATGTCACTGCCACAAGATTGTGGTAGAGGTTGCTAGCTGCTGACTGAAGTCTATGTTGTTCTGTTTTTCCTGAGCACTCACCTAGACTACATTTCCCAGGCTACCTTGCAGTTCATTGTGTACCATCTGACTGAGTTCTAACCAATGACATGTGGGTGGGTCTGACTAGTAGAAACCTTCTATTGTGCACACTTCTATGTCTCTCTTCCTTTCAAATGATGGAATAGAAACAAGCTCTGAAGAGACCTGGGAAACCTTATTTGGAAGATGGCACAGCTTCTTTTAACTGTTGCATAGATACCACCTGTCAACTAGTTATACACCAGCACTGAACTATTTCTTGAGTGAGAAATGAAATTACATTATGTCAAACCACTAAAATTTTGAGGCTTAGTTATCACAGCAGCTGACATCATGTTAACCCATACAAGGACTTTGGACTTTTGTTTACATGTTTTGAAGACCATCGACACATCTGCTGGATTCGAACTCATAGATCATGAAAATCAGATGCCTTTGTACTGATACTCATTTAAATCAATGTTGTATAAGTCTAATATTTGCTCTGAGATACGTCATTTTGTTGTGGAGGAGTAAAATGACAGTCTAATTTATCTGTGCCTCATTTATTCATTGTATTTTATTTCTTCTTGTAATCAATGGCAGGAAGGTAAATTAGTCATTCTCTGGGTTCCTGGTACTTTGCTCTCATGGGTCTATGAAAAATATCCTCTTGTTATAGTTTCCTTCATTTCTGATACTCTTTGTTTTTCTTTAGTTAGATACACATTTTGAGACATTCAATATATTTATTTGGATTTGCATGCATTTGCATAACATTAGTTTATATCTTTATGTATTTTTCACTTAGTTATATAAAATTTTACTATAGATTTCGTTTCATTTCTTATTATTTCCACTCAATAAATTGATCTCAATGCCTAGCTGTATTGTATATTTATCTCTGATATTCCCTCCTCCCACCTGTTATGCAAAATTCCATTCTATTTTCTCCTAGAGATGGACTTCTATACTGCCTTCAACTCACCACTTTAACAGCTCATCACAACTGATACAGTTGTGAGTGGTATGTGCCTTTTATGGAACTATGTGAGAATTTTCTGGGAGATATATGTAGGGTTACAGTCATCAGACCTGCATACCTGCAGGTTACTTTTCAAAATGTAGCACCAATTTTCAATGCATGAGAGATTTCATGGCCTTATACCTCCTCACTGATTGGCACTATCGTCCTTTCCAACTTTTTTTCTCATTCTGATGGATGCAGTGTAAACTTTCGTTTTTGTTTTAATTCACATGGCTGTGATTAACAATGGGTGCCATCTCTTAAGTAACAACTCTGTTATTTGACTTTCCTTTTTATAAGTTGCCTGTGTTTCAAAGACAAAAGAGCAGATCCCAGGTGCACACCTGTAATCTCAGCTACCAGGGAGACTGAGGCAGGAAGCTCACAAACTTGAGATCAGTCTCAGCAACAAAGAGAGACTGGCCTCAAGTCTTACTATCTTTTAAAGTAAAAGATAAAAAAAGGGGGGGGTTGGAGTGTGAGGATCTTTTAATCTCCTCATAACCCATATGGAAAATCCTGCAGGAAGTGTGGAAAAATACATCATAGCTGTTCCTGATGTCCAGCTTAAACTCTTCCTCAGATATTGTCACAGGTTTTCTATAATCTCATGGACTCTTTCATACCTTCATTCTAGAAATTCATTTTGGGCCCTCTATTGTATATAGATGTACTATGTTGCAGACACCTGCCCTTGTGAAGTCTCTGAGATGATGGAAGGGATAGGTCGGTGTTTTGTTATTTTATTTTCTGGAGGAGCAAACATCGAAGTATTACCAACTCACACCTTGATAAATGCTGAGATCCCTCTCTTATCCTTGGGTTTCTCAGTGGAATTTGCAGAACCCTTAGTAAGTTTGAGCTATGAATTGCTGGTAACAACTAACAAAAGAGAACATTCACTGCTTCTAGTGCTCATTAATTCAAAAGCTCAATGAAGCATCTTTTCTTAAAAAGAAAATCACAAGTACCAGTATATTCTCTCGCTAGCAGGGTGTGAGAAGGTGGGGAGCTGAAATCTAATCCACTCCTCCCCCAGTTTTGTAGTTGAGAGGATGAAGTTCAGAGCGATGTCAAAAATCCTCAGTGTAGAGCCTTCTGGAAATCTTGCCAATGCACCACTCTGGTTCCATTTTTATAATGTTGTTTTCATTTGTAACTGGATTCATGCAACTTGCTCATGTGAAATGAGAATAAAAAAAAAAAAAGTTCTGGAAAGGAAGAGAAGGATTAAATACAGAGTTCTGCTAGGATGTAGCCATCATGATCTAATGCACCATGGGCAGCCGAGCTTCAGGGAATGCTGACTTTCAAGGGCTGGAGCTCACAGGGACAGCTGGCACTCAGCTGGTTATGCAGCTAGTCGCACATTGCCTCAATGTCTCTCTCATAAACTGCACTGATGCTATTTAGATTTTTTTTTTTTTAAACTTGTGGCACAGGAAATTTTTCCTCAATGCATGTAAGAGCTGTTTGATTCCCCAAAGAAAAAGGCTTGGCAAGTCCGTTATGAGGAAAGTAGAAGCACTGAACACATGAGCACATTTTAACAAGGTCCAAGTGTAACTTTCATTGCCAACAGTAGACATGCACTGGAATTTGAAACAAAGCCCAAAGGCTAAATGCAGTTGTTTTTATCTATGAAGAGAACACTGCGGTTTCATTCAGAGATGAGTCACTTTGTTCCAATTTATCCAGTTAGTAAATTTATCTGATTTGTTTTCATTAGGGAGTTTAAAGTTTGTTTTTATTTGTTTGCCTTGTGTTGTTGTTGTTGTTGTTGTCATTTTTCAGGGAAGAAAAGGATCAGAATAAGACAAGATAATGGTAGGAATAAGAGAAGATAAAATTTTATTGAAAAGCCCAATAAAGATAAAGTCAAGATGTCAACTGCCATTATAAAGAAGGGGGGTGGGAGTCTTAGCAGTAAGAGGGAAACCTGGGACTTCAGAAGCCCAGGACTTTGCTGTCAGTATCTGACAACATCTTTACAAGACTATCCTGGGTTGCCAAATCAGAAATACTAAGGCTTTTGTGCCGTGTGATCTCAATTTTGTCTAATGCATTAAAGGGTTTCATGATGAGGTCTAGGTAACACATATTCACCTACAAACTTGAGGTTCATCTGAGTCTATTCTGCAGGGATGGATCCTTGGTCCAAATAATCAGTTATTTCACTTTGATAAGAAATAGTTACTGAATGTATTCTGTCTGGAGGTGTTTTCTGGGTCCGTTGATTCTATGACTGTGCTGGCACATAGACACTGTAACTAAAAAATTCATCCATAGCTACATTAATTGTGGTCAATTATTCTTCTCTGTTTTAGTACCAAATAAATTTTGACCATTAGGATAACAGCTTGTTTTTCTTCTTACACTTTAACATAGAGCAATAATGCAAGATAATATCCATATTTGTAAGACCAAAGTCATCTATTAATTTGACTAATTTTTATCATACAAATAATTTCATCATATAATAAATAGGTTATTTCCTACAGATATAAATATAGACTCTAGCCTATTTAGTGAGATAAATAGTCTCACTAAATATAAAATAGGACTGAGTTATCCATTAAGTGGCTCAACATATTTTGAAAACACAAAGTAAACAAGTGCCGTTCAGATTTTTCATTCCGATCTGGTATTTTGGAGCATGTTAAATGCAAGCTGAGGTTAATTGTTGAACCTGTAAGCAATATACTCAAATAGAAAGAAAAAGAGAGAGTAAGCAGAACTACCTTAGAAACATTCTTTTTTTTCGCCCATCATTGTTTTTCTAGTCCCCCTGGATTACCAGCCTGTCATGTATAATGCTTTGTTTGAAACTTAGTGGACTGGTTTGTCATTGTGGTAGCTTTTCCCCCATGAAGAATTTATTACATTCTCTAGCCTCCATCACTTGGCAGGGCTGAAAAGCCTATTTCAATATCTCTGGGCACACCTAATATGCAGAAAGATGGACAGCCTGTGTAGCAAATGTGAAAGAGTTTTCCCCCAACACACCCTGGTGGCTTTCCTCAACCATGTTTCCTCTTTTATCATTTATTAGAAAAACCTTTTACTATCTCTTCTTAGTTCTTTGTCCTTTGTTAGCTACAAAGGGCAGATTTTCTTTTGTAAATCCTTAGTAATTAAATGAGCACTTCAGTGGCTGTGTAGCCTTCAATGGCCTGTTTCCTAGGTTTTGCCTTTGACAGTCATATTTTGCAAAGGCCCCTGAGATGACTTGGCATCTTCCCCTACTTAACACTAAACCAATTGAAGCCGGTGCTCACTGCATGAAGGAGGAAAAGATTCATTAAGGGCACTTCATTAAGGGGCTGAAATGGGAAGCTCTAAATGCGCCTGAACCAACTACAATCCAGAGGAGCTGTCTATTAGGAGTGCCACAAAGACAGTTTCGGAAACTGAACTCCAGCTCCAGTGCATCGGATTAGGAAGAGTGATGGGATTAGTGTTTAATGACTTGGGGCAGGAGACAAAGGGAATTTCGACAAAGAGGCTTAGATATGGAAGAATTAACACTCTCTATTCCAACCAGGCCTCCGATGACTTCCAGCATTCTTTTCAGACTCAAAAGCCAAGGGAAAGGGGAAAAAAAAAGTACTTTCCTACTCTCTCTCTCTCTCTCTTTCTCTCTTCTTCTTCTTTTTTTATTAACAACAATACAGAGGAAATAAAAGAACTCTTCACTCTCTGGCACTTGAAACCTCTTAAAAATAAGCATCTGCAATTGTATAATTAGCCCTAAGGTGAGCTTGCTCAGGGTCTCAAGCATGTATCAGAATGCCACCCTGCTCCCCAGGGCTGGGACAAATCACAAACTAGCCTGTGGACACCCAGGGAATCCTGTGGTGAGGGAAGACCAGATAAGTGGCTTTGAGAGTCCTTCTCTCCTCCATGACTCTTTATGTTACAGGTGCGACTGGAGGGACCCTGGAAACCGGCTTCATTGTGAACCTCCTCCTGGCCTCCTCTGGCCCAGCCTCAAATGATTCCAGTGTCGAGGGCCTGAGAAGTGCTTTGTGAAACGAGGTGATTATCCTGACTACGTGAGGGGATCACGTTGGAAATGTGCTTCAAGTTTGAAAGTGCACTTGAAAAGGGACCAAGCCCGTTGGAAGCTTGGTGTTGGAGCTGATCTATAGCATTTCCCCCTGCTTGGACAAGAATACAGTATCATTACCTCAACACAAAGCCAAATTTAAGTGGCTGACCCTGGAGTGGAGTATGATTCCTGGGGCTGTTAAGTAAATAGACTTCGGTGCACCAAATGCCTGGGAGCGGTGTGTGATTCTATCCTGCTGCTGCTGCAAGGGGCGAGATGCAGGTGCGAGCATTTCTGTAGGCAAAAGTACAATCCAAATAGTGCCGTAAACGATCTCGCACTGGAAACCAATTCAATGTGTCCTTATTTTTAACCAAACTAAATTACTTGCAGAAAAGCTGGGTATTCATTTCACGTATTAACCCGTATGAAATGGTCCCGAAGCAGTTCTAAGACACCAAGGTATTATTTAACCCGTGTGGTTTAGTGAGATGAGGGCAGCCCCCTGCCGTAGTCCATTGAGGGGCGATACGGGGCCCGTCATTGTGAAATTAAATACATGACGGGGAATGAGCGTAATGCGTTTTATAGGCAGTTGTGCATCCACATCAAACTTTAGTTTTTTAAAAAATCCTAATATTTGATCTCACCACAGGAAGAGTGCCTACCGTGAGAGGTTGGAGGATGGTGCTGCCAGAACAAGGGGGCCCAGCCTCGACTTTAGTGAAGGAGCAATGGCCTAAAAGGAGCCACTTGAAATCACCGCAGCTCTGCGGGGCCACTCAGATGCCAAAGGCGCCAGGTAACATTTGATCAAGTCGCTACAGGACTTGGACCTGCATCTATTACCCCTTATTATTTTTTTTTTTCTACTAACATTTTTGTTTGAGGGATCGATGTTTCTCCATGGCAGTAGAACTCCCTTTCGAACAGCTAAATTGAAGTTGGGCATAATGGGCTTCCCTCACCTCACTCCAGTCCCTCCTGACCCCAACATGGTCTTGCAGTCTGTGCTTTGTTAAATTGAAAATGGGTAGAAAATTTTTATAGAGATCTTCAGCTATATAAGTAGCTTTGAAAATTGTCGTAACTTTAAAAACAGGTCAAAAAGGAAATTGAACAGCTAGTGAGTTTCATACTCGTCAGCTTTTTGAAGGGCTGTATTGGTCTTCCTAGTAAATGGTTGCTTTTATTTGGGGAGTTTCCACTTTTTTTTTTCCCCCTGAGTTGCTTTTAATAGAAAAGGGGAATTTGGTGAAATTTTCTGATGGAATATCGAATGTATCATCAATGTCTTCTGACACCACCGTCAAAACTCAGGAAGAGTTTTGTTTTGGGCATGTGACCTGTGTGCCATCACAGTACTGAGTATTCTTTTTTTTATTGGTTATTCAAAACATTACAAAACTCTTGACATATCATATTTCATACATTCGCTTCAAGTGGGTTATGAACTCCCATTTTTACCCCAAATGCAGATTGCAGAATCATATCGGTTACACATCACATTTTTACATAATGCCATATTAGTAACTGTTGTATTCTGCTACCTTTCCTATCCTCTACTATCCCCCCTCCCCTCCCATCTTCTCTCTCTACCCCATCTGTTGTAATTTAATTCTTTCCCTTGTTTTTTTCCTTTCCCCCTCACTACCTCTTATATGTAATTTTGTATAACAATGAGGGTCTCCTTCCATTTCCATGCAATTTCCCTTTTCTCTCCCTTTCCCTCCCACCTCATGTCTCTGTTTAATGTTAATCTTTTCCTCCTGCTCTTCCTCCCTGCTCTGTTCTTAGTTGCTCTCATTATATCAAAGAAGACATTTGGCATTTGTGTTTTAGGGATTGGCTAGCTTCACTTAGCATAATCTGCTCTAATGCCATCCATTTCCCTGCAATTCCATGATTTTGTCATTTTTTAGTGCTGCGTAATACTCCATTGTGCATAAATGCCACATTTTTTTATCCATTCATCTATTGAAGGGCATCTAGGTTGGTTCCACAGTCTAGCTATTGTGAATTGTGCTGCTATGATCATTGATGTGGCAGTATCCCTATAGTACGCTCTTTTAAGATCCTCAGGAAATAGTCTGAGAAGGGCAATAGCTGGGTCAAATGGTGGTTCCATTCCCAGCTTTCCCAGGAATCTCCATACTGCTTTCCAAATTGGCCGCACCAATTTGCAGTCCCACCAGCAATGTACAAGAGTACCCTTTTCCCCACATCCTCTTCAACACTTGTTGTTTGACTTCATAATGGCTGCCAATCTTACTGGAGTGAGATGGTATCTTAGGGTGGTTTTGATTTGCATTTCTCTGACTGCTAGAGATGGTGAGCATTTTTTCATGTACTTGTTGATTGATTGTATGTTGTCCTCTGAGAAGTGTCTGTTCAGGTCTTTGGCCCATTTGTTAATTGGGTTATTTGTTATCTTATTGTTTAATTTTTTGAGTTCTTTGTATACTCTGGATATTAGGGCTCTATCTGAAGTGTGAGGAGTAAAAATTTGTTCCCAGGATGTAGGCTCCCTATTTACCTCTCTTATTGTTTCTCTTGCTGAGAAAAAACTTTTTAGTTTGAGTAAGTCCCATTTGTTGATTCTAGATGTTAACTCTTGTGCTATGGGTGTCCTATTGAGGAATTTGGAGCCCGACCCCACAGTATGTAGATCGTAGCCAACTTTTTCTTGTATCAGACGCCATGTCTCTGATTTGATCTCAAGCTCCTTGATCCATTTTGAGTTAACTTTTGTGCATGGCGAGAGAAAGGAATTCAGTTTCATTTTGTTGCATATGGATTTCCAGTTTTCCCAGCACCATTTGTTGAAGATGCTATCCTTCCTCCATTGCATGCTTTTAGCCCCTTTATCAAATATAAGAAAGTTGTAATTTTGTGGATTGGTCTCTGTGTCCTCTATTCTATACCATTGGTCCACCGCCTGTTTTGGTACCAGTACCATGCTGTTTTTGTCACTATTACTCTGTAATATAGTTTGAAATCTGGTATCGCTATACCTCCTGATTCACACTTCCTGCTTAGAATTGCTTTTGCTATTCTGAGTCTTTTATTTTTCCATATGAATTTCATGATTGCTTTATCTATTTCTACAAGAAATGCCGTTGGGATTTTGAATGGCATTGCATTAAACCTATAGAGAACTTTGGGTAATATCGCCATTTTGATGATGTTAGTTCTTCCTATCGATGAACAGGGTATATTTTTCCATCTTCTAAGGTCTTCTTCTATTTCTCTCTTTAGGGTTCTGTAGTTTTCATTGTATAAATCTTTCACCTCTTTTGTTAGGTTGATTCCCAAGTATTTTTTTTTTTTTGAGGATATTGTGAATGGGGTGGTTGACCTTATTTCCATTTCAGAAGAGTACTGAGTATTCTAGTTCTCCATGAATGTCTATGACTTCTTTGGTGGTGATCCCAGGAGGTTCCCAGGAAAGTTCCTGAACTCTCACAGCTCATAGTGGATCTCATGTCCTTGGTATTCTTATGTCTTTGGAGCTTTGAAACCGTAATCTACTTTTTTGGATATAAAAGCTTATTAAAAGCCTCTCTCTCTCTCTCTCTCTCTCTCTCTCTTTTGTTTTTTGTATCTTTTTTCAAAGTGGTAGACAAAGGATTTATAGCTCTTTAAAATATGGTGAAATTTAGAAGTGCTTTTTTCCTAAGCATTGTATTGAAAGTCTATAAACTTGAAAACAATGATTTTCAGTCTTGGATGGAGGGAGGACCGATAAGTTATTGCCAGGTATTTATTAACCCATGTAGAGAGTCTGAGTAAATAGCATTTTTAAAAGCACTATTGGGATTATGGTCGTTTTCATCATTATATATGGTTTCTCAAGCTATACTGAAAGTTCACCTCACGTCACTTAAGACTGAAACTTTTTTGAAGGGATAGAGAACATCATATGGAAGTCCATCAAGTGCCAAATAATAAAAATCCGAAAACTCATGCTAAAGTAAAAAATGAGAAATGATTGGCTCTGGTTGCTCAGAGTTTTGTTGAGTTCTATTTGCCTTTGGCAGGCTTGGTCCAACGGGTAGCAAAAGGATCCTTGTCCTTAACACATTATCACACAGTCCTGAAGGTTTTCAGACTCAAGAGAGACTTCATCCCAACATCCGTATTAAACACCAAAGCAGAGTTTGAATTGGCCAGCCCTGCTTCATGGATCCATCTCTGGACTAATCACAGGTTTTAAGGCAGAGAACACAACTGGTTGCTCAGTGCAAATCACCTATTCAGCCTTGCAAGGGGAGAACAGGGGAAGCCCACTGAGGGCAGGTCCTAGGGTGAGAGGGAGGGGAGAAATCGATGAGTAGATTAGCCATACCCGCCCACTAAAAGAGGGGTCCTCACATTTACACCCGTATTGATGATGTTGTTCTGGAATTATCGTGACTACTATTCTGGCTTGTTTGTTTTTGCTTTCCCTAGGAGCCTCCTCCACCAGATCTAGACTGATGAGATCACTGGGAATACTCAGTGAGAGGCACTGCTTCTGCAGCCAACCCCAATTGTGGTTTGTATGCTTGAGAAGAAGAAGAATGAAGTGTCAGAAACAAAAATAAAACAAAATTCCCTTAAAATTCAAATCTCAATTTTCCTCTGTAAATTGAAAACACAACAAAATAAACTCATACACATACAGATACACACACCACCACCAAACACACACACACACACACACACATGCGGGCACACACACACACACACACACACACACACTATGGGGTTTAATTCCTGAAAGACCAGGAACGTTGACTTTTAGGCTTCTCCACTTGCTTTTAGATACCTTGTCTCCTGGCATGGCACCTGTGTCAAGGAGGGCCATTCCTAGGAACTGTAACCCTGAATCATGCGATCCTCACTGTAGACTTCCACCTCTCACCTCTCACCTTCCCCTGGAAAAGCCATCCCTTCCCAGGAATCACTCATCCTCTTATTAATGTTCATTTAGTTTCTTTTTAAAATTTTTTTTTTAGTTGTAGTTGGATACAATATCTTTATTTTATTTATTTATTTTTATGTGGTGCTGAGGATTGAACCTAGCACCTCATTCGTGCATGCTAGGCGAGTGCTCTACTGCTGAGTCCCAGCCCCAACCCCTCATTTAGTTTCTTTATTCTGCCCTATCAGTCTTTCCCCCTATATCTCTTTGGTCATTCCTTCTTATTTCCTTAATTTCCTCTATACTTTTCCATTTTTTAAATATAAAACACTTTAAGTCCTTACTTTACCTTTCTTAGTTATAGGTGTCATGGACTACCAACCGAACAGCAGATGACTTGATTCTTATAATAATAATATGACAATGACAATTCTTATAATAATAATATGACAATGCAACCTTATTTTCTAGACTGTTCATGCGTTGTTTAATGCTCACATCAGCCCGATGGAATAGAGCAGCAGATTCATTTTCGTTTGATTGGGAAGTGTTGTTCATCCTTTGAACTAATTTCCAATGTCTGAGACATTCTCTATAAGATGAATTTTTTAAGGAACTATGGACTGAATTCAGAGCCTTACATATGGAGGCAAATGCTCTACCACTGCGTTGCATCCCAGCCCCATAACATAAATTCTAATGGAATTTCCCAGCACAGAAGTAAGAAACATTCAGATACTTGCTCCAGACTCCCTTCTGGGTAGGGAGTGGACATATGACCTACATTCATACAAACAGTCATACCTGCCTCAGATTTTGAATTGCTAGCATGGGAAATGAAGCACAGGAAAGCGGAGAATGGTGGCAGAGGTGGCTTCAAACCTCAGTTTCCAGGGCATGCAAGAGTTGTGGTGTTGACTATGGCATCTCAAATCCAAGACCAGTAGTTGTGGTGGATAATCCCTGTTGCTTGGGACCAGCTGCACCAGTGACTGAGTCCCCTCCTGCCTATCTCTGTAGTATCATTTGGGCTGTGTTTCTGATTGTTTCTAAGCTGCTTCTTTCTGCCATTTTTGAGTCTGATTCTCCAGCCTTCCTGATGTCTTTAGAATCACAAAGTACAACCTTCCTGGAGTTGAGCCACATAGAAGTCATATCCTTGATCTTCCTCATATCCTGGCAGTTAATTGCCTACTATCCAGTTGTCCCTAGTTAGTTTATGCTACTTGAAACATAGAATCATGGTAGATACAGAGATGTTACTTTACTTTTGTTTTGTAGTTTTAGAAAATCAGACTTACAGAAACAAGCATATTGTTCAAGGTCAAGCAAAAAGTATTAGGGTCCAAGTGACTTGAAATTCCAGATTCATCTCCATCTTTTATCTAAGCAGGAAAGAAGAGACTGGACCAGTAAGTGACATTGGCTTGTATATAATTTAGAAAGAAAGAGGTTGACATCCCTGATTAAAGTCTCAGTTCTGAACCTACCTGGCACTCTGACTTTGGGTAAGTCCTGGTTTATTTGAATTATCATGGTTAGAAAGATAATGGAAAGTTTGATTGATATTAGTCGTTTCTAACTATTGGGCATGGGGTCATAAGACCATTAAAAAGTAAAACAAAATCAGAATCTGTGGATTTCTTGCACACACAAGTGTGTTACATCTAGTTTCACCACAAGCCCATCCTGTGATGCCAATAGATTTCAGGACAAGAAACCTGAACTAGATGGTTTTGCAGTTTGGTGCCTTTCAAGTAAAATTTTGTATGATTTTATTTCTGGGTGAATTTTCTATGATTAATGACCACAGTGTCTGTGTGTCTGTTTCTCTCTCTCTCTCTCTCTCTCTCTCTCTCTCTCTCTCTCACACACACACACACACACACACACACACACACACACACACAGAGTCACCATAGAAGTTGAGTTCACCGTGTGCTTCACTGAGGCAAGATCTCAGAGAGGACATGAGTTTACATGCTGTCATATAAGGAATTTCTACAAAAGCTGGAGTTGCTTAGGCTTAAGAAAGGAAGACAGTCATGTTGATTTGTATCAATGACTTCAAGTTTAAGTTGCTGCAAACGGACTAAAAATCCAGTTGAAAGTGGTGTCAGCAATAGGTACATTTACAATCTCATATAATAAGAACTTTGAGGGTGAGAGGTTCCAGGGTTGGTAGTCTGGTGAAAGATCTAGGCTCCTTTCTGCTTTCTGCTCTGCCATCCTCGGCCAGGAAATTGACTTATCCCTATTTCTCAACCAGGAGATGGCCTAGTTCTCACCGGGAGATGCAGAAAACAAAATCAATAACATTTAAGGAAAGCATGTTGACTTCTGCTTTTGACCAGAACAGAGGTAACTGGTACCAAATTTGCCTGTTCACTGAAAATAACCTGGACAAACACAAGAAGAACTAATTTTCAGGCATTGAGTAATGGGCACTGGACTGTGGTCCTTGAGACCTGAAAAGCACATTTGACGAGTCACACTCTTCAGTCTAGGGACACTTTCTTGCTGCAGCACGAGGAGGTGGAGAACAAACAAAACAATGGTATTGCTGAGCTGCGGAAGAGGGGCTCAGGGTTCCAGGTTCCTACGGCTGGCATTTCCTGGATACTGGATGAGATGGAGCTGTGCACTGGGGGCCCCTGAGGTCTGCAGGTGAACTTACAAAAATTCCTTGGCTGAGGAATGGGCTGTGAAGTCGATAAAGGTGGAGACTTCATGAGACACAGACTAGAGAGAATGCTGTGGACACTAAACTAAACAGTGGTAACACAGGTCCTGCAGTTTAGGGCTATTACAATTCTGGCCAATAGAAAAGGAAGACATTCAGGTGATTCCCTAGAAACATCATATTTCATAAAGGAATCAGAACTATGCCTTAGAGTAAGTACCATGCCCTAAGACTAACTAAATAAAAACCCAATAAAATAGATCACTCTGTTAAGAATAAAGCCAAACATAAGAGGATCAAAAGAATCCTCTTAGGTTTAATTGAATAATTTAATGTTCAGACAAGTATCTCACTCTTAAAAGGAAGATGATATAATTCAGTTATCTTACAAAATATCTTTCTCAAAATCCAGCATGTAATTAAGCATTCATAAACACATAAAGAAGAAAACTCAGTCCCAGAATCCAGGGGTTAAAAGAAACAGGAAAAGACCACAAGAGGACTTCTATTTTAAGATAATCACAGAAGGACTTTAATGAAATTGTGATGAACATATTTGAAGACGTAAAGGAAAAGATGGATGAACTGTACTCTCTGGTCCTGCTGTGTCCTCTTTCTGTTGAGTCTCTACTGTGGTGATACTTCCCTGGGGAGCGGAAACTGCAGGTTGAGATGATGCTGGTCATCGTGGAGCAATGCAGGGCTGTATCTCCCCTGGGCCACATTGCTAGGTGTGCCAGTCACAAACACCTGGAGAGTTCACTCTCTCCTGTGCACCTAGTTTACTCTAGTCATGTTACTGGAAAGCCCAGATCTGGGTGGATAGATTGGAGGATAGCCATAGAGCTTCAAGTTGACTGAATGGCATCTCTTGCTCCTTGACTCGCCTCCACTGTGAGTTCTTGGAGGATAAGGAACTGTGTGCCTTGTTCAAAGGGGATGCTCAATAAATGGTTGTTAACTGATTGGACACATGAAGCATTTCACTTGGCCTGAACTTCACACACACACACACACACACACACACACACACACACACACACTACTGCTGTCTTCAGCAGCTTCCAAAATTCACAAACACATCCCCTACCTCTCAACCCTGCTTCAAAGAGTAAGGAACTTGGTGAAGAACCTCCCTTAGCATTCCCATCCTGACTTTCAAAAGTTCATGGAGAGACACATCAATGTGCAACAAAACCAAGGACAACTCCTCGTTTTTAGAATTTTTAAAAAATGATTATATCCCTGGTTTTTTTTTCTTTATGATTATCCAAGTAATAGAGTAGTGGCAAGAAGATCTCTCACCCCAACTCTTCAGAGCACTTCTGCTAGAGATATTATCTTTTTTTTCACATTAGCAGAAAGCATTTGATTGAAGAAAGGCTTTGCCACCCATTTGTAAGAAGGCACAGGGCCATTAATTCATTCAACAAGTAAGGGAGGGGGCATAGAGACAGTATCTGTCATCAGTAGTGCTAAAAGGTATAAGGACCAAAGCACACTATCTTTGGTGCAGAGCAAGCAAACCAGGAACTGTAGGAGAGTAATGGAGACGCCCCTGCCACCCTTCCTTCTACCTCTCACCTGGCTTTCCCCCTCTGCACTCCCTCTCACAGTCCTTTTGACTTATTTTTTTTCTTTTCCTTTTTTTTCCCCCCAAACTCAGAGTTTATAGTAGCTGTCAGACCTGGGCATGCCCATAAGCTGCAGGCAAATCTTGTTTGCAAGCAGGAAGCTGCAGGAATTCTCCCCTAGTGGTGTTTTCACTCTTTCTGTGAGTGTAATCCAGGGGATTAACAAATGGATCAGCTGGAGACCTCCTCTTACCGTGAAAGGACAGACAAGTTGAAGCAGGAATAGTCCCTGAAATGTCTGGTTCTGCTGGGAGCTAACAACACAACACCTACCAGGCACCAAGCAGGGTGTGTCCCATGGAGGTCATGGAGGACACAGCTTTGCTGACGTGGTGCCTCTTGATGCTGCTGACTTCACAGGTCCCCTCCTCTCCACCTACTTCTGCCTCTGTCTTTTGGCCCTGCCCATCAGCCCTCCCTGTCTCTAACTGGCTCCTGAGTTTCCTGTATCTCCTGCCACTAATAAGCCTCCGGATTTCTCCTGTACCTCTCCTGTCCCCTATGAACACGACGGATAATATGTTCTCTTCCTGCTTTGTCCTGTGTTGTATGGTGTTGCAAGGCAGGGTGCCGAGAAGTAGAACTTGAGATGGGTGTTCCTGGGCAGGGGATTTTCATGGGAAAATGCTCTCAGGGAAGACGGTGGTAAGATGCAGGAAGGACTAGAGGAAGGACAAGCAAGGACAGAGTCTCACCTGGAGACTAGCTTCAATCTGATCCTATGGAGGCTCATTGCCCCACAAAATAGGTCCAATCCTGAAGCGAAGCATCTAGTGTTTTGCACCTCCATGTTAGCCATGTGCTGGTGACTGGCTGAGAGGAGGACAGCTTCCCAGGTAAGGCAGCTCCCATTCTTCTGAGGGTAATTGTGCACGGAGGGGTTGGCTCCTGCTAGATGGATGTACTTCCTTCGGAAGGAGATCCAAGTGGGACACTGAAGCATCTGCCACCTATGGAATCCATAGAAGAGGACCAACTAAAGGTTTTGGGTCAGTCTCAGCTCATATAAGAGCATAAAACAAAAAAGAGCATAGGGGAATGAGAGAGAGAGAGAATGAAAGAGAGAGAGGAGAGTGGTAGCTCTGCCCAAGAGGTGATGCTAAACACCAGATCCATCTCCAGTTAGTGCATAAGTGCTCTACTGCTTCATGTGGTATGACTGTCCCCAATTCCATCTTCTATTACTTTTTAACAAGTAACAAAACCCCAGTCCTTCTATCTTGCCTAACTTGAAGAAAGTTCTCTCTCAAATATTTCTGGACTTTTCCAAAGAGGGTTCCATTCTCTTGTCATATGCTGCATCCCTCCTTCAGAATTAGAGCCTCGGGCTTGTCCCCTGTTCATATCTGCCCCATTAATAATTACTTCTGTTTGTTCCTTCAAAAATATGATCCTCCCCTACCCTTCATTTCTTAAGTACGAAGGGTGGCAAGCTGAAGATGGCTCAGAGGAATTATAAAATAAGAAAGGAAAACCACTTGGATGACAGATTCCTAAATAACCTAAGCATCAAAATCTGGATGTCAGACTCCTAAATCCATCAGCCATGCCCTATGTGGAAGGGCCCCTTCTATTGGTTACTGTCCTCCTTACCCCAAGCCTTAGCCTCCAAAGTCTGCACTCTCCTGGAACTTCCTGTCAGCCTCAGGTTTAATCCAGAAGAACGAAATAATTGGGTCCTTTTTTGAATATATTGATCATATTTTAAGACTATTTTACCTGTGAGTCATTTGTTCCTATTTTAGTTTCTTTTTTCTTTTTTTTTTTGAACTGGGGATTGAACTCAGGGGTACTCAACCACTGAGCCACATCCCTAGCCCTATTTTTTATTTTATTTAGAGACTGGGTCTCACTAAATTGCTTAGTACTGTGCTTTTGCTGAGGCTGACTTTGAACTTGCAATTCTGCCTCGGCCTCCCGAGCTGCTGGGATTACAGGGGTGCACCACTTCACCCAGCACTACTTGCAGTTTATCTTGTGATAATGTATTCACATTTGTAATTCCTCTTCAGCAGAGTAGTATGTGATCAGATCTTTAGGCAAGTAATCTCTCATTGTCCTCTGTGAAAGTTTTTTTCTCCTGATCATCTACTTTCAGGATGGTAAGATTTTTAGGGGATATACAGTCACCTAGTTAAAATGTGAAGTGGAAAAATACATACATGATAAAATAAACAATTGAACCCATACCATCATAACCCCCCCAAAACTCTGTTTTTTACACTTCCAATAGAAAACAAACCACTGTTGTAAGTTTATCAAGAATATCAGTAGCTGGATTTATTCTTTTTGATTTGATAACGGGGCAATAGAAACAACATTAACTCCCTTTGTCTTATTTTTGAAAATAAATACTGGATTAATTTTTGGGTAAGATCATTCCTTGTTGACTCTTTAACACTCAGGCCCACCACAATATCCATTGTGGCAAGATTTTCAGGCTGGCCTGAGCCACAGAGCACACTCTAAAGTGCCTCAAGAAAGCCTGGTATTAATTGAAGGAATTAAGATGTCCATGGTCAACATTTTCTCTTTACAGATGGATTTTAAAGTCACAAAACTTGAAATGAAAGGAATAGGATGATGACAGTTTACCTGGGCTACTTTTTTTTTTTTTAATTGAGGCAGTCATTATGTATCTATTTGTTACAGAGATGAAATATTTCCTGAAATGTGCTCTCATCAGGCTGGTCACCTGGTCCAACAGGCTGACTAGGAGCAAAGGTGAACTGGTTCAGCTCGTTTCTTTGGTCCTGTGAACTACCCCCACGCCCATGCTGGTGCCTGAATATCGAGTCCTGCTCTTTTCCTTTGTTCCTCTTTTGGAACACAGTCCTACTCCCTTCAGCCTTGCCCTCTGTCCTTTCTTGCAATTCTCACACCACCCATGAAGCCATGTTCCATTGTTTATTATAGCTTTCTGTTTCCATGTGGGAGTTCTGTGCTTTAGTCTATACCATAAGATTTAGCTCTTTCACATACCATGGCTTATATTGATCAGAGAGGTTTCAAATGTATGGTTCAATGTCTTCGTCAACTAGATTCTTAACCACCGAAGCCATGTCGTATCTACTTCCTCTATTTCCTGTGAATCTGAGCATTTGCTGGATGCAGAGGAGGTGCTCAAAAGAGAGGAGTAAGTGTTCAATTAAACTGATGGACTGGCTGTTAGTTAAAACTTCTAAAATACTTTAGCTTCTTCTATGTCTTTAAAATTTTCCCCATTAGCTTGCGTGTGTGTGTGCATATAAAAAAATCATTCAGTTAACATATATTTATTAAGTACTTACTATGTGTCAGGCATGGTTGCTGGCTCTGGTGATATAAAAAACTAGATGTGACAAGAACTCTAATTTTTTAAACCCTCGATAAATAAGGAAATGAGTATTTGTTCACCGGGTTGGCAAATAGGTCCAAGGAGGGAGAATGCAGGCTATGAACAGAAGAGCTCAAGGATCTTGGTCAACCTTGAGACCAGGTGCAAGTGCATCCTGGATGCTCATGTCCCTAGCCAGTCTTCACTAAAAGGAGCAATCAGAAATTCTGCCTCCCCTATAGCCAAGAACCAGGAAATCACAATGCTGGCATCCGTGCCTGCAACTTAGGGCCCAGTGATGTCTCCCTTGCTGTCCAAATTGATATCTGAAACCACATCATTAGACAGGGATTTTGGAAAAAAACAGCTTTGCTTTATGACTTCTGGTCCTCAGACCGGTAGGTGGTAGATGAGGTTGTGCACCAGGTGGTATGGGGAACTGTAGGATAAATCTTGGGAATCACCTCAGGGCATCAATTTAAGTCAAAATTTTAAGAGAAGAAGCAATTTTAAGTTAACATAAACATTATGGAGTAGGATACTAACTTTGCATGGGCCCTAACGATTGCACAAAAGATGTAAATGAAACTTGGCACTTTCTGGGTTGCTGTGAGCCATTTGGTCCTTTCACAAGGACCCAAACCTCTCTCATTTGGTTAGGAAGGCCATTACTGCTGCCAGGCTCAATGGATCCGGGGGGGTGTTCATCCTCTGAGTATGGGAGAATTCCCTCTTGAGCTAGGATAGCTTACTGGTTTTGGTTCAAAAAAGGCCAGGGCCCAGATAGGGGCAATTTTGTCTGGCAGTGTGCTGAAAATTTCTGGGTATTCCCCAGAACATTCTCTTGTGGAAGGGTTAGTACAATTTGGCATAGAAGTTTCTGGTTCCAATATGGAATGTGTTCATAAAAGAGTAGCTTGGGTATGGCTTCAGAAGACCTGAAATTCCCTTCAGGTCATGATTTGATTATCATCTGGAAAATGTACAGTATCTAATCACTTGGGCTCTAATAGTTAGTTTTGCTCTTGTAAACTCCTGACTGAAAGCAATTATTTCTCAAGTTTTGGAAACGAATGAACCATAGAACGGCAGCTGTAGAACTTGTTGTATGTAGGAAAATGCCATAATTACCAAGTTAGACATGTGCTAGGACAACACTTCTTTGCTAATCAACAGCTTTGCTCTTGGAGCCATCATTGAAAATATGTTGGGCAGCCAGTTCTTCGTTGTACGTGCCAGTGGGAGGGAGTGGTGGGACAGAAAATCCCAGGCAACAGATAATCCCCAAATCATTGCTCTTTGGCCTCGGGAGGTATCAGACATTCCCCTCCCCACCCGGCCTTTGGCAGTAGATTCATGTCCTATAATTAGATCCTTTGCACATTATCATCAATATTAGCTCTTGACTTTCAGAACAGATACTCATGGCTGGCAGGAAAGGCCACCCTGGGCAACAGGGAAAAATTCATTTGGGGATTAAAAATTAGCAGGAGACAATTTTGACATGGGTAATCCTCATGTGGATAATTGAGTGTTGACTGGCAGTCATGTATTGACAACAGAGGACAGATGTAAATGAAGCTTGGCACCTTCAGGATATCCTGGGCTACCTGGTCCTTTCACAAGAACCCAAAGCTCTCTCATGTGGTTTGGAAGGCCAGCACTGCTGCCAGGCACACTTTTGCTCTATGAATCTACCCGAGTTGTCATCCTCTGAGCACCTGACAATCTCTCCTTGAGCTAGCCTAGCTTACTGTTTTTGTCCATCCTTCTTATAGGACAGATAAGGAAACTGAGCCCCAGAGAAGTTAAATGAGCTATCGCCTGCAGGCTAAAGCCTGAGGAGAAAAGAAGTTGGATCCATTGGTACTGAGAAAACTGTAGGTACTCAACACATGCTGTAAAATCTATTAAAAGTGACTCACTCATTTTGGATGACGTAAGTGTTGACATTAGACAATTTGGTGGGCAGCATTTATTTTCCTATTTATTAAAATGTCAAAAAGAGTAGCGATGGCACCTCCTAAAAGACTTGCAGGTGGTGGTCTTCAGAAAACCACCCTCAAAGAGGATAATGATGCTAGCATTCTAGCTTCAGGATGAAAACAAGACAGAGATAAGTACATCAAGGAATACAAGTGGAGGCAGTTCATTAAAAACTATGAAAGTAAAAATCGCATATATATATACACACACACACACACACACACACACACACGCATACTTATAAACATTTATAAAATACATGGACCATAAACCACATTTAAAAGCTACAGAATATTAAACTAGAAAACGTCAGACTTCAAAGAAATTTACTCTTTGAACAAATTCGCCAATGCCCTTTCAATCATTTCCTTCTTCTCAAGTTACATTGTGTGGAATTTCCCAGTGGAAGACAATACTGCCTCTGAAATTTTACAGAAAGAGCAGAGAGGTCTAAATTTATTTGTGCACTTTTGGTTAACTGGCCATGTTCATGTAAGAATATAGCGGTCATATATGATACAGTGAGCTGGGTCCCTCATTGCACATTACAAACCAGCCTCAGAACTAAATAGTGTCACCCTGAGGCAGCTGGCTCGATTCTGCTCTCCTCGGCCATGCTCATGTTTTCATCTGTGTTACTAATACACACAGAAGTGAAAAATTAAAACTATTCCCCTGAACAGCTCAAGCTTCAAATTAACATTTGCCCAATAATCTGAATATTTTGATTGTAACAGAGTAATTCCCAATTTGCCCCACTTCTTCACCTTACTCTGTCCATGCAGAACATAAAAGAAACCGAATTTACATAAGTGCTGTTACCAAAAAAAATTTTACATTAATATATTTATATAATGATTGAACCTGAAGGGGCAGAGCAGTCGCCGTATCTACACCACCCCTCCGACATCTTTGAGCAGATGAGCTGTGTCCACCCTCCTATGAATCTCCGTGAAATCTCCCAAATGAGTCGTTGGCATTTTCACATGGCAGGAAAATAGAAGCTGAAGTCAAGAAAACCGCAACATCTGGAACAGGAGGAAAGATTTCACTGGAAAGAACTTGACAAACTCCGAAAACAAAGTTCTAGACTTTACTAATTTATTTTGGCTGCAAAGCCGAGCTCAATGCAAAGCTCAAAGAGGATTTGTCCGAGGCTCCTTTCAAAGAAATAAAAAGCCAAGCTGCACTAAAATTAATGCATCGACTGCATAAACATTCAAGATAGTTATCTGATACCGAGGGAATAGAGCCACACTAGGCCTTTTTGTTATTTATGGGATTATTATTGGAGGAAACAGAAGCAATTAGATATTCCCCTGCTTTCAGAGCTGGGGAAGGAAAAAAGGTGTCAAACATAGTTTTTCAATTTGGTCTCTTGATCATTTCGTTCTTGCTACATCTTAAAATCCAAATATACATATGCCCCCCGTGCCCCACTGGTCTGTCAGCTGTTCCTTTGACTAGTTCTCCTTTATTCTTTGAGAACTCCCTGGCTTTAAATGATGTACAGGAAGACTTAAAAATACCATAAAAACAGAAGTGGCTTTAACAACAAAGTACGTTTATTACTTTATATAATTACAAAATAACCTATGTACACATATGCACATATATGTGTATTACAGAAAAAAAGAGAGATCAGAAAAGAGCCTCAAAATCACAAAGAGTGGTAGAAATAGTTGCCATTTTTTATCTGTTCAGTTTTTGAAGCTCTCACTTTAGAGGGTACTTACCCCTATGTGAGTCTTTCCGTGAGTTAAGGAATATGCCCATTTGAACAAGCAGACATACTTCTGGAATGAGCCAGAAGGAGATTTGGCCAGGGCTTGATGCTGGCAGGGGAGCAGCCATGTCTGCTCTCCATTCCTCACCATGAGGATGTGCAATGGCAGTATTTGGCAATGATGTAGTTCCAGTGGGGACATCCAGTGTCAGGTGGCAGAAGTGACAGGGTCGTCACCCAGTGGACCCCGTGGTGTGGTTTTTTGGTTGTGGTCCTGGCAGCCCGGTAGCATGACTGGCATCTTCTTGGGTCCCAGATCTGTCATCCAAATCCCCCTGTTTCATGCTCCCATGGGTTCCCTGATATCTACTCAGTACATTACTTTTCTGCTTAAATTAGGCAGAAAAGTTTTCTGTTGATTATAGATTAGACTCCAGAGAGGTATTGCTATACTTCCTTTTACTTAGAGATACCCACATTTAATATTTTAGCTACCATGTGTAGGCCTTTCTTCTATACCCATAGAGCACCTTATTTGCTATGGTCAGGACTGGGTTCTTGATGCCTTGCTTTAGATGCACATTCTTTTCTCAGAGGTACACGGGCACCTTTGTAACTATATTTAGCTTCTGGTAAAGGTAACTGGTGACATGAACATTTCTAGAATAGGGCCTGGGACAGCTGATACCTGTGATGTTTGTCTCCAATAAAAATAAGAATAATTGTGATTTCATCTGGGGGCCTACTGTTTACCAGGTTCTTTACTGATTGGTTGATACAGGTTAGCTCATTTGTTTCTCACAAAATTCCTGCATCGTAGTAATTGTGGTATTAATTTTATAATGTTCTATGAGGTAGACATTGCTATTATACTATCTTGTAGATGAGAAAACTGAGTCTTAGAAATGTTAAATAATAGGTCTGAATTCACAGGTAGAAAGGGGTAGCTCCATAATTTTACTCAAGGTGGTCAAATTTGGATACTCATTTTCTAACCACATCACAAGGTACCCCAGGGTAGACTCCTCAGGTCCATAAATCATTGGCAAGATGGCTTGTCCCTACTTTCCATGACTTGCTAGTTAGTACGGAAGTGTTTCCTGTAATCACACACTAATGCTAATGCATCAAGAAAAAGTAGGAGGCATGGTCCTTTAATTCAAAGTACAATAATGAAAGTAATGTACCTTTCAGAAGCACATTATGGTTCACACAGCATTTTAATATGGACCATCTCATCTAAAGTCTTGAAATGACTAGAGAATAATCCCCCCAAATAATGGTAAAAAACAGGCAAACTGATTTGGGGCATAGAGAAAAAGTAAGGAGAAAGGAGTTGAGGTTCATAATGGTGAACTTCTAAAGGGAAGAGGATTTCTAGAAATTTTTTGATGGTAATTTTGGTTAATGATGGTGAACAGAAAGGTAGTCTGCAAGGTGTATATGCATATAAATATCAGCAGGTGTGTGTGAGGTTCACTGGGATATGTGTTAAATCTGACGTGATTGGGATGAACTTGGCATTTGTTGGTTCCTGTTGAAATGGAATCTTATGAAAGGATTGGCCCAGCAAGAGGGTTGAGTGGGTGGGCTTACCTGAAACTCCCCAGCAGAGCCATGACATGCCACTGCCCTGTGGCTATATGAAGCCACCCTGACGTGGGATCTTCCTACTGGCTAGTGGTAAATCCACCAAGGACAAACCCACGTTGTCCTTGTCCTTGAGACTCATCATGTTGGGCACAAAGAAATGAATATGAAAGAGTAGCAGGGAGAATAATGTGCTCACAGTGCTGACTGTGAGGTGGGTTTAGATAGTTAACATTTTCTGGCATCTAGAGTAACAATCTCTACCAACACCACCAGGAAGCCACATGTTCTAGAAAGCTTGGGGTCAATTATGATAAGGTTTCCTTGGATATGAATACACAGAATGTCAGATGAGGTTGAAAATCATTGCCAAAGAGCTTAATGTACCCGTAATTTGAAAAGAACAATCCAAGAGTTATTGGCTGCATCAGACTAAAGGAGTTTCTCGCTGAAACAGATGGCAGCATGCATGCCTTGTCCTACCTCCTGCGCCCCCCACCTCCTTTAAACAATTAGGCTTGAAGAACTGAGAGCAATCAGATGGCTCTTGGTGTCACTGCTCTTCTCTGTTCCCTCCTTTAAAATGGGTGTGCACTTCTTTCATGGATATTTTTGAAAGTTGCATTTTTTTTTTCTTTCAGACATGGAGGTGCATTTGGGAGGTGGCTTCAAAGGGCAGCCATCCGGAGGGTGACTCCTGGTGACTTTCACTTTCTCTGCCAGTGGTCTCCTCCTCCAGTGTGAATGCAGCCAAGGTCACAGAACCCATTTGGAGCATTGAATCACGTGCCAGATCGAGCATCTAGTTTTCATTGAACACAAACCAAGACATTCTCAAGGGAAGCAGTGGTTATCTTTTGTCAAGGATTCGCCAGTATCATGCAAATTAAAAAGGAGCCTTTGGTGAGTCTGTATAAAAGGGGGTGCTATGTTGGTGCCAACTATTGGCGAGTGGCTTTGCATAGCAAAGAAATGTGACTTTCAGAGCCATAGCTCCAATTGACTGTTGCACAGTTATTGAACCAGGAGATGCTGTCATTAGAAGGGAAACCATCTAAGAAGAGGGATTTTATTTTGTCCTTCTTAGAGTGCAATAGTTATTTTGCCTTAGTGGTTCAATTGTCATGCAGTTTTCTCTGCAATAGCCAGAAATCAGTAATGATGCTGACAGACCCAGTTCCTCCCTGGGTCCCCTTGCTAAACAGGCAGTGTTTAGTTCACAGGCTGATTGTGTTAGTAAGGTTTTGTTGTTGTTGCTGCTGTGACAAAATGCCTAAGGAAAAAAAAAAAACTTAAAGTGGGGAAGATTTCTTTTGGCTCATGGGTTTAGAGGTTTCAGTCCATGGTCAGCTGGCTCCAGGACAAAAACAACATGGTAGAAGGAAAGGGATGGCAGAATAAAGCTGCTCACCTCATGGCAGCCTGGAAAGGGAGGGGGACTATGGAGAAGATATACTCCCCAAGGGCATGCTCCCAAGGACCTACTTCCCTCAACCAGATCCCACCTCCTACAGTTTCCACAACCTCCCAATAGTCCATTCAGTTGAATCCATCAATAGATTAAGCCATCAAGGAGATTAGAGCCCTCATAATCCAGTCACTTTCCCTGAAGTGCCACCTTTGAACACTGCTGCATTGGGAATCAAGCTTTCAACACTCTAAACACTGATGAAGGTTCCACCCACCTCAACCTCCAAAAGGAGGTCTCCCAGGGAACAAAGTGCTGCCCATGGCCCTGGATCTAGAACAGAGAGGGTGGAATATGTGGCATCCAAATCTGAGGTATTCAGCCAGGAACAGAAAGAAGCTGGTTTTGCATTTTCCTCTAGGAACCTGCTAGGTATAGCACGCAGTGAGTTGAATAGAAAGTTTGGAGTTTGAAACAGAGACACCCCCCCCATCCCCACCCCACCACCTCAGCACCCAACTTGAAGTGGTAATGAGGTACTACTGCCCCCATGGAATCTGCTCATCCTTTTTGGATAAATTCCCTTCATATCCCCACCCATCCACTGTGCCCTATCAGATTCTTGCCCTCTTCTGAAATCCACTTATTGTCTGAATCACTCAGAGGACAAATGTCTTTTTATAAATCAACACAATAATTATACTTATTTTTGGGTTTTGGAGTGATATGTCAGTATAGGTACACAAAGTGTAATGATCAAATTAGGGCAATCTGCACACCAACTACCTTCAATATCTATAATTTCGTGTGTTGGGAATATTAAAAATCGTTTCTTTGTAGTTATTTTGAAATATACAATAAGTTTGTGTTAATTCTAGTTGTCTTACTGTGCTATGGAACACTAAAACTTATTTCTCTTACCTATTTTTATTTATTTATTTATTTATTTATTTGAGAGAGAGAGAGAGAGAGAGAGAGAGAGAGAGAGAATCTTTTTTTGTAAATGGACACAACACAATGCCTTTATTTTTATGTGGTGCTGAGAATCGAACCCAGGTCCTGCGCATGCTAGGAGAGCGCTCTACCGCTGAGTCACAGTCCCAGCCTCTCTTACCTATTTTTATGTCCATTAACCAACCTCTCCCTATCCTCCTCTCCTCCTACCCCTTCCCAGGAACTACTCTTACACCCTCTACTTCTACAAAACCAGCTTGTTTAGCTTCCATATAAATGAGAATGTGAAGTATTTATCTCTCTGTGTTTATTTTACTTAGCATAAGTTTCTCAGTTCCATCCATGTTGCCAACAATGACAAGATTTCATTTTCTGTTATGGTTGAGTAAGTAATATTCCATTGTGCACTATGCTACATTTTACCTATCCATTCATTTGTCATTGGATACCTAAGTTGATCTATATCTTGGCTATTATGAATCATGCTGTAATAAACAAGGGTGTGGAGATACCTCTGTGACATACTAATTTCCTTTCTTTTAGATATATATACTCAGTACTGGTGTTAGCTTTAGATATTAGTTGCCCCCCAAAAGCTCATGTGTAAGACACTGCAAGAACATTCAGAGGTGAAATGATTGGGCTATAAGAGCCTTAGCCCAATTAGTAAATTAATCCCCTGATGGAGATTCACTGAAGGTAGGTAGGGTGTGGCTGGAGGGGTGGGCAATGAGAATGTGACTTTGTGACTCTTTTTGTATCTGATAAATGGAGACCTTTTTCTCTGCTTTCTGATCATCATGTGAGCTGCTTCCCTCTAACTCACTCTTCCTCCATGATGTTCTGCCTCACCTCAAGCTCTGAGGAGTGGAGCCTGCTATCTGTGAACTGAGACCTCTAAAGCAGTCAGCCCCCAAATAAACTTTTCCTCTTCTAAAAGTGTTCTTGACAGGTCTTTTAGTCACAGTAGCAAAAAAGCTGTCTAAAACAAGTTGTAATGCTGGATTGTATGCTAGTTATATTGTTAGTATTATTTTTATTTATTTTCTATAAAATTCCTACCAACAACATAGAAGAGATCCCCTTCTCTGTATCCTCACCAGAAAAAAATAGTTCTTTTTTTCTTTTTTTTTTTTTGATAATAGCAGATGACAAATGTCTGATGTGGCAATATGTTCCAACCTTTCCACATCAAGGCAATGTTGACAGACAGCAAGATCTAGCAACATAGTAACCAAATTTTCATCAGTTGTGATATTTGCTATATCCAACTACTACCCCAAATAGTAGTCTTCTATAGTAGTCTATTATAGTCTATTATAATATCTCTTATAGTTTTATTTATGTTAGCTTTCTTCACCATAGGGTAAAAAACATTTCTATTTTAAAATTGAGCAATAACAGAGTAAGATGAGTTGATCTTAAGGGTACTATGCAATGAAATTTCATATATGCATATACTCTACAATTGCTAACCAGGATAAAAAAGAGCACACTTATTTTTTTTAAAAAAAGGAAGTACCATAAAATTACCAATAATAACTTTAAAAGCATAATTTGATATGCTTGTCAAAGTTTTCTATTAAATAATAAAATAAATGATTGTAAATGATAAATGCTTATGTCTCATCTCAATGCATCTTTTGTGACCTGAGCTGTTAATGGTGTCATTCACTCAGTGATCTATTTGGTGAATATTTCTTGAGTTCCTACTGTATATAAGGCATTGTTCTAGACAGGGGGAATAGAGCAGTGAATAAAGCAGACAGAATCTTTGCTCTTACTATGTTCCAAAAGAAAAAGTAAAAAGTACATGGCATGTCAGAGGGTGGCAAGACTATGGAACAGAGGAAAGCTGGAGGAGGGGACAGTGAGTGCTGGGCTGGGGAGGAGCTGGGACTTGGGAATTTAAATCCCATGGTCAGATGAGACCTAGGATTTGCCCAAAGACTTGAAGGACCAGGGACTAAACTGTTATAGGGGATCAGAGTTCCAGGTGGCTGCTTTTCTGTTCCAGAAGGCACACAGACACAGAGGCAGCAGATGGATGGGGGTTTGAGAAGCGGGAAGAAGGAGTGGATGCAGCAGGCTGTTGAAGTCTGACGCACAAAATTCTTGCTGTGCCTCTATCTCTGCCAGTCACTTGAAAGTCTTTGAGCAACTTAGTCAGTCTCTTGATAATGTGATGTCTTAAATTGAAAAAAGATACATTCCCTCTCATGGTTATGCTCTAGATTAGAGAAAATACATGAAAAGTAACTAGCTTAGTATTTGCTATATATTAGGGGCTTGGTGGATTACCGCTGTTATTATATACAGTAGGCACTTAATAAATATATAATGATTGATGTGGAGACTGCAGTGTCCTGATCTTCAAAATGACCCTTCCTTTTGATTTTTATTCACATTTCAATAAATATTTAAATGAATAACATATGTCTTGTAAAAACACTGTGCTACACAAATCTCAGGTGATATATGACTTGCTGTCTGGTCTTTGGGAAAGTCAAATCTGGTCGGGGGAATACGAAAGATAAGTCTGTTCATAATTATCAGTTCTCCTTTCTGGTCTGTAGAAGGACTTCATTTCTGTGCCTCTTTGAAGTTAAGGATACATGTGACTTCTGTTTGCCAATGAGAAGTGCATACCAGAGGTGTATGTTACTTTCAGGGGAAAGCTTTAAGTCTGAGTGCATAGTGTATTCCAAAGCAGGTGTTAATATGGAATCTATCAGCCTGGGTCTCTGAGCCTTCCTACAGACCTACACAGGAAAAGTAGCATGAGCAAGAAATAAACTTACTTTAAATCAATGAGATTGTCAATCATTTGTTACTGCAACTTCATGTGCCTTATCCTGACTAAAACCCAATATAAAACAATCAAAAGACCCAATCTAGGGTTATTGCCCCTTCATTATTGCCACAGTCTGGCTGGGCACAATTCAGGAGCCACTTGTCAAAAGAAACTAACTTTATTTTTAGAACTACAAACGCCAAGCAAAACAGCTCCTCAGGAAAAGAAACCCTCAGAGCCCAACTGCCACCACCGGCTTCCACAAGCCTCTCACCCACACAAACCTCACCACCTCCCACAATCCTCCTGCTCTTGAGGCCGATTGGCTGGGTCGCATGGGCGGAGCCAAAGAAGTCCCCCAATGAGCAGTTCCGTAGTCTGAAGGGCAGGGAAACAGCCCAATGAACAGCACCGCAGAGGAGCCAATCAGCTAGATGTTGCTGGGGCCTCTGTGAGCCAATCATCAGCCGGCAGCTGGAAGTTTGCTGGCAGCTGGAAGTTTGCTGTACCCCTTTGGCTGTGGCTCTCAACAATTATAATAGTAACAAGAGAATAAAATAAGCCTAACTTTCTAGAATGAGAGATGTAAAGAGATGAATACATCATAATTATGTCAAAAAGAGTTGAAGAAACCAAAAATGTTATGCCTTGATGGAAAAAGTTTTTAAAATCAACATGTAAATTTACTGCTTTGCCACTCATATTCCATATTTGACCAAAAATTTTGAGAAATTTTTCAGAAAGGTATATATGGGTGGATCTGAAAAAAATTAATGCTCCAACACACATTTTTTTAGTTCTTGAACTTCACTAACATGTTCTTTCATAGATTTTGTAAATATTAGTAGTTAATTTCAATTGTAGTCTAAAGAAAATTATAGTAGCTTCAAACCAAAACTCTGATATAAGTAGACAAAAATTATTATGAGAATAGAATAGAGAAGCCAGGCACAGAGGCATATGCCTATAATCCCGGTAGCTCTGGAGGCTGAGACAAAAGGATTGAGAGTTCAAAGCCAGCCTCAGCACCAACTAGGCACTAAACAACTCAGTGAGACCCTGTCTCTAAATAAAAAGTACAAAATCAGGCTGATGATGTGGCTCAATGGTCGAATGCCCTTGAGTTCAATCCTCAGTACCAAAAAAAAAAAAAAAAAAAAAAATAGAATAGAGATAAGCTGTGTATTTCTGAAGGAAATAAAGTTTTAAGATGTGTAAGTCTAAAATATGTTTGTTTTTAAATTTTGCACTATCCAGATTCAAGATCCAAGTGTTATGCTTTCCTGAAATACATAGGAATTTAACAAACAATCTGTGGGTCACTCGTGACTTCATGTCTCCCTGAATTCATTTACTCCTCTTTCTATCTGTTTTTTTTTTTAGAAAACAGATGCTTTTTTTTAAAGTACTTTTTAAGGTGTTGATGGACCTTTATTTTCAGTTGTCAATGTACCTTTATTTATTCATCTATATGCAGTGCTAAGAATCAAACCCAGTGCTTCATGCACGCTAGACAAGTGCTCTACCACTGAACTGTTTCTCTTCAGATCATATAAATCTTTCACCTTTTACTGAACCTTTCTTTACCAGCACTTTTGATTTTTTCTATCATTCATTTCAAATGCTCTTCTTTTCCTGAATCATTCTATCACCAGAGGCTGTAGAAGAAAATGTTAAGTAGGGGTTTAGTGATGTCCTAGAGAATTTATATTTCATGGCTAGGACCTGGGGAGGTTCTCTTTTTTCATGGTGCCTCTCGTCTTCCACACCTAAAATTGCCCAACTCTGCACTGCACTAAACACAATACAGAGCTCTTAAGGGGGAAAGAATTTCATTTTGTAAATATAAAATCATGCTAAGAGATTAATTTTCAACTTTCCAGAGAAAGGTATAATTACCTTTAGAAGCTAAACTTGAAAAAAAAGCAGTGTCAAATTTTCATTGAATGTTACTTCAATTTGGAATGCTAAAAAATTAGTCAAAACATGGTAACAAGGTAATATTACAGCCTATATACTTCAATTTAGGTCTCCTTTAACCTTTAATCTATTTCTATATTTGGTCTGATTTGGGTCTATTTAGTCAAGCAATAATCTCTGATAATCCCCCTTTTTCTCCCATTGAATTGCCAGCAGGTGAGAATTTGCCAGTACAAATGTTGATTTTTTTTCTACTCCCATCCACTGAAAGCCTTTTTGCAATCTCTTCTGCCCCCTCTTTCCACGTTGTCCTCTTTTTCTGCTTTCAAACTTTGAACATTCATTGTTCAGCCTAAGGATAAGAGCTGTTTTAAAGATAAGACTTTACCATCCATGGATGGAGAAGAATATAGCAGTGATTAGGTTTTCTCAATTGAGGAGGTTGGGGAAAGCAGGGAAGGGTGAATGGGCTCTGAGAACACTGATCTTCACCCCTTTTCTGGCTCCACCTAAGGACAGCCCTGTCCAGGAGCAGTCTCGCTGCCTGTCTCCCCAAAGCTCTTACCCTTCTCTGTTCACAGGTTGCCCTGCTTTTCCATGCCAAGGAAGGGAAAGGCTCCAGCAAACCCAGGGCTGTTCCCAGGCTCTTGCTCCCATCTACATTGGCTCCCAATTGGTTCCTGAGGTCTCAGATACCTCCTAAAACTCCTTGCTTCTGAGCTTTTGCACTGATCTCAGCCTGGCTCAGCCACAGGTTAGAGAAGAGAAGGGCAGCCCCTGTCTCTCTTTGTCCACCCTGCTAAGTCCCTTTTGGTGACGGGAACCCACTTTGCTTAGATGCCTTCTCTAGTGAAACCCTACTCAGGAAATAATCAGAGGAGACACTGGATTCTCACTGAAGTATAAATGGATTCAAAGATGACTTAGAGGATCTCTGAGCCATTGGTCCTGAAGGCAGAGACCCAGAGAAGGAAAGTGAGAGACTTGGAACTACTCTACTCTGCTGGCCATGGTGGACTTCTGAGTTACCTCCTCAGGGCTTGTTTAACTTATTATCTACTGCCTTGTTTGCTTCCTTCTGCACTGCTCAGGATTCTTCTAGTGGACCTTACTTGTCCACCAAGCAGCTGGGGAGGAAGAAAAAAAGTAGCAAACCAATAGAACCAACAAATTTACAAATTTTTGTTATTTTTCATCCAATCATATAAAGGGCTAGCCGAAACATGAATGAAAATCTATTATTATTTTGTATGCCTTTATCCTTGTTTTTTTTAAAAGACATTAAAACTGTAGATAAACTGAAGATTTGCTTTGCCTTGAAACTGTGAAGCTTCATGAAACCAGAGAGGGAAGTGCTCTTCTGATGGCCCACTTAGCTTGGTGCAGGGCCCAGGTTAACTAAAGTTGGGGAAAATGGAAATGTTGACATTTCTTTAAACAATAAAAATTACAAGTGATTGCCAAAGTGCCATGAGCTGACATTAACGGAGATTGTTCGCCGATTATATATATGAAATATCACAAATAATTAGCTTGTGGCAATTACCTGTCCCTTGTTATTTTGCTTTTAGAATATTTTTAAAGCTTAAGTTACTAACATTTCAAATAATCCTGGGCAGTGCGGTCATGGGTCTTTATCCACATGAATCGTGGTCTCTTGTAAACAGTCCTATGATCTGATTTCCATTGGGACCAGAGTTGTAAAAGGCTGGGGATTTTCGATGGATTTACACATATACTGTTTCAGTTGTTACCAGGGTCGACTTAGCAGCCCTTTTCCTCAGTCTTAAATGCACTTGCCACCCAGTCTCCTCCTATCACACTGGAGGGAATGGGTGATGAGATTAAAAGGAGCCGGAGATGGGGCCTGGAGTGCCCATTCTCTGGGAACTCACCAGCATGATTTCCTTCTGCAGTAGGTGCATTTGTTGCAAGAAAAGCTGATTTGTAAAGGTAGGTCGGTGTGAAGGCAGAAGCTGGTGCATTTGTCTTTTCAAAGTCTCTTTCTGCGGAAGCCATAGTACCAGGAAAAAAATACTTGGGGAGAAAAGTGGATACCTGGAATTTGGTGGTCCCTGACAGTGCTGAAGCAAGCTGACCGCCTCCATCTTCCTGGTGCCTTCTCCACTGGCCCCTGACACCAAAGAGACAGGCTGACTTTCTTTAGATTTGCTTAGCCCAGGCTGGAAACCATGGCAAACAAATTAATAACGCTCCATTACTGGCTACATCTTCAATGAAGTTTAAATAGTCTGAGTTATGATGATTAGCGGGAAATGTACGGATAATAAAGGTAAATGAGATTCGTATTTAATCCCCAACTCCAAACGGCCTGTTTGATTGTCTTATTCGCTTGGCAAACAATTTCATTTCTAAATGTTATTTCAGCCACAGATATAATTTCTTTAACACAGCAGAAAGGAGGAGATTAAAATATGAGATAGAGGCAAGCACTTACCTTGGACTGATTAATAGGCTCATAGGCTCGGGCTGGTCCCCTGCTGCTAGGCTTAAAAGCAACAAGACCTGCTTTTTCTTTCCTGGCCTATATATATTGATACTTCCTGGGTGCCAGGAAAGCCTCTTTGATTAGTCAGGCTAAACCGCCACTTAAGTGGAGAGCATGCCACAGACCCACACTCTCCTTGATCAAGTCATAAATTTGGGGACTCTCAGGGCAGCACCTCCTTCCCTAAGGAGATGTGGAGGAGGCAGGTTCATCGGGAGTTCGCTCACTCTTAACTCACCGTTCTTTCCTGGAATATGTACCTCTGGATTTTCATCCAGAGGACCGACAAGGTCAATGTTTTGGACCAAAAAAACCACCTTTGCACTGAGAGCAGACAGGGAGGTGAGGGGGGTTGGGGCTTCAACTTTCACCTTAAGTTTTACTCATGTCGAGGTCACAGACACTGGAACCATTATGTTAACTTGAATTTTATTTGATACTGACACAGTACATTTGTTTTAGTCAGCTATTTCGCTGCTGTGTCTAAAAGATCTGACCAGAACAATTTTAAAGGAGGAAAAGTTTATTTGAGGGCTCACAGTTTCAGAGATCTTAGCCCATAGAAGGCCGACTCCATTCCTCTGGGCTTGAGGTGAGGCTGAACATCATGGCAGAAGAGTGTGGCAGAGGGAAGCAGCTCACATCATCAGGAAGCAGAGGGACAATCTCCACTCTCAAGACCCAAATATATACCCCAAAGCCATGCCCCAATTCCCACCTCCTCCAGCCACACCCTACCACTTCAATTACCACTCAGCTAAACCCTATCAGGGGATTAAGTCCCTGATTGGGTTAAGGCACTTATAACCCAATCATTTCTTCTCTGAACCTTCTTGCATTGTCTTGCATGTGAGCTTTTGGGGGACATCTCACATCCAAACCACAACATTATTTATTTTTCATGTATGTTTTGAAATATATACATATATTCCTATACACACACACACACACATATATACATATACACATTATAGAATGACTAAATCAAGCTCATTGACATATATCAATAACTCACATAATTGTTTTTGTAGTGAGAATGCTTAAAATCTACTCTTGGCGATTTTCAAGAATAAACTTATTGTTATTAATTATGGTTACCATATTGTACAATAGGTCTCTTATTTTTCTGTTCCAACTTCTGCCCAACAGCCCCCACATCCCAGCCCCTGGTAACCGCCTCAATACCCTCTATTTCTATAAGTTCAATTCTTTTTTTTTTTTTAAATTCTACATGTAAGTGAGAAAATGTGCCTGGCTTATTTTACAACGTAATATCCACCAGGTTCACCTATGGTGTTGGAAATGACAGTATTTCCTTCTTTCTATAGAAGCTGTATAGTATTCTGTTTAGTATATAGACCATGTTTTCTTTATTCATTTGTTGATAGACATTGAGGTTGATTCCATATCTTGGTTATTGTGAAATCATTTAGAATCTGAAAGTTCAATGACAGTTTCCTAGAAAAGCAAAATGGTGTGGGTGCCACTCCCATGTCTTAAGGAAACTTCTAAATAATCTCCTTAGTGTTTAGTTGAGGCATGCCTTTTAAGGACGATATGCCTTCTGGAATTTTCTTTATAGCTTGCTCTTTCACCTGACTTCTCAGCACTGATCCTTAAAGCAGAAAGAAAGAGGGAGTTTACTGTGTCAATCTCCCTCCCCCTTCTATTTGCATCTCTGAGAACAAAACATCAATTCTGAGTAATCCACTGGCAAACAGAGCTTTGAACTCGCCACAAGTAAGGAAAACTGGAAAAACTGTAAAGTGTTCCTCAACCCCATGGTCAGAAATGACAGCATTCTGTAAAACTCTGCATGAAATTCAATCTAACTCTTCCTTTCTCCAATTACAGGGACCTTGGTGTAAAATATTACGTTTTTAAGCAAAAGTGCAAAGTTCATCTATCATCGTTCGCTTCCAGGTGAGATATATTACAGATTGCTTTCCAAAAATGGTGTGCTCCCTCTGCCTATGTGGGTCAGATTCATCTTTTGATTATCCAGTTGAGAAATCCCCAGCATACGCGATGCCCGAGAATGGAGTGGGCAAGCCCACAGAATATGACACTTATGCTAATCTGCGCCCTGCTGTGGAAAAACACACACAAGGATTCCATTACCACATTCATTAGGCTGCAGCACACTCTATCCTGAATAGGGATTATGAACTATAATAGACTGAGAACAGTTGATTGAGCCCACTTAGCCAAAATGCTCTGACATGGGCCAAATACGTCGGTGCTGAGAAGATCATCGTGGCTCAGACTCTACAGAGGACTTTACCAGTTGAAAGTGTGTCCTTTCCCATGACTGTCACAGTCATCAGCTCATGGAATATGTTATTAGCTTAGGCAGTGAATGCTGGAACCAACAGTGTATTTCAGGGTTGGAGTCTGGCGTAACTGTTTGAAATGCACCCCCCCCACTCTCTCCATGCACCTGTTGTGCCGTGCCTCTGACCTTCCCTATCCACACTTCCTTTCTGATTATGTCCAGAGAATGAGTTGTGTGGTGATAAAATTGTGTAGCTAAAAGAGAAATTGGAATCAGATGCAAAGCCAGTTTAGCACTCAGCTTACCCAAGTCTCCTCTGTTTGGTTTTCCTGGGCTACTGGATACAATTGTCACCTATCAGCCTGATCTTTCTACAGTGGCAGAAATATTCACCATTGATGAGCTAAAAATATTTCAAATATTGTCAGAAACAATAAAGGAAGGAATACAAGTTGCTGCTTGGGAGATGTTGTGTGGCTATGCAAGCAGAGAGAAAAGATTTAAATAGCATCCATGTATATCATTAAGAAGATAATAATAAAAACCGTCTGTGTGAAGCAGGCTTTCAGTATTAGGTTCTAAAAAAACTTTTGTCTACACTTTTCCTTTGCCATGTGGGGGCTTAATGAGAAGTTCTTAAGAGTAGTTGTGTCTAGCACTTTGGTTTATATGATTGAAGTGGTCCTGAAGAGCCGCAAATAAATCAAATTTTTTTCTTTTCTTTATTCTTTCTTTTGTTGAACTGAATCTCATACATGCCCAGGAAGCTTCTTTAGGCCAAAGGAATTCTACGATGAATCCTCACTTGTGTGTAAAGTGAAGGATTTAACTTAATGAATGCTTGAAATGCATTTGGTATGTTCCAAGTTAACCTTGCTGGGCTTCCCCAAAGTGGGCTCTGCTGGAATAACAAAACAGGAACAGGGGGAGCGCTTGAGAAGAGAACAGCTGAACTGAAATGATCGCAGCTTTATGGTTCCCCTTCTTGAGAAAATGGGACTGTCAGGGGATGGGCAAACCTCATTTTTCTCCGCATGCTTAGATGGCGTCATGTGTTTTGGAAAGGCATACCTAACCTCTTGAGTTTTCTAAACATAAACCACATCAAGAATGGCTTATGATGCCCATAAATCCAGGGGAGGAAATATGGATAGCACTCAAGTGCCCGGCACTGCTCAGGGAACAGGGAAAAGGCAGCAAGCACACGCAGCAGAGCCCGGTCGCTGCCGCTGGGAGAGCCGCGGTGCCCAAGGCATGGCTCCTGCTGCTGCTCCAGTCTCTGAAGTCTGTCCCGCCCTTGGCCCTGGAAGTCCCTCTCAGACAGAGCCAGACACATGTGGATAGCAGAAAAGAAGAGCTCCTGGAGCAGCTTTGGGGTGTTCTTCCCCACATGATGCAGCTGCACCGCCTCACTTTTCTGGAGCATCCATTTAATTGAGTCCTGCCCTGCATCTTTCCAGCTCCCTAAGACACCAGGATGCATCAAACAGGTTGAAGGAGGCTCTGTTTTCTTGCCAGGGGAACATGGCCCTTTGCACCGCGATTGTAATACAATCTTTCCTCTCTGGGGCTGCGAATGCTACAGTGCAAAACCGTGTTTGAAAACCTCTTTTATCATTCATCGTCTCCAGACTGAAATCATTTTTGACAACCTCTGCAGAAAACAAGCAGCTTTCTGGCTACTGGCGAGTCGATTAAAGGGAGGAAACACATGTTCACCGTCAGACGGAGCCCCCGGAGAAAGCACTGACAACCTTTTAACCCCCTTTCCCAGGGAAAGGGCCCAAATGTTTCTCTGGAACAAAAATCACCACATAGTCTTAAACATCTTTTTATTTAATGTATCTTTTCCCTTCTTCTTCCTAAGGCGAGAGACACTTAAAAATAATCATCCTTGGTACCTCCATTTTTATTTGGGACATTAACAGATCTCCTGTTAGGGAAGACAAGGAAAAGAGGCTCCATCATGGATGTCTTTTACGAACTGGCCTCTTTTTTCTTTCTTTTTTTTTTTTAAACCATCTGACCACAGTTTGAATACCAACACACTGACGAGTTCACTCACCTCATATAGTGATTCCTCGAAACCAGCCAAGAAGCCACAGGAGTGAAATTTTCTGAACAGTAGGAAGGCCGACTAGCCCACATTATTAACATGCTGAGCAATGAGACCCGCCATGGAAACTTTTGTGAATCTCAAGGTCCTGAGCCAGAGATGTTCGCACATTACTTATGTTATCAAGCGGAGCTATTTCCACAGAAGTTAATCAGCAGCAACCAGCCAGGCAGAGGGAATGTTCTATACCAAACTGAAAATGAGTGTTCGGTGTGTGGGTTTGTGTCTTAATTTTTTTTTTAAAGGTGACAATTGTTTTAAATACCAGTGCTATAATCATCGCAATTATAAAAATACCCAGCTTTCAATTCCTTAACCTATAACCTCAGTACTTTTTTTTTTTTGCTCAGTCTTACTGGCCTTGGTGGCTTGGTCTATTATTATGAGAAAATGATCCACTTTACCTTTTTTTTTTTTTTTTTTGCCTTAAGATTACTTATGTGCTTTTAGAGCCCAAAAGCAGGGTGACTGGGGAAGGCTTTAAAGTTGCTGCCTGGGAGTCTAATGCCTGAGGTCTCCCTTCACCTTCTTCTAACCAGCTCTCTCTATGTCTCTCTCTCTCTCTCTCTCTCTCTCTCTCTCTCTCTCTCTCTCTCTGTTTGTCAAAATGATTTGTAATTAATTGATCAATTAATTTTCATTAATGTGAACTTCATATTACACATAATTAACAATTTTGAAGAAGATAATTAAATGACATTTAGAACGTTCATAAAGTTGTGCAACCAGGATTTCTATCTCATTTTAAAACATTTGTATCACTCCAAAAGAAAACTTTGTACCATTAAGCAGGTAATTCCATTTCTTCCTCCCACACACTGCATGGCAACCACTCTTCTGCTTTCTATTGCTATGGATTTCCCTTTTCTACAATCTATTTTGCTATTTTTTGTAAATGGAATCATATGACATGTGACCTTTTAGCATAGTGTATTTCACTTAGCATAGTGTATTTGAGGCTCAACTACATTGTAGCATAAATGTACTTCTTTCCTTTTAGTGGTTGAATAATAATCCATTGTAAGTAAATACCATAATTTATCTATTCATCCACCAATGACATTTGAGGTGGCCATTGTGAATAGTTTTACTATGAACATTGGTATACAAGTATTTGAGTACAATGCTTTCGATTCTTTTGGGTGTAGACCTAGGAGTAGAATTGCTGGGTCATATGGTAATTCTATGTTCTAATAATTTTTTGTAAGGATGTTACAGTCTATCATTTTTTTTATACATTTACTCTTTTGAGTATGATATAACATCAGGATCTACTCTAATCAAAAGCATGGAACCCAACCTGCTCCAATGCAATTCCCAGTACTTCCACCCCGTCTTCTGCTTTTTGAGGAGCTGCTAAGCTGTTTCCATAGTGGTTGTACCACTTTAAATTCCTGCAAACCATGAACAAATGTTTCTCTTTCTCCACATCTTCAAGAATGCTTGCTATTTTTCATTAGAAAATATTATTGTGATAGTCATTCTGGTGGGTGTGAAATGTTATTTCAGTGTGGTTTTAATTTGCATTTCTCTAATGACTAATGATCTTTCCATGTGCTTGCTGGCCATGATATATCTTCTTTGGAGAAATGTCCTTTGTTTATTTTTTAATTTCATTGTCTTGCTGTTGAGTTCTAAGAGTTCTTTATATATTCTAAATCTTTGGCTCTGATCAGCCTTATGATTTGCAATTATTTTCTTCCATGCAGTAGTCTTTTCACCATCTTGATAATGTCCTTTGATGTGCAGAATTTTTAATTTTAACTAAATCCAAGTTATCTATTTTTTGCTCCTATTTTGAAGAAGTCATATCCAAGAATTCATGAAGATGTACCCTTATGTTTTCTTCTAGAAGTTTTATCAGTTAAGCTCTTATATTTAGGTCTTTGATTTGATTTTTCTGTGGTATGAGTTGGGGTTCCAAATTTACCCTACGGCATGTGGGTATCTAGCTATCCTATCACACTTTGTTGAAAATTCTGTTATTTCCCCATTGAGTGACACCTTTTTTTGAAAATCAACTGGCCATAGATTATAGAGTGTGGCCTCTATGTCGATTCTTATGCCAGTACCACATTTATTTTTTCATCACAGTGGCTTTGTAGTAAGTTTTGAACTCAGGAAGGGTGAGTCCTCAACTTCCTACCAATTTTCTTGATAAGCCCTATGCTGAGTTTACAATTCAGACCCAGATCTTTCACTCCTCTACTTCTTATTCCTAGCAGTTATTAGACCTAAAATCTATGTAAATCGCCAAGCATATATCTATGATACATCACTATAAAAGAAGTGCAGTGGGGAATGGAGGGATGGGGGATAGGAAAAGGAAAGACAGTGGAATGAATCTGACATAATTTTTCCATGTACATATATGAAAACAACACAGTGAACCCCACCATCATGTATATCCACAAGAATGGGATCCCTAATTAGAACAGGATCTATTTCATGTATGTATAATTATATAAAAATGGATTCTGTTGTCATATATAACTAAAAAGAACCAATAAATAAAAAAAGAAGAAAAGGATATTAAAAGATGCTGAGAGCCATAGCCGAGTCTGAATGACGCATGGCATTTTGTTGGTTGAGAGGTGACTCCAGCAAGCCATTGAGATGATAATGGTTATGTTAAACTGTGTATATTAGACCCCTGCTGTCCGCCTTGGCTTGCTACTTTGGAGTTCTCTCCGGGATTCCTGGAGAGTTCCCATTGGTTGGGGAGGTGCTGGGAGAGGGATTTCCAATTGGTGGTTCCTGGAGGAGCCGCGTGGCGTTCGGGAGAGTTCCTAGGGAGCGTGTATGGAGTGTGCTGGTAGAGTACAAAAATAAAGTTTGTTCCTCTTGAGTGACTCCTGATTTGTGCCCAGCCAGACTGCGGCAAAAAGAGAATTTGCTCTTAAAAGCTGAATCAAGGAAAAAAAAATTGCCTTGTCCTTTTAAAGTTTTGCAGTCACCTAAATACTCCATGAGAAATGATTTTTGTATTCTCATAATTCTCAAGCAATATTTGTCAAGGAGTGGCTTCAAGGACAGTTTACTTTCCGTTATTTGAAATATTCAAGTCTAAATTTTTTAGCAACACCACATTCAGATTATTATTTCGGAAAATAATCTAAGAAACATTAGGGGTACTAGTTACTAAGAGTCATTAAAATATGAATGACAGCTTAGAGAAGGAGCTAGGTTGTCCTATTTCTGCAAAAATACTACCTTCTGCTCTCCCTATTGTCAGACAATTGGGTACATCCCAGTCTCTATGCTGATCTTAGTAAAAAAAAAAAATTACTAGCCATATTTCACACCAAGTTTTACAACCAAGGTGACATACCTGTGCCTCCATACTCCTGGGTGTCCACTGAGCTCTGTATGGAAGATCCAAGGGGAGTCTTGGTTTTGTTTCCATCAGGTCATTTGTGTCTTTAGAGTCCATTGGCCCCTCCACCTGGCAAAGGTGTGAGGCTCAGCATTTCAACCTTCGTAAGTTGATGATGAGTGAAAATACAAAGCACAAAGAATAAGGCTTCTTTCATTGGGGAAAAAATGCAGAGTTAAAACATTCCTTGGGAGAAGTGATGAACTAGTTTTTGGGAAAAACTGTAACTTCAATCACCACATAGAATATTAAAGGAGGAAGTTATATTACATCATTCAGTCCCTGGTTTTACTGGAGGAAATGGGGCCCAAGGAGAGGGAGCATTTCATACTTCCTACAACTGCTGTTATCTGGCTAACATGCCGTGGGTTTTCAATGAGAGAGAAAGATGTGAATTCAGAGGGGCACCTAAGAACTCACATTTAACATAGTAGATGCCTGGTTTCAACCTTGGCGGAAGTTTGCCTTGGAAACACAGAATGGTGAGGAGGAGGCTGCCCTGTGAGCTCAGGGCTAGGAGACACCTGAGGATTCTGTTCCATTTTCCATGCTCAGTGGCACTAAATGAGGTGTGTGTGGCTGGTATTTCTTTTGGTTGTTCTCAGAAAAATCATGTAAGAAGCAAAGTTTCATAATGCAGCAAAGGTTGAGAGAGAGGACCAAACCACTGGAAAGGGTCTCTCTGCATGCTCTGACTTTTGGGGACTTCATTTCTTCTTGAAAAGTAAAATATCATTTTGGGGACGTCTCAATGATCATTCATTAAATACACACTGTAGGCTTCCAACGGCACTCAGATCTTTATAACTTCTGCAAAATATGTGACACTTTGTCTATCTCCGTTCTACAGATGAGGCAACTTGTAAGGCCTAGAGAATTTGTGAGAGTCACCCAAGGAAGCAGGGCTAACACGTGGCACAGGCATCTTTTTCTAATATAAGTGCCACGGGCTCATCATAGAAGAAAATGGGGAATGGAGAAAATTTAGAAAAGTGGGAATAAAAATCGGCTACAATATCACTCTCCATAAATAACACAAATCATCTCTCTGGACCCAAGTGTACTTGCTTTGAGCTCCAAAATATCTGAGCAGTAGCAGACTGTCAAGTGTCGTAATGTCACTGTAATGTCAGTTAGTGTTGTTTTTCTTCCTTTTCTGCTCTTCTTTTTCCTTTCTGTTTCCCAGTTGTTGTTTTTTTCTTCTGCATTTCCTATCCCTCACCCCAGGGTTTTTTTTTTTTTTTCTTTATATCACCTCTTTAAAAATGGGGGTTGAGGGAAATGAAAGGCGGGCTCCCAGTGGGTGGCAGGAAAGGCATTTGGCTTCTTCCCCCCCTTGGCCATGATTTGTGCCCACTCCCACCCCCCACTTCCCTTTGGCCGGTTGATAAATGACATGTAGCCGGTGCAAGATGAACTGACAGCCCTGTGCAGGCATGTTTACGAGCAACAGACGGTGGGAGTAAACACGGCCAAGCCATCTTTCATCCATAACACATATTATTGATTTTTCTCTAATTAAAATAGTCACAACAGTCATTGTTGTCATGCCCACGTTCCATCTTTTATATCTTAAATAGAAACCAGCTTGCCTGTTAAAAGCTCAGCAATCCTCTTTCTTTTTATCCCTTCTCTCTTCCTCTCAGTTGAGGGCCATCTCTTTTTAGGGGATCTTCTTGGGTCTTTTGCACTTTTATGATGTGAAGATCTCCACTCTTGTCAACCTCCATTAAATCTTCAGGCTGTAGGCTTTTTTTGGGGGGGAAACCCAAAGGGGAAATGGTGGGCCCTTGCATTTGCCCCTCCTCCTTCAAAACCACCCAAACTGGGAGCTTGGGGCATCTGTTTCTGTGATCCCTCCTTGTTGACTGTTACTCGTGTTAACAGCTGGCCTCGGGATCTGGAAGATTTCTTCGTCAGCAGAGATGCCACAGCCTCTGCCCCTGTCATCCCTCTGTCCCCAAGCGGCCTAAGGACCATCGGAGCCAATGGGAGAGGGCAGGGAATGGCTGGAGCAGCCACATTCTGGAAGGCAGCAGTTGGGGTTCCTTCTCCCCTGGAGAATAAATGGCCCTGGTTGGAGACCCAGGAGGGGGTCTGAGCCTGGATCCTTTCATGAGGGTGGAAAGCTGTGGGAACTCTGGCACTGGGTACCAATGACAAAAAAATGTTTCATAAAAACAAACTTGCTGTTCGATGCGCCGGCCAATGAGAAGAGTCTCCGAGGAATGTGTTTATCTGCCAGCAAAGGCTTCTTAGTGGTTTGGCAGCGTGGAAGGCTTGCCAGGAGCAGGGCCCCAGCATCCCTGCCATGGTCTGGTTTGGTGGCTTTAAACAAACACTGAGCAATCCTGGCTTTCTGTTTTCTCCTCTGTGACAAGAAAAGATGGGGCCACGGAGTCCTTGGTGAATGGAGGTAAGGACGTGAAGACACTAGAGGGCTCTGGACCCCCCTATCCTATCATCTACAGCCACTTTAAGATTAATTTCTAGTCTCTCTGAGTGTTGTGTTGGCAAATGAGATAAAAATCTGTAACTTTGAGAAGTTTACATCCCAGTGGGAAGACAGATGACAGAGAGACATATCATGTCAGGAAGTAATAAGCGATACGAAGAAAGTGAGAAGTGGTTTTAAGATTGACTGACCCTGAGGGGTGGGTATTTGGAGCCATCTTCCGAGCATGTAGAATCACAAAGCAAATCATTTTTTATGTCACTTATTTCCACAACTCCCACCCAGCAGACGTTTTTATAAATCAGAGACAAATTTGGGAGCAAAAATGCATCACATAAAGATCACACGCAGGATGAGATGGTAGGATTGGAAGAGAGAAACTGGTCCATCTGCTTGAGGAAGGAGGAAGCCGTGGCTCTGGGCAGTGGTACAAGAGCCCAGGTGTCAGTAGATGAATACCCCCCCCCCAACCCCTTTAGTCACTACCTTATAAAAAATCCAGATGTTTGGAATCTGAGGCTACTGCCCATATTCTCTGTTTATGTATCATGAAAGGATTACATTAGCAAGCCATGGCAGCTTAGGTCAAATCCATGAATTTGAGTGGTAAAAAGTTGTGTTTTTCATCAGGAGGCAAAAAATGTATTGAAGATTGGAATTGCCTTTAATTCATAGCTCTGAATCTTCATTTTCAGTGGAAGACCCCAAAGAGCATAAAACTTGAAGAAGCAAAACCGCAATTGCACAGTTGCTTAGCCATGTCAGAGCCGGGTGACTCCAGGTCTCTGCTGTTGAGATTATCGACACCACTTAGCCATGGTCTGGGTTATTGGCTGACATATCAGTTACACAAGTAGTTATAATTGAAGTGTTTTTCCTAGGTGAATGGTCTGCTGAATTATACCACAAAAATTAGTGGCTGTTCACCCAGGCTTGGATCCCTAATATTCTCCTAATTTTCTTTTCCTTATGAGAAACAAATAGCTCAGATGAGAATAAGGCCTAAAATCTGAGGCATAAAAGGATGACTTGGCACTCACCTGACACAATTTACTATAAAGATTTTCCACTTAAACCATGCAGAAAGAAAAGAACAGAAAGAACGAAAGAAAATATCACTGTCTCTGGATGAATGAGAAACAACAGACAACCACGGTTTCAACCCTCCTGTTTATGGAGTTGAACTCTTTAAATATGCAAAACAAGCCTAATCTGCGTTTAATCTGCATTTGGAAGGCTCCCAGTTTTTTCTCTTAGTATGGATCTGTGGGAAAGAAAAAAAAAAAAAGACCTACTGTAAGTGATTGTGTGGACTGCTGGGTTTAAATTCAGAAAACAATCCCTTATCTGTAAAGGATGCATAATGGCTAGAAAACACTTTCAAATCTGGGGTCTCTTCAGCCTTCAGAACAGTGTGAGGATATTTCCAGGAGTGTAAATGGCACAAAGAAGTGCAAGAAACATTTATCAGAGGATCTAAATATCAGAGGCTGAAACCTAAAATCAAGATTTCTACTTTTGGAAAAGATCTCAGAAATTGTTAAGTCCCCAATCCCCAACTCCAATAGTAACGTATCTAGTCTGTACAGGAATATCTCGGAGATGGTTACTCAGGATCCCATTCCATTAAAAACAAAGTTTTGGTTGAAAAAAAAAATTTAAATACTAGGCTTAAACCTATTTCTTTGTGACTTTTATTCATTAATCTTGGCTCAAGTGAGTGTGACAGTTATCACTTGATAGTACTTGATAGCATACTAGTTATCATGTGTGTGAAATGTCAACTATATGCCAAATATTGCGTATAGGGCCTCCGGTTCTTATGAGCCCTCTCAAGAAGAATGCTAGCTTCCAGTTTTTAACAACAGGGGAACAGATGACCAAAGAGATTAAACTAAATAAGGAAAGATGATGATTAGTCAATGGAAAAGCTAAGATTTGAACCTAGATCAGTCTTGCTCTACCAGAACACACTGCCTGAGTTTAATCCTTTTATAAAGTGTTGCTCCCCAATATTTGAAAATAATATGGAAATCCTGCCAACCACCACTTTTGCTATGAGGAGGACTGTGCTTCTATGAGCTCCCAAGGTTAAATGACCTGAGCAAGGTCATCAGTAATTGATAGTTACCTCTAAGACTCAAGCCTTCTCATCCTGGCCCCAGGGCTTCTTCCTCTAATGAGATCAAGTTCACCTTTGGCTAATAAGACTCCTGCTCATGTCATATCCAAAGTTGTGTTGAGATTTTCTATGAACACAGTAAAAATCATTTTGCTTTATACCATTCTCCCAATCCTGCAGAAGAGAGATACCTGAGTAAACAAGCCCCCATGGAATCTCTGACCAGCAAGGATGCCAGTACCCATGGTAGCGTGTTTCCACTTGGTCTCACTATTTCCATGACCTCAATAGACCCTTTACAGGACCTCTACTCTCTGTTACACCACATGCAGGAGAGAAATCCTTAGGAGAGGAGACAGCCTTAAAAAGGCAGTAGCATGGACTGGGGCTGTAGCTCAGTGGTAGAGCGCTTGCCTTGCAGGTGTTCTAGCCTCAGCACCACATAAAAACCAACAAACAAATAAAGATATTGTGTCCATCTACAACTAAAAAGTTTTTTTTTTTAAATGCAGTAGCATGACCTCTTTGCACAAACTATTATTATATATCTTTGCTCTCTGTAAAATGAACTCAACATTTTGCTAAAATTCAGAGGGCTAGGACTCCTATCTTTAATGGTCAAGTTTTCTAGGGCTGGTTGGTGCTTCACCTGTAAAGAACCCTCCTGAGATAGTTTGTTCACCTTTGCCCTTTTTTACCTGGATCAGGGAAAAAGGAGGAGAAGCCAGGAGACAGAGATCAATTAATACTTGTAACAGAGAGAGAAAACGATCTGTTGGGTCTCATCCAGGGGCCCACTTGCTGTGGACCTCACGCCCTCCTCCTCGGGACTTTCTTGACCCAGCTTCCAACATGACACCCTTCCATGCTTTTTCCCCACATCCCGCTGGCTCTTTCTCACTTTGCATTGTTCATTTCACCTCGACCTTTTACTGTCCGAGTTCCCCAGGGTTTAGCTCCTTGGTCCTTTCCTGTCTCTCCATTTATCTCCTTAGGAACTTCTTCACTCTGATGGCTTTAAACACTAGGCTTGTACAGGTGATTCCCAAAATTATACCTTACACCCAGGCCTTTCTTTTAAACTTCAGACATAAGCCCACCTGCAGGTCTAACAGACACTCAGACTTCACATGTTCAAAAACGAACTCCTGAGCCTACCCCGAAACACGCACTGCACTAGTCTTCCCCATGTCAGTTGCTCAGGAGTGTCAACGCACTCCAGGGTCATTCTTGGCCCCTCTCTCTAAGCCAACATGAACTCTGTGAGCAAGTCCTACTGGTTCTACCTTCAATCTAGATCCAGAGTCTTACTCTCTGCCCTCATCATTTTATAAATTTTACAATATTCAATTGAGGAAAGTGGATAGATTCAAGACACAGAACATCCGATATAGGTACTGTAATACTGACTACAATCAAATTAACATATCCATCACCGCTCAGCTCTCCCAAAATGTAAGAAATGAAAACACAGTAAATGCACCATTTTCAATCATTAAACCAGCAAAGATTCCCAAGGGGGTCACACCTCGGCTCAGGTGAGCTACCATCTCACAGTCCTCTTCCCACATTGTCAGTGACACTGCAAGTGGATGCTCTTCCAGTTATTTTGTTGCAAAACAAATCACCCAGCATCACCAATTAGTTTATCTCCTGGTTTCTGTGGGTTAGGATTTGCGGGCAGGGCAGAGCAAGAAGAGCTTACCTTTGCTACATGAAAGCTGAAGTCTGGAGTCGTCTGGAGATGCCTTCATTCTCGTGTCTGTCAGCTGGACCCTGATGGGGCTGTGACTGCTCCAGGTGTGTTTCTCTGCACTGGTTTCTTGCTTTGGGGAGAGTATTTTCTTAGAAACATTTTAGTTGAAGTGCAACATACATACCTTAAGTGCACAGTTGGGTGAAATTTTATAAAGGGTGCACAATGGTGTATCTCTGAGGTCCTGATAGAGAACATCACCAGGAGAAACAGAGACCTCTTTTGTTCCTCCATTTCACTCCTTATCTTCAAAGATAGCTATTCTAATGATGTCTATCGTCAGAATTTAATTTTTCCCTTTTTGAACTTTCTATGAAAGGATTTATGCACGTGTGCTCTTTAGTGTCTAGCTTCTTTAGCTGACTATGGTGTCTACTGCCATGAGACACAGCAGAAGTGGATTATTTTTCATTGCTGCATAATTTTCCACTGAGCAAATATATGTAACTTAATTTTTTATTCAGTTTTTTTTTTAAATTTTAGGGCACTTTCTTAGTTTTTAAATTGCTTTGTAAAATTTCTTTTAGCTGTGTGTATGAATTTCAAAATAATTGTCTTATATTATTTTCATTAATTTTTTTCTACATCTAAAAATATTTTTTTTAAATTTGATCAGCTATGGCATTCATTTTAAATTTTATTTCTCTTTCTTTTTTTTTTTTTCACGGTACTGGTATTAAACCCAGGAGTATTCTACCACTGAACTATATCCCCAGCCTTTTTTTGTGGGGGGGGATACTAGGGATTGAACTCAGGGTCACTGGACCACTGAGCCACATCACCAGCCCTATTTTGTACTTTATTTGGAGACAGGAGACAGAGTTGCTTAGCTCCTTGCCATTGCTGAGGCTGGCTTTGAACTTGAGGTCCTCCTGCCTCAGCCTTCTGAGCTACTGGGATTATAGGTGTGTACCATTGCACCTGACTTTAATTTCATTTTCCAAATGTTTGTTGCTAGTGAGTAGAAACATACTTGAATTTCATATATAGTCACTGCATCATGTGGCATTGCTAAATCCACTCATTAATTCTAGAAGGCTTTTGGGATATTTCTTTGGATTTATTTGCAAACAATTGTATCAGCTTGGGGTTTTCTTTATGGGAGGTTTTTAAAGTCTCAAATGCAATTTCTTTGCCAGAAATGGAACAAATCAAGGCTATTCATTCTTGAGTTGATTTTCATAAATTATGTTCTTATGGAATTTGGCTATGTAAGTTGGCTCTATTCTTTGGCAAACTTTTTTTTTAGAATATTTCATAGTACTTTCTTTAATGTCTATAAGATCTGTGGCAATGCTCCTCATTCCTGGCATATTGATTTATGTTTTATCTATTTGAATTTTATTCTATTTTGGGCTAAAGATAAAAATATTTTCTTGATTCTTTAAAGAATTAACTTTTGGATTGCTTAAGTTTTTCAATTTTCTGTCTGCTTTCTATGTTGTTTCTTTTCTCATCTTTCTATATTATCTCTTCCTTTTTATGTATATTTGGTTCCACTCTTTTTCTTCCATAGACAGTTTACGTCATTTGTATAAATAAATAGAAAGCTATTTTCTTGTCTCACTTCAACATTTAATACTGTGTCTTTCTCTTAATATTTCTCCAGTATTAAAATGTTCACTTTTTGTTGTGGTTTGGTTAAAATATTTTACTTTTTCTTGTAATTTTTTTAAAATTTGTATTTTTTTACTTTAAACTTTTTGGTGCATTATAAATGAACAGCAGTCTTCATTAGGCCATACTCGTACATTCACATAATAATTTGATCACTCTCATTCCCCGGTACCTTACTCTTCATTCCCCTCCCCCTCCCTTAATCTGCTGTTCTACTTTACAGATCTCCCTTTCATTATTGTGATTTTAATTAGTGTTTTATAATTATATACTTCTGCACATATAAATTAAAATGTTATACATACACTAATTTTATGAATTAAATTACTAATTAAAATTACATAGATATGATTCATTGTGATCCATTCATACATAGACATATCATAATTGGGTAGATCTCACTCCCCAATACTTTCCCATGTTCACCCTTCCTCCCTCCTACTTGATTCCCTTCCTTTATTCTATTGATCTTCCTTATTTTTTCATGAGATCCCCCTTCTATTTTTTTTTTATATTTCTTTCTTTTTTTTTTCTTTCCTACGTCTCTGTAGCTTTTGAATGTGAGAGAAAGCATTCAAACCTTGACTTTTTGAGTCTGGCTTAGTTCATGTAGCATGATGTTCTTCAATTCCATTCATTTATGCACAAATGACATATTTTGTACTTTATGGCTGAGTAAAACTCCATTGTGTCTATCTACCACATTTTATTTATCCATTCATCTGTTGATGGATATCAAAGCTGATACGAAAACTTGGCTATTGTGAATTGTGCTTCTATGAACGTTGGTATGCATGTATCACTACAGTATGTTGGATTTACTTCTTTTGGATAAACACTGAGGTTTCTGTGTCTCTTACTGTCAAATATTGAATTTCAGTGAATTTCCCTCTGTTACCTACCTCACTGAGAAGCTGTACTCCTGCTGCTTGAACCCTGAGCCACGGAACACCCTTCTCTCTTCTACCATCTTTCCTTCTCTCTAACGTTAGTCTTTGATTCATGATCTATTTAAAAGTAAGTTTATTGATTTCCAAATATTTGCGATATCACATTTGTATCTATATCTAATTTGATCACATTAGAAGCAGAGAATACACATTTTATGATATCAATTCTTTGATGTTTATTGAGGCATTGTTTTAGCTCAGCATATGGTCTATATTGTTGATCAATACTATCGGCTCTATTTATATTTGGAAAAAATGTGCACACTGCAGATTTTGGTTGTAGTGTTCTGTCAATATAGGTTAAGTGAAATTAGACAAGAGTGTTGGGGGAACACTTTCTAGATCCTTAGAGATTATTTTTCTATTTACTCTATCAAGTTTTGAAGGAGAAGTGTTAAAATCCTTAACTATAGTTATAAATATTATAACAAAAAGTATAATTGTATATTTACCTCTTTCTCAATTTATTTCTGTCAATTTCTGTCTTACATAATTAGCAGCTCTGTTATTAGGGGTATACTCATTCATAGTTTCCTAAAGAATTAACCAATTTAGCATAATCAAATATATTTTTTTTTGTATTTGATGCTTTGTCTTCTGAATTAGTCTTCAGAACTATGTCTTCTGAACATAGTCATCCCAACTTTTTATGATTAACATTTGAATGCTAAATCTCCCCCTGTTTTTACTTTTTAAAAAAGCTTTATTTTCTTATGTAAAGTGCATTTTCTTTCAAACAATGTAAGGTTGAGGGTTATTTTATTAATTATAGTGTTTATTCCATTTATTTATTCAAGTTAATTCTGTTGGTAAAGATGGCGCCCCGAGCGCTTCTCTTCTGGAGTTCAGGTCTATGACTCACTGAATGGCACAAACTTTGAAAGGTGTGTGAACCATCACCTCCAATCTGTCTATTTCCCTGCAGAGGTTGGCCATTTTGGGAATACCCACTTGACCCTCCGTCCACACGTGTGAATTGCACGAACTTTGAATGGCGCACCTCCAATCCCTGAAGTGGCGCGAATTCTTGGCCAATAAAGAAGTAACAGCCCACTCACCCCTGCTCCCCCTCACCCTTGCAGTTGTTTGACTTGTTGAATTTATGGAGCTTTTCCATCGTTCCTACATTGGTGCTGAAACCGAGGACAGGGATCTCCATCACCCAAGGTGGAACCCCGTTCCCAAACTCCTAGCCCAACCGTTCCTGTCATAGTCCACTCCTCTGATCACCTGCCTGACACCCACCACCAGCCTGCAGATTGGTCAGTTCCCTCATCCCATGAGCACCTGAACCCTAACTCACCAGAACCAGGGAATTGGCCATGGAGTGTCCAGCAATCATTCCGGGTATTTTAGGAGGGGAAGTACACCACTCAGGCCCGTCAGGGTCGCAGTGGCCCCCAGGACACCCCTGGGAATCTACAGCCTGGGACGTAGGATTAATTCCCCCTTTCTAACTTCTCCGTCTCCCCTCGCTCTTGGCAGATGGGTTAGCGCGACTGAGTTCTGACTCCTCCGTTCCGCCCGGAACTCTATTCCGCCCGGAAACAGTATCCTTCTGACTTTTTCATTTCCACTAGAAAAACTCTCCTGGTGTCAGGTTGCCCATGGCCTTAGCTCTATTTGGGTCTCACAGATCTCACTCCCCTGGTGACAACTGGGCAGTGCCTTCTGTCTATTTCCCCACAGCAGTTGGCCATTTTGGGAATACCCACTTGACCCTGAGTCCACTCTGGAGCTTCCAGGAAGCTCTTTTCGGACTGGGTTTTTTCTCTCTCTCTCCCTCTTTCTCTGAATCCCATCTTGTCTTTCCAGCATGGGAAATTCCTCATCTTCCCGGTCGATTCTCCCTTGCAGGGCCTCTTAGATAATTTAAAAACCCTGAGTCTGTCCCCTGAAATTAAACCGAAAAGGCTCATAAAATTCTGTACCCAGGACTGGCCTACATACCCGCTAGACCACCAAAATGTTTGGCCCACGTCTGGGTCTCTGGATCCCAAGTTACTCCGGGGTCTTTTTAATTACTGTGAGCCATCAAAGAAGTGGAACAAAATTCCTTATGTGGCGGCTTTTTCCTTGCTAGGATCTCATCCAAATCTCTTCTCCCAATGCAAGCCTCAACATCTACTCCTTGCTCTCAAGCCTCCTTCCTCCTCATCTTCTCCACTCTCTGCCTCCACACCTTCTCCTCCTTCTTCCTCTTCTCTGCTCCTCATCTCCACTTTCGACCCACCTGATGAACCGCCTCCATACAGCTCTCCCCTGCCCTCAGCCCCTCTTTCCCCACTTTCACCCCCTCCCACTTCCCCATCCTCTACATCTGCAGCTTCTTCTCCTGTCGACATTCCCCCACAACCTCCTCCCGCTTCTGTTCCTTCCACCCCAGTCCCTCCACCTCAGTTTAGTCCACCCACCACCCGTTCACACGCTAATGCACCACCTAACCCACAAGTCACCACATCTTATCAGCTGACTCAAACTTCACATGTTGTGGCCCCCTTCGAGAGGGCTCCAGCTGGATGGGATTTTAAGGGTTCATGTTCCTTTTTCTATGTTTGAACTTTCTCAAGTAGAAAAAAAATTGGGATCTTACACTGCAAACTCTGTCTCTTATATTAAAGAGTTTCAATACGTGACTCAAGCCTACAGCCTAGCCTTTCATGACCTCTATATGATTCTGTCCAATACTCTCCTCCCTGAGGAGAGGAGAAGAGTCTGGGACCAGGCTAGGGCCTATGCAGACCAGGTTCATCACACTAATGCCCACCATCCCCTAGGGGCCTGGGCAGTTCCAGACCAAGACCCCCATTGGGATTATAATGACCCCTAAGACCTGGGATGCAGGGAACACCTTATTAGCTGTCTGATAGCTGGCCTAAAGGCAGCAGCACAAAAGGCTATTAACTTTGATAAACTCCAGGAAGTCGTCCAGGAGAAGAATCAAAACCTCTCGGCCTTCCTAGACTGATTAACAAAGGCCTCCTTCAGTACACTAATTTGGACCCTGAAACCCCGGATGGGAGGCAACTTCTTATGACCTATTTTTTCCCACAAAGCTACCCTGACATCTGGGCAAAGCTAAAAAATTAGAGTAGGGACCCTTGACTCCTCAGACCGAGGTGTTGGCCACGGTCTTCAAGGTCTACCACAACAGAGATGAAAGAGCAAACTGCCCAAAACGCCAGATGTTGGTCCAGATGTTACAGGGCTCCTTCCAACCTAAGGAAAAGGGGAGACAACAACCCCCACAACGAGGACCCCCTGGGCCCTGCTTTAAGTGTAGTAATGAAGGACACTGGGCTAAGGCTTGCCCTAACCCCAGGGCACCACCCAGACCATGCCCAGATGCCGACGTCCTGGCCACTGGGGATCGGAATGCCCCAATTCCCAGAGGGCAGCTGAGGTCAGTCTCCCTGTCAGTGACTTGTTGGGCCTAGCAGCTGAGTATTGATGGGGCCCTGGGTTTTCTGTCCTGGCCTATTCAATTACCAAACAGGAACCCAGGATGGTTATCTGAGTGGATGGGCATCCCATAAACTTTTTGGTAGACACTGGGGCCACATTCTCGGTTCTGAGAGAGTTTTGGGGAACTACCTATCCCTCCAAGTCTCCTATTGTTGGGGTAGGGGCTCAAACCATCATCCCGCACAGAACTCCTCCCCTCACTTGCTTCTTATCTGAGTTCTCCTTTTCAATCATTTTTTGGTTATGCCCCAATTCCCCCGGTCCCCTTGCTGGGAAGGGATATATTATCCATCTTGAAGGCCTCCATAACCTTACCCTTATTGTCCTCTCCTACTTAAATCTTCATCATGGCTTTACTCCCCGATGAAGAAGAGACTTTACCTCTTTGTGTCTGGTGTGGAGACCCCAACGACCACCAGAACACACATTTTCCCCTCCCCTGTAAAATAGTAGATCCAATTGTATGGAACATTGAAACCCCGTCCTCTGCAAATTGCTCTCCCGTGGAAGTGCATCTTAAAGACCCTAACCACTTCCCAAACCAGGCCAACACTGCTGCTGACGGCCAGTCTTAAGGGCTTAAAGATAATTATTCAGAGCTTATTAAGAAAGGGGTTCCTCTGTCCCACACACTCGCCATTCAATACCCCAATTTTAGCAGTAAAAAAAGCCTAAGGGAACATACCATTTGGTGCAGGACTTAAGGTTAATAAATTCTTCAACCACGCCCATATATCCCCTGGTTCCAAACCCTTATACTATCCTTCCTCCATTCCTGCAAACTCCACCTGTTAGTCAGTTATTGATCTTAACGATGACTTCTTTTCGATTCCACTATTCATCTCTTCCCAAGACATATTTGCCTTCCTCTGGACTGATCCAGACACTAGACCTTCACGACAGTTAACCTGGACTGTCCTGTCCCAGAGGTTTCGAGACAGCCCACATATTTTTGGACAAGTCCTCACTGGAGATCTCAAGGATTTTTTTCCCTCTATGTCCCAACTCAACCTTCCTACAATATGTTGATGACCTCCTCCGCTGTAATCTCTCATTAGAAGTCTGACACAGCCACCCTCCTGAACTTTCTTGCTCACCGAGGATATAGGGTTTGTCCGCAAAAGGTGCAGCTCTCTCTCTCTCTCTCTCTCTCAGGTTGTTTACTTAGGGTTCCACATTTCCCAAGGGAAGAAAGCTATCACAACCGATAGAAAAGGCCTTATTGAAAGCCTTCCAGTACCAAAAACTAAGGAGGAGATTCTCTCGTTCCTGGGTCTGGCAGGCTATTTTAGGGCATGGGTACCAAATTACTCATTACTTGCCAGAACACTATATGACCTAGCAAAAGGAAACCCCTGTTACTTTCAGCAGCACCACATTTCAGAACCCTCCAGAAGGCCCTCTTACAAGCACCAGCTCTACACCTGCAAGATGTTAATAGGCCTTTTACTCTCTATGTCCATGAAAACAAAGAGCAAGGCTTGGGGGTGCTGGGACAAATGTATGGGCCCACTTCACTCTGGTGGCATACCTCTCAAAACAGTTAGATCCAACTGTCCGGGGATGGGCTCCTTGTCTCCATGCCCTGGTGGCCTCCTATGTTTTATTGAAAGAATCACAAAAGTTATCTTTGGAGCTCAAATCACTGTCACCTCTCCTCATCATCTCAAGGATTTGCTGATCTACAAAGGACGGCAAACCTTCCTTCCCTGTCAAATTCTCTCTCTCTTGGTCTCTTTCCTCTACGACTCCTCTGTGTCCTTCCAAACCTGCGCCCCTCTCAACCGGGCAACTTGGTTACCCACTCAGGCTCAAGGTCCAACACAACCCTCAATCATAAATTCAGGGAAATTCTAGAAAACTTCCTCCCATGCCCAACTAATATCACGGAGGGACCTCTAGACCAATCTGATTACTCCTGGTTCACTGATGGCAGCTCCTTTATGCATGAGGGGATCAGAAAAGCTGGATATGCCATAGTGTCCCTATCACGTGAAATAAAAGCCAATCCCCTGCCTGCAAATACCACCAACCAATAGGCTGAGCTGGTAGTTGCAATGCGAGCCTGAGAATTGGCAAGGGGGAAAAATCTTACCCTTTATACTGATTCCAAATATGTTTTCCACATTCTCTTATCTCATGCAGCAATTTGGAAGGAGAGAGGTCTCCTGAACTCAAAGGGCACCTCTATAACCAACTCCACATACATCACCCAGCTACTACAAGCCTCCCACGTTCCTAAAAAACTTGGAGCTGTCCATTGCAGATTATACCAAAATGACTCCTCCCCATCACACAGGGACATTCAAAATCTGACCAGGCAGCCAGGTCAGCTTCCCTTTCCGACCCCACGGAATCTCTCATCACACATGCACTCCAACATTACCCAATAATGGAGATCCAACAAAACATGCCCTCCTTACTTACTTCCACTACATTTTCCACACCAGTCCACAGACTCTCAAAGCCTTTCTCCACTCTCTCTTTACTCTGACTCCCCAGGATAAAGAAGTGATACAGCAAATCACAGCCTCATGCCAGATATGCAAAAGGATGAATCCCAAAACACCTTTAAAACCAGGAACCTTCCCTTCTCATCAGGCTAGGGGCCATATTCCTGGGGCAGATTGGCAAATAGACTTTACCAACATGCCCAGGGTAAATACCTTCAAATAAATACTAGTTTTAATAGACACAATCTCAGGTTGGGTAGAGGCCTTCACCACCTCAAATAATCAGGCTACCATGGTGGCTAACATCCTCCTGACTGAAGTAATCCCTTGGTTTGTGATGTCCTCTTCAATCCAATCTGACAATGGGCCTGAGTTTGTCTCTCAAGCAACCTAGAATGTGGCAAAGACATTGTCCATCCCATGGCACTTTCATTGTCCCTATCACCCCCAAGCCTCAGGTTAAGGTTGAGCGAGCCAACCACACAATGAAAGACATCATCACAAAGCTGTCTTTAGAAACTCATTTAGATTGGGTTAAGCTCCTCCCTCTTGCCCTACTACACCTGAGGGCTTTACCAAAAAACCATCCCCCCGTCCCCCGGGAATCTCACCAGAGCCTTGGCCCCTCCCTGACCAATATGCTCTTCCCCTTCTCTTCCTTATACACTATGAGCTATGGAAGCAACAACATTTGTTGCTTCTGGATCCAGAGAACTCAACTGCCTCCTTTCCCCTCAAACCAGGTGAATGGGTCTACTTTTCTTCCCCAGGGGAAAGATCCCCCCTAACCCCAAAATGGGAAGGGCCATTACAGGTAGTCCTGTGTACACCCAATGCTGCAAAACTCCAACAGGGAGGAAAGAAACTAACCCCTGGATTCAAATTTCTAGGTTAAAACCAGTGGCACACCCTCCAGAGGACAATCCCACCACAGCTCCAAACCTTGCAGGACCCCCACAATTGCCCAGATTTACCTGTGAGATATCCCCAGATACCTCTCTCAAGCTCTGCTTTTCACAGTCACGCACCACCCTTCCTTCCATTCCAGAGGAGAAGAAAACACATAAGAATGGGCCTCCTGATAGGATCTAGGAACCCACAACAACACAGTATACCCACACTCTTTTGGGACCCATGTCTACTGACTTTATACCTGCTAACTCTCTTTCAAAGTATAGTGCAGGGAAAGCCAAACCCTGTACCACCCTGTCCTATGAACTGTAGCCAAATTTCTCCTAGGACGAGTTTTAAATTCTTCAATGAAACTCCTCCAAAATACTGTTACCATGGTGATCCTCAGGCCTGGGAGCAAAATAACAATAAATACTATAAGGCCATTGATAAAAACCCGGGCCCGGCTCCCCCCACGCCATGCCCAAGTGGCTGGACTTTCAACAGGAAGAATTGCTGGAAGAGGACAATTGATATACCCAATTGGCTGCCTGATTTGGTTAAGGCAAAAATAGTCAAAGATCCTCTTCTCTCTCTTAAACTTGTCAGTATTTCTCTCAATCTGTTAAAGGCTATTAATAATACAAACTATGTACAGGGATGTTGGCTGTGTTTGCAGGCTAGAACTGAATCCCCAAAACTAAGAGCACATCCGATAAATAGTTCTCAGGCTACACTCAATGAGACCTCTTCAATCAGGACACCACAGCCAAACACTCAGGTGTCCCTCTCTACCAGGCTGCTCCATTACGTTTTCAGTCATCGGGAAACATACCAGTAGGAAACTTATTTGAGAAGCGATGTCAACAAAAATCCTCTCCACCAAAAGTTAGTAAGACCCACTGCCCACCAGTCTCTGAAGCATCACTTTTATGTGGGACGACTGTATACCGCTATCTGCCCCCCTGACTGGACAGACACATGTACTCTTGTCCTCTTGTTTCCCTATGTAGACATAGTTCCAGGAGACACAGAAATACCAATCCCTCTCACGACACACATAAGGTGATCCAATTCATACCTCTCCTTGCTACTTTAGGAATTACAGCAGGCTTGGCAGTCGGTACAGCGGATTTGGCTACCTCCTTCACATACTATGATCAATTGTCCAAATCGTTCATAGATGACTTCCAACAGGTGACCAAGTCCATACTTACCCTCCAAAATCAATGAGATTCCCTAGCGGCAATAGTCCTACAAAACCACCGAGGCTTACATCTACTCACAGCAGAGAAAGGAGGCCTCTGCCTGTTCTTACAGGAAGAATGTTGTTTTTATGTTAATCAGTCACGGATAGTGAAAAATAAGATTAAACAGCTACAGGGGCAACTAGAAAAAAGAAAGCTGCAATTGGCACAACAATCCTATCGGGACATCTTCACAAACCCCCTCATCCGCTGGATTCTTCCGATACTGGGACCTCTAGTTGGGGTGTTTTTATTCTGTGCCTTCCTTCCTTGCATTTTAAAATTCTTTCAAGGACAAATTAACAAAATCTCTCACCAAACTTTCAATTAGTTTCTCCTCAGGGATGACCAGCTACTTGCCAACGAGCTGGATGACACTCACGTCCACTCATCCCAAGAAACCTCCACCAAGTGCTGAAAGATGAAGATACCAAATGACAACTCCACCAAAGGGCCATCTCTACTCCACCATTCCAAAGGAATAAGCCCTTGGTTTTTAGCTTTATATGTTCTAATCTGTCTTCTCCTGGGCATAGGCCTTTCTTCTACCAGCCCTACACACTGGATGACATGCCAGAAATTAATGCTGTCTCTTTTGTTTCTTTTCATAGCTGCAGGTTTGTGGCTTATGTTGTACCTATGATCCTCTTAGCAAAGATGACACCTGTTACCCTCCGATGCATGCAATTCTTACAAGCCCTACAGGAAGATAGTTGGCTTATTCCCCCACCCAGCCACCCCAATGAATGGCTCATTATATCCAGCAATTTGTGGTTACAGGGCACGTTCATGGACTTCTCCCTGGAGGAAATCCATGCTTTCAGTGCATAGATATGAGGCCTCTTGGCTCTCCTTCTCCAACCAACTGACCTCCTTCCTCTAAACAATGCCCCTACTCAGCAGGAAGTAGCCAGATCGAGTATGGCATCACCAAACCAAAACAAAAAAGGGAGGAATGTTGGTAAAGATAGCACCTGGAGCGCTTCTCTTCTGGGAGTTCAGGCCATGATGCACTAAATGGCATGACTTTGAATGGCATGAAAACCATCACCTCCAATCCCTGTGAATTGTATGAACTTTGAAGGCATCACCATCACCTCCAGTCCCTGAAGTGGCACAAACTCTTGACCAATAAAGAAGTAACAGCCCACTCACTGCTCCCCTCACTCCACATTGAGCCCATAAATATCAACACCTTGTTCATGTGCGCTCTCTCTCTCTCTCTCTCTCTCTCTCTCTCTCTCTCTCTCTTTCTCTCGACCCCCTTCTTTTCTCTTCTGCGACCAGCCACTATGGTCCCGCTAATAAATCTCGGACAGGTAAATGGTTGTTCGGCTTGTTGAATTTTCGGAACTTTTCCACCATCCCTAACACATTCCATTTATTGTAATAGTGATATGGTTGTGTCTATCATCATGAAATTATTACTATATATTATTATTGCTATTTCTATCAGATACTTGTTCTTTTGTTTTTGCTTTTCTGGTTTTTTTTGCTATTCTTATTTATTTTGGCCTTTAAAATGATGTCCATGGGATTTAAGTGTGCATCCTTAACATAATTTTCCTTGATTCATTATGTTAATTCAAGTTTTATAACTTTGGGTCACTATACAAAACTTATCTCCTTCACATTTTTTAGGTGATTATATTTGACTTCTGCATGTATTATAAACACCACAATACACTATGATTATTATTATTTGTGCTTTAAACAATTACTTTTCAAGAGACTGAGGGATAATTTATTTGCCCATAGTTATCATTTCTGGTGTTTCTCATCCCCTTATTCAGGTGTGATTCTCTGTTAACTATTTCATTCAGCCTGAAGACTTTTCTTTCACATTTTTTTGTAGTATATGCATCTGGTGATAAATTTGCTTGCTTTTCTTTATCTGACATTGACTTCATTATTCCACTTACATTTTTGAAGGATATTTTACCTGGAGATATATATATATATACATATATATATATATATATATATATATATTTATTTATTTCTTGTTTGATGCATTATTGTTTATCACTTCTGTTTATGCACTATTGTTTATCACTTCTTTGAAGATTTCTTCTGGTTTTTCTGAGGAGACATCAATCATTTTCTTATCACTGTTTTCCAATATGTAATGTGTATTCTTGTGGCTGACTTGACACTGTTTCTCTTTATCTTAGTTTTCCAGCAATTTGATAATGATGTGTGTAGGTTTGATTTTTTTTTTTTTTGCTGTTTTTATTCATCCTGCTTAGGATTCATTGAAATTATTGGATCTGAGGGTTGTTTTCTCATTAAACTTGGGAAAAATTGGGCAATTGTTTTTTCAAACATATTTTTCTTCTATTCTTTCTCTCCTTTTCCTCTGGGATGCCTAATATTTGTATGTTAGTCTTCATGATGTTATCTCAAAATAACATGCTCTGTTTTGTTCTTTTTTCTCATTCTTTTTTCACTGTTTTTTAGTTTGGGTAACTTCTATTGACCTGACTTCAAACTCACCTAAGCTATATTCTGTAGTGTCCCATCTGTTACTAAACTTATTCAATGAATACAGAAGTTGTAATTTTCAGTTGCTATAAAATTTGCATTTGTTGCCAGGTGCAGTGGTATATGCCTGTAATCCCAGCAGCTAAGGAGGCTGAAGCAGGAGAGTCTCGAGTTCAAAGCCAGCCTCAGCAGTTTAGCAAGGTCATGAGCAATGTATTGACATGCTGTCTCAAAATAAAAATTAAATGAACTGGGGATGTGGCTCAGTGGTTAGGTTCCCCTGAGTTCAAATTCTGGTACCAAAATGAATACATAAATTAGCATTTGTTGATTTTTATACTTTCTGTTGATTTTCTGAAATATTTTATTTCTTTACCCTTTTATATCCATCTTTTCCTATATATTCATACACACACAAACATAAACCCACATATGTGTGTGTATATATTTTTTTCTTGTCCATTAATTTCTACAATCATGTCATCTGTGGTTCTGCTTTTAATGACTATGATTTGTTTTAATTTTACATTTTCCCTCTGTTTTCTAAGCTTTATATTTTAAAGTTTTGTTCCAGACATTGTAAAGAAGAGAATAATGAGTGCTAAAGCATTATACTACTTTGTTTTGCTTATCTACCAGATATTTAATCCTTTTCTTTAGACAGTTATGGTTAATCACTAGTCATTTAGATTCTTCCTAGAATCAAATTGAACGTCAGTTTTAATTATATTGAGTTCACCTGTGAATAGCTCAACCCTAAATTTCTCTCATAGCTATCTTTTTGATGTTTCCAGTACTGGAGCTGAGAGGGATTGGTACTGCACTTCTAGATATATTTGGATTCAATTCAACCACTCAGCCACTTGAGTCCCTGGGATTACAGGGAAACAAGAATCAAATTACTGTGACAATGAACAATATCAGACGTCCAGATCCTCTCCACTAGTGCTTTCTTGGCAAACATTCAGGGACATGGAAAGGGGGAGTATTTTTCAAGATCTACCAATTTTATTTTTGCAATTGGGACTTTTCCAGATTCTGATTTGTCCTGCCAGCCTCCATGATCTTCTTAGGCTTCTCCTCATTAAAGCAGTCTCCCTGATTATGAGAAGCTGGATCTTCTATCTACCAGGTGGTCACCTCTTAGGTATGAAAGTTCTTTTCTCATTTGTCAAGGAGTCATTTCCTTCTAGAACTCAGTTTACCAAGGACTCCTTGCCAATAGAATTCTTTTCTAGTTGGTTAGGCCATTCTTATTATTACCATGAGAAAAGTGATCTTTGGCTCCTAACTAAAAGAAGAAGTATCTTGTAGTATTTATTTTTGAGAAATACTTTATTATTAGGTATAGAATTCTGGATTTAAAGGGTTTTAAAAATATTCTTCTTCTTCTTCTTTTTTTTTTAGTTGTAGTTGGACACAATACTTTATTTACTTTTATGTGGTGCTGAGGATCGAGCCCAGGGCCTCTCATGTGCTAGGCGAGTGCTTTACTTCTGAGCTACAACCCCAGCCCCGTTATTTTTACGAACACTTTGATGATGCTATTCCATGTTCTGTTTTCCATATTTTCTGTTTCAGAGTCAACCATAAGTCTAATTCTTGCCATTTGAAGGTAATATGTCTTTTCTCTCTATTCAGATACTTTTGAGATTTCTTTCTCTGACTTTGGTTTTTAACCTTTATGCTAAGATAAACTTAGGTATGATGCTATTACAAATAATCCTAGGAGAAAATTTATGGTGAGCTTCTCTTACCTTTGTGGTGAGCTTCTCTTACCTTCTCTTTACCTTTCTCATTATGTGCTAGGCTTGGATTAATCTGACTCACAGTAACCATGCCACACACTTGCTTTTACAGCATTTGGTGACATTCTTATCTGAACAAGTGATTCCCCGGAGAAGGCGATGGGGGTGATGATGGAAATGATGATGATGATGATGATGACAACGATGACAGCTAGTTTTTATTGAGTACTTACTATGTGTCAGTAACTTTCAGAATTTTTAAAAATATTTTTTTTAGTTGTGAATGTACACAATACATTTTATATTTATTTTTTTTATGTGGTGCTTAGGATCAAACCCAGTGCCTCACGCATGCTAGGCAAGTACTCTACAACTGAGCTACAACTCCAACCCCTCAAAATTTTTTATTAATATGCTTTCCTGGTTTTGGGGGGGAGCATTGGGGATTAAACCCAGGGGTACTTGACCATGAGGCACATCCCCAGCCCTTTTTATTTTTTTATTCTGAGACAGGATCATCACCTCTCCAAGTTGCTGAGGCTGGCTTTGAACTTGCAATCCTGCCTCAGCATCCCAAGCCTCTGAGATTACAGATGTGCAGCACCACACCCAGATTTTAATATGCTCTTGTAATCGTTACATCAATCCTAGGAGATAAACATTATTTTTATCTTGATTTTACAATGGAGAAATTGAGAATAAAGAAGAATAAATAATTGAGTTTCACTACCTAAATCATTCAGGCATATTAAATAAGAGACTGAAATTTTGTGTGTTTTTTTAATCTAAACCATCCTTTCCTTTCTGATACCTCCTCTTAAAAACACTCGAGAGGGAAATAAAAGCTGTTGTTCAGGCATTCGGAGTTCTGCTCTCCTCCTTGTAATTTTTCCTTCTCCTGGGGTTGTCTCTATACTGTGTAAATATTCTAAGTAAGAAAAGAGGCAAGAAGTGGTTAAAGGAAGACATACAACCTCCTCCCAACCACATGTTCACTTTGGTTAAGATTCTCTTTTACAACCTGAGTCTTGAGTTTGCTATGGCTACAAGCCAGACCTGGGCAACTATAAAACAGGCAGTGCAAGGTCTCAATGTCAGAGAAATAATGATGGAATAGCCGGTGGAGGAAAAGTGTGGTCTGAATATTTACTCATTTTCCCCCATATATTTATTGAATGACTACTGTGTACCTGGCCTTATGCTAGGTGCCTGGAGCCTAATGGCAAATAGAAATGATCTCTGCCCTCACAACACTTAAAGCCTAGGGAATAATCCAAGATTAGGTCATTGCATGATTGAGAAAAAGTGACTGCAGCTATGTTAGGTCCTGAATTCCTTACATTTTAGTAGCAATCACTATAGATATTCAAGCTGTAATCTTTCAGCCAACCTGACTGACAAGAAACTAGTTCTTCCAGAGACTCAAAACTAGTAGTGGAAATCATCTACAATCCTAAACCTGGAGTTGCAAATGAGATTGAAGACAATCCCAGCTTTCCGGTGCCTTTTTTCTTCTGAGTTGGGCTGACCTAGTTCCCATGATCTGCATCCAAACCATTCTGTTGAGATCAGAATCTCCCCTGAACCCTAGCTCCTGTGGTTGAGAGATGGGTATCTTACCTTGCTCTTCATTACTGTACTCAATATATGCTGGTGACAGTTCTAGTTCTTGTAAGCTTCTTCCCCTAAGAGCTGGACCCTGTTTCTGGCAACTCCAGCTGCTGGCTGGGGTCTTATTCCAAAACAGATGGACCACCCAGAACCATGACATTGTTGGCTTTCTGACTCCAGGCATCATTGCTGTCTGGATACTGCTGCTGCTATTCCATGTCCTCCAAATCCCTTCAACGTTAGCAAGTGCCCCATGGGAGACTGTTTCCTATACTACTTTGTGCTGGTGGCCACTCCCCATGGGACTACTCCTCCTTATTGGGTAAAGCTTCCAACTCCATTTCTGCCTTTTTCTATTTCTTCCCCCTCCCCAACAGCCGGTTGCTAAGTCTTAGCATGCCTCTCATCAAAGCCATCCAGGGCTGTGACAAACTTTTGTTCCTGGTTGTTAATCCTGATTTTTATTGTCTTGGATCTCATGAGCCAAGGTCTGCCACTTTATCTATTTACCTCTTCTTATTTTCCCACAGCGACATGATTCTCCAGACAGCTCCCTTAATTCTTGTTGCGTGTCTTTTGGCGGGATGTTTTCTCCCAGGACCCAACAGAGAGGGCTGGAGTCAGGGCATGTCGGAAGGCTTGGGTTTCCTTGCTCTCCTACTGTCTGTTTATGTGGCCCTGGACAAGTAACTTCCTTTTGCTATGACCTAGTTTCCTCATCAGTAAAATGAAAAGGGTCAGCTACGAGGTTTCTGGTTCCACCTAGTTCACAAATTTGTTGACATTAAATTGGCTGAGAATAATTGTTTTATAAGCAACTCCCAACATGATTTGTCCTCGTCCATGCCCATCAGGAAAAATATCAGCTAGGGATGTGGCTCAGCAGTAGAGCACTCACCTAGCACATGTGAGGAACTGGGTTTGATTCTCAGCACCACACATAAATAATTAAAATAAAGTATTGTGTCCACCTACAACTAAAAAAAAAATTTTAAAATAAAAAAGAGCAAAGAAAATATCAGTCAATGAACACTTCTCCAGCTTTGGATGAAATATGTTTCCAAATAATATTTATACATCCATCAATTTTGACTTCCAGATCTGTTATATTTAAACATTAACAATTCTTTAAGCTTAAAGAATATTTTATGCTTGTCCAATCCTTTTGCGATTATTATCCTACCAGGTCTTCCTATAGACTTCAAGTGTTAGGAAGGACACCATTTCTCTCTCTCTTAATTCTTTCTCTTCTCCTCTCTCCTTCTCTCTCTCCCTCTCTTCTTTTTCCTTCAGTTCTTCTAAAAGAATCAAGTATTAGAAGCATGAAGAAGCAATATTTACATATTCCGGATCTGAACAGATTTTTGAAAGAAGAGATATTAATCAACTGACAAAGGAAAAAGCACTCAACATCTCTGACCATCAGGCAGATTCAAGTATTTTTTAAAAGATGAAAATGATGAGTTTGGTGAGATGTGGAGAAAAGAGAATGCTGTATGGTATTGCTGGGAATGTAAATTAGTACAACCAATTTAGAAAATAAACTAAAAATACAATTACCCGCAATTCAGCAATCCCACTTCTGGGTATATATCCAAAGGAATTGAAATGGGTACGTTGAAGAGATATTTGCACTTTCATGTTCATTGCAAACTTATTCAAAATAGCTAGCACATGGAAGCAGATTAAGTGTCCATCAATGAACAAATAAATAAATAAAACAGGGTGTATATATACACTAGTATGCAATATAGCCTTAAAAATTATGGAAATTCTTTCATTAGCAAAAACTTAAATGGAACTGAAGGACATTAGTCCTGGTTGAATTAACCAGGCACAGAAAGACAACTTCTGCATAATCTCTTATATGTGGAATCTTAAACCATTGATTTCACCAGAGGCTGTGGGGGTTGGGCAATGAGGAAAGGGAGGAAAGGAAAAATGTTGATCAAAGGACACAAAGTTTCAGTTAGACTGGAGGAATAAATTCTAGTAGATTTATTGCATTGCGTAGTGACAAAAGTTAGTAATAATGTATAATTTTTTCAAGGTTATTTCAAAAGGTCTTTAACATTTTAATTACAAAAAATGATAAATTGTTGAGGAAATGGATATGTTTATTGATTCAGTAAGCTCTTTCTATAGGGTGTGTATAGATTAAGACATCATATTAGACTACATAAATATACAAATTATTTGTCATTTAAACATAAATAAAATTTATCAAAGTAAGAGATTTAGTTTCCCAAGGTAGCACAACTAGTTAGTAGCATATCCTGAACTAGAATTTCAGATCTTCTGACTACTAGTTTTTTTTTCCACCGTCAAGTTTCCTTTATTTGTATTTATATATTATAATTATGAATATATATTGATTGCATAATTTAATACAATTCACTGTACTGTTTCAATATATGCATATATCAAGAGTAGATCATGCCAGTCTATCTTTTTTCTACCCTCTCTCCTCATCCCAGCTCCTAATGGTCCTGCTTCTACTTTTAAGTCACCTTTTCCCCCACTTTGGATTCCGAATATGAGAGAAAATATGTGATACTTGTCTTTCTGTATCTGGCTTATTTCACTTAGCACAGTTTCATTCATTTTTTTTTTGCAAGTGATAGGAAAAAGGATTTCACCCTTCTTTATCATTCTTCTTTATGGCTGAATAATGTACCATTATATATATATATATATATATATATATATATATATATATATATATATATATATAATTTTTTTTTCCTTATGCATTCATCTCTTGATGGGCATCTAAGCTAATTTCATATCTTGGTTATTTTGAATAATGCCATAACAAACATGGGCATACAGGTATCTCTTTTGTAAGCTGACTTCATTTCCTTTGAATCTATATATAGAAGTGGTATAGCTGAATCATTTGGTAGTTCAATTTTTAATTTTTCAGGAATCTCCATACCATTTTCCATAGTGTATGTTCTATAAATCCTACCAACCGTGTATAGGGTTCTTTTTTCTTCATACTTTCGCCAGCATTAAAAAAAAAAAAAAAACACCTTTTTTTATAATAGCCATTCTTACTGGGATAAAATAGACTCTCATTGTATGTTTGATTTGCATTTTCCTGATGGCTAAAGATAGTGAACTTTTTTTTTTCATGTATTTTTGGCCATCTTTATTTCTTCTTTGAAAAGCTAACAACTAGCTTAATGGACTTCTGACTCTTCTACATTCCCTTTCTCACACAAGCTTTTTTTCTACAGATAGTCTTTTTAATTCCTCCAATATCACTAAGGCTCTGCTTGCTTACATGAGCCAGGATAGTCTGAGTATAGAAGGAATGCATGAAATAAATTCTTCCCTCCTTGAGGTACAAATTCTGTGGTAGTTGGTGTGAATCATTTTTGCTTGGTACCTGTCTCTCTGGGCTGCAGAGACTGTCAACATGTGGTTCTCTGGTCAGCGACTCAGATATTTCATCACACGAATTCAAACTCAGTGATTTGATGAAGCCCAAGTTATGGTAAGGGAAGAAGTAAAAGAGGAATTTTAGACAACAACAATGGCCTAGTTTCACTGGATGGGCCATACATTACCAAGGTTGCATAATTTAGAATTTTCCCAAGAGCTGACAGGACTGCGTGTGTTCCCCACTCTTCGGTATCAGGAAGGAGGGATTAAGTGAATGTTTTCAGTTTCACAGGAAAAGGTAATAAAAATACAAGTATATTTTGGGTCAAGTTCAATTTCTGCTTGCTTCTCCCGAATCTCTATGAAGAAAATAGATGGTAGCACAACACGAACTTTAACACCCAAGCAGATAAGATTCTTTATACAACCCAGGTAGTTATCAGCTCCCCAATACAAAACCTAATTACAGCGACTAATATAGTAAGCCTAATAAAATGGGGAGGAAAGTTAAAGATAGTTGGGTCAGGTCTGTCAGTCATAGTAAGACCATCATTAGTTACTATTTTAATGGTTCATTTGATTAAATGCTAAGCTATTGTCTTGTAATTATGTGTATTCAAGGGAAAAATACTCAAGTTCAATTAGGAATGTATCTTTTACTGCACTATGTTTAATGAAGTCGCAACATCACCATAATAAGCAAGGAATAATGAAAATCTTTTTTTTTTGAAATTGCAATAGAAGTATTTGCAGAGAAGTAGCTGGCATGTGTAACCCGATGAGTTCCCTTAAATGGCTCAACTGTTGATCAAAAAAGCAAATTATATAAGTGGATACTGCAAGGCAGAAACATGTGGACACAGCTGGAGTGTCATGTGTCACGGTTCCAGTCATTGCCAGCTGGCGGTCACACAAAGACAGGCCAAGCCAAACAATTACTGTTATTCATAAGAGCAAATGTGCATTCCAAATACACAGTGCAGGCTTTATGAAATAACTGAGCGTTCAGATGCATCCAGACAGCCGAGCTTTTTTTTCATCACACGTCCCTGGGTACCAGGCCAATATGGCAAACTGACTCTGCTATTCAGAAACCCTTATCTTTACCCAATTAACCAAATCACTGTGACGTTTAAGAGTTCCTCATGCACTTTGCTGAGCGCGTCAAACCAGCAGGCTTACTGGGCGGCAGATGCACAGCTTCTGGAAGCAATCTGCTTTTTTTTAAAAAAAAATTTTTTTCCTTGAGCTGTAAATACCACGTTAGACCATTGCCCGTTATGAGCTAGAGCTTGGAGTCAGATGTTAACATCTGAACATCCAGCACCCATCCTTGTCCTCTGTGTACCTATGCCCATGGATGTCTTCCAAAATGTGGCCTTGAGAGGGTCAAGGATGGCCAAGCAGTGGGTCATACGATTATTTAGCAGAGAAAAGGAATTTAATAGGAGAGCGGGTCTAGAAGAGAATCTAATGGACTGAAACAAAAATCCTTAGATTGTTTAAATATAGACACCAAAGGAAGAAGTAAAATAGAGCTGTTGTATTCATAATTTTACTTAATTTATTGTAACAAAATGTAGTCCCAGCTCCCTGCCTGCTATGTCTTTCAAATAGACAGGGTTACAGGAACATGTGAAAATGTAGAGGGACATCATTACCCTAAGTCCATGTATGAAGACAAGAGTGGTGTGAATATACTTTGTAAACAACCAGAGATATGAAAAACTGTGCTCTATGCATGTAATATGAATTGTAATGCATTCTGCTGTCATATATAACAAATTAAAATATAAAATTTTAAAAAAGAAAAAGAAAATGTGTACCTTAATGCCTACTTCCAGTTGTGTCAGAATAGAAAGAGTTCTAGAAAGGAAAGTGAACAGTTGCTAGGGAACTTTCAATGAAATATAAAATGGGTGGTTATATCCCAAACAATTTTTTCAAAGACAGGTCAGAGTCCTCTGTCCAGACAAGTACCATCCCATAGAAATATAATGCAAGCCATATTTGTGAGTAAACTTCTTGAATAGCCACATTCGAGAAAGTAAAAAGAAACCACTGAAATTAATTTTAATAACATGTTTTATTTATTTAATTTGTATATTTAAGATATCATTTCAATATATAATCAACAATCTGTGTGTGTGTGTGTGTGTGTGTGTGTGTTGCTAGGGATCAAACTGAGGTCCTCACATGCCAGCCTCAACGTAAAATTATTAGTGAAATTTTTTTTTCCTTTTTTGTGTGTGCTTAAGTCTGAAAAGTTAGTGTGTAATTTACAATTCCAATGCATCTTGATTTAGACTAGCTGCCTTTCCCATCCTCAATGGCCAATTGTGGTGCATAGTAATCGTTTTGGACAAGGCAGTGCTAGATTCTCAGTACTGGGAATTTTGAGTATGTCCAAGGACAATTCATCCAGCGCCGTAAAGGAATATCTTAACAGTATGAGATGTCAATATCCTGCTTCTGGTCCCAACTCTACCGTCAACCTTCTACCATCTCCATGAAGTTCTATGAGTTCAAATTAGAAAAAAAAGAAGTGTATTTTGAGAAATGGGACCATGTTCAATAAATATTAGATGAAGCCCTGAAAACCCCCTCAAACTTGTTGACAGTGACTGGAAGTTTTAGGAGGTGAAGAAAACCATTATTTTCCTTTAATTTTCTGTTAATTTGTTCACAGGGTAGGTCTTAAAATCAGGTGTGATTTTAAAGGTCTTCAGCGTATTTAAAAAGTATCCACAACACAAATGTATGGTCACTCTTCTTTTGTGTGAGTGGTTTTCCTCCAAGGCTGGGTGGTCCCATAGGTGTGGATTCCAGTCTTCCCTGGAAACCCAAGATGAGCAACACTGTTGGCAGACGTCAGTTCAGCAGACCTCAGGGCTCATAAGGTGTCTTTGCTGTTGTGCTTCATTCTTCAAATAATAGGTATCAGAGAGCTCAGAGTCCTGCCCATTTCCTTCGTCCATGGCCATCTCAGACCATACTGGACCGGGCTCTCCCCTGCTGTCTACAGTTGTTGGATAACAAGGGAACTCTTTACTTCTGGGTTTCCTGTATTCAGGTGCATTGTCCTGTCCAGTGACAGGAATATCAGCAGTTCTAGTCCTTAAGGCACCATATCAAATTTCATCAACCCAGATCTGCTGCAGTTAACAACACTTAGCATTAAAGGTTTGCTAAGACTAACTCTGCTGGTAATGAGGACAAACATTTTTGAATATATAGATAGTAATTTCTTATTTAGATTCTAAATCATAGTCATGATGCTCGTACTTCACACAGGGCCTTAAATTTTAAAAGATTATTCAGACTGAGGTTTGTAATTTGTCACCAAAATGGCACCTGAAGCAGTTCTAGAAACAGCTAGGGCATATACAGGAAGGAGTCCAGGGCCAGGAGTAAGGAATTCACAAGCAAGTTTCAATCTTTCTACTGAGGTGCTGTGTGATTATAACCTGTCTCTGCCTCAGTTTCACTTTCTGTAAATCAGGGACAAAAAAAATCTGTGTCCTACACACCTCACAGGCTATTTGTAAAGAAGAGATGAAATCATGGCAAGAAAGTATTTGACAAGACCAAATTCTTTTATAGCTGTGTTAGTCAGCTTTTCATTACTGTGACAAAATACCTGAGATAAACAACTTACAAGGAGAAAAAACTTACTTTGGTGCAGTTTCCGAGATTTTTAGGCCCTGACCACTTGGCCCTGTTGCTTTGGACCTGTTGTAGCACAGAAAATCATGGTGGAGCAGGTGGCAAAGTCAGTCTATTTACCAGATGAAGGCCAGGAAACAGTCTTACCCGAAAAGAAGGTATACATATTTCTTTCCATCATTGTCCATTTCTCTAAAATGCAAGCTCCATGAAAGCAAGGTCTTTCTCTGGGGCTTAAGTCTTCTATCTAATACACAATATTCTTATTCATACAATATTTCTTGTATGACTAAGTGAACAAAGTTCTTGTTGAACTTTTCCTAAGTCATTAGGGAAAAGTTTTCACTGAATGAAATGCTTGTCTTTCCCCCACAAAACATGACAATACAAACACATTCATCTTGGAAACATTGGGCCTGAGTTTGCAACAAGGCTCCGTGGTCACAGCTGACCTGCTGGTGGGTGCTGTGCTGGAGAAGTGAGACACCAGGCTAGGTGTGGTATGCAGCTTGAGACCCCAGACCCTCCTGGCTGCCAAGTCATTCATTCATTCACTCATTCAACAAATATCTCTTGAATACTCAGTATATGCTGGGACTCAAATAGGTGCTGTGGAGAGACACTGATGATCAAAGTCCCCAAATATTCTCTGTCCTCATGGGACTTACAGTCTGGCTGTTTCCTTCAGAATCTTGGGATACAAAAGGAGATAAAATCTCTGGGTTTCCAAAGAACCAAAGGCTGAATGTTTTCTCTGATATGTGGATGCTAATTCACAGTGGGGGAAGGGGGGGAGCTAGGGAAGAATAGAGGTACTTTGGATTAGACAATGGGGAGTGAAGGGAGGGGACAGGTACGGGGATGGGAAGGATAGTAGAATGAATTGGACATTATTACCCTATGATCAATGTAATTCTACACCATATACAACCAGAAGAATGAGAAGTTATATTGCATTTATGTATGATGTATCAAAATGCATTCTACTGTCATGTTTAGTTATTTTTGAACAAACAAAATCTCTGGGTTTCTGTATGCAGAACTATATACACAGTTTGTGTCAATCAAAGGATGAAGAAGTTTCTTTTGCTTTAAAAAAAAATGACACTTTGACCTCCCTCGCTCACTCCCACTATTCTCTGATTTTAGAAGCTTTATTAACAGCACTCAACAATAGAACATCTCCAAAGACCCTCCTGCTCTTCTCTTTTTAAAAAAAAATCATTTATTTATTTATTTATTTATTTATTTATTTATTTATTTATTTATTATGCAGGGGCATTTAACCATTGAGCAACATCTCAGGTGCTTTTTTTTTTTTTTTAAATTTTGAGACAGAGTCTCACTAAGTTGCTTAGGGCCTCACTAAGATGCTGATGCTGGGCTAGGATTATGGCTCAGTAGCAGAGTGGTTGCCTCACATGTGTGAGGCACTGGGTTCAATCCTCAGCACCACATAAAAACAAACAAACAAACAAACAAATAAAAGTATTGTGTCCATCTAGAACTAAAATATATATTTAAAAAAATATGCTGAGGCTGGCTTTGAACTTGAGATCCTCCTTTCTCAGCCTCCCACTGAGATTATAGGAGAGCCCTACCCATCCTCTTGCTCCCCCTGCTGCTCCTCCTTCTTTTATAGAATATTTCACAAATTTGCATCCCATTTTTGGGCAGGAGCCACTCTTCTCTACAACGTTTCAATTTTAGCATACCTGCTGGAGGAGCAAGTACCATGGCCACTCTTGAGACATGCCCAAGTTCATTAGAAATCAGTCTCCCCTCCCCTGCCTTCACCAGTCAGAAACAGCCAAGGACATTGATTAGGAAGGTCACCCTGAAGCTGCTGTGGAAGGTCCCCAAACCCACATCAGACGTCCTGATTTCCAGGTTGTGCACATGCACACCGTGCATGTCTCTGGCCCAATCCTAACTGCTCCAGGCGCTGTGTGACAGTCCAGACTCTGGGAAACTTGAGCTGAGTGAGGACAGCCGGCCTCCAGGTGCTCCTCTCTTCTTTCCCGGTTTCTTTCCACCACCCCTGACACTTCTTGGCCACCCATCACTTTCCATTTGGAGGTGGGCAGTCTTTCTTATCTTCAAAGTGGCTTTCTTTGCTGGCGGAGGGAAGCGGACCTCTGAGTACAGTTCCTGGTTCCCTGTGCAACAGGCCACCTTTGCCAGGAGCCCAGCTGCTTTCAGAGCCTTGCCACACAGCCTCTGCCTGCCTTTCCGCATTTCCACTACAGGAATAGATTCCTTGGAAGGAGGATTTGCTTCCTTTGGGCCCCGAGGCCTCCTTTTCCAAGAGGGAAGACAGAATGAGAAAAAGCTCAGGGGACCCTGGCTCCGAGCTTCCATGAAAAAGTTCCTTCAGGCCTGGCTTGAACGGTGTTTCTGTGTGACAGAAGAAGCCCTCCGTCTTTCTGGTTTTTGGCTGGAGCTCCTGCTTCGTGGGATGCTGATGAATTTGTGCCTGGTTCCTCTCTTATGATTACCTCTGTGTTTACACTGTACAGCCTCAGAGTCGCTGCTGTATCTTGAATGCTCATTCAAGGAGACTAACTCCAGGGCTGACAGCTGGTGAGGTCATTCTGCAGTCTAGCCAAGGCCCCGTGTGCCATTACAATGAAGTAATAATGTATTTATAACACACCTAACCACCGATGGCTTCTATTGCTGTGGTTTCCACCCCCTGCGTTTGCACAGATGTTTTTTGAGAACTCAAGAACTGGCCTCCAGAAACAACCTCCTAACAAACAAACTCTGCCTGTTGACTCTGGCGGGTGCTTATAACGAGAGTTGTTAGCACACGGGATTTATGTTTCAAATATCATTTTAATTTCTCAGGCAGCATTTTTACCACAAAATGTTAATTCACTGGTGCACTTGAATCCCACAGCACCTCTCTCCCTCCCTCCCTCCCTCTCTCTCTCTCTCTCTCTCTCTCTCTCCACTGTGCGCGCGCGCACACACACACACACACACACACACACACTCTCTCTCTCTCTCTTAATGAAAATATGGACTTGGTTTCTAAGGAAATATTCTCAGTGCCTGCTTCATTGAAACACAGTGCATTCATTTTCCATGGAATTTACTCTAAAATGTCATACTCTTTTTACTTGATAAATTATGTACCTTTGTGATTCATTAAGCCCCTCTCTTTATTCCCTAGTAGCACCCTCTTTGTCATGCACAAAGACTAGGCAATTAGTCCCAACAGGAGCAGCTGGTTTTCCCCAGAGACACCAGCCACTTTTAACATTTATTAGAAAACAAGGGGAAGCATTTAAAGATGGTGCACACACTAGGTGGACACTTACCATGCATTTCTTGGGTTTGCAATCGCACCCCTGATGCCACAATCAGCATTCTAGCTATTAAAAATAAAAGCAGATGGAGACTTTTATTCTACTGTCTCCAAGTCCCTTTCCTCTTTTTTCTCTCCTGCAATCCTGCTGCATTTCATCTTGGCTTCCTGGTTGAATCAGCTCTGGGGGACATTGCCTCCCATGAAGGCAAACCTTGGCTCACCAGTCCCCTTCTAAACCCCAAAGTGAGATGATTTCTAAACTCAACATCCGTGCTACTTTTTCACCAGCTCCAAACACATGATATCAACTCTGATTCTTGAGACCAGAGGATAAAACTTCCTTTCTCTCCCCCACTTCCCATACCCTTGAACTGAGTGCAATTGTTTTTATTTTGTGGGTGCAGAGATTGAACCCAGGGCTTCCCCAGTGCTAAGCAAGACACACCCCCTGCCCCTGCAATTGGCTTTTGGCACACATCCTTCACCACTAATGACTCCACAATGTCCGCTTGGTTCTCAAACCCTCGACCCCTTTCCATACTCTCCACAAAGCATTTTCCCCAGGGGTCTCTGCCACTGTCCCTTGCTAGATATCCTCTGACTCTGACTTCGGTCACTGCTAATTCTCCTCTTTGGTGACTGTAGCTCTTGGGTTGCCTTCTGACTCTGGTGCTAAACCCTCTCCTCTGTAATCTCTTTCAACATGACCACCTATGGCTTCTATCATATTTCTGTTTTTAATTCTAATGCTCACTTCTTACTACTGAATGTGCCTGTGGCTGGTGTCTGGGAGGGGATGATTTTCACATCAGTGCTGGACTGAAACTTTCTCCTCTGGGGATAAGGTCCCAGCTCTTCACCCAGAAGGCCCAGGTAGATATCTTACTATCATGGCTGTCATCTCCTCCCTGTCCCCAGCCTTTCTTGCATTCTGGTCTGCTCCTTCACGTCATCTTGTGGGTTCTTCGTCTTTACTGTCACGGGGCACATCAGAATTATCATTCGGAAACACACACTTGCTGGCACCACCCTGGAGATTGCGATTCAGTATGTTTGGGGTGGGGCCAGGCCTCTGTGTCTTTTGTTGAAGCTCTGGACCTGCAGCTGGGTGGAAAGGCAATACTGGAAATCCTGACTCCTCTTATTCATTCCTAGGGCAAGTGAGCCCTTCATCCAACTCCACCCCGGGTTTGCCCCTGTTTTCCTGACTTCCTCCCTGCCAACAGACACCCTACCGCAGCCAGAAGAGCTTTCTAAGACACACACCCAATTATGTCTCTCCCTTATTTAAAAATGTCAGCTACGCCAGGGTGTTTTACATCTGTGATCCCAGAGACTCGGGAGGCTGAGGCAGGAAGATCACAAGTTGGAGGCCAACCTCAGCAATTTAATGAGACCCCTCAATTTAGTGAGCCCCATCTCAAAATTAAAAATAAAAAAAAGGGCTTGGGATGTGGCTCAGTGGTAAAATGCCTCTGGGGATTCAATCCCCAGTATTAAAAAAAAAAATGGAAAAAAGAAAAAAAAATGGCCTACTTCTTTTAACCTACAAGTTCAAGTCCACTCCCTTATCATGGTGATTTGTCATTTTTTTCTTCATGTTTTCCCTTCTGGGCACCTTTCAAATGGCTTTCCCACTGTAAGAAACGCACTGCACTCCTCCCTGTATCCCCTCCCTGTATCATTCTTACAGCACCTATTTCGGAGCTGGAGTAGTGTCTGGGTGTAAAGCCAGCTCTCTTGCCCAGTGGGGGAAGACTTTCTTGGTGGCTGGCACACCTCTTCCATGTCCCCACAGCAGAGCACTGTGGATGATGACCCCCTCCCCCTGTGACCTGGTGTTTTCTGGGATAATTGCCTATGTGCCAGCTTGTTCCTCTCCCCACCACCCCCAGGGAGGAACCTCTTCAACATGGAGCCTGTAGCCCATGGCCTTCAATGTTCCCCTCAGGGTTTGCACAGCAACCAGCACTGACACATGCAAAGGAGACAATGGACATCAGTGTTCTCGGAGACTCAGGTAATGTAAGAGATAAGGTTAAGAGGTAAGGAAGGGTTTTCAATACACACATACACACAAATTAGAATTCATTAACTTTTTTTTTTTCTTTTGGCAGAAACTTGATCCACTTAACAGGCTCCTCAGTGGGGTGATGATGGGCTTCTCAGTGGCTCTCTATTGGACACACACTATCCTGGGGAAGGACAAGGGCCAGAGACAAGAGGAGCAAATCCTGATCCTACCTTTTCTCAATGTGCAATCCTGAACCAGGCGTTCCACATCTTTGTGTCTTGGTCCCTTCATCTGCAAAAGAAGGGATATTACACGTCCTTCACAGGTTTGAAATGGGAAAGAAACTAGGTGCCCTATAAGAAAGCACCTGGAGCCAGACACGGTGGTGCACGCCTATAATCCCAGCAGCTCAGGAGGCTGAGGCAGGAGGAACAAGAGTTTAAAGCCAGCCTCAGCAATGGCGAGGAGCTAAGCAACTCAGGGAGACCCTGTCTCTAAATAAAATACAAAATAGGACTGAGGATGTGGCTCAGTGGTCGAGCGCTCCAGGGTTCAATCCCTAATACTGCCCCCCCCCCAAAAAAAAAAAGCTTGGCACACTGAGGATGCCTGACAGATGCCATTCTGTTTCCTCTCCAGGAACCAGGGTATGTTTTTGTCAGTCACCCCCAGAGCTGCCCTGTCTGCCCTGACCGCTCTCCCCAGGCTTTGTTCAGCCCCCACCACTCCCTCCTTCCTCAGAGTTCTACATGGTAGGAGCTGCAAATGGATGGCCTGGTTTGAAGTCAGACTATCTTAGTTTGACCTTAGAGAAATTACTTAATCTCTGTGGACCTCAGTATTCTCTGCTGCAGTCTGGCTGGGCACAAATCATGAGCCACTCAAGCAGGAACAAACTTTATTTGCGAACTCCCAGGAACGCCACCCACGGCGACCTTCTCCAGGACACACCATACACCAACCGGAACTCCCTCCACCGGAACTTCACCAACCAACGCCGAACTCTCCAGGAATCCCCGCAAGAGCTCAATGGGAACTCAACGGGGAACTCCGCGAGAACTCAAAAGTACTGACAAAATGCTAGGCGCCATCCCAACTCGGCTGTGGCTCTCAACAATTCTCTTCTGCAAAATGTGATAGTAACAATAGTGCCTTTCTCCTCGTTTCATAGTAGGGTCCTTATGATACAGTACCCGTGCAGCATGAAGCACCAGGCCTGGCAAAAAGGGTCAGTGTGCATTAGCTGTCTAGAGTAGGAGGATTAGGAGAGGGGAAGCAAGAATGATGTACAGCGCTGACCAACTGTCAGTGTCAATGGGCACAACCAAGAGAGGTACCCCTCTCTCACTGCTATAGCTCCTCCCAGGTTGTCTTCTAGTACATCCGAGTTTCCATTTAACCATCTGACAAAAGAGTAATTTGAATGCTTCTACCCTACTCTTTTGGCAAGTTTTCATTGTGCTAAGCAATTTAATGTAATTAATTATAGGATTTAATGTGATTATACTTAAATAATAATTATACTTATATAATTAATTGAATCATCCACTCAACTTTTTTTTTTTTTTTAACTGAGTGTACATCTTCTCACCCAAGTCTTTGCCTTAAACTTCCAGAACAGAAGGTGACTTTCTACCTTTTTTCAGTGTTTAGGAGGGGAGAGGGCTAAAGATGTGATTGAGTCACCTCTCTTCTTCGATATTGAGACTGCGTGTTTGTGACTGCACTCCATTCTGGCTATTTCTCCCTATGGAGAAAAACACAGGGCTGAGGTCTAGAGGCTATCTGGGTGAAGTCTGAATGACTCTTCTTGGCAAGCCACACAATCCTCTTCCCTCTGTGCAGGCAGAGGCCGTGTTGCTTGGGCCTTTTTCTGTGAGATTTTGGATCCTGGAAAAATTTCTCAACTCAAGTCAGCCTAATAGAGTTGTGGACAGTAGCCATATAAAGCCAATCTTCTTTTCCGCACAAATACTTGCTAAACAACACCAGTTAAGGAGATGGAAACAGGGTACAAGTAGGGGTAGGAACACACATCAGCCAGCCATAGGCCCCACCTACTTAGGTTTTACATAATTCAGAACTTTGCATCTCAAGCAGAGAGTGTTTCACATGGGCTTGCAGAGCAAAGAAAACACAAGACCTTAAAAAGCTGGTGAATTTTATTTTATTCTCTTTTATTTGTTTGTTTATAACAAGAAAATCAAGACTTCTTGTGGGGTTTTTTTTGTTTTTTGTTTTTGTTTTTGTTTTTTGAGTAGAAGCTGCCTATTTCTTCCTGCAACAGGAACTATGCTTTCAAAAAGAGTAACTGACGTTTGGGGTTTAACAGTCACCAAAGGATTATTCAGTAAGAGCTAGAGATGAATGGCATGGGGGAAAGTGTACCAGGCTCAGAGCCATGGCACACGTTAAGGTTACACATTGAACCATTTCTCCCCATCCCCAAATCCCTTCTGGTTTTAAGAGCCAAGGGTTAGTTTGTCCCTTAGGTAGGGATGAATTTGAAGATGGAATATTTCTTCCCGATTGCTGTTTCTTGGAAGGAGCAATCAGGCCTTGATCCTGTGGCTAGTAGGATCTAAAACTGTGTAACACTGCTCCTTGTGGAAAGAGAATCTTCTATCTTGCAGAAGCTACAGGAAATAAAGAAGGCTCAGAAGCATTCAGGCTTGTTCTTGGGCGCTGACGCTGTGAAGCCTTTTTAAATCAATATCTACCATGTTTCTAGCACTGTGATTAAATATTCCTCAGTGAAAAGAACTATTCATTAATTCTGAACCTATCAGAGATATCTAATGATTGACACTTGTTTCACTTCTGCGTCTGTGGATGAGCTCACATTGAACTGATTTGTACTGGCTTTGGCTTTAAGCAGCTGAAACTCTGTTCCATGTGGCTCTCATCTACCTGGTGCCCAAGGCACACAAAGATCTAGTCCAACTAGGCAACTATTTCATGTCTCTGCCTGAAGTTACACCCACTCACATCCCATTGGCCAAAGAAGAAACATTGTTAAATCCAAAGTAAGGGGTTCCAACTCCATCCATCATGGAGCCAAAGCAGGTGGTGAATGAGGGTTAAGGAGACACGAGGGAGTAAATATTTGCTGGACAATAAAATAAACTACCAGAGTACCACATTCATTCCAACTGTAAGCCAAGGCATTGAAACTTACATTATTTTAGTTAAGTTTTGGATGACCAGAGTATCGTTTATCGTAAATAATTTTCATTGTGAATTTTTAGTCTAGTGAAAAAAGAAACACACACACAAGAGTACTGGAGATGAAAGGCCACATCTTGTGTCTGTGACTTGCTGAAGGGGTGATCTATGGACCAGTGAACTCATTGGTCCTCAGCACCTGGGCCTCAGTTTTCCATTAGCAAATGCAGACCATTCTACAGTTTGGATCCCAGTATTTCCGGAGGTTAAAGGTTGCTTTGGACCTGGGATCTCATAATGATGAGAGAAGTAATTAGAAAACTAATGCATTGCTTAAATTATTTATTTTTGTTCTAATTAGCAGGATGTGAAAGTCCTTACAAATCAAAATATTGCTCACTCTTTTTATGTAGTAGCTGATTATGGGTTAGAGAATTCAGGTTTGGATCTCAACTCCACCCATTCTTTGGCCTTTCTGAACCTTAGCATCTTTCTCTGTAAAAAAAAAAAATGAAAATCATAATTATCCACTCTGTTCATCCCCAGTGTTTGGGGGACATAAAATGAGACAGTGGATGAAAAATACTCCATGAACTGTCAAGTGCTGTGCTACCTGCAACCGGAACTTGGAGCTAAGAGTTAGTGAAACTGACATCTGTCATCTGCATGAGGGGGAATCACAACCAATTACAGGTTCACAGTGGTTAATCCTTATAGGCAAATATGGATTTGGAAGAATAAGTTTTAAGATAAGCATAAAGAAGTCTGTAATTGTAAATCTGAGGGCAGAGAGAGAAATTCATGATGGAGAGGACAGTTTGGGTGGAAATTTGAAGACTGATTTTCTCCTCTGGGGAAAAGCAAGCCTAGGGGTACAGATGTGTCCAGGAGCCTGTTAGGGGGCATCTTAGTTCCCAGAATTCAGGTTGTGTTCCAGATGCTTGTTTCTTTGGGTCTTTGAATCATCTGAGTTTAAAGCAGGGAAAAGAATGGGAGGCAGGGAGGTGAGACTAGTTGTTCAGAGCATGAGAAGATGGACCTGCATTTACATCTCTGTTTGCGACTTACAGAGCGGCCTGTGACCTTGGGGTGGTTATTGTATTTTAACACATAACTGTTGCCCCTGCCCAATCCTTGCACCATTGTGTCATCATGGCATGACATCACAGAGCAACAATATAAAGGCAAACAAGGCTTAAAGAATGGTGCTGAGGATAACGCATCAGAAAAGAAAAACAATGACAGGCACAGAATCTCTCAACACAAAGAAGATTAAATTTTGTAAGTCCATACTTTGCAATACCACAGTAAATTTTCTCAAGTGTAATATTTTGACTATCATGTACAAATCGATAGCAACAAATGTTTTTTTTTTTTTTCAGACTGGGAAAATATTCCCTAAACTGTGACAAAGAAATGATGTGCATAGATTTGAACGACTCAATGTGTATTCATGAGTATCCTATGAATTCTAATCTTGCACCAAAGACAGTTTAGTTATAAATGAGTTTTATGTAATTCTGATATATTTTAAAAAACAGCTTTATATATTGGTCACACCCCATCGTTGCCCCTCACTCCCAAATTGACATGTAACAGACAATGAATATGCGTTGAAATATGGTACTTCATCTGGCTCTGTCTGGGTTTTCTTGTCTGTTCAAAGGGAGTGGCAGTCGTGTCTAATTAACATGGAATGATCATTGTCTGATAGACAGGTGAAAGGCCACCTTATCCCAGTAGTCTTAGGGTCAGTCCTGGCTTGCCTGAAGGAAAAGCAGAAATAGAAGAGAGGGCACTTTCTCAGAGTAAGATGATTGGCTGCCTGGGGCCTCAGGGTGGACCATAGCACAGGGTGACTATATATTCAGGAACTTGCTCTCTATTGTCATCTTAGCTCCCATGGATCACCTTTAAATATCAAAATGCCCAGACTGCATTTCAACCCAATTAAATCAGCATTGCTGGGGCCTGCATCTGAGTGCCAGCATCTTCTCACTCCCTAGGCAGACAGCTTGCACTGTTCTAGTGCATCCAGCAGCTTCTTCCAATGAACAAGTTCACATGGTTGTTGGGATGTGCAAGGCTTTGAAATTAGACACCTCTGGCTTTGAAACCCGTCTCCACTGCTTATTCACTGTGGACCTTGGATCTCAATTATTTCCTAATCTGTAAAAGAGAACCATGGCCCTTATCTCAGGAAATCTGTTGCAAAGATGAAATGAAATAAATGTGAACTTACTGAAATACAATGAGTGTTCCCAAAATGGTAGCTGTTGCTACCGAAAGAGGTCTTTCTTGAAAAATCACTGCATGTAATGTGCCTCTCCTCTGATCACACTCTATTCTATTTGGTTTTGTTTCCTATGCTTTGTTTCCATATAAGAGGGTTACAAATAACTTTTGCTTATTTATTGTAATCTAAGTGCTATCATGACAGGGATCTGGTGTGTCCTTCCAAGTTTGATCCTAATAGTCTTTCTTCGGGTCCACTTGTGAGTTTTTAACTATTGAGTTTCCTTTAAAAAAAAGATGATCGATTGCTACTGCAGGGGGTCGGGGTGGGGGAACCTTCTAGAAACTTGTGGTTACTGATACAGCAGAGTTTTGGAGGCAGCTCTGGGAGAGACTCGTTTTCCTGCCCTGGAGGAGGGAGAGCGCACACCTGCATTTCTTTTTCTCCCTGACTGACTACACAAACAGGGAGATTTGGAGAAGTCCCCCCTCCCTGCAAAATGAACTCCATCCCAGGTCGTGGGGAGGAGGGGTGAGAAGCCAGCATTGTTGCCTCCCCCATCCTCCATCTCTTCCACCTGTCCCCTCAGGAGCCCGCCTAGGAGACAGATGTCAAGCATGCGCTCACCTTTCCTTAACCTGTGGGCTTTTCACAACCAACAAGCCTCTTAAAGAGGAAGAAAGGCTTCCAGGCAGTTTGTGGAAATACTTAAAGGCACAACTTGCAAGTCTGCACTCGTTGGTGAACTCAGGTGGGTTGTTTTTCTTGTCAATTGAAATCCCAACTGGGAGACGTCAAGGCCAATGGATAACCACACTAGGAAGGTGACTCCAACAGGTCCTGGGACTGGAAATCTGAGGGGGGTAGACCCTGGGGCCTAGTTGACTCTCCAGACTGAAACTCTAAGACAGCACTCTCCCTGTGCAGCCCAACCCTTTCCATTTCACAAAAGTGGAAACTGAGCTCCATAGAGTACAAAGTGCAGGTTCGGATCTCCCGCTTGGTGACTATGAACCCAAGACTGGACCCTCATTCTCTCATCCTGTTTTTATTCTTGGAGTGAGGTTATTCCTTCTCGACTCTTCTGATTCTCGGAAAACACAAGCCACCAAAATTGACCTCAGGAAAGCAGTAAATCAAAATAGAACTATCAACAAGGCATAAATCCAAAATGCTATCCAATAATTGCTTTTGAAAGAAACTTTCTCATCCTGGTTCAATTGGTTTTTTTACAAACACACTTGTTCTGATTTCTTTGTTTACAATGAAAACAGCATAACAGTAGATTTGATCTCTTGGCTGAACCAGACTGAGTGAAGGGCCTAGACTTTGTAAATCCTGAAGTTGTGAAGTGGGGAACTTGAAAAAAGCCCAAGTGCCCAGATAACTGAGTTCCTGAATCTTGAAGTGAATTTCTGGTTGACTCAAGGGGAAGTCTTTTTAAATTTTTTTTTAAATTTATTTTTCCCTCCAATGAGCATTCTAGGTTTTGTGGGGAAATATAGTTTATCGATGTTAATTTTTTTCCTTTGCCTAGAGCCATACTTAGGTATGGAGAGTTTGTACTTGTCAGAAGCTCCACGGACCCTTAAATATTTCATTTGGGGGAATCTGTAGGAGGGGTGGGACTTGAGCTCGGATGTGATAAAGATAATGTGAGCTAGACCTGGCTATCGTTCATGGTCTGGGCTTTGCTTTCTTTACCTCATTCTTCACACCTGTATTTGCTGGTTTTTCAGCGCAGTCATTTCTACTGTATTCATGGTTCCCCATGCATCATGTAGTATGCAGTAGTTGTTTCCGTTAGAGCATTTACAAAGTGCTCCATGATCATTTTGTTTACCAAGCTACCATTGAGACAGGCTCAGAGACAGTGGAAATTGCCACACAGCAATTTTTCATTCGTAATCCACACAGACTCCAAGCTGACTAAATCTATATTTAATAAGGAGCCCAATGGATTCATGTGGTGTTCGGGTTAATCAGAAAGGGGAATTATATTGGTAAATTGTTTTTATTCCTGGAGTGAGATTATCCCTTCCTTGACTCCTCTAATTCTTGGAAAATACCAGTGACCAAAATTGACCTAAGAAAAGCAGTGAATCAAAATAGAACTATAAATAAGGCATAAATCTAAAATGCTGTCCAATAATTGCTTTTGAAAGAAACTTCAACCCCAGATCATTATTTGGAGTGATTTTTTTTCTAAGTTTTAGTGAAAATTCCCATTATATATAAATTGTTCTAAAGCAAAGGAAGAAAGCCATTGCAATTGATTTTTCAAGGCTAGCACATTCCTGATACCAAAACCTAACGTAAAAATGACATAAAAAGAAAGCCACAAATCAATCTCACTCATGAATAGTGAGGAGTAATAATTCTAAATAAAATTCTAGTAAATTCAATCTAGTACTATATAAAGAATGATTTACTATGAAAACCAGAACTTATTAAGCAAATTTAAAAACATTTTATTATAGGAAGTATACTAATATAATTGTTAAAAGAAAACAATTATAATAGAACAATCCTTACAGACCTTTAAAACATTTCCTAAAATTGAATGTTCATTAATGATTTTTTAGAAATCATAGATGCTTAATCCCTGACTAGAGGGGATTTTCCTTAATTCAGTATAGAAAATGGAACACAAACCAAGACACAATGCCATTTGTGAGAATGAAATGGGAAAGGCATTCTTAATAAAGTCAGGAACAAGGGAGAGGCTGGCCGTTACCACTGATATTTTATACTGTTTCGAAATTCCTCGTGAATAAAATTGGTGACAAAGAATGAATAGCTTTGTTTGGAAAGGAGTATAAGTGGTATCATTATTTGTGGATTACAGAAATGTCTACCAAGAACAATTGAGCAAATTCAAAATACATTAGGTAAAATTGCATTTATAATAAATTTGCACACATTCCATTTATAATAGAAAAATACTTAGAAAATACCTAGTGAAATAATATTCACAAAATAATAAAAACAATAAGATACACATTATCTAGGAATAAACATATAAAATACTTTGGATTTATTTTGGGGAAAAAAACTATAAACTTCACTGAGTGCCAAAAAAGAAAAATGAATAAAAGAGATATTAATTTGTTGATTAAATATTACAAAATTTCAGCTTCAATATAAACTCAGTGTAATTACACAAAGAATCCCAATATAATTCTAATTTTATTTTAGAATCAAGCTTTGACAAAATGAATCTAAAATATACCTATAACAACAAATGGATACAAATCTTTCAGAAATTTTGAAAAACAGAAAAAGCAAGAGCATTTGTGTTTCACAATATTAAAATATTTTAATTCTAAAATTATAAAATGGTTCCATACTAGTGCATGAATTGACAAACATCTCTGGAAATTGAAACAGAGTTCAAACATTGTATTTGAGAAAATGTAGCATTACAAATAGGTAGGGAAAGTAATTTTTTTCATAAAATGTTTCTCAGATTGTGAATTAACATTTTGAAAAAGTGTTCAAAAATGAATAATTTCATTATCATTAACGAGTGAAAATTTAATATGTATCAGAGATGCAAATGCAAGAGATAAAAAAAATATAAAACTCTTACAAGAAAACATAAACATAAGTCTTCATGACTTTGGACCCTGGCAATGATCCCTTAGGTTTAACACCAAATACATAAACAGGAAGAGAAAAAAATATAGGGATAAAATGGCTTCATTGAAATTTAAAATTTTTATGTTTCAAAAGTGAGAAAATAATCCATGACATCCAAGAAAATACTTTCAAATCATATACCTGATCACAGACTTGTATTAAGAATTCATAAAGAACCCCTTCAAGGGGGCTAGGGATATAGCTCAGTTGGTAGAGTGCTTGCTTTGCATGCACAAGGTCCTGGGTTTGATCCCTATCACCACACACACACACACACACACACACACACACAGAATCCTTCAAGCTGGGCGCGGTGGTGCACACTTGTAATCCCAGCAGCTCAGAGGATGGCGGGTTCAAAGCCAGCCTCAGCAATGGATTGGTGCTAAGCAATTCAGTGAAATCCTATCTCTAAATAAAACACAAAATATGGCTAGGGATGTGACTCAGTGGTAGAATGCCCCTGAGTTCAATCTTCTGTACTCTCCCACACCCCAAAAAATAAAAAATAAACAAAAAAATTCAATTGAACAATAAAGTGACAAATAATTAAATTTTAAAACAGGCAAATATTTGAATAGATCTTTCTCCAGAGAATGTATAGAAATGGCCAATAAACACATGATGTTCAATGTAATTAGTCATTAAGAAAACAAAAATCACAAACACAATGAGGTACAACTTTACACACACTAGCATGCAAAGTAGCCAGTGTTGGTGAAAAGATGGAGCAGAAAACAACTTTGACAGTTCCTCAAAAAGTTACATATAAAATTACCAGACTACCCAACACTTCCACTCCTGAATATATATGCAAGAGAACTAAAAACATATGTGAACATATTAAAAACTTCTCATGCAAAAGAATATTTATATTGGCATTATTCCTAATAACCCCCAAATAAAAACAACCCAAATTTCTATCCAGTGATGAATGGATAAACAACATGTGATATGATACAAAGGAATATTATTCAGTTAAAAAAAAAAGAATGAAGTACTAGCCCATACCAAAATCTGGGTGAACTTTTAAACCACACTAATTTAAAGAAGTCAGACCTAAAAGGACAAATAACATATATGATTATGATTATATGATATGTTCCACATAGGGCAATCTATACATACAGAAAGTAATTGAGTGGTTGCCAGGAGGCAGGCAGGGAGGGTAAAAGAAGTGATTGTTTTTTTCACATTTTTTAATTTGTGCATTATAATTGTAAATAATGGTGGGATTTGTTATTACATATTTGTACATGCACACAATTTGGCAACACACATAGGGTCCAGGTATGATGAGAATGTTCTGGAATCACAGTGATGGTTATACAACTCTGTGAATATATCAAAAACTACTTCATAGCACATTTTAAAGTGGTGAATTTTTGGTATATAAATTTTACTTCAATAAAGCTATTTATTAAACAGCTTTGGAGGTACATTGCCTTTGGTGAATGAAATTGGCAACTTGAAAAGGAAGGTAAGAGTTTGGGGGTTGTGGGATAGTTCAGTGGTAGGACACTTGTCTAACACATGCAAAATCCTGGCATGACATTCTCCAACTCCAACCATTTACCTTTAAAAGCCATATTTTTTTCCCAGCACTGCAAACAACAACAAAAATAATAGTGTTTACAATCACTTGTACATGTTTCCGGACGATTTAGAGGGTGTCTTTCCATAAGTATCAATAACAACCAAATACTTACATCTTCTCACCTATTATTTATATTTAATATTCCATGTAGTCAAATATTTATATCACCGCACCCATATTTTGTATAAGCATGTTCATTGACAAACTGGAAATATTCTGCATGGCTTGTATAATGGATACTGGTTAAACATTCTTGTGTGGCTCTATGTTAGAGCTTCATGTGATCATTAAAATCATATTATAAGAGAATATTTAATGACTCAGTGAAGCTTGTGATTATAATTTTAAGTGAAAAAAAGGCAGCATACAGAAGTTTCTGAACTGAGACCCCACTGTGTGCCTATGAGAGAGAAAAAGAGAGTGAAATTCCACCAGTGATCAATGCATCTCTTAAAATGTGAAAAACAGGCAAAGAGAAGAAAATACACTAGGCACTGTCTTCGTAATACACTAGAGAAGAACTGCTAGATGCCATGTTTTATACTTGGTATTCCACTCACCGTGACTAGTATTGGATTTCCTTTTCCAACTTCATTCAATTCAGTTCAATTAAACAAATATTTACTAGGTACCCACCAGATGGAAGACCTTGTTCCAAGCACTATAGGAAAAGCAGAAATGAATAAGTAAATAGGTAAGATAAAGAGAAGCACTGATCACAGCAAGATCCAAGCCTGATAGGATGACATAAAGATGGGATGAGGGTACTGTATTTGGGGTAAAAATGGGAGTTCATAACCAACTTGAATCTAATGTATGAAACATGATATGTCAAGAGCTTTGTAATGTTTTGAACAACCAATAAAAAAAAAAAAGATGAAATTGCTCTCCTGAGGCCCAGGGAAGGGCCTTGTTCCAGCTTGATCCAGAGTAAAACTAGAGGTGAAGGATTACCTAGAGGATCAGTGAGAGGCTGGAGAGACAGGGAAGGAGGGAACTGGGAAAACAAGCATCAGGGTATCAGAAAACTGGATGCTAATTCTGGAAGGAAAGAGAGAGTCAAACAGGGAGAGCCGAAATCAATTCTCACTTCCCATGATGGACCTCCTAACTGAGAGTTTGTTTCATGGGATGAGTTCTGTTAGCATCTTCAGTGGGAATGGAATGGGTTGACTGTACATAGTATTTTTCTAAAGAGGAGTGCATATGCTTTAGAATGATAATTATTATAAAAAGACAGCTAACTTCACAAGTGGGGCACTTATCTAAATGTGCACATTTATATATTTTTATTTGTTCTAATGAGTTATACGTGACAGCAGAATGCTTTTTGTTTCATTGTACACAAATGGGACACAGCTTTTCATTCCTCTGGTTGTACACGAGGTAAAGTCACACCATTTGTGCAATCATACATATACCTAAGGTAATGATGTCCTTCTCATTCCTCCACCTTCCTACCCCTATACCCCTCCCCTCCCTTGTCTTTGCCCAAACCAAAGTTCCTCCATCTTCCCATCCCACCTTCCCCCATTAAGAATCACCATCCACTTATCATAGTGAACATTTGACCTTTGGTTTTTTGGGGGATTGGTTTACTTCGCTTAGCATAACATTCTCCAACTCCATCCATTTACCTGTAAATGCCATAATTTTATTATCTTTTAATGCTAAGTAGTATTTCATTGTGTATATGTACCACAGTTTCTTTATCCAGTCATCTATTGAAGGGCATCTAGGTTGCTTCCACAGTTTAGCTATTGTGAATTGAGCTGCTATAAACATTAATGTGGCTGTGTCACTGTAGTATGCTGATTTTAAATCCTTTGGGTATAGACCAAGGAGTGAGATATCTGAGTCAAATGGTGGTTCTAAATGCACACATTTATAATAATAGAATCTACTTCAATAATCTTACCAGAGTAGATACTATTATTAGTCCTGTTTTACAAATGAGGTAAATCAGGCATAGATAGGTTAAGCAACTTACCCAAGGTTTCATAACTAGAAAGTAGAGGAATTGGGATTCTAACTCAGGCAACTTGATGTGAAAACCTATGCTCTTATTTCTCTATTATACTATACCAAGTGGTATGTAGAAGTAGTATTATTCTAGGACAGTCTCTCTCTCATCTACTAGCAAATCAATGGACTGGTTTCCATAATAATGTAGAATGGTACTTGGCATCCTGAAATGTGGTCTTTGGAAGATCAGAGCCACTGGGAATCTGTATACCTGTAAAGGATACATGGTGAGTACAGCGGACCGAAAAAGGCTGAAATAAAAAATCCCTTTAATTTTGCTTCACTTGGCATTTTCCAAATTTGAGCTAATTCACCTAGTAAGTGTTTCAGCTAATTTTACCTAAGATTCAAAAAATTAAAGAGTAATGGATAAATGTTGGAGGCAAGCACCATGTCAGTAAAAAAGAAGTGACAGTTAAAAAATAGAAAGTGTGAAAATAGAAAAACTCAAAATCTATTACTCCAGAGCCTTGTGTGATTACATTTCAGGGGCTGAGTCTAATCTGGGTGACTTGGAGAGCATTCAAAGATCCAAATGACACCAAGAATTTAGTGGAAGCAGAAAGTTAGGGACAAGAATGGGTGAACACAAGAATTTGTAGACCTTGAAATTTTCAAGAAATCCTCATCAGAACACGAGATAAGGATGCTTAAATTAATTTTACAGAGATCTGTCCTTCTGGGTCTCTATTAGTGTGTGACTGCAGTGATCATTGGGAGGGTGATCTGAAGAACAGTGAGTGGTGGTGAGGGATAGAAGATTAGGTAGGGGAAGTAGCAGGATTCTGTAGGGTCTTGTCCATGTCAAGGGGCATGGCTCCCCAACCCCCAAAACAAGAGGACACTATTGGAGTATTTTTAGCAGATAGGGGACAAGACCTGTGACCACTCATACTGCCTTGTGAAGTGTCCAGGAGTGGAATCAGGAGGCCCATTTAGGAAGCTATTGCAGTCTGCCAGGTGAGAGATATATAGGTAGAATAAGGTACTGGGAGAAGGGGGGCAGATTCAGGGTACATTTTGGATTTAGATCCAACAGGATCCATTGATGGATGGGAAATTATAAAGTAAAAAAATAAAAGAGAGAATGCTTAGATTTTGAACTTGAAAGAATGGGTGAATAGAGGATGTGTTTACTGAATAAGAAAAACAGAAGAGAAGACTTGGTTAAGAGAAATGAGTTTAGAGGCTGGGGTTGTGTATCAGTGGTAGAGAACTTGCCTGAACCCCCTTGTGCTGAGGGTTCAATCCTCAGCACCCTATAAAAATAAATAAATAAAGTTTTTATGTCCATCTGCAACTAAAAATATTTGTTAAAAAGAGAGAAATAACTTTCACTCATGTTAAGATGAAAGGATTAGCAACCTCTTCAAAGGGAGAGAGGAGGGGATGAGAGGTGTAGGGAGGTGCACTCAACTCAAGGATGGTGTTGTACAGACTGTTTTGCATGACGAAGGATCTGGATTTATTGAGGCTAAAGGATTTGTCTTAGCCTAGCTTGTCAGGAGCAGACTTGATACTGGAACCCAGGTGTTCTGACTTTTTCTATTAGATAGCAGAGGTTGGTGTCTGCTGAAGGGTCATAGACACTAGGCACTGGGCATCAGAGATTTATCTAATCTAACACTTGTTAACAGACCTAGGCCCTCAGAGCATTATCACCTCAAATTAAAAAAAAAATTAGTTGTAGATGAACACAATGCCTTTATTTATTTATTTACTTTTTAAAGTTTGGTGCTGAGAATCGAACCCACTGCCTCATACGTGCTAGGCAAGCACTATACCACTGAGCTACCTAACCCCAGCCCTATCACCTTAATTTTTGGATAAGGAAATCAAGTCTTAGAGAGTTAAGTAACTTGTTCTTTATGCAAACACATTCAGCAAGTGACATTTCTAGATGAATAATCAAATAATCTCAGATCTCAGAAATAATTACGTCCAACTCTCTCCTATTGCTAATCAGGTATGCAGTACCTAGGGAAGTAAAGTAACTTCCTTCCAACTCCTCAGTAGTAGGGCTAAATTTGAATTTAGATTTCATGACTCTTTTTTTCAATGCTTAAAATAAAATAATTGAATGTCTAAATATATTTTTTTCACGTAATTGTTTAAAATGTCATGTTGGAGGGAATTGAATATGTTATTTAAAACCAATATAGGTTGTGTTTCCCAATTTCCCTCAGTTTATTGTATTTCATACTATCCTAGGAGCAGATGAGGGGCTTGGAAGGGACTTTAATAGTATTCGTAATGTCACAGTGTCCACTTCCTAACACCTTCTACTAATGTGTGTCAAAACATTGATTTTGTGATAATCCTTTCCTGTGTCTAATCAGGTCAATAAATTACACTTATAGGTCTGTTAGTCTAGGTCATTCTCCTTCCTTTAACAAAGAGCTTTAGCCATTGTCTCTGTCCATGCATTATTCTCCAATGTTCATTCGCTCCTTCCGAAGCTCACATGGAAGATACACACCATGACTTCTCTTCCACCCCTGGCTGCCATCATGCCTTTGCTGTCTCCAAAGACAATGAACCACGATAGCTACTTCCTTTTACTCAACAGAAAGACATCCTGCTTCTGATCTCTGATTGACCCTCTCCCCCACCCCCCACAAAAAGATATTTAGGAATACCAAAACATCCTGCGGGAATTCTTAATCTTAGGTCACATTTCCAGATTGGGGAACATATTCAATATGCTAGGAAAAAAAAATCACATTCTTCCAATGATTTCCAAATTTCCTTGAGAGTTATCTAGGATAAAGATAAGTTTTTAGGCTTTGCAAAATGAAGATGAAACATTCATATTTAGAACATTAAAAAAATAAATACATTGGGGGTGATTAGAGTACAAATTCTGCTACGGTAATTTCCTATTTAAATTAAGCAGATTAGCTCTCTTTTTTCAAACATGCCACTCAATTTTAGCTTGGCCCTAGTCACAAGAAATGGGGAAAAGAAGTATCCTCCTTTTACAATATGTGCCAACCATATTCTTGGCCACTCAGTATGCTGTTTCCAAATGCTGTTACTTCATCTTTGAGCCATTATCAGCACCAGTGATTAATTAATGGATTATTTACTAAAGTTCATTTCCTTTCTTCTCTCCTTCTGAAAAAGACACAGGGGACAAGTGAGGAAAAGCCAGACATGTGTATTCCATTTGAAATCCATGATTAAAAAGCTTAAAAATTCAAACCAACGTAAAAAACTGTTTTATTTTAATACTCTGGAAGGTTTCAGTGAACTCCATTATTTTCACTCACTATTTGCTTGAATAATTTAGGCAAGAAAGCTAAATTATACATAAAGTGTACAGTTAGAAGAAAAAGTTCATGCACAGCCCTAGGCTATAGCCTTCCCCTAATGATGTCTGAAGTCAGTGAAAAGAACTCGTTAGACTGAGAGTAATTTCTCAGGGTTTAATTTTTTTTTCTTAAAGCAATAATGTTCTTATAAAAATCTGACAAATAGTACACTAAAAGGAAAGCCACAAAAGAGAGCCTCCAGTTGAGGCCTCAGACCCTGTAAACTTATTTAATTTCATATAAAAGTTGGTTTTCTATGCACCACCATAATGATGGTTGGCAGCCTCCAGTGATCTGATTCAACAAGGAAAATACAAGTCGTGATTGAATAGAGTCACTATTTGGCCTCATCAGTATTCTGAAGTAACGGAGTTAAAAGGAGATGCTTCAGGCTTAGAGACAAATCCGAATCTACTGTGGAAAGGGAATCAGCACCCACTCAGTTACCATCGTCTGAACAAGTGGTTGCTGCTTGCAAGGGTATTGTACTTACGGAGCTACCCGTGTCATTAAACATTTACAGATTGACTAAAATGCTCGCATTCCCTTCAAGCATAACAACAGAGACTCTGCTGCAAGATGACAGGAATATCAAAATGGTACCGTTGTCACCTTTGATTTCTGAGCCGCCTTTGTTCTTCTCTTAAATTACACCATTGTAGAACTTGAGGAATCCAGTTCAACCCCTTCATTTTACAGAGGAGGAACTTGAAACCCTGCAAGGTGAACTGATAAGCTCAAGGCTATGCTGCTAATGTGTTTGTTCATTCATCCCCAAATGTTTATACATTTAGAGAGAGAGAGAGAGGAATTATCAAGTAGAGAGATGAGCCACATGTGAAGGTCAAGGGTGGGAACTGGCATGATGTAGTAGGAAGCAAAAAGTGCCAATTATTATCTGGTCACTTCCTAAGCTCCCCAAATTCCCTTAAAATTTATTTTTTAACTTTTGAAAATACTTGTTTATTGCATTCCCCCTCCCCCCCCCCACAGATTTTATGTCCAGATTTTTTTCCCCCATTATTGTACTTCATTAAAGAAGAGGAACTGGCATTCATTTATGCCTGACTGAGTCTGGCCATGTTAATTGTGTAAAGACATTTCCAAGCAAACCTTTCTCGCGTATTATGAAGCTGGCCCTGAGTTAGTGTCACCAAGAATAAAAATAAAAGGGACAAAGTCTAACTTCCTTGTGGAAGGGGAAGTCAGTGAAAAGAAAGATCTCCACCGTTGGAATTTCTCTTCCCGCGGCCGTTTAATTTTGCTGTTCCTGATGTAAAATGGGGTTAGGTCATCTTCCTTGTCTTGACAAGTCTTCAAAATCAACTGGAAAACACATATTCTATAAGCTAATCCCATGACTAGACGAGGTATTAAGTCTACCAGTGGCAGAATCTCTGGCTTTCACTCCTCTGCATCTCTTCTCCCCTCTGTATCTGTTCATTCTCCATTCCCAAGAAGAGGAGCTCCCCCCGGGGTGAGCTTTCCACATCTCTGTTTGGCTCTATATGCTTCAGTGACAATGAAAATCCAACAGAAAATGCACAGAGCCCAAACAATGTGCAGGAAAAGGAGCAGAGGTCATTTCGCACCACAATTGGAGAAGTTCCCATTTCTTTCTAAGACTGGAAGCACTAGGTTGGGGTGGAAGAGACAAAAAGATGGACCTGCTGCTTGTCATGATTCCCATTTACTGTGATTATGTTTTGAAAAGTGTTTTCCTACTAAAAAAATACATTTCCCAGTCATTTCCACAAATAGCTTTTTTTTTTTTTTTTTCAAAGATCTGGGTCATCTTCGAGATCAGAGGTTTAGAAGCTCTTCCTTGTTGCAGTGATATAAACCATGCACATCATTTCTTCATTACAAATCCCATTTTCTGCTCTTGCCTGGCAGTGAATTTTGCTGGTAAGGATGAGGATTGTAGTGAGGACAGTGTCTTTGTGAGGTGAAGAGTGAGGAAGGGAAGGGGTATGTAACTATCAAAATCAATGGGCACCATCTCTTCATAAAGATTACCTCCTGGATTTGGCCATAATGGACTTCAGGAAGTTTTGGCTGCAAGATTCCAGTGGAATCTTCTGGGAAAGGATTCTGAAGAGTTATGGAAAGAAAAGAAGTCACAACGCCAGTTGGTCAGAAGGAAAGGATAATTGGGACAACAGTTATCACTTAAGGGGGTTTTCTCCAAAGCAACCTTTGTTTTCCATGTTTGTAGATCATTCTAATCCATATGGACCCCAGAGGCAGAATGCTGAAGCAGGTGTTCCCTCCTGCAGGTCCTGCAATTAGAGGATTTTCATTTTTCGTAGAGCTTAGTGAGGTCCAACGCGCAAGTTAGGTGTGCTAGATTGGTGGTTGCCCTTGAAACACAAGTCTTGGAGAACTATAAGCAATCATTTGGTGAATTCTGCTTAGGCATGTTAGTGATGAAATGTTTGCTGTAATTACCAGGCAATCAATACCATCCTGGAAAGACCCAAGTTAAAGGTAAATTTCTCTTATTTTGTGTTTTACTGGAAATAGACTTTACCTCTAAACTCTTGTTCAGTCTTAGGGAGATGGAAGAAGAGGCTGTGTGTGCTTTCTTTATTGCTCTTCTTGCCTTGGGTTCCAACTTGGTTTCTGGTTTGGGGTGATCACACTCTCCCTTTGACTAAAAAAAAATGTGAAGTGTCCGACATGCTTCCGGAAGTTGTTGACAGGGAAGCCCCTGTGGGCTGCAACAAGGAATTATTTTGGAGGCCCAACATGATCGGAACAGCATTTCCTCTGCCACCTCTGCTGGATTTTGTCACAGATCTCAGGTACCAAGTAGACTCGTATACTTTCTTTGTCATCATAGCTGCACACCCACTCAACCAGGGAGGCTTCTTGAGGATAAGGGAGTGATAGTTGTTAGATTAGCCCAGCTACTCAGATGGAGCAGGGAATCGGGCCTCTCCTGGCACCTGTTCGGCTATTCTGTGGCAGTTTCTTAGCATTCTATCCTGCCTTCACATTTCTTTGTCTTCAGAACCAAAGTCCTCAGTTCCATAATAAATCTGGGTCACACAAGTTTTTTGTTTTTTTGTTTTTGTTTTCAGTTGCCCTCAGAAGTGCTCCAGAATTTTGCTCTCAAATGTTCTGAATGTTATTGCATCATCCACTCAAGCAACTTGGGCCAGGGGACTATTTTCTGATGTTGATCGATGAGCAGGGAGCATGTGACCTGTCCCCAGTACACTTTTAATGGAATCTCTACTTAAGTAGAATATGGTGGTTGGTAAGAGTGCAGGCTCCTTGGGATTAGATCCTGCCTCTGCCTGGCAGCACCTCTCAGATCTTCACAGTTAACTTGTTTCTCTCTGATTTATTTTCTACAATAGTAGAAAGATAGTGATAATGATAGAGCCTAGTTTCTAGGGATGTTTTGAAGATAACTTGGGCATTAATGCATAAAAAGTGTTTACAGACAATGCCTAGCACATAAAAGTTACATACATATCAGTCATTATTATTAATATTTGTAGATAGTGAACTCTTCCATATGAATTACATCTCTTGGTCATACCTTGTCAAACAGGGGTTGGGTAATTGACCCGGGTGGAACATCTGTCAAGCGCCCAATGTTTTATGACTTATGTGACCTAGATTGGAAGAAACAAATTGGGCCATCAGAGTAGGGTCATCACAAGTTATGAAATAAGCAACCAAAGACCTGGGCAAACTAACCAAGAGGCTGAGAGAAAAGATAATTATAAAGACTCAGGATGGGGCAGGTAACATGGTCCCAAGGGAAAAAAATGAAGCTTTGAGGAAGCTTATTGGTCAAGAGTGGAGAATGAGATGCCCTTGGGTACAAGCACATACACCTATACTCAGAACCTCGGTTCCCATAAACTTTTTATGTCTACCTCAATTCTATGCATAAACAACTCTCACCTCCCCCATCCCCTTATTTGGAAGTGGCTGGAGTGAGTCTTAGGGCCTCACAGTCTCACACACACACACACACAAAAAAAAAAAAAAAAAAAACCTACTAAGAACTAACGTACTTCTGCCAGCAGATGACACGTGTTGGGGGTGGGGTATGATAAAAGACGACACTGGGATACAAGCAGAGGCCAGTTGTGAAAGCCTGCTTAATTCTTCTTCCAAAAGTCACTGGAGATGATTGAAGGACTTCAACAGGTGAGTCATGTCCTATCAGATGGCATTAGTTCTGTAAGATCATCCAAGCAGCAACAGTAATGGTACATTTGAAGGGCAAGAAAGACCAGAGGAGGAGGCTTGTCAAAAGACTCTGGGCATAATCTAGGTAAAACCTAACCAAAACCTGAACTAAGGTAAGTGTAGAAATCCAAAGAAAAATATATAGATAAAGGGTTATGAAGAAAGAGTGACTTGCTGTGGGACATGGGGAAGCAGCTGAAGTGTAGGCAAGATTTCTGATTTAAATGTTCAGATAGATGAATTAGAAAATAATTTGGGAGTAGGGGCTGGGCATGGTGACGCACACCTGTAATCCCAGGGGCTTGGGAGGTGGAGGCAGGAGGATCTTGAGTTCAAAGCCAGCCTCAGCAATTTAGTGAGGCGCTAAACAACTCAGTGAGACCCTCTCTCTAATAAAATACAAAATAGAGCTGGGGATGTGGCCTAGTGGTCAAGTGTCCCTGAGTTCAATCCCAAGTACTGCCCCCTGCAAAAAAAAGAAAGAAAGAAAGAAAAGAATAGAATTTGTGAGTAGAAATGGAGAGGATTGCCTTTGCCAATGCTGAATGTGAGACACCTGTGGGAAATCTAAGTGAAGACATCTGAGTGCATGTGGATATGTAATATGGAGCCCCACAAAGACCCTTGCATGATAGATCTAGGGACTTGGAGGATAGAAGTGGCACTTGAGATTAAGGTTTTGGATGACATCTTTCAGGGTGAATCTAAGTGGTTAGAAGAAAGTGCCAAGTTTCTAGTTTGGGGAAGACCAACACATAGGGGGCAAGCAGAGGAGCCTTCCCAAGAATCCAGGAAAAAGTGGACAGAGAAATGGAAGAGACCCAGAGTAGAGTATGTAAGCAGGGGATTTAGGCCCCAAGAAGGGAAGAAATTTCAAGGTGCACAGAATGAATCAGCAACATCGAGTGCAGAAGAAAGTTGGTGTAAGTTAAGGAACCATCCATTGAATGTGGCAGCCGGGAGATTATTAGGAATCAAAGCTAAAAGATTGAGAACAAAATAAAGACAACAATAGGTGAAAGTAGGAAGGGAAGAGAAAGTTAATTATAACCCAACTGTCAGAGAAAGAAAGGTGAAAAGAATCTGGGGCCAAATAAAGGCCATTTCTTTGCTTGTGTGTTTAATCCAGAATAGACATGGCATGCTTTGAATTAAGTCAGAAAAAAAGAAGTTAGTGATACAGGATAAAGGGGGCCGGATGGATCCAGCTAGGTCCTGCAGGGGCAGGAGAATACAAGGTCCCTGTCCAGGTGGAAGGATGAGCCTTGCACAGAAAGAGGGCTAATGCTACCATGGAAACAGCAGGAAATAAGGCAAAGACGGAAGCCAGTAAAGATGAGTCGTGGTTGTGAATTCAGCAAGTTGAGGGGAGTTTGTGTTTGACGATCTGTTTCTCCTAAGTGTGGTAGGAAGCAAGAACCTTTGCTGAAAATAAGAGGGAAGGCTCTGATACAGGGGATTTGGAGAGAAAAAATAGAGAGAAAAAAAAAAAAAGAAACGAAAAACATTGTAAGGGCCAGAAGAAGGACTGAGCAGGAAATATAGGACCAATTAAGCCAAGTTGAGTCTGAAAAGCCATTGGTGTATGTATGGTGATGCCAATTCATGTGATGGTTTGATCACTCCAGCAGTAGTCCACATGCAAGTGTGGGAGGAAAGACACCAGAAAACTGGAGGTTGCAGGACAGGTTTGATGGAGAAGCATGATGAATGATTTATGTTTCAAAGAGGTAGAGATGAGTCCAGAGGGAGGTCTCAGCTCGATGGGGAAATGAAGGAGGGTTTGGGCTGGGAGCTCTCGGGAAGTGGGATGTACCACCCCCCCCCCCAAAAAAAAAAGAATGGAAAAAAATTGAAGGAACCAAGTTTGTCATTTCATGGGATATCCGAGTTTAAGATTTCAGAAATAAAACAGTTAATTATTGCCAAAACCGAGCCCAAGGATAGGTCTCCCACTTGAGTCAGAGATTTTTCTATTCCTGGAAAGCCCTGGCTTCTCTGAAGAGACCTGGCGCCATAACTAGATAACCAAACTTGTTATAGTCTGGCATGGATGGTTGCCAGGTTTATTCTCTTTTGTCCCTGTGGTTCCAACCAAGGCTGGAAAAGATGGGGAAAGTTTAATCACACTGTTCTTCGGAGTCCATGGCAAGGCATTAATAACTTGCTGTGATATTAGCAGTTTTACATCTTACACTGGCATTGTTTTGTCACATTAGTTTAATATTGCCATCATGTAGCTCAGCATTAATGGGATACAAAAGTAAAAATTACATGTGCACTTTTCATATTGTTATATTGAAATTTAGTGTGTATATGACACTAATACTATTCAAATTCCATAAAATACACTGTTCCCAACAAAAAGACATTTTACTGTTATGTTAGAATAAGAGTGCAGATCACTACATTTCCAGAACCATGCAGTGGAGGCAAAAGGAATAAAGAGACTGACGTTTATGAGCCCTGGGGAAGGAAATATGACAATGGGTTCCATGCATGAAGCCCCACATTCCACTTTTTGTTACCTGCAATAACAACACTCCTCATGGGCCAGTTGCAATAGGACAAGTCAGTAAACTTTTTCTCTAAAGGGTCAGCTAGTAAATACTTTTGTCTCTGAGGATCCAGTTGGTCTCTGTAGCAACCATTCAAGTCAGCCCAGAGAGCACCAAAAGAACCATAGGCAAAATGTTGATGAATGAGTGTGGCTGTGTACTGACCAAACTTTGTGGATGGATGCTGAAATTTGAACCTTATGTAATTTTAACAGAATGAAATAGCATTCTTCTTTTGAGATTCTTTTTAATCATTTTAAAATGAAAAAAAAAAAACACTCTTAGTGTGCAGGCCATGCAAAAACAAGCAGATTCCAATTTGGCCCATTTTGGTCTTAGTTCTCTGACCCCTAATTTAGAAGGCTATGAATCTAGAATTGCCTGCCAACCTTTGGTGGATCCAAGCTTTCTTGCAAAACTTATGTAGGCTAATGTGTACATTCCCCAAAGTGACTTTGAGAGGGAAGATACATATTATATATATATATATATATATATATATACATATATATATATATATATATAATTTTAAAAAATATTTTTCCATTTCCTCACCTCCCTCCCACAAAGAGCTAGCTTCGGTTGACCTTCACAGTGCTCTGATCCCTGGCCAGAACATCAAAGGAGGCATGCCATGACCTTCTTTGTCAATAATAAAAGAACATAATTCTTTAACTTAGACCAAATCTTTAAAGGCCCTTCCCTTTACATTTAGTAGCAAAATATTTCTCAAGCATAAGGCCAGACTTATGCTAGTAAACACAATAGATTCCTCTATTGAAATGGCACCTGGCAATCAATGTATGGTTAATAGAAGAGGCATGTCATCTTGTACCATCTTTCCCCAAGCAGCAGATTTTTTATTTTGTTTTGTTTTTGTTTTGTTTGACTTGGGACTTTTATCTTTTTGGATTGGAACTGACTTTGAAATTTCCAAGTCCATTTGTCTTCCAGTTCTTTTTCTTAGAATGAAATGCTATTACCAGTAGGGTTCAGCATCTAGCTCAACAGCAAAAAGCCCTTCTGAGGTTTCAGAATACTTCCCAGAGCTTTTCTTTTCCTATTATAGTTTCCATTCATTGAGGTCTTGAACACTGTCAAATCGTCCTGCCGGTTGCCTGCATTGCAACTGTGCAACATCATGGAGGATAAGGTCACCTGCTGCCCCAAGGCCATTGGTTCATTCAATTTTTAACATCCTAGTCACCCCAATGGATCAATTTCAGACTCTATCCTTGCCAACACCAATATGAGCAGGATCTTCAAATAGCATGGATTTGTTTCTAATTGAAAGAGGAATAAAATTCAGAAGTTGAACTAGAAGTAGGACTCATCTATGAGCCGTGCCCATTTCTCCACAGCGCCCCTGTTTAGGAACAAGATGGTTCTATCCCAAACACTTCACTGGATAAACTTTCAAGAGGCCCAAGAAATGGTATTATTGATATTCTCTCATTATTTAAAACATTTATGTTACAAAAGTATTATTCAAATTGAAATCTCATTTTCAACACCATGTATGGTCAATATTTGACCACAGCTTTCCCTACACAAACCCAGGGCAATTACTGCTCATCAAGTGAAACTTAGTATGTGAGCCTGGTTGTACCCGACACAACGACACAACAGTCCATGAAACCACTGGCAACTGGCCAGTCCAGTTCAGTCCCTGGACTCTATTTTTCTTTCATTTTGTGATTCCCTATAAACAGAGTACCACCATCCAAAGCACATAATGTTTATCTGAGCTCTGATATACTAATCCATACTGCATTGTACAAAACTTCTACTAATAGAAGACTCTCATAGAAGAGTCCTTTAAACACTCTCTTTTTATGACAAGTAATAGTTTAGCACTAAAATGATCTACAGCCATTGCTGGGACTCAACCCTACAGGAATAATAATAAGTGCACCTAAAGATGCAAGCACACCATTGTGAGAGCAAAAAGTATGAGACAATTTAAATGTAAAATAGGGGAATAATTAATCAGTATGATAATTTCATGTAGGATAAGAGAATATAGCCATTAAAATGAGGAAAAGCAATTTGCGTTGCTCCCAAAAGAAATGTGTTGGTGGTCGCACCTGCAACCGCCAAGCTCCAGTTGAAGGAAAAGGGGTAAGTGAGGAGGTCTTTCTACCATGACCCGTACAAAGCAGACTGCCCACAAATCCAGCGGTGGTAAAGCACCCAGGAAACAACTGGCTACAAAAGCCACTTGCAAGAGTGCACCCTCTACTGGAGGGGTGAAGAAACCTCGTGGTTACAGGCCTGGTGAAATTAGACCTTATCACACTGAACTTTTACAAACTCTCCTTCCAGTGTCTGGTGCCAGACAGGACTTCAAAATGTATCTGTTTGCAGAGGGCAGTCGATAGCACTTTGCAGAAGACAAGTGAGGCCTATCTGATTGGCCTTTGTGAAGACACCAACCTGTCTGCTATCCATGCCAAATGGGTAACAACTATGCCAAAAGACATCCAACTAGCACGATGCATGTGTGAAGAATGCGCTTAAGAATTCACTCTGACGGGAAACACTTCATTCTCAAAAAAATATTTTTTCCTTCTTCTTCCTGTTATTGGTGGTTCTGAATTATATAAATATATAATATATTATATATATTTAATATATAATATGTTAAATATAAATATATATTTAATTTTATATATATATATATATATATATATATATATATATATATTCCCCCCCAGGTGCTCAAAAGGTATCTAAACATATGATTGCAAGTGGAAAAATGGGGGATAGAAATTCAGTATTGGCCATCTTTCTATATTCATTTGTGTGTGAATTTTTAATATAATTGTGGGATATAAAGCGTGAATGCAAGTCGAAATGTTTCAGTGAACATTTGAATGTTTCAGCAGTTCAACATTATAACAATTATAAATATAAAACTGTTAAATTTTTCTGGACAATACCAGCATTTGGAGTTTTTAAAAAACAAGTAAATTTCCTATTGACAGCAACTAAATGGTATTTTAGCATTTTTATCATACAGTAGATTCCATCCAAGTATAGTGATACTTTTCTGAGTTGGCCTACATGCAAGTACCTGTTTTTAATGTAATCTGTCTTCTGTGCTGTCCCTGTAAGAAATATGTGCTGATGAAATTTAGATTAAAAATACATATGTGTGTGAATGTGTTTGTATACAAAGGTATGTTTGGTATAATTCCATCAAAAGAAAAGTATTTGAAAGATGATACAGAAAATCATAAGGAATGGTAATTCTTGCTGGGTGCAGTAGCATACGCCTGTAATCCCAGCAGCTCAGGAGGCTGAGACTGGAGGATCACAAGTTCAAAGGCAGCCTCAGCAAAAAGCAAGGCACTAAGCAACTCAGTGAGACCCCATCTCTAAATAAAATACAAAATAGGGCTGGGATGTTGTAGCTCAGTGGTCAAGTGCCCATGAGTTCAATCCCTAGTACCAAAAAAAAAAAAAAAAAAAAAAAAAAAGAATGGTAATTCTTGGGGCCCAAGGTAGAGGAAGTGTCAATCCAAGACTTTTCTTTTTTTTTAAAAGCAGTCCTATGGGTGTATCCATTTATGAAAAGTATACCACTAGAATGTGTACGTTCCACTACAATAACTCTTACCAAAAAAAAAATGTAATAATAATTAAGTGGAAGTGGGAAATGAATAGAGCTACAGATGATAGAAGAATGAACAAAGTGATAATTGTTGAAGGTAGAAAATATACATAAGGGTTCATTAGAGTCCTTGATTTATTTTGTATATGTTTAATTTTTTCTTCAAGAAGAATATTTATTTTCAATTTGTTATTTTACTTGTTCATATTTATGAGGTACAGCATGATAATCTGATACAAGTACAAATTTGTTTGATCAAATCAGGGTAATTAATGTTTTCCCTCATCATCACTGGAGTTTAGGGTCCTCAAGCTTCTTTCTTACATTGACTGTGAACTATAGTCACCCCACTGTACTGTAGATCTTAGAACTTTCCCTTCAATCTAACTGTGCTTTGGTACCCGTCATCCAACCTCCTCTGTCTCCTCTCCCCACCACAGAAAGTTTATTTTTTTTTAAATAAAGTTGTATAGTGCCATGGAGATTGTCCTAGGGGCCCATGAACAAGGGCTTATTCGAGAAGTAGCCTTTGAAACCAGCTCAAATAAATAAATGAACAAAAATTCTTAAAACGGCGGGGAAAGAACATTGGTATATTTTTGTCATCTCAAAGCAATCACAAGATTATTGCAGGTTTCCCTATTCAGACCTTTAAGAAAGACAAATAGAAACAGACAGATCCAAATATCTGCAATTCTCTTTTTAACTAATACATAGAATTTCAAAACTGTAACTTGCTTTTAGTTAGATGGTATGTCAGTCAGCAGGCTTTAGACCAAATTCTAGACCATTTGAATCCATTGTGAAGAGACATCATAATTTATTGTACCCTTGCACTACCAGAGAATTCCCCTGGCCTGCTTGTTTTTTGACTTGGGTCCAGTTGTTGAAGGACAGATGATCGTAATAGATCTTTAAGCAACCAAAAGACCTATGTGATATGCAGATGCTCTTCAGAAAGAAACGTGAACTTAGATCACTCAGAGCATCTCACCAACGGGAAGAGGAAGGGACTGAGGCTTTTGGAGGATGAGGGGTGAGGAATCAGATAGGTGAAGACAAGGGACCAGGGACCATTTTTTTTTCATGTTCCAGCCGGGTCCCTTCCCGTGATGGGGTTGAGCAGGTGCAAGGGGGTGTCATGGGGGATAGAGAAACTGATTACAGGAGCAGCAGAATTACAGAGGTGGATCTGGGGTTCTTTGATTAGGCCTTGGCCCAGCAAAAAGGACTGACTGTGGATGACAGGAAATGTTCATTGTCATATCACCTGGACATTCAATATGAAGAAAGAGTAGATCCCTATCAAAAGAGCAAAGGTAAAGTTTACAGTGTTTGTTTGTTCCAGAGGAGGGCAGGATACTTCCAACATCCTTCAGGGCCTCGGAGTATTGAATCCATCCTGTCCATTCTGGAGGGAGAATATATCTCTGATAGTGTGTTTCAATGTTATGACCACAGACTTGGCTCTGTGTCATGTCACCCCAGCCTGTCCTGTGGAGATGAGCGCTGGGGCTCTTCCCTACAGAGCCAGGTGGGTGTGGCCTGATCCTCATTGAGGATGGCCAATCCCTGAGAAGGAAGATTTCCCAGTTACAAAGAATTCATTCATCCTTTGAAAGCCCACAGCAAAAGAGTAGACTCATCATATGAACATATGGCTGATCATAGGACAACACGTTTATGTCCTGACTCCTTATTAATTGTGCCCCTTCATTTTTAGCTATCAAGTTAGATAATAAATTAGATGATCACCCTAACTAAAAGTTGTTCTATTCCAAGTCTAGTTTTTTGTGCTTAAATTCTAACTGCTATAGCATAATTTAATCACAATTTAATGGAAAGCCCAGGATCTCCAGCTACTTCAGGGGACAGTCTGGTCCAAAGTGACATTTTCAATGCGAGGAGCAGAGTTGAATGGGGCAGAAGAAAAGGTATATTTGGATAGGGGCTTGAAAAACCATCTCAAAGAAAATGCTTCAAGGAGAGGAGAAAGTGTCACAGGCAAAGGGGACATGAAGGCAGATGCTCAGAAGTGAGGAATAGCATTGAAAACTTTGGGACCCTGAGAGGTGAGAGAGTGGCTGCAGGGTAGAAAGCAAGCTGGGTGGATGAGCCCAAAGAAAAGAGGTTGGAGAGGGAGGCAAGTTCAGGTTCACTAGGTCCCTTTGTTCCTTGCTGGGGAGTTTTACTTTTATTTCATCGGACATTGGAACTGAAATCTGCTGAGTCTGTAGAAAAATCCAGGAAAAGCTTTGAAAGCTGACTTATTCAACCCAAAAGTTGTCATCCAATTAAGAAAATATAAATATGGATGGGGTATTCATGGCATTAAGAAACCATCACTACTTTTATATGTATCAAATAATATATCTGACATTTACTTTGAAATACTCCCACAGGAAAAAATAAAGAAAAAGAAAAAAAAAGAAAGAAAGAGGATGTAAATATTGAAAAACAAAGTGGATGGAATAAAAGGAAATGTTGAGGGCTGTTGAATTTGGAGGGTAGGCTTCAGGGGATTGATTTCTTGTGTTTTCTACCTTTGAGTTTAAAATTGTCATAACAAGGAGCTAATAAAAATAAATCTATGCTCCCCCGAGTCTCACACTGACCTACTAAATCAGAATCTCTATGTAATAGGATGAGATTTTAGAAAAATTCCCTCTGTGGTGATGGAGGTGTTGGATCGAGGGGTGATGGGAGGCAGGCTGGGGGATTATCTGAAATGCCAAGACAATTGTCCAGGAGTGAGACAACAGGAGGTTGGACCAAGGTAGTGAGGTGGTGAGCAAGGTCACTGCAGACAAGACCCAGTGTCAGATGAGACAGAGATGAAGGTGACTCTTCCCCAAGTCAGTGACCGAACGCATAAGAAACACAGAAGGAGCAGATTTGAATATTGAAAACTAGAGAATTCACAGTTTTAGTTTTTCCAAGTATAAAAAAAAAAAGAGGCACTTCCATTAATAGCATTTTCTTTTTCCCCTCACTTTTCTTCTTATTAAATTCCCCTCGACACTCAAAATGTACGCAAATAATAACAATTTTTCTTCTCCGTCTTCCAGGAATGTGTCTTTACTCAGGGTTTTCAGCAGATCTGCCTTCGAGTTAATTTGATCTAATTCACTATTTACAGAGGCACGTACCCTTGACCTTCTGGTGTCTCCAGTGCCTTTTGTGGTTTTTTTCTCTGCCTTTCCCCACTATCCTATCATTCTTGTTATTAGAGAATAAGCAATAGGTAAAGTTTTTCAGGAACCAAACTGTAGTGTCTTTGTGTCTTTTGAATGGTCTCCTAAATGTGGAAGTGTATGTAGCCAGGAGCTTGGAAACCAAGATCTGTTCTTTAAGCATTTTTATCTTTTTTAAAAACATAATTTCCCTTTTTTTTGTTCAGTTGTAAGAATCTGAGGCTGAGACAAGACATCTTTTAGGAAATCCAGTTAAACCCTGGCTTTCAAACAACTAGGTTTAGATATGCCCACGGGACCTAAGGAAGCAGCCGGCCAGCCTGTCCTGTGCTGGGAACCTGTCTGGAGACGGGGTCTTTCCTGTAATCTTCACGGACTCTTTTCAGAAAGCCATATTTCTTCCAAGTCTTTCTTTTCATCCTTGTCTGAACCTGCCTTCATCTTCCTAATGGCTAATTAAAAAATTACAACCCAGAGCATTAAATAGTCAACCCCTTCCCTGCTGTTCTCTGTTTAATTTCTGAGTCCTCAAGCAAAATGTCTTAAGAAGAATTAGGAAGAGCCACCATTCTGCTTGTAAACAGCATGATAAACAGCACACTAGTGGGGAGGACTTTATTCTAATGAGTAGCCCTTCACTTCAGGGTGTGCTTACATTGTTTGCTTTTTTTCCCTCATTTGTTTGTTTTGCAATACTGGGGATGAAACTCAGGGTCTCATGCATGCTAGACGAGTACTCTACCGCCAGCCCTTTTTAAATTTCATTTTGAGACAGGGTCTCACTAAGTTGCCCAGGCTGGACTTGAACTCATCATCCTCCTGCCTCTGTCTTGCAAGTAGCTGAGATCACAGGCATGTACCACCATGTCTGACTTCTTCATTTTCTTCCTATTCTAGAAAAATAGAGTTCAAGGTGTCAGATGTTCCCCCACGTTATGAGTCTTCACTCATGCATGCTTAAAGAACGTTGTTGAGTATGTGTGCATGCATGTGTGCGTGTTTGTGTGTGTGTGTGTGTGTGTGTGTGTGTTTCTTCTTCCCAGTTGCCTGCTGTGGGAATCTCATACACCAAAGCAACTATGAGTTTTTCAGCTCACAATTATTTCTTTTTAAGTTAGGAGTCTAAGCTTAATGAAAACTCTTCCCCATTCATGACATGCACACTTAAGCTGCTGCTCCTATTCCATTTGCAGAGGGAGAGAGCTTGGAGGGCAGTGTCTAAATAATCATCAACACAGTGCTCTAGTCAGATTTGTTTATACATTATCTTAACACTCGATTACATATTTTAAGAGGACAAGAGTTTAAAAGCCGGAATCAGACATAGTTGACTTGGTCTATTTTAGAATGTTCTTCATCAATTGTTTTTTTCTTGTGATTATACAGTTTTACTTTATCATCCCTTTGATAACAATTTCTGCATGAAAATTGACTTTATATTTCATTTTTCCCGTCTGTTATCTTAGCGGCATTCATACGCAAACACCCTTTGTGCAGCGCTGGTAATATAACTGATCAGGCGAAGCTGCGCCATAAGAAATCAAAACCATAATAATGTCTTTGGGTTTTGCATTTTAAATACTGCGTTCATTGTTGCACTGAGCTTTCTGATCCCTTTCCAGACATTACGGAGATTACCTTTGGTAATGCCTATTTCATTGTACTTTGATATAAAATAATGTGTGTCATAAATCATCTGGGCGACTGTCATTAAACAGGAAAGCACCTACTTATGATATGTAACAATTTGCTTTTCTAATTTGAAGAAGATTGAGGCATTTTAATTATGGAAGGTCTTTGTAAATGAGACTGGAATTCAATATAAAAGTGTATTCCTTGTGGAATTGTAGGTTAGACATAATCAAATCCGTATTCATTAATTTTACATTATTTTTTTGCAAGTGCTAAATAAAAACATTCATAGGAGGCTTTCCTAACGAAAGCCTTATGCTTTTGTTACCATTAATCTGAGAAAAAAGTTATGCTGACTTATTTAAGAAAAGAGGCACGAGAGACTCAGTTGGTTATGCAGGTTAACTGGCAATTGTGCATTTAAGACATTTTAAAATTTAAAACTGGGAGAGGCATTGCCTTAAAAAGTTGAGACAAAGAAGAGGCGTAAAGAGACAAGGGTGTGGGGGGAAGCTATTTAAAAGGATCGGTCTGCTTCATAGTATTAAGATTGTGTCCATTTGGGAGAGAATGGGGCTTGGTGCCTTCTCAATAAAGAACAATTGAAAATTATTGGAGCCCCTCTCTTTAAAGGTGATCAGATCTCTGAACACAGATGTTGCAGCATGATTTAAAATCAGGAGAGCTCTTCCAATTGTTTAGAACATTGATTTTTTATGAAATGGATTTCCACATTGTATTTCTTCAGTCACGAGGTCATTACGGAGACTTGGAAACTATGGTGCTTCCTTCTGAAACTAGCATTTTGTTTTCCTTTGGTCCCTTTCCTTTTCTCCCCTTCTGCACTTTTCCCCCACTTAATAAGTTTCCTAGTTCCCCTTGCTGCTGGGATAGACACATCATTCTTTGTTCTTGCTCATAAATCACTCTGTGACCAAGGAACCAGGAAGTTATTAGGGGTGAGAGGAAGGTCAGGTCGAAAATTCAGATTGATCTAAACTATTCTTGCAAAAGAGCACTTTACCTACCTCAAATCCAAAGCAAAGCACCAGAGCAAGGCTATTCCAACACCACTTTTAATAATACCTCACAAGAGGGGAGATGTCATTAGCTTCTACAGACAGTGTTATAACCATTCATAGGAAAACTATGAAGTTGTCACCCGTTAAGTATTTAGTTACAGTTGTATTTGCACACTATTCCAAACATGCTGCCTTCCTTTTTTCCTCTTTTTTTTTTTCTCCCATTCTCTCTTCCCCTCTTTGTCTTTTATTAATACGGATAGCCGAAAAGGAAATTCTAGAATGCACGGTAGAGGCTGATCAAATCAGAAAGGGCATCTTGTAGTTGGGAACCCTACATGTTTCTCTCCATGTGTTAGATATTGGTCTTGTGTAAACACACACACGTGCTTGCACATACACACAGAGACTCTTGTGCAAACTAACCAGGGAGGCAATAAGAGATAATTACCTCAAGGACTGTAGTTTAAATAACTAATTCCATTTCTCCATTCCTTAAAAAAGTTCCCTTCCTCTGGCTCTGCTGTCCTCTGTGTCGGTTAAGGGCGGAAGCAGTATTCCATGTGTTTTGTAAAAAGCTTTATCAAAGTGAATCGAACAAAATATTAGGTCTCCGTCAGCCTGAACGCACACCTGCCACACACGAGGTTTGTTGGCCTTTCATGCACATCATAACTTGATTCTAAATCTAAAGGAACAGGAGAAGCAATAGAGCAAAGCTATCCAGATGTTGCTCAGTCTGTTCGATTGTAAATTTTAAAAGAACCAGCTTTCCATCCAGATTTTAGTGCAGTGGGAACTATATGAAAATTCCAAGACATACTGGTTTATTGAAGTGTCTGGCCATTTCTATATGAATTTTGGAACAGATGTACTGAGGTAGGCAATAAAACTGTGATAATAAGGAACATTTCCACATCAACTCACTAACCTACTAATCTGTAATGAGGACCAAAACTCCGCAGTGGAGGAGGGAAGGGGATTTTCATTATTACTTTTTAAAAACTCGGTGTCAATTATGCAAATTCATCCTTGACTTTGGCTTTGGTCAAGATTTGCAGGTATGGGGGAAACATTGGGGACTGACATGCTTTATTCAGAATTTCAGTTTTAATTTTTTCAGCCAATAAAAATAATATAGGAACATGGTATGGTTCTGTGATTTTATCTTTATAAAAGTTTGTGATCATTTTATGATAATATGCAATACCCAAGAAGCCCCAGTCACATGCTTTGGAGTCCCTTTGAATTTCAGTTTGTGTCTGATTCTCAGAGCCACCACAAGAAACAGAGTATCCCACTCCAAGAGCTGGGGGTATGGTTTGGGCATGCTTCTGGTAACCAACACTTCCAGATGGACAAGAAAGTGCACCACCTTGATTGACTGTTCTTGCTGCCTTCTCATTCCTATTCATATCCCAACCCAATGACTCCTTCATCTGAGAGCATTCCAGGATGCAGTTTCAGGAATGGGCCCCTGGGATTGTAAATACAGAATCATGTTTTCTGCTTAGCCCCTTTCTGTCCCTTTCTGGGATCTGCAAAGCAGTATGCAATGAGAGATTTGGAACTAATGGGGCTTCCCAGCAGTCCTGACCAGTTCTTCCTTGCTAGACTGACTATAATTGAGACATCGCCATTAGAAGGAACATAAAACAATTAAACAAAAACACAAGTGGAATGCAACTATTTGGTAGCATATGGGTTTTTCATTCTTAGCTCTTTCTCTACTAACCTGTGTGATTAGAAATCAGATTTTTTTTAAATGAATAATTTCACTCTGATACTACTAGGAAGAGTACAGAGACTTGGGAAGCAAAGGAAACATTCTGTGGGAAAAAGAAGGAAGAGGAGGAAGGTTTGTGAAAGATGCAGGCTGTGACCTCAGGAGAGGTCCTGAAGGACTGGGCTTGGGGAGGAGAACATGGTGGAGCATGTCATAGAACACGGTGAAGCACAGTTACAGAGGTGTCCTCGGCCTCAAAGCCCTGCTTCTGGGAAATAGTAAAGCTACTATGGACTCATTTGCTCTTCTAAGGAATTGAATATTTTTTTTTCCCCCTAGCATTACTCCATTTCCCCAAAGCATGTTTTGTTTGTCTTTATTTCTTATTTTACTATAACGTGGTGGTCACTGCTCACTTCATATGTTTCCTGTTCCTTGTTTTGAAAGAGTCCTGCAGCCCCCAGGAAAGAGCAAAATGGCCAATAACATGAGGAAGCAATAGAAGCAAAAAGAAGAAAATATGTGAGTGGCCTCCATTTATGGGGAAAAATCAGTTCTTTTCTCTGAACAGAGTTTCTTAGAGGCAGAGACAGCCACTTGCTTGTGTTTGTTTTTCTTTTGATATCCTTGGTATATTAAAAAAGCAATCATGCTCAAAATACAGATTAAAAAGCAGTGGTATATTCCAAATATTTACATTTAACAAACTAATAATTGTAAAACACACCAAAATACAATGACCATGTGTTTATGTTCATTTGAAGAGAAAACTCAAAAGTCCACACTGGAAGCTTTCATGAACTTGAGCCGTAGGACAAATGGCTCATTCCCAAGTTCCTCACTGCCCAGCTTTAAGCCACAGACACATGTCTATCAAGGAGAATGCAATGGGTGTCTTAAACAACCACTTTGGGCGACAATATGAAAGTAACCTATAATATTATGGGCCAGGTACCTCACTTAAAATGTGGCTAGCAATTGAGCTAAAAAATTATTTTCTTCTTCTCCCTCCTGTCATTTTTTAATATTTTATTTAGACTTGAACTTGGAGGATGGTCTTACAGTAGTATTTGTGAATTTCACTTAGGTGGAATTCTTCTTGCTTTCGAGTGCTGGTCTATATGAAGAGAAGATGATGTCTGGGAGGAAAAGGTGGGTCATGGGTATGTGCCACGGTACGCTGCTTGCTAACAAATAAAGGAGAAAGGAATGCAATAATTTTGAAGTCCCTGGTGGGCTACAGGCTTTGTTCTGCTATCTTGTTTTATGTTCCCTTTATTACATATTATTATATGGGAATCAAAAGCAACAATGATGAGCTTTACTTTATCAGCATTGCTCTTTTAAATTAGGTTTTTATTATGGAAAGTTTGAAATATGCACAAAAATAAAACAACTTAAGGAACCCCCTTGCACCCATCACTGATATTCACCAGTGTTGGGCAATGCACTTCAAAATACACATCTGTAAAAATGGCAGCAGGAAGAAGGAGCTGGGTGGTTTTGCTCCATGACCACCTGTGCATTCATGCAACTAAACCACATACAACTGCACCCACAGAAGAATTCACAGCTGCTTTTGAATCAGGAAAACTGCATAGATTGTCATGGAAAGGGAGATTCAAAGTGAACAAGGTTAGAATAACCCCTAAATTGATGCTTTCCTCGTTTTTAATTTAAGACTTGCAAGTAACTTAAGCATGGCAGTTGACAGCTAGAGGCAAAGAGGGAAAAAAAAGAAACAAAAAATTGGGTAAATACAGAATCATGTTTTCTGCTTAGCCACTTGCTCTGAGAGGAGCCAGAACTACGTGTATGTGTGTGTGCCTGTGTGTATATAGAAATGCAAAGAAAAATTAAGTCAGAAAAACAGAACTACCTAAAAAAAAAAAAGTGAAATCCCTTGATAAGGCTTTTGCAGAGCACATCTAGAAATGAAGCTTTTCTTTTTTTTTAATGGTAGTGTCATGTCTAGGGCACACACACACATACACACACAAAAAAAATTTAATAGAACCGTTGATGTATCCTATTGTGTAAAGGGAAGTAATCTAGCTCTATAACCAGGTTTTCTTTTGATATTATCACCTCCATGTGATGATATGTTTTCTAGTTAAAAACCGGTGCCAAAGATGAAGCAGAACTGACTTGGCATGGAAAATGTTTACAGGCCATGAGTGCCAGGGTTTACTAAACAGAAGAATAGGCAGCTTTGGTGACCACTGGGAATTGTGATGCCCAGTTCTAGGTTGCATCCCCTAGAACTGAAGGATCTGGCATTAGGGATATCATGTGACCTCTGTGTGTTTCACCTCCCTCACCTGTCAGGGCCTGAAGACAACCCTTGCCTTCTAGGTGGATAAGAGCCACGAGTTGTAAAAGGAGAGGGCGATGTGTGACTGTGAACTTTGATTTTATGACCCCAATATTTTATAAAGTGTTTTGAGATCCTTGGTAAGATAGATAGTGTGCTTGGAGGAAGAGAGAGAGAGAGAGAGAGAGAGAGAGAGAGAGAGAGAGAACAGAACAGAACAGAAGAGAAGAGAAGAGAAGAGAAGAGAAGAGAAGAGAAGAGAAGAGAAGAGAAGAGGAGAGAGAAACTCTACCCAGTTCATTTTGTGCTCCTACCACCAAAAGCTCCAGAGGCTGGGCTGGCTTCAAAAAGCATCTGAACTGTGCCATTTGAGGTCCCTGTTTGTAAGTACTCTTGTCTCCATCTTGAAAACTTTTGTTTTGGATAAGGGGCTCCATATTTTGTTTTAATTTTTTTTTATTTATATATGACAGCAGAATGCATTACAATTCTTATTACACATAGAGAGCACATTTTTCATATCTCTAGTTGTATAAATGGTATATTCACACCAATTCGTGTCTTCAAACCTTTAGGGGGCTCCATATTTTTAATTAGGCCTCACAAATCTAGCAGCTATTCCTGCCCAAAGACTCTTTGGGGACAAGCCACTGTCCCTGTGATAGTGGAACTCTCATACTAAGAGTGTCTGCACTGCCTAATTCATGTCTCGGACTTCCCTTGTAGACTGAAAATGAGATGAAAGCTAGCTGTCTTAGTCCATGGCAGAGGCTGTAACAAAATACTTTCCACTGACTCATTGGTAAACAACAAAAATCTACCGCTCACCATTCTAGAGGCTGGAAAGTCTGAGATCAAAGCACCAGCAGGTTCCGTATCTAGTGAAGGCTCACCCTTTTCTTTGATAAGAGAATCTTCTAGCAATGTGTTCACAGGCTCCATCAGGCCTTTTTTAAAGGCATTAATCCCATTCACTTCCTAGAGGCTCTATCTCTCAATACCACCACGTTGAGGTCTAGGTTTCAACATATGGATTTAGGGGTGGGGTATAAAAACATTCAGACTCTAGATCTAGATTTTAGGAGACTTCTAAATCACATATCCGGAAAATTGAAATTCCAAAATATTCTGAGAGTAGACCTGGAGGTTAAAGGGATCTCTGAGAAGATCTTTTTAAAATATCTACGCTGGAAAAATAAATGTCAGACCTCCCACAGATTGCCATTTGGTGGTACCAAGATGAGACTCTTTTTTTTTTTATGGTTGCATTCTTTCTCTGTGTCAAGCATTATTCAAAAGCATCATTCAATCGCAACAATTTTTATAGTCTTTGAAATCATTCTTCTTTATTCCATTGATTATGAGTTTGTTGTGTTTGACATTGAACATGTGTTGATTTCAATAAGAGCAAATTTTTCCTATTTTATGATTTCTTCTAAAATTTTGGATTTTTACTCACTTAATTTTCCAGGGAATAGCATTATCTGTCTGTTCTTTAATGTTTGCTTGCTAAGCACTTAGAGGCCCTGGGTTGGTCACTAAACATGCTAAATCACATGGAGGTTTGAGAACACTCAGGATTTTAGTTACTTCTGAATGTCAAGGATGGAATACCACCCCTCTCTAAGAAATTTCTAAAACGAAACCTGCATGTCTCAGTATTCCAAGGAAGATGTGTTTTATCCTCAGGTGAATAGCAGGCAGGATCCTGGAATGGTATTATATGACAGGAAAAACGCAGGAGGCAGGCAGGGAGAGGTGTGAGCATGGGGCAGGGCCAGAGCAGAGGTCTTCTATGACATGCACAATTTTATGAAGCCTGCAAGGATGTTTTCAAAAGTTTAAGCACTTGACCCAATGGCTGCTGATCACATGTCCCCAGTCTACAAAATGTCTTGATTTGCAAATTCTCCTGTAGGAAGCAGGACCTCAAACATTATATCCTAAAAATCTCTTTTTAAATGTTGCCTAACTGGGAAATAGACACAAAGTGGTGTTTCCCTGGGCCCACAACTTGTATAGTGCTTGACAGACATCACCATTAAGAGAGGTAAAAAGAAGTGCTTCCCCCTTATTTGCTTCTGCTTTAATTTAGTGCCAATTAGAAGACATACTAAGCAGAAGTCAGACAGATGAAAATCAGAACATCAGCTTTGAGAGAGGCTTAGGTTCTTGGACATTTCACCTCTCTATTGGGGTTATACTCAGTGAGATACAGTTTCCACCTGTGCTGGGGAAAACCTCCAAGCAGAGAGCAGGCACCTTGGCATGTAGATATTTCCTCACAAGAGAACCAGCAAGTTCCGGGACATTCCTGCTTAGTTACTTCTCTCCAACTTGCCAATCTGAGACAGTAATGGAGAAAAACTAAGAAAATAATTGTCAACATAGAAATACCTTTAGGTGAAGATATAAATAAGGAGTAACCATTCTGTTAATAATAAATAGAAGGAAAGAGTTATCTCATTTGAGTTTTACGTATGATACCAAAAGGGAAATGTTACCAATTCACATTACAATAACAGAGAAATATTTTTTTAAATGTCAAAGTAACTCCCCTAAAGAAGATTTATTAGCTCAACATTCTTTTCAGTCATTAAAGAAGGAAAAAAGATGACTTACAAAAATTTTCAAAGTTACGTTGATAGCATATAAAACAATGGATATGTGAATACTATTTCATATTCAGGAAAAGAATCATTGGGATGTCTGCATGGCCAGACCACACACAGTAGGATGGTCCAGTAGGATGGTCCACGGTTCTATACATTTTTGGAAGTAAAGGCATGGTCAGGCATGGTGGTGGCTGCCTATAATCCCAGCAGCACAGGAGGCTAAGGCAGGAGGATCAAGAGTTCAAAGCCAACCTCAGCAACTCAGCAAGGACTAAGCAACTCAGTGAGATCCTGTGTCTCCATAAAAAAAATAAAAAGGGCTGAAGTTGTGGCTCAGTGGTTGAGTGCCCCTGGGTTTAATGGTTTAATCCCCAGTACCAAAAACAAAACAAAACTAAACTTAGAAAAAACAACAAAAAAGGAATTTCTTTAAAATAGTCTCTAATTCATGATGATCATGGCAGTGAATGCAGATTTCCCTGCTTTGCCTTTCCATTTGCCTGAATTTGGGCTGCTTTGCTACATTAGCAATTCCAGGCTTATGTCACAAGGAGACACACCTGGCTACCTTAAAGACCTTTTCTGGGTTTTTTTCCATTGGACTTCTGGTCCCTCAAAGGAGCAGAATTCAGTCCTGGTTTGCGTTAAGCCGACTCTGAGAGATTCCCTTCCTTTCCACAGAACATTTGCAAAGATTAAACAGTACTTGGGGCTTCTTATTTCAGGGTTCAAGCTTTATGGTGTTACAGGACAAAGAGGAACATAATTCAGTTAAGAAGTAACACAATCGCCCTTGCTAATTGCATTTTTAGGTCATCTTGGATGCAAAAAGGATATTGTATGGGGGCAGGGTGGTCTCCCTGATGAATCTATTCCAAGAGGGTACCATTACTGTGCTAGTGGAAGTGCCTCATGACTTGGCTGACTATGGATCTGGGTTCTCTCCGTGGGAACACACTCTCATTTGAGGGATGCTTGTTTGGAGAGGGCAGCAGCCTCTCTCTCAGATGATTTATTATAATGATGATGATTATTATTGGATTATTATAGTCATTCACTGGCAGGGTTATAGTTAAAATTTTGGCAGTGCTTGTACAGTAAATGACTATTTTTACAGCTCAGCTATAAAAGTTTACTTAGATCTGAAATTTGATATAAAAGCTCTCCATCCAGGAGTGCTTTCCTTTCAAATAGAATTTTTTAAAAAAATAGTTAATAAAATTGGTCTGTCTAATTTTCCTGAGTTATAGGAGTGCTTTGGAAAAACAAATGTATCATTTGTGTAAGCTTTCTAGTGCTTTTTCTTCGTCGGCTTTGAGTTTAAACAAGGTGCTTAAATTATTTAAGTTGGGCTTGGATGGATTGAGAAGAAATGATATTATGCATGGGGAAACACTAGAGAACAGAGGAAAAGCAAGGAAACTTTCTAGTTAACTTTAAAAACTCTATCTGTGGCCTAGGAGGAGAAGAAGCCCTTTTGAAACAATTAGCACTGCGCATTTTCATTATGCATTTTATACCTCTAAGTACATAATCACCTGCTCATGTCTATCTGATAAATAATGAGATTTTTACTTCACATTTGCATTGTTAATTACAGTATATTATAGAAGTATGATTCCAAGCATCTGTTATTAATAGATTGTAATTTTTTGAAATAGCAAGGGAACTTTAAATAGACAAAGAGAAAGCATCCTTTACTGGAGGCTACCCAGATCTGTGGGAGAGCTTTTTGTTTGGACATTAAGGTAGATGTGGCAGGAATTGGGGGGGGGGAATACCACATGCATTGAATCCAGAAAAGATACAATGTACACTCTATCCCTTATAGTGTGGCAAGGGTTTATGTCCTTACCCTTGAGAAAGAAGTCGCAAGTTTTATAAATGCAAAAACAATAAGAATATATTGACGTTGTGAAGATGAAAACTCCAACCCCATTAGTTCCTTCCTAGCATAGGACAGCCTCTGATCACAGTGTGAGGGCTCAGTTAAGGCCATCTCAGGATCATTGTCCTCACTGTGCAAAGATGTTTCTTCTAAGCAGGTATTATGATTTAAATATGGATGTCCCCTAAAAGCTCATGTGTGAGAATGCAAAAAGGTTCAGAGGTGAAACAATTAGATTGGGAAAGTTTTAACCTCATCAGTGGATTAATCCACTAATATGGATTAACTAAGCTATAGACAGGTAGGGAATGGCTGGAGGAGGTAGATCACTGGGGGTGTGCCTTTGTGGGTTTATACTTTGTTTCTGGTGAGTGGGACTCTCTCTTTACTACCCATTGCCATGTCCTGAGCTGCTTTCCCCCTTCATGCTCTCCCACCGTGAAGTTTTCCCTCATCTTGGGCAATGGTGTTGGCCATCTATAGACTGAGACCTCTGAAACTGTGAGCCCCAGATGAACTGTTTCCTACTCTGTGTTGTTCTTGTTGGATCTTTTGGTCACAGTAATGAAAAAAATCTGACTAGAACAGCAAGGTTCACCCTCTTGTCCCACTTTTCCTCATGGGATCTCATTGAGAGGTGATGTGGTAAGAAGAGCAGCAGATAAAAGTACTAAGAGCCTGGGGACTCTCTATCTGCTTATTACCATAAGCACCCAGGTGATGGTTAAACTCACTGAATAAATGATGTGTACCGACACTGCCCTTCCTACCCCAGAGGGCTGCACTGAGAACCACAGGGCTATGAATGCACAGAGAAAAGCAGACACGTGATAAAAAATGCAAGTAATCAAGTAATCAAGTAATGACTGCCCCCTGGGAAAGACATGAATTCAGTGTTTAGTGCCTATTCTTCTTGGCAATAGATTTTGTAGCTTTGTCAGCCATTATCATCAGGATATAAAATAATTTTTGCAGGAAGGAGGTGGAACATCCCAAAATTTCTTCCTTTCTACTTGTACCTTCCCTCCAGCCCTAACCCAATCTATTCTCCATTACCTAATTTTGTCACTTTCTGAATGTTATCTAAATAGAATCACACAGGATGCAACCCTTGGAGACTGGTTTTTCAGTCAGCATAAAACCCTTGAGATTCATCTAAGCTGTTACATGTATCAATAATTTAGTCCTTTTAATTGCTGGGTAGCATTCTGTTGTATAAATGTGCTGCTGTTTGCTTATCCATTCATTCATCAAAAGACCTTTGGGCCATTTCTAGTTTTTGGTTATTACAAAAAAAAATGTTTTAGTGAGCATCTGTGTACAGGATTTTATATAAGCACAAATTTTCATTTCCTTGGTGTAGTTACTGGTTCATATGGTAAGTGTATGCTTAACTACATTAGAACTGGACAAGCTATTTTCCAGAGTAACTGTGCCATCTTACATTCTTACCAGCAACACATGAAAGATCCAGTTGTTCTGCTGCCACAATAGCATTTGATATTACAGTGTATTCACCTTAGCCATTTGAACGTGAGTATGGTTTATATGGCATTGGAGTTTTATCTGCATTTCTCTATTGGATAATAGTGTTCAACGTCTTTTCATGTATAATTTGCCATCTATACAGTGAAGTGTCTCTTCAAGTTATTTGTCCATTTAGAAAATGAGTTTTTGAAGAAGTTCTTCACTACATTGTGACTGTACTCTTCCTAAGGGATGTTCCTGAGAAGCTGTAGTAATAAGTTAAATTGCTTACCAACTATTGTGAATGTTGCTTATGCTAGAATGGGAAATGATATAGTACTCATGAAAACGAAATTATGTTCTTCTAATGCATCTTTTCTTGGTTCCATATTCCATGCCTCTATTGGACTATCCCTTTCTTTGTTTCCCACCAGGGACAAAAAAAGGAATCTCACTAATTCAGAATGATGAAGGAAAAATTCAGAATGATGAAGGATGCCTTGAGGGAAAACATACACACAAATGTGTTTTTAAATAAATGTGGCTAATTGGGGAAATGCAAATAAAAACTACACTGAGATTCCATCTCACTCAAGTAAGAATGACAATCATTAAGAATGCAAATAACAATAAATGCTGGGGAGGATGGGTGGGGAGGAACTCTTCTGCATTGTGGTGGGAATATAAATTAGTATAGCTGCCATGGAAATCTGGCTAGATGTTCCTCAAGAAACTAAAAATGGAACTACCATACAATCCAGCTATACCACTTCTTGGGGCTCATTTGAAAGAATTAAAGTCAGCATACTTTAGAAATACATGCATACTCATGTTGATCACAGCACAATTCTTAATAGCCAAGTTATAGAACCTGCTTAGGTGTCTATTGACAGAGGACTGAATAAAAATAAAGAAAATGTGGAGATTTATTCAAACATAAAGAAGAATGAAATTATGTCATTTGCAGGAAAATTGATGGAAAAGGAGAGCCTTATTTTAAGCAAAAATAAGTCAGACTCAGAAAGACAAGCATCTATGGTTTTCTCTCATATGTGAAAACTAGTGAGAAAAAAAAGAAGAAAAAGAATGTCTTGAAATTAGAAGGCAGATCTTTAGGTGAAAGGAAGGAGATGGGGGAGGGAAGAGGGGGAGGTAAAAAGAGTGAACTTGATCAAAGAATGTTGCAGGCATGTGACAATGTACCACAATGTAGCCTGCCATTCTATATAGTTAATATGCATCAGTACAAAAAGAATAAATAAATAAGGCTAGATTAGAAGTCTGACTTCCATCAAGAAATCAACAAAATCTGATGTATAAATATTCAATACAGCATGATAGTTAATTTAGAGGCTGATTAGCTACCAATAAAAAGTAAAAAGAGAATTGAGAATCCACTTTATAAAAAAGGAGGATTTCATTAGTATTTAATTTGACATTAGCATATATTCAAAATATTACCTAACTTGAAAAGCTATACTTTTCCAGATCTGTTATCTCTTTCTCAAAACAAGATGGATCAGAAAATTCCTAAGAATGTACATTTAAATTTTTTATGTGTGCAAATACTAGGAAGTAAATCAGAGTTGTTTACGCAAAATAAAGTTTATGATATTTTACTTTGAAAAGCTAATCAAAATACAAATTTCCTTTCATAGAGAAGGAAAACATGTGACTTAAGAAACTGAAGTTCTATTGAAAGAACCTTACTATGAGGAATGTTTATTTTGAAAAAAAAATTTATATGAGAGTTCCTTTATTTTAAAGCTATCTCTGTGAGATCTGGGCATCTGGGTTTCCTGCTTTGAGATCCACACTTTAGAGACCCTGATTTGGCCCAATCCAGATGCTTCCTTTCCTTCAAGGAGAGGGTTCTCAGGGGTGAACAGGAATGCTGCCTTGGAGCTTGTACGAGACCACCCCTTTTCAGGTACATCTCAGTTTCCAGGGTCCTGTAAGTAGCTGTTCAGAAGGACTGAGCCTGCTACCAGGGCCTACCTGGGCCTTTTCCTCAATGCTTCTTTCACCTTTTTTGTAGATGACCAAGCTTCTGGTGTCTTGGTGCTTTGGTAGGCCCAGGGAGTAGCAAGAGTGGCTGTTCTGTGGAGCATGGTTTGGGGCTGAGTTTGCATTGCATTAAAGCCTCATACACGTGAGGCTTTAATGGAGCCAGGGATGGAAAGAGATGAAGGTAAGCCTCAGGTTGCAGTGGCCGGTAGGACCTCCATTGTGCTCTAGCCCTGGGTCCTAAAACCACCAGGGCCAAGTCTGCTTGTAAGAACGACTGTGCGAGTCTTCAGAAGCAGTGCATTTCAAGCTCCATCTCAAAATTTACCTTTGCCACCACTGAAATATTTCCATTTTCTAACTGACGTAGTGCATTTCACATCTTAACAAAGATACTCTTTCTGACAACTCCTGTAATACTTAGTCGGTACTGTGCAGTTTAGCATTTAGTTATAGTCTGTGGTTTTGTTTTATGAGAGTTTTATTTTATTTTGTCCAACTAGACTGTAAGTCCCTAGAGATAGAAAATAAGACTTATTCCTCTGTGATTTGTAGCAACTGTAACTAGCAGAACTTTGAATCTAGAGTAGATAATAATACTGCTTGATTGATAGGCCTATAATGCTTTTTAACATGTTTTGTTGTTGTTGTTTATTTGTTTCTTTTTTTGAAACTGTGAATTGAACCCAGGGCTTCAGCCACTGAGCTGCATCCCAGCTCATTATAAATAGGTTAAATAAGACTTAGGCTAATGATTTAAAAACCCGATGCTTTGGAGAAAAAACAGGAGCATCTCAGGTACATAAGAAAACAGTACAAACCTGGGAAAAGGAAGATAAAGACAAAAGAAGGCATTTGAGCATCTGACTTAGTTTGGGATTAGGCTGGAAAAAGGACTTTGCATGGACATATCTGTGCCCCTCAATCCCCGTTCCTTCAGGGTCTTTTAAAAATTGGTGGGCAGGGCTGGGGTTCTATAGCTCAGCGGTAGAGAGCTTGGCCTTGCACATGTGAGGCACTGGGTTCCATCCTCAGCACCACATAAAAATAAATAAAATAAATAAAGTAAAGATATTGTGTCCATCTAAAAAAAAATCCAAAAACAAAAAAAGAATTGGTGGGCAGACCTGAGCAGGACCTGATAGATAGGCCTGGTTTTATTTGTGCAAACAGTGGTGAAGTGAGAGATTCGAGAAGATCTGTTTGTTTCATAGCAAACAATATTTGCACCCAAATCAACAAAATATAAACACAAGGATTTATATGTGTGATGAAGAGGCTTACCTGTCAGGAAATCTGCTTTTGTGATTAAGGCACAAGCAGCAGTAATTGCCTCTGTCTTTCTAAAATGTTACCTTGTATTCTCGTTAAAAATAATAATAACAACTGGTTTATTCTTTTCAAAATCAGTTTCTCTTATTTTCTAAAGTTGATAGAATGGATGTTTTGACAGTTAATGGCTTTAATTTTCTGTGTAATGTGATTTGATTTGAGTTGGCTGTTATAGACTGGACTCAATGTCTTGTCAACTTCCTGTATAACTACGTCTTCTCTGAGAATAGCACATGCTTCCCATAAAGCAATGCATCTCGATGTGTGGTCCTGGACCCATGGGGAGATCCCTGAGACCCTTCAGGATGTCTTCAGAATCCATTCTCTTTTACAAAAAGCTAATATGTTACTTACTTGCTCATTTGTATTTTCTCATACAGTGGAGTCTTCTAGAAGTTGCAAGATGTGATGACATCATTGTGCTATTAAATCATAGGCTGTAGACTTGCCTATCCTGAATCTTCAAGACTTCTCAGTCTTCATTTTTAGTATAGTGAATATTCACAAACATAACCCACTTAAACATAACCTCTTTGGGGTCCTTCACTTTTAAGAGTGTAGAGAGGGTCCAGAGAGCAGAAAGTTTGAACACTGATCTCTCAAAGACCTAAACAGCTACCTGTATCTCCTTAATCTTTGCAGGTACCAAAGTTCAATGGAAAGTCACAGAGATGATTAAAAGTTAGAAAGTTAGATTTATGAGCAGAGGTAGAAGGAATTGGGATTGATCAGCCCAGGGAAGAGAAGTTGGAAAGTGGCCCTAATAACGATCTTCAAGTATGTGAAGGTTGACATACAGAAGGAGAAGAAATGGGCTTAAAGTGCAGTGTGCGAGATTTAAACTAGAGATAAAGAGGAATTCTCTGACAGGGGTTGTTAAACAGCAGAGTGGGTGACTGACCGGGCTTGTGGAATCTCCCCCTCTGGAGGTCCTTTTAAAACGGGATAGATTTCCATCTGTCTGGGATGATTTAAATGTGGTCATGCCAGAAAGCTGGGGGAATGGATAAGATGGTGTCTTGGGCTCCCCTTCCAGCCCTTCCATTCTATAATTAACTTGATGAAAGGCGCTGTGGTGATTTGCTGTGAAGGGTTGAGACAGGAATGTGCCTGCTGATCTCTGGATAGGTCCTGTGTGGGAAAGCCAGAGGTCTTGCTTTGTGGCTGGTGGCAATCCCATATCATCTAGGAAAATGACGGATGCCCAGAGACGTCCATTTCGGGTCAGATTTAGAAGGATTGGGCCCTAGATTCATGCCGAACCTTCCTCTTTGTTCCAGGAACAGAAAGAAAAGGAATTTGACAGATTGATTTTAGTCAAGTGGATCTTGGAAAATGTCAAATATTACATGGAGGCATTTGGGCATGGGATGTTCATGAACCCAAAGGAAAAAGAAAATAAAATGCAATCTTTATAGAAAGACAATATGAGAACATCTGAATGGGAAGTATAAGAATAACGTTCTTTATGGACACTCTCCATTTTACTAGGTGTGGGCATACTTTATTTTCTCCTGCAAAGTTAGTGAAATTTCATTGCTTCTGATTTTCAAAACCCACTTTGCATTTTGGAGATTAGAGCTGTACGTTTCCCTGTACTGGGTCAGAGATGCAGAGAACCAGTTCAATCATGAGGTAGTTTGTTTCCTTTGCTTATCACTTGTATTTCCATAAATAATAAGCCTGAGGCGAAACAAGAGGAAGGAAAAGAATGCAAATGTACTGGAGTTCCTCCTGCTGGATCCTGACATTAGGGACAAACACAGTAGAAATCAGTGGAACCATCAGGGATAATGAGCTAGGTTAGAGGATATAAATGAGATTTTATCTAAATGTAGATACAATCACCATTGGCTCTGTTGACACTTAAAAAATATTTGGGTCACATATTATCTTGGCTTGGTCTGATTGATAGAAAGCAGAGAAAGAAGTTAGCAAGACCCCCTTTGGGTACTTTCAGAGACTGTAGGGTAGTTTGATCAGATATCATTCAGGCAAACAACCCTGGCAGATAGCAGATAACCCCATTGTGGGAAATGATTACCAGGCTCTGCCTATCTCCCAAAGATTCCAAGAGGCTACTGACCTCTCTTTTGATAAAGTCTTGGTGTTGAATGAGATGGGAAGATCATGCCTGGGGCAACATGGCCAATAAGCCTTGTGCCCCAAAGAAGAGGAGAGAGCAAGCATTTCATGGAAGTTTTAAGAAAGTAAACCTTGAGTTTTAAAATCCGTATCATGCAAACGCTTAAAAAGAAAGCATCTTTCACTGTTATTTTTCGGCTGAAATTCATGGCCCTTGATGGAGGGAAGAGAAAGAGAGAGAGATGGACATAGAAAGAGAAAAGAGAGAAATTCTTTTTTTTGGGGGGGGGGAAGCAAAGAGCTATCTTAACAAAAGCATTAAAATATCACATTTGGAATTTTAAAATGAGCTGGACAAGGTCCTCATTTATTTTTTTCCCCTAACCACCCTTATAGTCAAGCTCTCTAAAATAATGAAGGTAAGGACAAGTTGATCAGCACCTTTGTGGATTAGGAAGGAAATTTTTTTCTTCTTGGGCAGAGCAAACCTGTCACCAGGAAGATATGAGTCAGTCTTTGTAGCTGGAAAAGGGGCAAGTAGCTTCCGTGTGTGTGTGTGTGTGTGTGTGTGTGTGTGTGTATGTGTATGTATGTGTGTGACTGTGTGTGTGCGTGCGTGTGTGTGTGCGTGCGTGTGTGTGTGTGTGTGTGTGTGTGTGTATTTAAAGCTCTTCTAAGTCAGTCAAGAGCAGCCTCTGTTAGGGGCTCTGGGTTACACCAAAAAATTTCAATTTTGACATTTTGTCTTCCCTTCTTTTCTCCAGAAGTTTCTTCAGTGATTATCCCTGCCTGCTGAATTCTTTTCTCCCTTTGTACCCAGATTGCATATAGCCAAAGTTTTATTCATTTCCCAAGATGAGCTTTCATTCCACTGTAACCTCCTCACCTTCCAGAGCCCCAGCATAACCTACTTTCCTCCTAACCCTATCCTAAGACATTACTATTTACCTAGTACTAGAGTTTATTGTGGAAATATCCACTTTTACCATTTAATCGTGTATTCCTGTGGGGCAGCAACCAAGCTCTGTTTTATTTTCAGATTTGAGGCCTGTACCTACTAATTGCTCAATTAATACTTCCTTCTGAGTGGAATGTGACTAAACTCATGTTTTCCAGAAACAGAAAGTGATCCAGATACCTGTAGTATATCTCGCTTCTGGAAATTTATTTATTAGCACTAAATAGTAAAGCAACGGAACTTATGCATTCAAAAATAGATGCAATGGGAAAGTTCCATTCTGAATGCATATTTATTCAGATAATTATTCAATAGGACAGTGAAAAGAATACTTGCACATGTATGCACCTGTGTGTATATACTTGGAGAATGCCAATCATTCATACTTACACTTTAGTTTTCAACCACAAATCACATAAAATCAAGAGCCTTTAGAAGTGAACAGACATTTCAAATGTCAGATGAAAAATCCTTGGTGAATAATGTCCTTATTTTCATACAATCAACAGAACAAGGAAGAAAAAGAACAACAAATAAAATTACCATTCTGCCTCCTTCTAACAGAATTTTCTTCTTTTTGTAAAAAAATCTGCACTTCGAAAGGCCAATAGATTTTCTAAATTTTTATGCCAATAGTCAAGTACTGAAAAACATGTAAAGATGAAATCTAAAAGGTAATGTAGTCACTGGTTTTCTTATTTTTTATTCTGTCCTTTAGGTGAGGAAAGTTACAAATTATTTTCAAGGGAGAAATATGACATTTCTACAGATGGGTACTTTCCAGCACAAATGTAAATTGCAGAGCAAATAACTTTTTCTTTTCATGAGAAATGGTCTCTGTAGTTGTACAAAGCATACTTTAAAATTAAAAGGAACATGGAAAACACTTTGAATAATTATTGTTGGCGGAGACATAATCATGTTTAAGTTTCTCCTTTGCCCATGTACTTATTCTCTTCCTTTTTGATTCCTGAACTAAATTCCTTTTTGGAATCAGGTTTCAAACTTGAATTAATTTTTATTCTGCAAATTTAGATGTATGACAGTGTTTTGGAATGCATGTTATACCAGATTTTTTTAAGCTTCTTTTGAGAGATTTGTTTTTGTAAAATCCACTTCAGTTGTTTGCTTAGACCTTTTCTTTTTCTTGTTAGGGGCAGAAATCAATTATTTGCATTCCTACGTTTTAATATATGAAAATAGTCACCCAGAGAGGGTCTTGCAAACAGGCAGTGACAAAATGAGGACTGACATTTGGGTTATGTCCCTTATTCTACTTTAAATTTTTTTTAATGTTGATTTGCTTATTTTCCAGTAAACTATTGCGCTCTTTTTTTGTTTTGTTTGTTTGTTAGAGAGAGAGAGAGAGAGAGAGAGAGAGAGAGAGAGAGAGAGAGAGAATTTTTTAATATTTATTTTTCAGTTTTCGGTGAACTCAACATCTTTATTTTATTTTTATGTGGTGCTGAGGATCGAACCCAGCGCCCTGCACATGCCAGGCGAGCAGGTTACCCCTTGAGCCACATCCCCAGCCCAAACTATTGCTCTTTGTAGAAACAATATTGATCACAGTATTAGTGAAAATTGCAGAATCTGTGATAATATAAGAACATATACTCTAGAAAAATTGACTTAAAAGCATCACTCATTTTATCTTCTATTCTCCAAAAGGTCCTTGTAATAAACACTTTCAACCTTGATCTGAGTAAGATTCTCAATGTAGAATAGATTCCAAGTTGAGTTAGACCACAATGAAGTGTGTTGAAAGCCATTAGCAATTAAGAGCATGGCTCTATGCTGATTTGCTTTATGGTATATTTCATGCCGCTCATGCACCGTAGGTAATACACATGGATTCAGCATAAATTTAATTTTGCACATTAAGCAAAGTGCCATAGATAAATTATGCCTGAAGAGAAGCCACCAGCTGCTGTAGCCACTTCAACTAATGTACCCCGGAGGTGCCTGAGCACATCAGTTGTGTCGAACCACTAATGCATCCTGCATATCTGCATGGATACATTTGCTGTGTGTCTTGGCTCTCCGGGAGAGGCCGAGGAAGGGAACTGGTCCAGCTTCCTGGGGCTGAGCTGCTCCCCTGGGTTCTTGAGAGTGCTTTGCCATGCCTGGCCTCATTCAAGAGCTTGGTGGAAGGGTCCTAGACAGGATTTTCTCACGACCTGGGAAGTGAGAAGGAGGGGAGGGACTCCAAACATCCCTCCCCTGGCTTAGCCGAAGGATCTAGAGTCCATATGAAATGGGAATTCCACTGAGGATTCAGAAATCGGAAAGGATGCCTTACTGCAAAGAGGGCTGAATTAGAGGTGCTGGGGGAACACTTACATTTGAATTTCCTGGCATCCTTGGACCTCATTTCTCAACCTTAATGTTCATTTTATGGTCATTTTTTTTGTATTTAATATATCTACTTCCCTAATAGGGAACTGAAGCAGAATACTCTGAGGACTTTAAGGAAGAAAACAGATCTCCTCTCTGTGGCAGGATTCATTCCTGTGGCCAGGAATGGTGATGACATGCTTTCAGTTATTTGAGATGAGTAAGCAGTTACAAGTTCCATTGGAAAGGGGGCTCTGATTGTTTTCAGGCAAACCCTGATAATGGAAGTTTCATCCTCTGGGCCATCCCCTCCTGGGGCCCTGCGACTGCACCTGTTCCGGGCTTGCACTTTTTCCCACGAGGTGGGGAGGAATGCCTCCTGGGCGCCTGTCATCTTGTCCTTTTGCCCATCAAAAGCACCCTGCTAGGCCTGGCTTTCTTCAAATCGTCCATTTGCCAGACCCTTCTTCTGGCATGAATGGATTCTCCCAGCAGCTGCTGCATCTTAGTAAAGGGGAACCCAGACACTGGATCTTGTGAAAGGCCATACAGGACCACCAAAGGGTAATGACAGTAGCAACATACCATGAGCCAGACTCTAAGTTCATTACTTGCCTCACATTATCTAAGTCCTCATGGAAATCCTATTGTCATTTTCATTTTGCCAAGGAGCAAACTGAGGTGGTGAAATTCCAGTTAATTCCCCGAGAGTAGATGCATCTGGTAAGAAGCTGGGCCCGTGTTCAAATCCAGACTACTGGATGCAGGGCCCATGTTCCTGACTAGGACGTTATCCCACTTTACTCTGCACTGAAGTACACTTTGCCTTTGAATTGTGGTTCTTTTTTCCCCCTCTGTAAAAAATAAAAATAATAAAAAAACAAAGATTTTCTTCAACTTTCGTTTTGTTTATAGATAAAGCAGATCACTTTGTCTTTAAATGGAAACATTTCTTTGGAATGGAGACAAAAGAACGCTCTTTATATAGCTAGTCTGTTCATGATGAATCACTTCTGTTTGCTCCAAAGAGTCTGAGGTAGGAAGACAAAGAGAGAGACACTGCTATTACCTATTAATTAGTTGACTGATAGAAATCACCTTGCAGTTTCAAATGCTCCCTCTGAAAGAAGAACTCAAGCCAAAAGAGTAGTGGATTTCTGGTTCCCTTGAGGTCCTTCCCTGGGCTCAGGGAAGAGGGATCAGAAAGTGGGTGGGATCCATTGTGCATGCCTACTGTGTGTCCTTTGTGCATATCTCTCCCCAGTTGTGTTCAGTGACGTCATGTGGGTAACTTGACATTGGCCATGTTTGGAGTACTTATGCTATAGATACTTGTAAGCACAAACCAGAGCTTTATTTTAAAATTAATTGATTTCAATTTTTATCACCTAGCATACCTCCCTGGCCTCTAGGACCCTCTGGATACTTGGTAATTACTCTTTCTGTAGTGCAGGATTTTCAAAGGGAGAAATAATTCTCATTAGCAACACAAAATTATAACATATAAAGCATTATTCATGTGTTGGGTTGAGCAATGTTATAATTAGGCATTATTTATTAGGCCAAAGAGCAGATTTTGCAATACTAATAATGCTGAAAGTGAGTGTACACTGGTAGAGTTTCCCAAAACCTTTTTCTAAATACACTCATGTTCTACACAGGAAAGAGAAACAGATTCTAAAAACTGTAATGAAGACAGAAGATACATATCATTTGACAGAGATTATTGCTGTGGACGTAAATGCTTTTCACCAATGATTGTTTCTGTTTTGTACTCAATTTGTAGTGAATAAGATTTCAAAGGTTAAAAATTGAGCATTAGGTTCTCAAGATTTCATGCTTAACTTTGCCTCAAATTCCCTATGGGCTCCAGGCACATCATTCAACCCCTCTGCATCTAAACTGCCTAGTCCTAAATTGTGTTTCACTTAGGGTTCTGCGGTTGTAGGCAACAGGAACTATCTTAAGCTATTATAAATTTATAGTAAGAAATTTATTAAATGATTATTAGAAGGCTCAAAAAACACCGGGATGAGAAGGTGGTAGAACCAAGCTCTGAGAAGGGCAGGAACCAGGGCATTAGCACAATTCACTTTTTCAACAATTGGAAAGGAATTTAGCCCCAGTCCTTTTTCCCTCCTATTATTGCATAGTTATGATTCAATGTCTTGGAGGAACAGACTGGGCCAACTGTCAGTTTGGAAGGGAGAGGGACAGAGCACCTTCACATAAACCAGAGGAAAAGCAACTCTCTGAAAGGGAATCAGGATGTATTACCCAGACACTGAAACAGTGTGGCCATCCTTGGTCTCTCCTTTACCACTACAACATTCAATGGAAAAGACTAGAAACCATTGTCTAGATCACAACACATAATTATAAAATGCTTTGAACTTCAATGATAAAGTTCTGAATGCCTAGGTTATTTGTGAGTCACATAGTCTTGAATAAGTTTTATTTTTACCTTAAAATGAAGAAGTCTGAGTCAAATTTGAGCCTTGTATATACAAGTCTGTGAGCTTATATCAGATCCATTCCTGTTTCCATTTGATATCTTTACCCTGGTTTTTTTTTTCTGCTTTATGTTCACCTAATTTTTGTAATGCAGATCTATTTCGTTTATCTTCCTAAGCTGCCGAGAACCCATTTGGCAACAAGGCAGTACATAAATAGATAGATACATGCAATCATTTCTTACTATTCTTTTCTAATTTTAAATGTCCTATTGTTCCCATTCAGAAAGATTTGATATCTGAGTGTGCGGGACTATGTTCTCTTAAATTCAAATATAGTATCAGAATTGGGCTGCCTTGATAGATACTTAGTCAAAACAGAGATGCTTTTTAAATCTCTACTTAAATTCACATGCAGGAGAAAGCAAAGCCATAGAAGTAAGAGGAATGGTAATTATTTCCCTAGAGAACAATAATTTTGCAATAAATTTCAAAAAACAGCACAATTTAGCAAATTAAACTTAGAGCCAAGGATATTAAATAGAGTTAACTTTGTAGAAATAAATCCTGATAGCACAGGCTTCAAGCATTACTTTAAATGTGCTCGTTTTGAAAAAAAGCTAGAAAAGGGCTTCCATAAGGCCTTTGTTTAGGACATTGGGTTTTGTTTTTAAAGGCTGGGAGAATGAAACCTTTTTCACACCAGGCAGAATATAATGAATATATGCAGTGCTGAATGTTCGCTTTACTTTAATATTAATAGACTGCTGAATAAGCAATATTGGTAGCAACATCCCCTTCAAAGGAAACTCATACTTTCTAGTCATGCTTCTATTCTTTGGCAACTCCACATGGAAACAGCCTTTCTTTGATCTTATATTTAGATCTGATATTGTTTATGTTTAAACGTTAAAAATAACTCCTTCAACCACATGCCCTAAAGTTATTAATAAAGGCACATTCTCACCTTTAGAGACGTTTCTAAGATTCTGGGGCAACTTCTGTAGCCATAGACTTAGCTACAAAGCCTGAGAGGGCTTGACTTGAGTAATGACTCCTTATGAAAATCTTCCCTTTGAATTCTCTCCCCTACCTATGTGCTTTGGCCTTATTGAATGACTAACTTGTATTTCTTCTTGTTATTTTGGTCAGGCTTTGTTCAAGAGAATCACTGAAATATCAATCCATGAAGAAGAGGAAAAAGAGGAAGAGGAGGAGGGATGGAAGAGGAGAAGGGGTGGTTAGAAAAAAGAAAGAAGACACAGTCTATTGATCCATCTCTATCTCCACATGTGTCTCTCCAGCTGTGTGTCACCTATTTATCTCTCCAACCATTTATCTAAGAGATACTGTCTTTTTCTCTACCTTAATCCAGGGGGGGAAAAAAAAAAAACAGTTCACAAACAGAAAGACAGAAATTGGCCCTGTCTTGCTTAAGTCAGATGCATTCACCCCAAAGTGCTGATGCCGGTCTGTTGTCAGACCACAATGCACTCTCTCATTAATATTAACCATTTCCTCTAAAGTGTCTTACCCTTTGACCCACTGTGTTTCAAGAAGCTGCTATTTTCAAAGTGGTTTCTAAGTCACCATCAAAGAATTCTAAGATCCTGGGAATACAGGAAATCGACAATATTAGTCCATTGGTCTTTTTGTAGGTGGTGTGAAGTAATTTTGAAAGACCTGAAGAAATTGTGGCTGGATTTGTCTATCTGAGTTGAAGCATCTTGGAAATGCATTTTTGGGGGATGGGGTGTATTTGGGATTGAATTCAGGAGCACTAGGCTACTGAGCCTCATCCCTAGCCCTATTTTGTATTTTATTTAGAGACAGGGTCTCACTGAGTTGCTTAGTGTTTTGCTTTTTTGCTGAGGCTGGCTTTGAATTGTGATCCTCCTGTCTCAGCCTCCTGAGCAGCTGTAAGAATTGGCCACATTGTTACCAATGCTGGGCTCTGGAGAAGAAGCCTGTCTAAAGAACTGGACATGCTTGTACATATGTGTTGCTATAAATGACATTTGTTCTTTTTATGCCTAGGATACTTTTATAGAAGAAAACCAAGAGGGTGTATGTCCACTTCAGTCTAACCTAGTCCAGAATTGAAATTTCTATCAATCTATTCACAGGTTGGTTGGTAGTCAGGCTAGTTGTTGATAGGAGGGGGAAGGGAAGGGTCTTAGTGTGTTTTTGATTTGTTTTCTGATGGTATCAAAAGGGTGACTGTGTGGCTTAGTAATCAGAGATGAACTATTCAGAAAAGTGTCTTGTTGAATGCTTTCTTTGATTGCTGCTGATTAATCAAATCTCTTTAGTCTAACCTTGGCCTCCAAACCCAAACTCACTCCAAAACTTGCTTCTACAATACCACATGCGGCAGATCTGTGATCTTGCCAAACCACCTGAAAAGAATTATTTTCCTTGCACACACACACAAAAAATAATTGTCAGTTCTTTAAAGTTCAGGCTGTAAAGGTTTTGAATAATTAAAACCTTTTCTACACCTTGGTAGCACTCCCAAAGGTTAAATACGTTTCTGTTCTAGCATCTACAAGATAATTATGCGAAAGGGAATGAGATTCTTCTCGGAAAAGACATGGAAACTAAGTAGTTATTTGTGACTGCAAATCCTTTTGGGTCTAAAGAACCAGCAAGATAATAAATTGTTTTGCTAAAAACAGGAAGTTTGGCAAAGATGCAAAAGTACAGCTAAACTTTGGCCAGGCAACCCAAAACATTGTGTTCTTCTTTGAAAGTATTTCCAGCAAGAAAAAAAAAAAAGTGGAGTGCCTTGAATACATAGTTGAAGAAACAGTGAAGGCATCTGGCAACATGAGCAGCTTGCCAAACTTGTGGCTGTGCTGTGCTTGCTGATGGAACGATGTGCCAGTTTTCGATGACTTATGTCACGCACAGCTGGAAGCCCACGCATCAATAAGACCTGGAGGGTTGTGAGGACCCAAAAGATTTGAGCAAATGTCCCCCCTCCCCTTTTCTCTCCTTTCATCTAAACTGTAATATATATATATATATATATATAAAGAAAAGGATTGATTTGGAATTTAGGTAGGATGCTGCCAACTTCAGATTTCTCGGGGAAACCTGTTTCTAGTGCTCAATCCGTTAGACACATTCTGGAAGTTGTTAGCCCCCCCCCCCACCCCAATGCTTCATACTCACTATTGCCAGCTTTATTAATATGATTGTGATTATGTGGCATCTGTTTTGGACATACCCGATCGGATTGTAATTTCCACTTTAGTTCATCAGTCTGGAAAGGCTTCAAAATGTGGGCCAGAAAAAATAAAGAAATTAATCCGGGAAGTCTGGAAAGGAGACTATCCTGCTTCTGTCAATTTGAGCTGCAGGGAACCCTGGGATGTCTTGATTGGAGAAGAAGTGGTGCTCCTCCCTCAGGCTTCAGAGCATCTTCCAGCTGTCAATGGTAATGGGTCCTCTTTTGTTATTGTTCTACATTGGGTGATTTGGCTTGTGGTTTTGAGCTTAGAATCTCAGAAGGGAAACTCCCAATTTTAGTACTTTCCACTTATTTGGGACAGGAGCAATTGTCCCTCAGTACCTTATTTGAGTAATGGGGGCAGGAGGCAGAGCATCCTTCAAGGGGCAGCAAATAGCACCTTAGGACAGGGATCTGTGGGCACCTGTCCTGGGTCATGGGAGCAGGCACAGCTGAAATCGGTCCTCTTTCATCTGGTTAGATGGCTTTTCTCTGGTCGTTATTCTCTCTCTCATCTTTGATGCTTGGTTTCACCTTTGAGGCAACTCTTGATTGTCATTTCAAGTGATTTTTCCCTTGGGAGAAAGACTGGGGAACCTGGCAGTCTAGTGTAATGATGGAGAGGGAAGTGGGCTCCTAGCCCTGGCTCTGCAGCCTATCACCAAGCCCATCTGCCTCTAAGGTGTGGGTGCTTCATCCATTGATAAGTCCTTTTTTAGATTTTTTTTTTTAGTTGTAGACAATACCTTTATTTTATTTTTTAATGTGGTGCTGAGGATCGAACCCAGGACTTCACACATATGAGGCAAGCACTCTACCACTAAGCCACAACCACAGCCCCCTGTTGATGAGTTTCTAATAACAGGGGCTACCTCAAAGACAAGTTGGAAAGAATAAATAAGTGAATGTAAGACAGGCCTGACCTGTGCTTCTGGATCCTGTTGCTTAATATGTAATCACCAAATGCTGGCTGTCAAGGGGACAAGGACTCACTGGGTAATTTCTATCCAGGAGCAAGGTAACAATGCTCTTGGTTTGTCCCAGCATGGATTTGTTCTTTGTAGAGATAAATACTATCAGCTCTGAGACTGTCACTTTGGAATATAACAAAAATATATGGTCTTCGCTTGCTAATTATAAAAGAGTTAGATGTTTATTATAAGGATTTTGAAGGGAGGAGATAAAAAAAACAACCTTAATTCATCATCTAGAAATAGCCACTATGTATGTTGACATAGTTCCTTCCAGTCTTTTTGGTTTTGTCTTGAATTATTAAATTGGAACGTTATTATATAACCTAAGCATTTTGCCATATGTTACATAAAGAACAGTTTCCCACTTCATTAAACATGATCTTAAAATTGCCTAAAATGTTACTTTAAAGGGTTTTTACAATATTCCATTATATGGATACTCTTTTTGGAAGTAAGATTTTTTTTTTCCTCTTTTCTTATAACATCAGGATGGATATCTTTGTCTGCATTTATACTTCCTTAGGATAGAATCATTATATTTGAATCCGTATTTTTGAGAACTCTTGACAAGTGACAGTTATGTTTTGAAGCTATGAGAAATTTACTTTCTTTAGAAAGAGGAGAGGGAGAGATCTTGACACATCCTAAATCAAGAGAGCACTGGCCAAAGCAGACTGGGAGTTGAAGTGGCTTCTTGCAGTACTAGTGACCTGAAGCCCTCCACTCCCACTTCCAATATACATACCTTATCTGTACAGTATCTATCTATCTATCTATCTATCTATCTATCTATCTATCTATCTATCTATCTACCTATCTATCCAACCACTGTGTGTGTGTATCTATACACTAATGTACATATGGATCTACATGTATATTATTGTGTGTGTGTGTGTGTGTGTGTGTGTGTATGTGTGTGTACATAAGTACATGGAACAAGGATAGGGGAAGAAAATTCTAATTCTGTCTTTATCCCACCCCGCCCTCCACACCAACTCATCTTGGATTGGTTTTGATCTTCAGGGAGAGAGAGAGGCAGAAGATTGAAGGAGTTGCCTTCAGGACTGGGGGCTCTGAGGATGAAAGGAGCACTGCCTGGGAGACTAGAGTTGCATGGACCCTTGCTCTCTTTTTGCCCCTGGAGGACTGACAGCTTTGGCTACTCCAAGAGGCAGCACCCTGTCTACACATGGCTGTTCTCATGGTCAGGGCGGACAAGAGTGAGAACTGCAAAACTTCTTTAGGGCGCTTTTTAAGAATAGGGTTCCAGAAAAAGAAGGAAACCTGCTCAGTAAGAAATTCTCAGGGCAGACTGGCCCACGAGCATCGGTGAGATAGCTGTGGGGAAGGGGCAAGCCCAGAGACAAAATTGTTCGTGTTGCTGCAGAGGCTAGACTTTCTGTTCCAACCAAGGGGGACGGTTGCTCGTCAGAGGTGGATTTAACTGCTAATACCATTTTATGTGATCCACAGCCTGGCCAAGCTGGGGGGTGGCTGGCTTTCATATATACAGGGCCCTATTCAATGAGGTGTAGAAAATGGAGCAGAAACCGAGAAAAGGGGGGGGGGAAATGTGATTAAAGGGGAAAAATGAAGCCAGGCAAATCTAAAGTTTTAAGAAACTGGAGCTGAGAAGGGTTACTGAGAGTTATAGAACATGCAGGCTGGAAGGAACAGTAGAGGTCTTCCAACCCTCCCATTTTCCAGAGCAGGCAGTGGTGGCCTGGGGAGTTGTCACACAGAGATCTTGACAGCTCATCAGCAAGCCTCTTCCACTCCCTCACTCACCTCTGCCTCCATGCCTTTAGGACCATGGGTGCTTTCAGAGAGGGGCTAATGCTTACTGATAGTTCCTCAGAGATAGCTCTGGAGACTGGACTTCAGGGTCAGGTGAGTGTCCTCCTGTGTGGCTTTAGATTCTCCTAGAGTGTCCTATAGATCCTGAGACCAGGATCTCTGAGGGTGGGGCCCAGCATCAGTAGAGGGCAAGGCTGCTCAGGGGGGTTCCTAAGGCAGCCAGGGGTTAGGACCCTATGTGAGAGGAGGGAGGGGAGCACCACTGTGCTTGGCAGCAGGGCCTGGGGCTTGGTTTTCACAGAGCTTTGGCAGCTTGTTACACTCACCACTGGCTCATCTGTTATGTGGTGGCTATAAATTTATCTAGCCAAAGTCTTGCCAGGGGGTAGACCAACTGAAGTCCTTCTCAATTCTAGAGCCCAGGAGTATAAGTAAAAAGAGACATTGTTTGGAATAGTTTTCACTGGGCACAACTTTTCTTCATCCTGTAATTTTTTTTTTCTTTTCACTCCCTGCCTCAGAGATTTCTCCCACCCCCCTGCATCATTCTTGAAAGGACAAGGATTGAAAGCATGCCGGTTGCCTGGGATCACCCGTCTCCCAAGGTCTCGGGTGCTGTTGGCTGTGGCTGTGGTAGGGGTCCCTTAGGTACTTCAGGTACAGCCCTCCTGGCTCTCTGGGCCCTCCACGGGCACTGTCACACTGCCCACCACCTCACAAAGACCTGGGTTTTGGAAACACCAGCGTCATGCTTATGAAGTCACACCCCGTGAGGTTTGGTCTTGGAGAAGTGTGACGGCTGAAAGAACACAGTCCGTGCAATGAGAAGTCCTTTCAAAAAAATAAATCAAGTCCTCACTTCTCAAATGCAATGTGTGAGTGAGAAACCAGGCCAAGACCTCTCACCTTCTGCCTTTTTCTTCCCCATGCCTTGTGCCCACAGGGGGCCACTGCTCCCCAAAATGCTCCCCCAGCGTCCCTGCAGCCTTTGCCTCACACACCAGTGTGGTCCTATCTCCTGCTCCTTTTCACTCACATCTCTACCCAGAGGCCCATGAATCTTCTCTCGGAAGGAAGGACGGCCCTCAGACACCTGAAGGAGGTGAAAACCCTAAAGGCAGGTGAAGAGGCACCCTGTGGAGAGAAAGGCCAGAAGCACTGTGCGCTGAGTGCTAGCCCTCTACCTGGAAATCGGCCTGATCCTTCTTTAGCTGGGCATAGGTCATCGCTGAGGCCCACGGGGCACTGAGGCCAGCCAGGAAGGAGACAGGAAATATGGGCACTGGTTGCTTGGAAGTAGAGAGCTGGCTTGGCAACCTCTTGAGCTTCTTTACTACTAAGGATCCTTTCCCCCTCACGGTTCACATACTGAAAGTTTAGCCGGCAGCATCTCACCGTAGACTATCACTGTCTCTGACACAGCTGGCCATAAAATCCAAGTTCCATGAGGCTCACTGGCTACGGTTCTTCAGTGATGATGTTAGAAATGGGACAAGAGAACGTGGTTTAATGTTTCCTCAAAGTTTTCCCCGAAAGTAGGGGAGAGAGAGCTCTCTCTTTTTTTCCTTGGTTTATTTATTGCCCCAATTTTCTTTTTCTTTTATTGCAACTCCTAGGGTCAAAACCGAGGGGCCCCCGAGAAAGCTTCATTGCCATGACATCATTTTATGGACAGAAAGTTCCATTCTCCTCCTCTGTAAATGTTGAGGATATCCTGTAGCAGGACATGGGGCCAGGCTCAGAAGAATGCTTGGGGCCCTCTTTGGAGCCACACGGGTAGAAGGAGATATAAGGACGGTCGGTAGACATTCTCTAAGTAAAGGGAAAGAGGCTAAGGAAGTCTCTTAAAGAATGTACTGCTTTGCAGGGCAGGAAAGCTTGCATTCAAATATATCCTAAGAATGTCGATGACTCAGATAGGGAAAAGGGGACACTTAACCCCAGGTGTCTATTTCATTCACCACAGATGTGAATCCATTTCATGTAGCTGAGGATGTGTGCTTCTCTCTGCCCAAAGAAAGAAACCTCAACGGGAGGCTTAGAATTTGGAAAAGAACTCAAGAGAGGCCCAAAGCAAGTGACCACAGAAACTTCAAGGTGCTGGAAATGTTTACCCACAAAAGTTGTTGTTCTCAGTGCAGCCTCTTAGTGAAACAGGGAAAAGATGGGTTTTTGAACCAGAATGATGTGGACTTGCTCATGATTCATTAATTATGTAAATTTGGGTCTCTTAAGTGTTTGTCTCTGTTCGTGGTACATATTAATCACGTTCCTTATCTAATCCAGCCTTGGAGGAGGACGGAGGAGACATTTCCAGCGTGTTGGCATGGTGCCTGGCTCATAGTAGTTGCCCAGTGAACTCCATACTTCTGTTCTTCTTCAGATACCTATGTGCACACACCTGGAATAATTTTCAAATTATTTTCAAAAGATCCACTTCTTTAGTTTGCAAGCACCAGTTCCTAGCAGGCAGACACAAGCGGATAGAGACATCTTCTTTCTAAAATATGGGTGAATATCTAGTCTCTAAATAAGTAACTGAGTGTTAGCCTTCTTCATTTAGGAGGAGCTAATGAAGTAGAAAACTGTCTGCTGTCCTCACTGAGCACACAGTGAAGCTGGGATGACAAGAGACACATCATCCATGTGCTGAGATGAGGAATAAAGACACTAAGAGTCTTGTCCCTGTCTAAGTTAGATACTAAGGCTCCCCAATATGATATCAGTCACCTAAAGTCAGATGGTTCCCACGTACGTTGTGTGGAGTCTCTTTCCCTGAGTGCCTCGTTGGCTGGTGGTAACAGCATGGCTACGGTTTTTCTTGGGGACACCCACCCCACCAGACTCCAGGCTTTGCGGACTCTCCTGTGGTTCATCCAGCCCCACTCAGGCAGAGGCTGGGATTTCTCTCCCTCCTGGTCTCCAGTGGCTTCACTGGAACTTATTATTCCCCCTTGCCCAAAGTAGAAGGTGCTCCATGGTGCACCTCTATCAACCTAGCTCACCTCACCGCTTTGTGAGTGCCAGCTGAGACACTGGAGCCACAATGCATTCTTCTTCTTCCAACTCCTATGACTTCACACAAGTTGACAAAGCCTCAATTTCCCCTCTCCAGAAAACAGGGCTCATAAATTAGTCCCTGCTTCATTTTGAGGATGAAATGAGGCGATGTGAATTTAGTTTAGTGGGAACATTTGCTATTGCTACTTCATTATTGCAGTTTTGTGGTGTTAGACGTACGCCTGACTTACTGCTAGAGGCGGGCTAGTGGTTCCCTGACTGGCCTCCCTCCTCTGTTCTTGGTGTGTGTCTCAGGATAGGACACACGATTTTATAACTCACTTCTCCTTGGGGAGACCTGCGTTTCTTCTTCTGGGATCCCTTCCTTTCTTTCCAAGTCTTTGCCGTAGTGTTAAGTCCCTGCATTAGTTTAATATTCTTAATCCTTACCATCTAGGAACCTTATCATCAGTCTCAAAGAACACAGCAGTGTTTCTTCCAAGTTGCTTGGTTTTGAAACATTGCCAAAGAGACAGTGAAGCCTGTTTGACCTTTCCGAGGTCCAAGAATGGATGTGAATACCAGGCACCCTATTAAACCAGCAATGGAAGCCATGTTGTCACCAGAGTGATGGTCATGTAAGAGCTCTTGGAGTTTAGAGAAAGTCTTTTTTTTGAGGAAGGGGTAGTAGAACTCAGCGGTGCTGAACCACTGAGCCACATCACTAGTCCTTTTTAGTTTTTATTTTGAGACAGGGTCTCACTAAGTTTCTGAGGCTGTTTTTGAATTTGCAACCCTCCTGCCTCAGCCTCCCAACTCGCTGGGATTAGAGGTGTGTTCCATCATAGCTGGTGAGAAAGAGTTTTTGACTCTGCAAAGGGGACACCAGTTTATGACAATCCAGCTCTGGGTTGTGTTCACTGTGGCCTCAGAGGGGCTGCTTTTGGTTGGGATTCTCTAAATGTAAAATGGAGGCACCTGGGCGTAGTTGTTCAGACTGAGGAATCTTCAAACACGGGGTACGGTCAACTCTTTGACTGAACCCCAGATAGTGAAGAACAGAGCAAGGGTAGGAAGAATTTGGAAATTCCATGGAGAGCTAGAAATGCCAACCAGAGGAGGGCAAATTGTTCACTGGAGAAATGAAAAGGACAAAAATGGAGAAGAATAATATGCAAAGCAGAGAAGTAAAAGCGCAGAAGAGAAAGGAAAAGAATTGTAAAAATTAACATGGCTATTTAAGAGAAGGAAGAAGGGTGGATATAGGACTGCAGAAGAAAACTTGCTCCCAACTCTTGGATTAAAAACTTTTCAATCAATTGCAAAGCACAAGAAGCATCCTAAAAGCATCTTATCTCAAGTGTATGTTTGTTTCTGGTTTTTGATACTTATTGGAGGGTTCTGACATGGAACTAGAGCATACAGGTGGTTATGTGGGGCATGACCATTCTGGAAATGACATCACAGGCATCCGGATGACAGCCTGGCTCTCCAGACATTCAGGCTTCAATTTGATGAAAATAAGAGTTTGCTTGATTCTCCACTATGATCTCATCCTTGACCCACACTGGAATGACTTCCATACGTTTCCTTCTGCCATATTATAAGATGAGACTGATTTGCTTAAAGAAAGTGGTTTAAAAATATATCATTGATCTTGGGAAATTTTTAAAAAGTCTATGACATTACTGGGCTCAGCAAGGTCAATTTTTGTTCTAAAGTTTCTAAAGAAAAACTCTTACCTCTAAAGAGCTGATTGATTTATTTCAAATAGCAATATGATTCCTTCTTGGACTTTATAAGACATCTTTGTCTTTAATTTGGTTCTCTAAGGTCTCTAAACTCATTAAACCCATAAGAAAGAGCATCAACCTCTATAATTCTTTTTATCATTTTTTTTCATGGTCTCAGATCCATTAGGAGCTCCATGGTCCTGACAATGAGCAAGGTGTCTCTCTCCAGGTGTGACTGGGCATTACTTGGGATTAGAGGTGTGTTCCATCACAGCTGGTGATGCACCTTTGTGCCTTGTTGGGCAAGAGAGAAGAAGGTAGGTGGCTACCTGAGAGTCAGTCTAGTGTGTGGCTTCTGGATAATGTTAAACTTAGGATATAAATACTGAGTACAAACAACAAAGTAATGGTTATGCCACTTGTTTAAGTGACAGATTAGTAAATCAAGAACAAGGATGCTCCAGGCTTGAATTTGGCATTCACATTTGACATCCTTCCAAGTTCCTGGACCTTTGCCTGCACCCCTTCTGTGGTTTCTCTGTATGTCCCTCCTTCCTCTCTGCCCACACCTTTCTGCAAGAAAAGAACTGCTCCCAGATTTTATACATCAATATTTTAATAAGAGGCCAAGGTCCATCTCCTCCTATGATGGTCCCATTGTGATCTTTTTTTTTAAAAGAACTGAATTTATGTTTTATTTATTACCACGAGAACTTCTTATATTAATATAGAGTGATAAGTACGAATGTGATAGGAGAATTTCTATTAATATAAAGCCATAAGCAAAAATATCCTAGGATTGATTTAGTCTAAAGCCAAAAATGAGGTGACTAGTTTTTTCACTCAAAGCAATTTCTCTTCTGCTCATAACTAGTCAGTTGCTTAGGTGATTCTGATTTACTTCTTAGCCTATTCCAACTGTCCGGATGAAGTAAACCAACACTTCTTGCTGCCCCGATGATTTTGGACATGCCATTGATGCCCCTAGGATCCCATTGTTTACTGTTTTTGTTTTTTCTTTGAAGTGGAGCATTTGGGAGGACTGGATGACATCATGCATGAAAAGGTTTTGGAAGCTGTGAAATGTGGCATCAGTGGGCCAGTGTCCAGCCTGCTCTTAAGTTGTATGAGGTGGGAGGCAAAAGGTGGGAGGCATGGGGGCCACCTGCCACCTGTCTCCATCTCTAAAAGTTAACACCAACTGCTAAGCCAAAGCATCCAACACCTGCATGAAGACCCCAAAGACTCAGTTTAAATTTAGAATTTGGGGCTCCTTAAAGTGTGTTTCAGTCAGATTTTCTGTCACTGTGACCAAAACGTCAACCAACGTCACGGTGGGGGCTTACATTGGGGGCTTACATTGCCATCTGAGTCCACAGACGGCTGATTCCACTACTTTAGGCCCAAGGTGAGGTAGCACATCATGGGGGAAGGTTGCATCCCTCATTGGCAGAATCAGGAGGAGAGAGAAAGAGGGAGAGAGAGGAGAGAGAAAGGGGCCACAGGAAAACCAACCCATTTAGGGCATGCCTCAGTGCCCGCCTTGTCTTCCTGCCTGCCTCAAGTTACCACCCAGTCAGTCCATTCAATCTAGGATGGATCAATCAAGCTATGGCTCTCATAATCTAATCATTTAGTCTCTGACTATTCCGGCATTAGTAGAAGATGGTGAAGGTCACCTCATATCCAAACCATAACAAAGTCCTCTGAAGTGGAATCCTCCCTTCCCACACCTCTTACCTTCTCTTCTTGCTTTATTTTTCCTCTGTCTTACCACAGAAGATCTAGGTACACACATATGGGTATTGTCCACAGCCAAGCTCTGTGTACCTACCTGCTCCTTCCCCCAAAAAGCTGCTTCTCGCCCTCCCCCATGATGTGGAGCTGTCCCAGGACCAGAACAGGGAGCAATGAGTGGTTCTGATAATGATTCACAACCATGTGGCTTTTCTTTCTCTTTTCTCCTTTCTTCTCTCTCTCTTTTTTTTCTTTTCTTTTTGACAGTGATCTTAAATTTGTAATTGTCAAGATGAGAGGGCCATTGGTTGTCCGAAGTTGACTCTTTGAAATAATTATCCTACAGTGTTTTCCTAGCATAGATGATCCTTTACCCAAGATATTTACCCAAGATATTTAATGGCCAAAGAATGAATTTTGCCTTTGTTATTTAGTTTCTCATACTTCTGGAATTCCAAAAATAAATTCATTTCCTCTGACCCTTTCCTTCTCTTTCCAGTTTTAGTTTCTATTTTAAACAAACCACGGTCGAGAAATACAATTGAGACTTGTTATAGTCTCAATGCAAAATACTCTTCACTGATGTGTGTTTAATAGTTCTATTGCTATTAGTTATTATACTTAGTTAATAATGTGTCCTGAGACTACATAGGAGGTTGGGGGGAAGCAATTTTAAATTTACCCGGAGACTGCTTATTCCCTTATCAAATATTTAAGTGGCTTCTGCTCCACAGTGTGACGGTTTGAAATCCAAAAGGCACAGGAAGACATTAATGGAGGTAAAGTATTGATCTGACTCAATTGAACCTCTGACTACTACAGGGGGACATATCACCACAGTTAGCAAGAGTTGCAAGATTGGCTTTTAACCGGAGTTTGCCACTTGGAAAATGAAAAATCATTTTGAACCGCTGCTTTTTAGATGTAAGAACTAGGTAATATCAGTCCCTTGCCTTTTTACATGATATTTAGATGCTTAGTATAAAAATATGGCCTACCTTGGAAAAATTACCAACTAGGACATGACTCTCAAGGTCTCCCATGAGAACCCTGTGGCAAGGTCATAATCATGATTCTCAGTGGGTAAGCACAGAGCACTGTTCAATCTAAGGATGGACGTCAAGGAGACATACCTGCCCCGGAAGTTCTGTGTACCAGCCACTGAATCTCCAGCTGATGATTTTAAATAAAGGACTTGTGGCACCTTTCACTGGTAGCCTCTGGGAGTCAGAAAAGGTAGAATAAAACCAGAAATGGTTTTGAGCATGTCTCACTAGGCTTACTACTAACTAATTGGTACCAATTAGAAATTCTACCAACAGAGCTTAAGCTATTAAATTTGAGGCTTTGATATTTATGAATTTATCTGTTTAAGGCTTTGATATTTGTTAGTTTCACTTATCAGACTTTTTGGTCAGAAGTTTAGGAACCAAGATGAACATTTTGATGCCACTGAGGTTGCAACTATTGTGTTACCTAGGACCTCTCATGACACCAAGAATATATATTGTTAATGAAACAATTACTATGTTTGATTCTATACCAAGTTCCCCACAGGCATTTTATCCTCTAAATCTTCAATGATCCTGTGAGATACTATTATTATATTTGTGACACAGAAGAGAAAATCAAGGCAAAGTGATGTTAAATACCTCGCAAGAGATCTCTGAGCTGCAGAGATGGTGAGATTTGGTTTCAAACATAGATGTGGGATCAAACATGAATGCAGCATCTCAGTGATCCCTGTTAATATTTAAGTTATAGGACTCTCATTGAGGGCTTTGACTGTGTCAGGCTTTGGGATGTAGATCTGAACTGATTTTTTCTAGATCTTATGGGTCCTGGAGTCTCTGCTAACATCTGTTTTACACTTGTTAATAGAAAGAAAAGGGTGAAATTTTGATTAATTTTTAGGAGACAATATAACAGAGTTCTGGAGTTTGTGGTCCAAGGGAATGAAATAATCCCCCAAATCATCCACAATCTAAGGCTGCAGGAAAAGGAAGCAATTGTCTATCTGTGTTAAGAATTCAGGCCCCTGGCCAGGTCTGGCTAACATCAACAATGGATGCACACTGAGCAGCAATGTTGTTCTTTACCAAGCCCATGGCTGTTGGTTGCATCAGGGCCTGGAATAGCTCCAGAGGCAGGCTGGTCTCTGGGATGGATTCATCAGTTCCCCCACCCACCCCACTTTCCAGCCCCCAACCGGGCTTTTGGATTGAATGTTCAAGGATCTGCCGCCGTATTGGCCTGAAATTTCCAGTTCTACAAACCTGATCTCTCCCCAAGGCTTACCTTGATGTTGATTCCAAGTCTAGTGTACAGGGCTGACGATGATGTAAGAGACAAATGTTTGAAAATTGGCATTGGGCCCTTTTCAGAAAAGGCTATGGCAGAGCTGATGGCCAGACTTTGCTTCAGAGGTTTGAGGAATTGAGCGGATGGCGAGGGAAAAGTCACACCAAGCATTCACTGTGATTTTTTTCCCTGCAAACTTGAAGGGGTATGCTGTCATGATGGAGCAGCAGAGGCATCTTTTAAAAAATCCATGTCTGATTTCTCCAAATGCAAGGCATGGGATAATAATCTTAGATGCTTTGTAAAACCTTACAGGAACAGGGCTAATAGAAAAACAAGTTTTGCAAGCTGTTATTATACACAAAATCATGCAACGCTGAGTTTCAAAAAAATAAACTTTAATTCATTTACGTGATGTGAATCAAAGCAATGACATTGAGCTCAAAATACTGAACTAGTTTTTAATCCCTTCTAAAATACATGATTATTAGGGTGGTAATTATTAAAGGGGACATCGTGTACACTTTGTGGTGCTCATTGAGTCTTTGCCTTCAGTCTTTGTAGGCAGTGCACCAAGACTTTAGCATTCACCAAATGGTAAAATTAAATCTGAATGATAATAATACACATGATACACATAATAAGTGGAGACTGACATAAAGTTTGGAACTTTAAAACTTTTATTTCCTAATTGCACGTACAGCAGCTGAGTCTACTCTCCTTATTTAAAAACACCAAACAATGTAGATAAAGCAAAAGTCTGGGGTGGCATTCACCTAATCTCAGTATCTTCCAAAGAGGGGACTGCCACAATCAGTTTGCAGTGCTTCCCTTCAGATCTTTCTCTACATATTTACAAACATACGGAAGTCTTTATAGCAGTACATACTCTGGACGGTTGTTTATGTAGATGCACCACACAGTACATTTATTGTAATTTGGGTTCTTTCTTTTTTCCTTAATTTTGGTGATTTTTTTTTTGTGTGCACAAATACAGCTCTATTTCATTTTTTTAAACTGCTGTACCTAATTCCATAGTGTGACTCCAACATTCCCGTTTCCTTGAATATTCTTCTTTTTGCACGTGTGGGTGTCCTGAAGAAATCTTCTCACAGTGATATGTGTACAGCTTGCCATTTTTTCCATGTAAGGGTTTTAATGAAAAACAAGTTTCCATGTACTGTCTCCACCATTTTCTAAAATAAAAATGTACAAGGACAATTGTCTATTTTAAAAGGAGCGTAATTATAGAAAGAAAAAAAATACAAAAAAGACTGTCAATTTTGAGAAATGATAGATGGAACTTTATCATATTTTCATAGCAGACCAGTGAAATTTTCATCAAGGATGAGCCGTGGTACAAGTATCTGATCTGGGGAACCACTGCTTGAGCAGGACATTAAAACTAAAAAAGCTTCATTATACATTATATATATATATATATATATATATATATATATATATATATATATATATAAAATGAATGAGTATGTCTTAAATCAACTAGGGCTGCAAAAGAAAACAACAGAAGACTGGTAGCTCTGGATTCCAGTTCTTGGTGGCCAGTTTCCCTTGTTCCCTGAGCTGCTTGACATATCCACACCCCCCTCGTGTCTTCTACAGAGGCACCAATGGGCAACTGTTAGCTGAGGGCCAGTCTGTGCACACTGCTCAGGAAGCTCATTCAACACCAACAAGATCTGCCTCCTTCTTGCTCTAAGAACTCTGAGTCTTTATTTTCAGGCTGTTTCCTAAGTTGTACTTCGTATTCCCAGGAGCATGCCAGATGGATTGATGATGTGGCACATAGGTAAGCGTTCTTTGATTTCATAATTTGATATTATTAAAAAATGGAAAAATTAATTACTGTGTGCTCCAAGAAGTATGGATTGATTGAAAGAAAAAAAAATATTTGGAATTAGAATTGCATGTATGAAAACCGGAAAATCACCAGGGTTAAAGTGTTAAAGTAAACACTCTTCCTATGATCCTGAGTAATTTCCATAGTCATTGGAAATCACTGTCTCCTCATCTTTAAAATGGGTTCAGTAATACCCACTTCACTGGAATGTCATGAAGTTTACGTGAAATAGAGAATAGGAAGTGTTTAGCACATAACAGGTGTGAATAGATGTAGGGTTTACTCCTCCTTTTCTGCTTCTTTCTCTTCCTTCCCATTAGGATTTAGATCTTAAATATCCTCCAATGGCCTTGTTTTGAAGACTTGGTTGCAATCTGTGGTTCTATCGGGAGGTGGTAGAACTACTAGGAGGTTGGTCCTAATGGGAGAAAGTCAGATTATTGGGGGTGTGCCCTGAAAAGGGGATATTGGAACCCTAGTTCCTTTGTCTCTCTTCCTATTTCCTTAGTTCTAGACAGCATGAGATGAGAAGCTTTGCTCTATCATATGTTCTGTACCATGATATTCTGCCTTACCGCAGGACCAAACACAAAGGAGCCAAATGATCATAGACTGACACCTCTGAAGCCATGAGCCAAAATAATTTTTTCCTTTATTAAGTTGATTTATCGCAGGTATTCTGTCACAGTAGCAGAAATATGACTAATATATCCCACTAGCCTTCTCTACCCCAAGTTCTAATCCCAAGGCTCTTTTGGAAATTTGGTTCATCTAAGTTTCACTAAGATGTGAGTTGTCAATAATTGTATTTGCATTCTGATTGCACAAGTTCTGAAAACCAACAGACCTTCTATTCATAAACGAATAAATATTTCAGTGATGGGATTTCAGATCCACAGAGGACAGTCTTGTAAAGGGAGACATTCCTCAAGACAGAAAAAGAACACCCCCTAGATTAGTTGTCAGGTCCAAATGGGGTGCCAAGGAGTCAACATTTGCCATATTCTAATGAACAGCTGTCACATCCTGTGGGCCAAGGTATTTGCTTTCTGGACTACAAAACCAAAATACAAATCCATTAAGGTCTGAAAAGAAATTTAGTTTCTTGGGGGAAAAAAAATAATAAAACCAACTATGGCTACTCACCCAGGAATAACCAAAGGGAAGTGAAAGCGCTAGGATCCGTTTTGAAGCTGGGTTTTATTTTCCAGTGGATTGGCATACACAAAGAAGCATGGTTTGCAGGAATCTCCCATGAGCTCCCCAAGGTCCTTTGTGAAAATGTAAGGTATACTGACTCTCACCCAGAGTGAGAGAGGCATGTATTGTCTGGAAACAATTAGAGGTATTTTTCCATCTTGGTCTGACAACCTCGGATACATAAGCAGTTGGTGGGGTGGGAGGGAGGAGGCAACCAGGTCTGAGTTCTACTGTTAACCATTTAAATGGTTAAAGTATTAAAACTGATTATGCTGAATATGCTTGTAGCCCCAAATGGTGGGCATTGATGGAGCAGGGAGTCTCAGAGAGGCTTAAAAGTCACCAGGAAGAAAGATCTGGGAGCTCAGGAAAATATTTTGTCACCACTAATGGTTTTCCAAGACATTTCAGAAAAATAGTGTGACAAGGAGAGGCGATTCAGGGCAATTCCTGAAGCAACATCAGGGGTGACCTGGGGACCTGGGTGACTGCAGGTGAGCCTGGTATCACCGGATTTAAGGTGTGTAGCATCAGCACCGTGGCCCAGACCAGATGAGGCAGAGGGACTCGAGAGCAACAGGCTACTGGCACACAATGGCCTTTTTGTGAAAATGTACCGATCTCCTGGAAACGGCCCTTGGATTATTAAAAGGGGGAATTATATGCGTTTACTTATTGGTTTGTTTGTTTTAAAAGAAGGCTGGAGTGGAAAGACGGGTCAGCGAGGGGTCAGGAAAGCTTGAGAAGGTGCTCAAGGAAAATGGGCCACTAAATACAAGGACATAGGCAAAACACAGGCTTACGGCTTTGGCAAGTTTCGTGAAAAACCTTTTAAGCTCTATTTTAAAACTGAATTTAGGGGCCTATGTTCCCACCTTTCCTGTGTTTGACAGCAAAGTCCAAATTGGCAACTGCTGCAAAGGACAATTGTGTCAACAGCACAAGGTTTTGCATCTGCCAAATGGTTGTCAGCAAAAACGCCTCCTGTTTGGGCAGGGACCTAACACTCTGTGGTGTGTTTTCACAGCTATGGATTAGTGGATCCTTATGGCAAAAGTACAGAGGAAGCAGGAAGGCATCACCATTTCAAAGACAGGGTCAAGGAGATTGTGAGAGATAGAGTTAGCAAGTGCTGGTGTGAGGATTCATACCTGACCTTTCCGCCATACTCAGGTTCAATGAGATCGAAGGTGTGGGGCCATAAGATTGTGACATTGCAGTCCATTCTTTTCCTTCCTCTCCTTCTCCATTTCTTCTTCTGCATTGTGTCTCTAGCTTCCAGATGGAAATTAGCCTGAGGAAAACACCTTAAGACCGAAGCTGAAGCAGAACTTAAAAACTATGGTATGAGATGCTTGAAGTCTTAAGTTTCAGGCTGAGCGAGGGAACATGCTTCAGTTGGATTTCAAAATAAACTTTCTAAAATATAAAATTCAACAGAAAATTTCTGCCTGCAGACTATGAGCAGATTCGGTCAAGGATGAGAAGATATCTCAGCTTTCTCCACCCAGATCGAAGACTTGTTCTTGAGAAGATGCCCTCTTCTTGAAAATTACCAGCTTTCTTTTTTTAATGGATAAAATAAAATATTTTCCTTGTTCAATAAGAAGCAAAATAGCACTAGAGACTAAAAAATAAAAATATTCATAACATTGATTCTATGCTGAGGAAAGCTGGTCGGTCTTTTCTTGGATGAATTTGTTTCATCACAAATGGAGTCTCTTCCCCTTGATCAGAAATGACCTTGGGAATTGGAAATATTGCTTCCTTTTGATTCTTGAGACAAGTTGATAATTACCCTCTGCTTTCATCCGTGACTCTGGAGCTGGCAATTTTGCCCATGCAGACCCTTCAGAAAGGTGGGTGGGTCATGGGCAACACCATGGGCTTCCAAGAAGAAAAATTAGAAATGGCAAAGACCAGGCACCAAAACTCAGTCGATTAGCAGGATGTTTGGGCATCTCTTTGTCCTCATTCAATGCAAAATTTGAATTCATGTGTCTAACATTTTCTTGGAAAATTTTGTCCACAGGAAAAAAAAGTGAGAGTTAAAAGCCCAACAATAAAAGCTGTGTAAAGTCTACAAGACAGTAGTTACAGATCTCCCTTCTGTGGGGCCATTCTGTCTGAGGGCAAATGATGTCACACGTCAATACATGTTACCCTCTGTTCCCCTACCCTCTACAATACTTCAACTCCCCAAGGGGGAGCCAAGTTAGACTTGGCACCTACTATTTGCAGGAAATGTATAGCATTAATGAAAAATTATTTTTTATCTGCATAATTAATGTATTAGGCTGTACTAGTTTTTTACCATGGTAAAAAAAAATGTACCACTTTAACTATTTTTAAGTTCACAGTTCAGTATGCTAAGTGCAGGCGTCCATCTCTTAAGGAGGAGATACCTTCCGAGAAATGGGATGCTTGGCAATTTTGTCCTTGTGCAGACATCATGATGGACTTGCCCAGTTACCATGTCACTATCATCTTAAGGGACCACAGACCCAGATGTGGCCCTTTGCAGACTGAAATGGAGTTACCTGGGGTGTGACTGGATGTTCACTTTGTGGTGTTTCCAGAACTTGCAAAACTGAAGAGCAACTCCCATTTTTCCCTCTCCCTCCCAGCACCTACATTCTTTCTCTATGAATCTGACTACTTAAGAGACCCGACAGAAGGGCGATCACATCGTATTTCCCCTTCTATTTCACTTAGCATGGTATCTTCAAGGTCCATCCATATCATAGTGTGGGCCTGTGCTGAGATCTCTTTTTCTCTTTCTGGGCTGAGTCATATGCCCCTGTACATGCACGCCCCTCCCCCCACCCCACGATGTCTCACTTCTCCATTTATCTGTTGGTGGAAATCTGAGTAGCTATTTTTATCTTTTATTGGTTTGTGAAGAGGTAATTCCTCTGTCATTCAGAAAACATGACTATAAGCATAACTATAACAGGAATTTTTATTCAAATCGTTTATAGAAAGCTGAGTTTTCTTTGTAACCGTCTAGGGTTGTGATATTCCAGGGCTAGTCACTTTTATCTCTGTCCCTGAACAAGGATCTCATTGTCACCTGTGGGTGACCCATTTTCTTCTCCTGGAAACCTTTGAGCAGGAGTGCTTCTTTTCTCTTTTCCACGTGCCTCCACTCCCACCCTATGACCTGCTTTCCCAATGCAGAGGGAAGTCCTGACCTGTCCAGGGCCCCGCCTGTCCTTACCTGGAGGGGACCACCACCCGCCTCACCTCATTGGTCATCATTATTATGTCATCCAGATCAATCAGTGGGCACTTGCGCTGTGGTAACTGTTGCTTTGATCATTCGTTACACTTTGTTAGTCCTCATCAGATCCAGGCCCCACTAATCGGAAACAGCGGGCCTCCAAAAGCAAGGCAGCCTGGTGACCAGGGGCAATTACCACATTGTTTGGTTTTTAAATTAGTCCCTTCTTGGTGCTCTGATCACCATCAGGAGGCTGGTGATTCAGAAACCCAGGGGGTGCCTGCTGCCGTGAGCAAGGAGGGCTGTCTTGGGTTCATGCTCCCCCAGCCAAAGGTTCCAGGTGGAGGGTGACCTCAGTGGGCCTGAAAACCGTAGTCCATGACCTAGAAGTGTAGGCTACTCCTAAAAGGGATCTTTGCTGGAGCTTCTCCTCCACAGGCCTTTATACTCAAGATGATTCTGTTACAGTGTGGCCTCCACGGCGGGGAGCTATGGGAACTTGTCATGAAAAGCCACAGCAGCAACAGAATCCCATGACACAACAGAAATCATTTTTCTTCTGGCCAAAACTCGGAAGGTTTCCAGAATGGACGATGAGGTCTCCGAGACAGGCAACTCGGGCTTTCCCATAACTGAGAGAGAGCTCCAGCTTCCAGCTCACAGGCCTGGGGCTGGCCCCGAGAAAGGTGGGACAGGGTCATTTGGTAGGAAATTACAGGTCAGTCTGAGCCATCTCCCGGTACTTCACTTTCCTGAATGTCAGTGTCTCCCAAACTTCAGGTATTTATATGTACTACTCCCATGATTTTTTTTTTTTTTTGCCATGCCCACTCCACTTTAAAAAAAAAAAAGTACTTAAAAGGAAACTGTGTCTCGCATTTTGAATGGAAAGCAAATGTTTCTCGTCTTCCTTTCAGCAACGAGAGTCTAAAGATGCCATTGATTCCCTCTCTACCAGGCACTCACTCCTGTGGTGAGTAGCTGAGTGAATTCCCCATGTTCCCTGTTAGTAGGGTTGTACAGCCTTTATTGTGACTTGGTGTGGGGCCACTTAACAGCCCCCAAATAATAGGAATTAGATTTGCCGATTGCTATTGCTAATGAGCAGTTGTAGCTCATTCCTAAAATGATTTCTGTGAATTAAATGCGGTAATGTCTGGTGTTGGAGGACTTTGATGGTTTCAGGATGGGCTAGGTGGGATGGGACAGGAATTTTTAGCCAGGGCCCCTTGGCTCATACCAGGCAGGGCTTACCTTCTTACATAAGGTTGGTGTTCACTAGAGCTGACATCCATCCTTCTCATCCTCTCTCTACACACCTTTGCCTGCTCTTTCCTGGGATAGGCATCAACTCTCATGTTTTCATGGCCATACCAGTGACATTCTCTTATCACAAAGCTTTTACTCCCAAGATGTCCCCTTGAGTACCTATAAACTATATCAAAGCACAAACTCAGTTTGCTGCCTTAGATATCACGTGGTGCAGATGTAGCCCCAATAGGCAACTTTCTAAGTACCTCTGATTTTCCGTTTTCCTTCTCAGAAGCCACAGTTATCAGTAGGGGCATAGCTGAAGCATGCCTTTTGATTTAAAGTAAAAAGGAGATATTTTGTTTTTCAGTAAGGCAGAATATATCTTAATGTAGTAATTGAATTTACTTCTATTTAGTCTAGTTTGATGGGGGTAGAGCTAAAATTGTGAGGCCAGAATTGACATCGTTTAATACTTAACAGATGGATAGAAAACAAAAAGTTTAGGAGATAAGAATGTCAGAAGGTTACCAGCTGCTGTGGGCATAGAGTTAAATGGCATTTATTCGAAAGGTTTATCTTATGTTTATTGATACATGTCTTTCCTTTTGTTATATCTTAGATTTGCGATTTACTGAGTGGGAAGGCTGTCTTTTAGCTAAACCTTAAGTGGGATGCTAAGTTCTAAAGCAGTGATTTTTGTTTTATGTAAATGGACCTCATGAGGCAAGAAGCTGGTTTTTACCATTGGATGGTATAGAATTGGGGGTAGTATTTTTTTAGCACGTTAACTCCATAAAGTGGTAGGCATTCGTTTCTATTCTCAAATTCAAATATCTGAAGCCCATCCAACAATTACAGGAGGGTAATCTACATTAATTTTCATGTATACTAGATATGAAAGTCTACTTCTAAGAGAACTCCTGAGTTAAAGTCCACCTTTATACCCTGGAAAGGGGAAAGTCACCATTATAACTGGAGGCAATTACTCTCTTGAAAGTTTCCTAAGACTTTTGGCACCAACTCCTTATCCACTGAATCTGTGTCTAGTGTGGAATCAGTCAAAATGACTCCAGGTGCTGAGGAACGTTGGGAGCCCAACAGGAAACGCTTCCCAGTGGAGGCAGTGACTTCCTCAGAGATGTTTGGCCAACCCCAGACCCAGGATTCAGTCTCCCCAGCTTCCCAGTGGAGATCCATTTGCTTAACTGTTTAGCAGGGATTCTTTAAAAAGCAGTGGATTCATTCTTTCTTGAAAAGCCGTGGAAGCTATACTAAGTACTATTATGGTTAGGTCTAGGAAGGTTACTTTTATGCACATCTCCTGTGAAAACCATTAAATAATTCTTTGGGTCAAAAGGACAATGCATGAGGATAAATGAGTAGGAAATAAGAGAAGTTATCGAAGAGAAAGCAGAATCCTTGACAGGAACTCTGCGTGTGGTGGGATGGATTGATTCTAGGGTTACAGGGGATTGCCGAAGGAAAATGAATTTATGGGGAGGGCAGGAAGATGGGGGGGGGGGAAGGATGGGCAGGTTACTGATGAGAACCTGGCTAAATGATTGAAGTTCCAGAAACCTAAATATAAAACCAAACATGATATTTCCTTAAAGCGCCACCCAGTATTCATTCTATCTTGAAAGCAAGTCATACCCAATCAATAATTATTTGTTGAGTGAGAGCTATACACTTACTACTATATTGAGATTGATGGGCAACACTGATATGTGAGGAATCCCAGACCTCAAGGGATTTATAAACCCATTGGGGGAACCAAGGGTTGGATACAATAAGAGGCTGTAAGAGAGTAATACTATCAAGGGCAAGTGTTAACTTTTAGGGGTTCAAGTCATCAGTGAAGGCTAGGATTCCTATACATGGAAACTTTGGGATAGCTGCCAAAGGCTTCATGAGAAGGTGGCATTTGACTTGTGCTGTGAAGGATTTTATTTGCTCACCAATTTTTGGTAGGAAAAAAAAATTCCACTTTAAGCCATTTTTGTTTTAAATCAAGACTGCTCTTCTCTCAACCCCCACCTCCAGGTTGTAGGACTACTTTCTCCTTTTATGCTGATTGTTTTTTCCTTTTCTTTTTGTTTTGTCTTTTTGGTACCCGGGGGCACTTAACCACTGAGCCACATCCCCAGCCCTCACCCACTGAGGCACTTATAACCCAGAGGCATTTAACCCCTGAGCCACATCCCAAGCCCCTTTTAAGAAAATATATTTTATTTTGAGACAGGGTCTTACTAGGTTACTTAGAGCCTCGCTAAGTTGCTGAGTCTGGCTTTGAACTCGTGATCCTCCTGCCTCAGCCTCCTGAACCATAGGGATTAGAGACATGCACCACCATGCATAGCAATGTTGGTATTCCTCAAGTTTGGAATGTGACTGTCTTCCAATTCTATGCACAAATCCAAACATTGTCAATATGATGTATTGAAAATGCAAATGAAAAAAAAATTAAAAAGGTGCCCCAGCACAGTGTTAAAAAAAAAAGAAAAAAAATGCAAATGGTAATAAGGAATAACATGACAGGAAAATGTGTATCAGTAGATAGAATATAATTAAGAGTAGTGGGGCTTGTGGTGAAACGGAGCGTTCTTTTCCTGCCTAGTGGCATTCAGATTTAAGTTTAAATATATGTATGTGCTTTTCAGGCTCAGCAATTTACCTCTGTTAGCTGGAATTTGGGATACCAGTGAGTGAAGTGTGATCGGTACACTGATTTTTCTCTAACATTGTTCTTAGAACCTGAGCTCTTCTCTTGAGTTTCAGATTTGTTTTGGTAACTACGTAGTAGTCATCTGCATCTGAAGTAGCCCAGATATTTTAAATCTGGATTGGCAAACTTCGACCCATGGGCCAAATATAACCCACTCCCTCATCCCCCATTATAGAGAAATGCAGCCTCAACTATTCATTTCTGTTACATCTGGTCTATAGCTGTCTTCTCCCAACAAAGACAGAGTCCAATAGTTGTGACAGAGACTGCCTGGCCAACAAAGCCTGAAATATTTACTATCTGGTTTTCCAAACCCCACCTTAAGCCAACATATTCCCAGGTGAAGTCATCCTTTCCTTCCCCCAGACCATCTGAATTGACTCCCCACTAATTTTGAACTCTCTCTGACTCCTTCTTCTACCTTCACCCCCTCACCTAAGACCTGACCTCAGACCTGACATTGCTTATATCTGTCCCCTCCTCCACCATGTTCCTGGATCCCTATTTCTTATCCAGGATCTGGTATTTCTACATGACCACTAGATTTACATTTTTATAAAAGCAAATCTAACCAAGTCACTACTTAGACTCCTTTAATGATGTCCATTTACTGCTAGATAAGGATGCACTGTCCTTCCTCATTTATATTCCCACCTGCATGTCTGGAATAATTTCCTTCCTTTCTTCTTACTCTCTCTAAAGTTTATCTTACTAAAGTGCTTAGCATTGCCTTGAATGAGTCATTCTCTTCTTCATGCCTCAGAGAGATCTGCACTGCTTTCCTTTTAGCTCTTGGTTTTACATCTAAGGACCTTAATTGTCAAAATTCAACTTCAGCATCTCCGTCCCATCCCCGAGCTCTCATGCAACACTATCCTCACTAGAGTTACGGCCCTTCTGGTTCTACGGTACATTATGTGTAACTATTAGAGTATGTCTTAAATTACATTAAATTCTAATTATATTTAATTCTCTCCCCCTTTAGGTGTGAATTCCCAGAGGGACTCTTTCTTTTATGTATTTATATCCCTATAGCTATCATAATGCTTGGCAAAGATTAGGTGGCTCAATAAATGTTCAGTGAGTTCCTGAAGCTGATTAAAAGTCAACGAGTCTTTTACAAACAAGAACTAATTCCTAACTGATGCACATTCGCAGTTTGGAGAACCACCAAACTGGGGTGTAAGTAATAAGAACAAATTTATAATTGATCAAATGAGTTAATTCAGAAAGGAGCCTTTTGAAATGCAAATTGCAACTGTGTTATCCCATCCTTGAGCCTTCGATTCTCTGCTTCCACTGCATTTGGAATAAAGCTTGAATCTTTGAGTCAACCAATATGAAGCTGGAATAGGCAGTCAGCCTCTTCCCGGCTTCCACCTGGCTCACAGTGCTCTGAGCACCCTGTCCTCTCTCCGCTTTCTCAGAGGAGCCACCGTCTCTTCTTCTTGGGGTCTTTGCATCTGCTTTCCACCGTTCAGGATCACTCTTCTGCTCTTTCTTTGAACAAATGCTATGAATCTTGATTGTCACAGTCAAGGTCATATCCTCTAGGAACTTCTCAGACCTAGAATTTTTTTTATGGCACCTGGTCTTTCCCGTTAAAGCACTCACTACTATTTATAATAGTATGTTTACTTGTTGGTGAGTGTGTTGAACAGCTGCCACTCTTCCATGGAAAGCACACCTGGCAAGGGTCATATCTATTTTACTTATCATTGGCATTACTTGTCACATTCTAGGTATGCAATAGGATTTGCTAAATCAGCAAATAAATGTCAAAGTGAACGTTCTGGATATTTCTGAATAGCAAGTGGTTAGAAGTGTCAGCAATATGTGGGGTAGATTAGAGTGAGCAGTAGAGTAGATTAGAGTGAAGATTAATAGGATGCTCTTGCATCTGTGTGAAGCAAAGGTGTTTGAATAACTATGGTGAAGTGGAAGTGGGGTTGGAAATGAAGAGGCAAGATTATATCTCTTCAGATTCTGATCTTTCCTATCATGAGAGCTTGGGGGGAAAAATCTGTGAGGATGAATATAAAGTTAAAGTTGGCCATTTTCAAAAATATGTGTACTAAAATCAGAGTTTTCCCACATAAAAAAAGACAATAGAGTCAATGTTTCATTCAAATAGCAAAAGGCAAAAGATGAAAAGTTTTGAATAACTTTTAAATAAGTGTTGCATAAGAAATATATGAAATGTATGAAGACACGAATGGTGTGATTATACTTTATATACAACCAGAAATATGAAAAATTGTGCTCTATATGTGTAATATGAATTGTAATTCATTCTGCTGTCATATGTAACAAATTAGAATAAAAAAGAAATATGAAAGACTTCAAAAATCATAGTGAAATTATAAAGAAAATGTCAATATATCTTTTGATTATTATATATTTCAATGAGAAGCCTCAGTGTTATAAAAGGCAAATTATCACTATTAATCTATAAGTGTAATGCAGTTCTTCTCAAAGTGCTTGGTGGATTTTGGTGAAATTTAATAAACATGATTTAAAGATCACCTGGATGAATAAATATTTGAGAATGACAAAATTGTTTATTAAAAAAAGAGGCAATGAGGAGAAATATATTTTCCATAAATTAATAATCTTAAGCTATAATAATTAAAACAGTATGATAAACAGTGTAAGAAGAGCCAAAGAAACTAACTGAACCAAATGAAAAATCCAGAAATAGAACCAAATCTTTATAAAAGTTTTTAATATGATAAGATATTTTCGTCGCTGAAGCAAGGATGAATTATTCAATAAACAATTTTGTACTCTGTAAATATAGTTGAAAATTGAAATTATGTCTCTACTTCATAACAAAAATTATATTTAGAGTTAAAAAATATATATCATTAATATATAATGAACATATGTCATAAACATATGTCAAACTTAGCAATTTTTCCTCAAGAGGGAATCCCATAGGTCCAAATTTTAAACTCAATAATAATTTATTATATATACATTAGACCATTAAAATATTAAAAGAAATTATTCATGTACTCTTTGGGTAGGAAAGTGCTTTCTATAATGATATAAATGTAGAACTCCCAAAGGAAAAGATTGATATATATTTAGCTATGTAAACATTTCTTTGTTAGAAAAACTACCAATTTTAACAGTTACATTGTAACCTAGAAAAATGTTTGCAACATTTATAATAGAAATATTTAAATCCTCCTAATATATAATAGGCTCTTATAAATTTAAAACTTTAAATGGAACACCTTCAGGCTGGGGATGTGGCTCAAGCGGTAGCGCGCTCGCCTGGCATGCGTGCGGCCCGGGTTCGATCCTCAGCACCACAAACAAGCAAAGGTGTTGTGTCCGCCGAGAACTCAAAATAAATAAATATTTAAAAAAAAAAAAAAAAAAAATGGAACACCTTCTCCAAAATGGATAAATTTAGGCAATTAACAAAACCACATATATATTACCACACTAACTTATGCATTTTACTAGCCAACAAAGAAATGCAAATACTGTCAATATCAAGATACAATTTTCACCCACCTATCTGATGAAATAAACATTAAAAGATAACTTTAAAATCAATATGGGGAGGTGATGAAAATTGCCAAAAATTTTCTAGAGGGTGGTACATGTCAAAAATCTCAAAAAGAGAGAAAGAAGAATATAATTATTTTAAATCATGAATCTCATTTCTAGAAAATTTTCTCCACAAATTAAAACTATACCCAAAGATTTTATAAATTCAGAAATTTATAACTTGCATTTTTCTTTTTCTTTTTTTATTGACTTTTTAAAAAAATACATGATAGTGGAATGCATCACAATTCTTATTACACATATAGAGCACAATTTTTCATATCTCTGTATATAAAGTGTATTCACACCAATTCATGTCCTCATACATGTACTTTGGATAGTGATGTCTATCACATTCCACCATCATTGCTAACCCCCTGCCCTCTCCCTTCCCCTCTCACCCCTTTGCCCTATCTAGAGTTCATCAATTTCTCCTATGCTCCCCCTCCCTACTCCACTATGGGTCAGTCACCTTATATCAGAGAAAACATTCTGCATTTGTTTTTTGGGGATTGGCTAACTTCACTTAACATTATTTTCTCCAATGCCATCTATTTACCTGCAAATGCCATGATTTTATTCTCTTTTATTGCTGAATAATATTCCATTGTGTATATATGCCACATTTTTTTTATCCATTCATCCACTGAAGGGCATCTAGGTTGGCTTCACAGTTTAACTATTGTGAATTGTGCTGCTTTAAACACTGATATAGCTGTGTCCTTGGAGTATGCTGTTTTTAAGTCCTTTGGGTATAGACCCAGAAGAGGGATAGCTGGGTCAAATGATGGTTCCATTCCCAGTTTTCCAAGGAATCTCCATACTGCTTTCCATATTGGCTGCACCAATTTGCAGCCCCACCAGCAGTGTATGAGTGTGCCTTTTCCCCCACATCCTCGCCAACACTCATTGTTGTTTGTCTTCATAATAGCTGCCATTCTGACTGGAGTGAGATGATATCTTAGAGTAGTTTTGATTCACATTTCTCTAATGGTGAGAGATGATGAACATTTTTTCAATTTGTTAATTGATTGTATATCTTCTTCTGAGAAGTGTCTGTTCATGCCTTTGGCCCATTTATTGATTGGGTTATTTGGATTTGTTGTTGTTGTTGTTGTTTTTGTTTTGTTTTGTTTTGCTTTTTTTTTTTTGGTGCTTAGCTTTTTGAGTTCTTTATATACCCTAGAGATTAGTGCTCTATCTCATGTGTGAGGGAAGGTGCCAAAAACATGCATTGGAGAAAAGGTAGCCTCTTCCTGGAAAAAACGGAAATCCATATGCAACAAAATGAGATTAAACCCCTATCTCTCACCATGCACAAACTCAACTCAAAGTGGATCAAGGACCTAGGAATTAAACCAGAGACTCTGTGTCTAACAGAAGAAAAAGTAGGCCCAAATCTCCATTATGTGGGATTAGGCCCCAACTTCCTTAATAAGATTCCTATAGCATTTTTTCTTTATATACTTTTTGAGCACCCATATGCTTTTGGCTGCTGTAACCATAGGTTGAGACACAGGAATAAAGAAATACGAATCCCTGCCCTCATATGACTGTCATTCTTATAGAAAAAACAGCAAGTAACCAGATCAGTGAATACAATAATACGGGATTGTTGAATGTGCTATGAAGAAAACCAACAGCAGGGGATCGTCAGGGAAGGTCTGAATAAGCAAGCAGGAAAATCAGTTAGGAAGTGATTAGAAAGTCCAAGGTAGCAGAATCAATGCAACTGATTGATGGAGAAAATGAGAATGTGACCAAAATGGTTTAATATGGTAAAATCAAATTTAGAAACTTCTATATTCTACCAGAGGGTGCACTGAATAAAATTATGTGCTTTTAAGCAAAATTCATGGTCAGTGGAAAAAAAGGGTGTGACTGTGCTTTTGCCACTTAGAGCATGTGAATAAAATTTACATAAAGGATTATACCTAAAATCCACATGGGACCTTAGATTTATTTTTCAGTCAGAAAGCAGTTCCACCCTTGAAAAAAATTAGTATCTATTTGTATGTATGGGGCTAAAGACAGAACAGAAAATACTGATATGGAAGCAAATAAAGTGACTTTAGCTTATAGAAGGAGGTTGACTAAATTATAAGAGTGGACTTGGGCAGGACCAAGTCTTTCCTGTGTAAAATTCAACTCCCCTTCAAATCCATCTCCCACCCCCCACTTGCCCCTCTCTTTTTAACATTAGTGTTCTGGATTCTTGCCCAAGAACTTGAAAATGAAAGGATAAAAAGTGAGCTTAATGTTCTTTGCTAGGCATAAGTCTCCTTTCTTCTTTAACACAGATGTAGGAGCTCCCCTGGGGACTAAAGAGTAAGAATCCAGTATTTTTCATAGATTTGAGGGCAGCATCCTAAGGATTTAGTGGGAGCTGTAAGAACAGGGGCCCTCTCTGAGGTCTGTTCCCCAGTGTCTGACCATGCTGTTTTCACATATGGGAAAATGCAGGTGGAATTTCTTTCCAATCTTAACATCCTCCGGTTAAGTCATATGCTTGCCTTTCTCAATCACTTCTGTGCAAACATGTTTTCCTAATGAGGCATTATATGTCTATAAAATCAAGATGCTTTTCCTCAAAACTAATATTTTGTTTTTTAAAAAATAATATTTGTATTAGTTTGTGGACAATAATATGGTATTTTTTAAAACTAGTCTTCTATGGTGATACTTCCAAATACTGGCAGTCATCTGCAATTTATTTGTGTTGTGAAAAAGAATTCTGGGGGCATGTTTCCACATAGAAGTCATAAAAATCTGCTTAATGAAGTGAAAAAAAAATTAATTGTCATGGTTAAAGATAAAGCTGAAAGTTTTCAAAATCATTCATAGTAAATGGCAATGCAAAAGAAACAAAGCCCAGAAAGGTTAGAGAAAAAAATACACTCAAAACATTAAATATGATATGTGTAGTTTTTTTTTTTTAAAGTGGGTAAATTGGAAGAAAGATTTTTAGATAGGGTGACATGGAGATTTTGAGAAGGGTTCTAGAAACTTTTAGGGGCTGGGAAAATAATGCAACAGCACTTTTACTAAGTTGCCTTCCTAGAAAAATGAGCAGATTTTCTTGGTGCTGCCTATTGCTGATAATTTGGCTTGGTCTGGGGCTCACAAATGGGAAGCAGATAGGAAGAGAAAAATTGAAGTGCGGTAGGCAGTACTTCTGAGGCAAAAGCAGATGGTGGGCTTCCTGGAATCTTTTCTCATGTAAAAACCAGCGTTCCTTCCAGTCCTCTTTATGAATCTCTCCAAGTGACTTTTTCCTTACCCATGGATCCATCTATTGAATGTAAGTTGATGAGTCTCATATTGGATCTTGAATTCACATTATCGTTCCAAACTTCAGAAATATCTCACACCTGGTGCGGACTTGTCTCGCAGATGGAAATTTGTCCAACAAGCACATTCATGCCCCGCCCCCCACCCTCAGTCTTTCCCAATCCTGTCTCTCCCAGGAGGCAAAAGAAAGCAAGCCCTGCCCATCTTCCTGCCTCGGTTATAGCATCCTTCCTTTGCATCCCCAGACACCTGAGCCAGCTGTACTAGGGTCAACTTTGACTTTCTTTCCTCCTTGGACCCCACATGCAATCAGTAATTGCATCCTCTCAATTTTCCCTACCAGGTATCTCTCAACCGTGTGTGCGCCTCTCCATCCTTCGCAGAACAGCCATAATTCACTTACCGTGATAGCCAGTCGACCTGCCTTCAGCCTTGCTCCCTGCAGTCCATTTTCCGGGGGACCAACAAAGGGACTGTTCCTCTATTCAAAACCCTTCAGGGGCTTCCCCTAGTTTACCATGGAATTTTCTAAAGGAAACCACCTGCTTTAATCAGCGCAGGGAACTGGGCAGGGGTGGGTAGAAGACCTCCTTCCTGTTCATGTACAGATCCTTGCGCACCGTTCTGGGGCAGTAGAGTCTAGATCTTTGGGAGAAAATGAATGGGTGAGACTTATAAATGTACATTTTAAAGCAAGTTTGAGTGATTTTTTAATATATATATATATTTTTCAGTTATACATGGGCACAATGTCTTTATTTTTTGATGATTGAACAAGTGCGAGGTGAGCGCTCTACCATTGAGCCACAACCCCAGCCCAAGTTTGAGTGACTTTTAAAAATGACTTATGTTTGGAAATCACCGAGTGATTCTGGTTGAGCGCCACTCCTTTCCCTGGTGCATGGTCTTCTGCGCTCCTTCCACTGTGGCTTTCTTTCTCCTCTGACACTCACCGGCCTTCTCTGGATTCTCTTGCGTGCCTATGTCTTTGCCCTGCCTGGAATGTCCTTCTGGCCGCCGTCTCTTTGGTAAACGTGATTCATTTTTCAAATCCCGGCAAAGGCTGGAAAATTGAGTTAGAAGAAAAGCAATTATTTGTCCAAGGTTTCTGAGGGTGCTCGTGGCAGTTCTTAGGGCACATTTTAATGGCCATTTTCTATGTCTCCTTTGGTTCCCATTAAAGAAACCACCAGAACTCCTCTGTTCTCTGATCTTTATTTAAGGATAGAACCAACCATGCCATTAGAAAATGGGGCATAAAAATAAACTCGCACCTGTCCCCACTGACATTTACAGTGGGGCCATATCTGAACCACCTGCAAACAGGCTTTTTTTTTTTTTTTTTTAAGTGGCTTTGTCAATGGAAGGACCCTTAAAAAGCAAGAATAATAATTGTTATTTGTTCTAAAATCCAAATGTATATTTTTCCATCCTTTTTATTTACAATATAAAGTGCTTTTTTCAGTAAATCAACAAATATGAGTATTCATGTCACCAAGTGCTGATGATTAAAAATAATTACTTTAATGGGAGCTGGCCCAATGCCAAACACGATCAGGTTTTGCATTTCAAGCATGATGGTGGATAATTTACATCTCCTTTCGCACCAATACCCACCATTCTTAATGGATTCTATTTTAGTTTTTATGAATTAATAGAAATTTAGTGGCTAATTCTCTATATTGCAATCTACCATTTGCTTTTAGAATCCATAGATTTTTTTAAAAAAAAAGAGGCTCAAAAAATCACATAATTCTTCAAGTTACTTATTTAAAATATTTAGCTGTCTGCTTTCCATGAGTTGTAAGAGGACAGAATGGAGAGGAAAAACAGGACCAGGTATCCTACAGCTCAGGAGGGCTCTTATTTAATACAGGAGGCCTTTGCATCAAGTTGGTACATTGTCTCCTTCACACACACACACAAAAAAAAGCACAAGTCCCCTCGACTCAAAATTCCCAGCCACATCTGAGGGGCCTGGTCCTCTAGCTGCAGGTAGAACCTCTCTGTGTGAGAGAAGACAGAATCACCTCCTTTCTTAATTTTCTTATTTCTTTGAGGTTTCATATATAATGAAAATATGTCAAAACAGGGTTACAAAGAATTGTAGCAGATTTTTAAGTGTTTATGTTTAACAAATTAACACCTTTAAGAAAAAAGAGCATCATATTCTCCAGAAGATAATTATAGGATTTATTAAAAAGATATATACTAATACATTGTACCCAAAAGGCAGTGTGATCCTTTAAATAATCCAGTTTCTATTTGTATGATTTTTTTTCAATACTGCCTGTTATATTTCGGTGACACCATATAGACAAATTATAGCATATGGTCATTTGAAGATAATGCCCAAAGTAAAAATGTGACTTTACCAAGTGAATACACCCACTGGACAGACTTGTGCAAATACCTCAAATATGTATATGCACCTTTTAAATATTTTCATTGTTGAAATGATCAGGGGAGAAAAGGGGAAGCATTTGACTCAAAAAATTTGGCTATAGCAAGCGAAGACTTGGAAATCTCACCAAATCTTGGGTCAATAGAAGACTCTACTGGTACAGGGGAGAGGCAGGAAAAGAGTTAATGTATGAGGTGCTCCAGGGACACATAAATCCAGGGCGGCTCGTTCTAAACATTCCTTGAATAACTTGGCCAATTGTAGACATGGAGAAGACATAGATTTATTTGTTTATTCTGATTTGTCATTTTTGCCATTCTCTCTGAAAGTGGAAAAATGTCACTGTAACTCAGGTGGTGCCTTTGTTTATAGTATCTCCTTTGACCTTGAAAGCTCAAGGTAACTTGGGAAAAAGAATAGTGGAGTCATTTTGCAGAAAGAGATAACTGGGATTTGAGAAGTCAGATGAGCACACATTTTATAATATGGTTGGAAGAAGTGACTAAAATAGTTTCACTGGCTTTGGGAAAAAAGCAAATGCATATCAGATACTAGATGAACACCTACAAATGAAGCTCTTTTACATAATTACACACACACACACACACACACACAATGTATTTTATTCCCCCCAAAACAGTATATTCTTCCACTTTGCCTGGCTTAGGATGTACCATTGGTATGAAATCACTTTGGACAATGACACTCCTTATTCCCCAACCCAACCAAATTGTAGGGTTTAGTAGCTCCATTCAGCTGGCAATTATATAGCATATAGGAAAGTTCCCTTAGGTGTGAGTGATAAAGTGAGAAGTGTGGTATGCCAAAGCCATCCGTATCTCATCCTACAAAGTCACCTATACTTTCTATGGAAACTCTCTGTAAAAGTAACAAAACACACACACACACACACACACACACACACACACACACAAAGACAGAAGGCTGCAAAACCTATTCTGCATCTTGGGATAAACTCTTTCCCATAGGGTGGTAACCCTGTCCAATCAAAGTCCTTCTTTTTGAAAGTGTAAAAACCTAAACAATCTAGATCATCATTGAGCTCTGAACAAGGTCAAAATAGGAGATCCTGGGACCTAAAGGGCTGCAAATGATACCTTGTCCCCTATTATCCATGCCCTATGCTTCCTTGCATCTTCCTCACTGAAAGGAATATTCACTTTCTCCACAATTCTAAGGAAGTTGCCTCCTACAGAATCCATAAAATAAAAATTTGTTTTGTAATAAATGCAAAAGAAGGAGGAGGAGGAGGAGGAGGAGGAAAAGAAGATGAGGAAGAAAAGACAGAAAGGAAGAGAAAATAACTGGGGACATATGGCATGGGCGGGGGCAGATAGGGATAGGTAGATGATAGATAGGGGCTGATTTCACTGTGACCTCTCAGACTACCTCTGACCAAGGCATCAGGATGCACATGAGCCACCTGTAAGAATATGCTAAGAAATGAAACATATGCAATAGAGGTTACTCTTTCTTTATTTACATTCTTCCCTAACACAAATAATTTAATGTCTCCAATGATATGAGTATCATTAGTCATTAGAAATAAAATTAGCTTATAAGACAGTATTTATTTTGGGAAAGATGGTAATAGAATGGATAAATAGACATAAAAACAGACCATTATAACATGGTATGGAAAGTTCTTGAAATCCAGCTATGTGCTCTAGAGGAGGGAATGATCTAGCAGAGGCAAAACTTGGAATCTTTGCTGAGCAAGCCCTAGAGATTCGCTTGGAAGAAGGATCTAATTAATTGATGAGTAAAGAAGCCTTGTGTAAGTATGTTCTGTTCTGTGCTCCTAAGGAGGAATTGTAATCCCAATGGTTCAGGAAATCAGAAGAGTGTCTATGATCCACCTAGGGCCTGTGCAGCAAGGGCAGACACAGGTGGAAATTACAGCTGCAGAGGGACCCCATTTAAAAAAAATAATCATAGTAGTTAAACTGAATTTAGTTGTTATTTTGTTGTAGTTTAAATATATAATCCTATTTAATCCTTACAATAATGCTTTGAGGCAGGCACAATGATTACATCCATTCTAGATAAACGAAGTGAAGTTTGCCTTTGGTCCAAAATCTTGCAGCTGGGAAATGATGTAGCTAGGATTTGGACACCAAAACCCATGAACTCTTTTCATGAGGCCCTTTCTGTCTCCTCCACTGACTTAGTCCACCCCTCTAGTAGTTTTTGTGCTATTTTCTGAAGCTGCAAAAAAAAAAAAAAAAGTGCCAGACTTGACATCCCTAACCAAGGGGTAGGGATGCAGATAGTAGTCATTTCTCCATTTGCAACAGAGGTGGGTTGACTGAGGACCTCAAGTTTGCTGCTGTTGTAGCCTCAGGTAAGGGGGAAAAAGTGACTCTCGTGATGCTACGATATATGTACAATAATGACAGATCTCCCCAAAACTCTTATCCCTCTATTGGTTGCTTTAAAGTTGATGGCTTATTGCTGATCTGAAAGGATGAAAATAAAAAGAAAGAAAGAAACCATAAACTCATTTTGTAAACAAGGCCATTTCTAATATGCAATGGTGGTTTAGAGCTGGGTCATGAGAGCCCTGGAACCTATTATTCAAGTCTGTGACTTATGTAGGTCAGTGTAAATAACCCCAGGCTCAAAAAGGTTAATGTTTATGAAGGGCGAGGCATCTAATCAAGTGGGTGGATCAACATGAGTTATAATGATTTGAGCCAATTTTTTGACTCAGTAAAGGTACAAAAACTGGGTAGCAACCGAATTTTGTTCCTTCTCTGTGTCAAGGAAATCAGTGGGATCACTTAGAAATCCTAGGAGTGCCGATTTTCCAAGTCTCTTTGGGTACGTTGTAACCAAGAAATTCTGTTTTGGTACCTCAGTTATTGAAAATCCCCCAAAATGCTTCAAAGGCATTAAAAATGCTTAAAAGCATTTTGCAGTCAACTTTATCACATAAAACAAAAACCAGTAATAGCAAATGGATTTAAATGTGAGGGTAATAAGTGTATGTGATTTTTTTCCCTTATAAATCTTATATGACTTTGTCAACTTGCATAAGCAAATATTGCCACATAACCATAACTTTATCACAGTGACAAAAGTTCATGAGACAGTGTCAGCATCTTGTTTTGGGAAATGCTCAGTCATTTTTTTTTTAATTCTTGCTCTTTTTGCTTTAATGATATGTGCAAAAAACATGCTTTCATCATAACCTTCCATATAAGATGCTGCTATTGACATCTGAGGATTAAGTTTTAATTGAATTAAGATTTAAAATGGTCTATTATCTATGATCCCTGTATAATGATCACAAAGACATTCTAGAGTAGGCAATGAAACAGACAAATATATTGAAAAGACAGCTTACAGCTCCATTTAGCTCACCCACGCTTGCCAAACTTGACACACACAATTTATCCTGGGCGGATGAAAAGGGAGCATAAAATATAGCCATATTGTGGTACTGCTTGTCCCTCAGATGGTGCTTCCTTGGACTGAAAACCGGGTATCTCATATGCCCAGACATGGTATTTCAACAGCAAACAGTGGGCCTTTTGCCCACTCATATTTTTTTATGCTTTGGTTTGAAACTTTCCTTAAGAGCCAGCAGAAAGAGTAGGGAGATACTCATGACTAAACCCAAACCAAAATCTACGAGCAAAGTAAGCAGAAGAGAATCCAGAAATGTCTAACAAATAATAATTTGCAACACTGATCATATGCAACGGGGAAGAAAACATCCTAGGTTTGCAATAAAAGTGGTTCCCACAATAGTTTTTTTTTTTGTTGTTGTTGTTGTTTTTGATCTTCACTCAACAGTTTTGCCAGGGAGACATGCCAAAGGGAATTCTGCTCTAGGCTGATCCGTCTCAATTTGAATTTGTTTTCAGAAGTGATTCAGTAACTTGGATTCCAATTGCTTGGAGAAGACGCAGAACAAGGCTTCGATTGCAGTTTCAGGTGGAGTAGGGGACAAGATCACAGCTGCAGCCTTGTTTATTTTTATTATTAAGGACAGTCTGCTTCCATATGTGTCCCTCTCCTGCAACAGTCAGCCAGCCACTTCCCACTTCCCAGCTCAGGACTTACTAAGACTGGGCTCTACCAAACCCAGGACCTGTCCAACATGCCAGTGAGGGAAACCTCTGGTGATATGGATTGTAATGGATATAACCTGCCCCTGCTGCTTCCCAACACCCTTGTCTTTGCTTACTTAGGACATCAGAGACACAGAGGTTGAGAGAGGGTGGGTGAGGAGGTCAAGGCAAAGTGACTCCTCTTGGCTCTAGGGTGGGTTTGGGTGCTACTGACTTGACAGCTGAAGATGTTCTTCTGCCGTCACTCATTCCCTTTCTTCCATTTCCAGCCTGGTCCAAAGGTCTCATTTTCCTCCTCCACCTAAATGAATCAGGCAAGAGGTAAAATTGAGATATAAAAACAGCAATATGCAAAAGAGCTCCTCTCATAAATGAAACCAGCAAAAGTTCTCTTTTGTTTCCCAAAGGAGAGCTTGAAGAACAAGGTGGTAGTGACCAAGACATTATGAATGAATAGGAACCTACTTCAGAGAAGCCCTTGTATTGCATAAGCCATACGCAACCAAATAGAAGTTACTGTGTGGCCTCATCATCAGAGAGAGCTGAATGTCTGGCAGGAAGATGGGCAGTAGCACTAGGCTGAGCCACTTTGCTGGGGGTGGTGGGGTAGTATGTGCAGATACAGGAGAAAGAAGTGTTCTGTTTTTTTCCATTTGCTTACTTGGAGGAGGTGTGTCCATCCTCTAGACAACTGGCTCACGACCTTCTTAGGAAAACACTCCTTCCTCCTGTCTTCGATGTTCCACCCTGACTGGGAATCTGGCTCTGCTCTCTGAGTTTTGCATTGTCCCAGGATGCCTAGGAGACCAGGACTGTTGAGTTGACTGAAGAGCCTGTAACCTCTGGCCAAGAGTCATTGCAAGTCAGAAAACACAGGTTTCAACTCAACAGAAGGGATGGAGGCCAATTTAAGACAACCCCAGGGGTACTAATCCCAAGGCTCTTGCTTCAGCCTGGAACCCTTTTCCTCTTCTCTATCTGGAAACTTCCCCCTCAGTTACCCAAACCCAATTCTCCCAGCCAAAGCTGATGGCACCTTTCCCCGTGACATCAGCTCTCTCTTCCCTGGGCGGGTCAGACTGCACCTTTCCAGGAAAGAGGTCCTGTGTTCATCTTTGTGTTGTGCAAACACTAGTGTTGTTAACTGACGACAACGGTGATGGAAACACACTCGTATGGTATGTCCTACCTGCCAGCCGTCGTCCCAAGTGACTCACATATCTTCACCCATTATTCTTCACGACAATCCTACGGGGCAGGTTGTACTATACCACTCAGTTTATAAATGACAAAACCGAGACCTGGAATTGTCCAGTCGTCCTTTAAAGGTTAGACAACACAATCACTTGTCTTCTGAATGGAGACTGCAGGTGGGCACGCTCAGAATTTCGACTCGGTTTTCTCGACTGCTAGAGCACATAGCAGGGAGTCAACAAACGATTTTTTTTTCATGAACCAATGAATGCAGGAAGAGGTTGTAAAGGAATCTGAAACGGGTGCCACCAAAGAAGGTTTTCAATAGTTTTTTTTAAATCTATAAATACAGACATTAGACTTTGTCTTCGAACTCTTGGTCACAAGATTTATCTCTTGATTAATAAATTTCTTAATATGAATAATCTTAGAGAAACATAAAACTAAGTGCTGTTTAGTTATATGGAACACATTAGCAAATATAAGTGTACATATATATGTGTATAGATATTTAAAATTTGAAACATAAGGCTTTAAAGAGTCTGGAATGAAGTAATTTAAATGTAAAATCATCTGGATCCACCCTATCCCCTCTAGAAGGCATTTGTTGACAAAAATCCTATAAACTTAGTTTGAGCTCCTCCAGGGAAATACACTACCTTTCAGAAAAACCCAGTATTCTTCAAGTGGATCCACTCTTGAGTGTCTTCTTTATGGTGAACTGCAGTGTAATGATGGATCTCAAGTGACTCTGTTGTTAACTTCCTGAAGTGTCTGTTCACAAATCTAGTAAGGAGGCAAAATTGTGAGGCTATAAGATTTATTTGGCCCCCTTTCCTCTATAAACATCCATATTATTACATGTTAACTCCTTTGTCATAAAGGAACTCATTCTTAGATCTTACTCATTGTCTTCCTGTCTTATGGCTTGACATTGCTGCGTTTTCTCAAGTTTGGGGGACCTAGGAAAGAAGAAGGTGAGATTGCTAAATAAAGAGCAAACACAACAATGGCATGTGTAAGTCACTTAGAATGGTGCTTCTTAAAGTTTAAGTTGAATGCGTACACAAATCTGGGGATCTTGTGAAAATACACAGATTCTGACCCATTTGTTCTGATAGCATCTGAGATTCCAAATTCCTATCAGACTCTAGTTGGTGCTAGTAGAGCTAGTTCAGAGGCTAGACTCTGAATAGCAAAGAACTTCCAAGGGTGTGAGACTGTCCATTTGTTCAACAATTCTCCTGTTTTGGGCATGTTACATTAACTAGCATCCGTGATTGTTTAAAAACTATAGTTGTCCACTTACCTAACAGCCGGATTTCTCAAACTTTAGTGGGTATCAAGAATCATGTGGAAAATTGCTTAAAAATTCAGATGCTTGGTCCTCTTCTGGACATGCTGATTTCATAGGTCTAAAGTGGAGTCCAAAGATGTGGATTTTTTTAAACAAGTGGGTCTCCACATATGATTTTGATGCAGATGGTCTTTAGTTCAGTCTTGAGAAATATTGCCTGGAATGAATAATTTAAGTGGAAGCACCGGTTTTCTACATAGCTCATCATTCTTAATAATCAGAGTGAAGGATGTCGACTAAATGGTGACCATATTTAGGAGTTGGTAATGAAGACCCAGAGTCCCATTTTTGGTCAGTCTACTCCCTAACAGCCAAAAGGACATGCTCCAAAAATGCCTTCCTAACTGGAGAACACAGTACATATGTTTCTGTTGCAGGAAGACTCCAATAAATAATAATATGCAGAGAGCAAATGATGTAGTGGACATATGGATACATTTATTATTGAATTAGCTGGGCCAGCGTACCATTTATTTGGGTTTTGCCTGGTAACAAATGGCATCTTTATAAAATGCAATGATGCTACAAGGCCCATGCCAAATAAGTAGCTCTCTTGTTTTAATCTGGATGGTTAGAAAAGTCATCCAATTCTCAAAGGGCCCCAGAAGAAATGCAGCCACATTTGAAAATACCCAAAGACTATGAACCCTCAACTTTTTTCTAATATGTTTTCTTCTCAGAGGATGTTAAAGGGAACAAGTAAGCAAGGTCAGTGTTCTTAACTAATCCCTGGAAATTTAGTATCCAGAGGTTACCAATAAGGATCAGCAAGAATGGGGAAGGAAGGCTAGAGAGAGATCTGCTCTCTACATGATGAAGCTGCAACCATGGAAACTTCCACGTTGATTTCTTGAGATGTTGGAAGGTGAGCAGAATTTCTGTCATGGATATTTGTTAGGAAGCCAAAAGTCCAATTTGGTTCCTGCTCATGGAGTAGGTAAAGGAGTGAATGAAGTGTGAATTTTCTTATACTGTGTGTATATCACCAGAACTGTTGGCTCATTTGCACAGACTCACATAATTATTCCTAAATGACCTTGTTGTGTTGAAAGCTTGTTAAGGTTTTGGTGAGATGATGAAATGAAATTTATGCTGCCGGCGGGGGAAACAGACATTTTAAATGTGGACTCTGTGTGCATGCATTTTTCTGTTGACTGTGTGTTGGAACAACATGACTTTTGCTATTGGGACATCTGGCAATGTGTCAGTAATATCTGAAAACAAAATGGTTAGGAAAATGATGGCAAGATGGAGATGTACATGCAGGAATCTTGGATACACCCATTCACATAGTAGCAGAGTTTGTACCCTCTCCACTCTCAGGTCCTTACAGGCTGATTGGATGTGACCATAGAGGATCAAAGGGGCTTTGGGGACAGCCGTCCTCTGACCTTTTCCAAAGCAGACAAACATTCAGAGTTGCATAGAGACATAACAACATACAGTGACACAGAGATTCTTGTAACAAGACACAGATGTAAGCAACCAAGAAACGTGCCCAACTCTGCCCCCCTTGATTAGTGGTTGTGGTTTCATTCCTTCTTTTGAATTAACAGTTATTCCTGGGTCTTATGAGAATTGATAGGCTTCTTCAGAAAGGATTTCCAAATCATTGACATTCTGGGACCACACCGTCCAACTCTTAAGATTAAGATTACTAAACACTGAGGTTAAGTCAGTTTGTTCAAAAATCACATGCAGTTAGCTGATTGCAGAACCAGAAAGTTGGGAATAAGACTCCAGTTTGACACCTTCTATATAAGCACTTGTTCTGTCTGTCATCTAAGTACAAGAATAGACAGGATTTGTGTCACCTTGGTGACTTAACCTTGACATATTTATTTGTATGATGGTATTTCTGAATCGTGTATCCTAGATTCCCAATTCCTAGCTTGGAAGAAAGTAAACTAGCAAAAAACATTCTTTACAATATTTACTAAGTGAATGAACAAAAGTATAAGTGAATCTTGTCTGTTGGTTATCTTTTCAAACCACCTCCCTTTCTCAAATGTACATTTGACCAGGGTATTCTTTTTTACTATCAACTGATTTTTTTTTTAACAAAGATAAACTGTCTTTTGAATTTCCTTTTTTTTTTTTTTTTTGCACATATTTGCAGTCAGCAGTGGTCTTACCAATGTTACCATCATGATTCTTCCTCCTTAACACATACAGCCTATGTTCAAAACCATTCAAATTCAATTTTGCTTTTCAAGAGTCAGATTCTCAGGAGGGCCAATCACAAATGATAAAAATTACCCCATGGGAAATATTTATATAGAGAGCTCAGAATCCATTTTCTTCAGTGATAGTCTTGCCAATTGGATTCCTATCTGTAGTTCTAACTCCAGCTAATATCAATAACCACAATTATATAAAATCTTCTGCCCCTTCAGTTGTCTTTCTAGTGTTCCTGGTTGTTATTTGCCAGTGCCAACTGCCTCATAAGCCAGGACCTACCTTATTTTCTACTAGTGAATGAGGAAAGGTAGACCAAAAACTCATTAATATAGTCCCTCTTCCTTTGAGCTCAGAGAAGTGACACTGGGATTGTGGCCCTGAAGTAAAAGTAGATGTCTTTCGTTCTTTCCAGGTTGATCCAGCTCACTCTGAATTGAACTAGAAACTCTGGCTGCCCCTGCTATTTCTCTTCTGCCATCCTGTTGGCTCGGAGCATGTGCGCCTTCAAATTTAACAAAATAGAACTGCATGGAAAGGCACCATTGAGATCAAGATTTCTGGCTCCCTTGTTCATCCATCAGCAGCATGTGCCTGTGTGTGAGTGTGTTTGTTTGAGGGGTGCGGTTGGAAAGCAAAAAAGAAAAAAAAAGAGGTATACTTGAGCTTTTTTTCTGTTGACATTTAATAATCCTCTTTTGGCCAGATTTGCATGATTGTTCGAAAGTAATTTTGCCTCCTGAAAGCCTCTTTCACAACAGGATGTTGCTATTTACCCAATCTGAGTCAGGTGCTCTACGTGATGATGTCATATGAATCCTCTGTGAAGCCGAACAGAAAATCCAACAACCACCACAAAGAGCCCCCAATCCCTATAGATTCCAATCCCTGTGGATACCAAGAAAAGTAACCTAAGAGACAGATTTAAAATTCTAAAACTATTTTACATTAAACGATCTAGAATCTGTACATACAAAATAATATTATATGCATACAAGTAGGTTTGCAGCTCTGAAAATACGTGCTCATTTCTCAGTGATGTCACCTCCGTTTTTATTGATCTGTCAACAATGGAAGGTTTTCAATATCCCTGTGCAGGTTCTGATACAGAAGGCCTGGTGCAGAAAGTGGGAAAACATGGCGAGGAGCCCAGGCAGGTCCACTGTGGGTCAGATGCCTATGAAGGGGAGCTGCGGCCTGATGAAATCTGAGTGTTCTTTCTACTCAGCCGCTTTGCAGCACTTCATCTGAGACATCTCACAGTCCCTGGGCCCAAAAGGAGGTGAACTTGACTCTCACCTACTTCTGCTTCAAATAAGTAAACCTAAGGGGTTCTTGGATGGCCCAAATTTGAGAGCCCACCTCTTGGTTTTCTTCCTTTTCTTTGATGCCAAGCATGATAAGAGAAATGGGCTCTTTGTTAGGTTCACCTGCTCAGGTTGGGACAAGCAGTGTGTGAAACCCTCACCCGCCCCTCTGAAGCACCATCTCCACCCTGAGCAGTGGCCTCGGGACTGCTTCAGGTGTGCGACTTCGGCTCATTTCATTTCTGGTCTCGACTCCTGCTTTGCCCGGGAGTATAGATGAGGCAATCGTTTTCTACCTGCCATGATGAGCCAGTGCCCTGGGGAACATTTCCTAACCCAGCTCCACCCTCCCTGAGAATGAGTTTAACTCTAGATTCCTTAAAAGGTCCCCAAGGAGTGATGAACGATGCCCCCAAGAGTGGGTTCTAGCCTGCTGATGGTGGGCCGCACAGAAGGAACAGGATGTGACAGTGACATCCTACTCTCTGGAGGCACAACTTCAAGGAATGGAATGCTTTTTAAAAATGAACACACTCTCAATACCTCTTTGTGCAGGTATTTTATCCCTTTTTTTTTATATCTTACCCCACTACATGGACACCACTACCACCACTTCCGGGCCTATGTAGCATAATCAAATAGATCCGAATTGAAATCCTCTCGTGCCATTGGAGCTTAGACATGATATTTAACTTTGCACACCTCAGTTTCCTCAGATGAGAAGAACAAACACGTGCTGGGCGTGGTGGGGCATCCCTGTAACCCCAGCAGCTCAGGAGGCTGAGGCAGGAGGATAGCAAGTTTAAAGCCAGCCTCAGCAACGGCAAAGCACTAAGCAACTCAGTGAGACCCTGTCTCTAAATGAAATACAAAATAGGGCTGGGGATGTGTCTCAGCAGTTGAGTGCCCCTGAGTTTAATTCCTAGTACCCCCACCCCCTCAAAAAAAAAAAAAAGAATAAACATGAATATACCCCTCATAAGGAAGGTTGAGGGGATTAAGGGAAGAGATGGAGTGTTATCCAAGTGTTATCCACAGCCTGGTGTGGATCAGTAAATTCCAACCCTTTTCCCCTCGCCAACTTCCATCTCTCCTGAATCAGTCCTAGATGCTGTCTCATAACTGCTCGTTTTGAGGGGTCTTCTTGTAGTAAAGGGTCCTTTCCTCAGATCAGGATGGACTTTGCCTTCTGGTACTGCCATGGTTGCCCTATCCCCCTCCATTTTCTCTTCCTGCACCCACAGCCAGGTTCTTAGCATGTCTTGCAACTCAGCCTCTCCTGCTTCACTGGAAAAACATCCAGATGAAAAATGGCATCAGCCAGGAGCCAGTGCTACAGCAAGACAGCTTTCCCTCTACATCTCTGGATCATCTCAACATAATCTTTACAGATTAAAATTGAGTGCTGCACAGCGGCCTCCAGCAACGCTCAGCTGCATCGGACTTTGGGGTCCAGGGTCTGTACTCTCTGTATGAAGATTCCTTTGACTTCAACAAATTGGAATAACACCTATTTCAAATATATTATTTGATGAAAGCAGATGTCAGCAGATACTGCCTATGTAATTGATATTTGATTTATTCAAGATTTATGCATGCTGTGCCTTAGATTTATTAATGATAATCCCCGGCTCTTGTGTTTAATATAGTGGAACCAAAACATAATTTGCTGGGATCAGTCAGAAATGCATCAAAGTGATTAACTCTACATGCAAACCATTATCCAGTGACATCCCTACTGTGCACAGTGCAAAAGGAGGCAATAATACAGTAATTGGCTTCACTTATGCAAGTTAGATATTTGCCGTGATTGCTAGTGAAATTTGATCCCTTTTATCTCTGATTCTGCATCTCCACAGCCCTTGTCATCCTTTGATGCTCCTTTTTTTTTTTTTCCTGGCAGAATTCTCCTGAAATTAGCAGGCGCACATGTGCGTGTATACATACACGCACGCACGCATGCGCGCACACACACACACCATCCTGCCCCAATCATTATATGCTAGGAAAGGTAGGAACTCTTAATAAACACACTAGAAGGGAACTATCCTTCTCAGGAGGCTCCCCGGTGAGTGGCACTGCCTCTGGTGTAAATGAGGGGCCACCTCTCTCTCCCAGTGGAGGAAGGCAGATCATGGCCAGCAAATGGAAATCATGCACCAGCATAGCTTTCTATCCATGTCTATCACTGATTTCAGGCTGCAAAGCCACCACCATCTCGGAGAGGACAATTGGAGCTATGCACAACGCCATCACTGAGGCAGATATTGGGGGAATATGCCAGTTCTTTTATTTATTTTTATTTTTTCACACAGCATTCTTGGAAGCATCATTTATATCCATGTTTTTTAAGTTCTTCACTGTATGCAATACAGGGTGAGCTTATTTAATTCTTGTTGTTTTGCTTTAGTTAATTAAATTTTGATTGGATGGACAACCTCTTATAAATTGTGTTCTTTCTACTATTTGAAAAAAAATATCCATTTTTTTTTCTATCATGAACTGTTGATAATAGAAGAGAGCAGTTCTCTTTCAAAAACTGGAAGTAAAAAGATATACAAGTGGTGACAAAACATTCAAAGTTGACAAAAATATGGGACAGAAATATAGAAGTCTCCTTTCTCTATCCTGGCCTCTATCTCTCATCCCTCTCCACCAAGGTAATCATTCTAAGAGTTTCTCATGTAATCATTCTGAAAAATGTGAACAGTATACCTTCATATATAGGCACCAGGGTTTTTTTCATTTAATGTCATATCTTAGAGATGTTTCCATTTTTGCCAGTAAAGAGCAACTTGATTCTTTTCCATTCTATGATCATTTAAAAAAATTGTTTTAGTTGTAGGTGTATTTTATTTATTTTTATGTGGTGCTGAGGATTGAACCCAGTGCCTCATATGTGCTAGGCAAGCGCTCTACCATTGAGCCACAACCCCAGCCCCTTATGATCATTTTTAATTGTTAAAAACTAAGCCTGGGAAGGACCTGGTGGCACATGCCTGTAATCCTTGCTGCTTTGGAGGCTGAGGCAGGAGGACTGTAGGTTCAAAGTCAGCCTCAGCAATATTGAGATGCTAAGCAACTCAGTGAGACCCTGAATTGCTTAGCACAAAAAAGGGCTGGGGATGTGGCTCAGTGGTTGAGTGCCCCTTCATTCAATCCCTGGTACCCACCCCCCCAAAAAAAAAAAATTAAACCTGGCCTAGCAATGCTATATAACTCTATACTTAAAAATTATTTTTAACAATTCTTGTTTCTAGGCCTGGGAATTAGGGACACAATTTAGATTACAGGAGCATCTTGTCAGGATTTACAGCAAGATGGAAACACAGACTCGCAGCCCACATTTTACAGCACAGCCATATAAATGGCCCTTGATTTCTCTGTTGTCTGGAATGTGCCATCTGTCTCCAGGGTATCTAGTAGAATGTGTCAGCCCGTCAGTATGGCATCTTGATAGGTGCGGGCATTTAGACTCCCAAGCCTATTGCCGGGTTTATAACAGAGTTTTTAGCATATTCAGGATCACATTTGTAAACCCTGCTTACACTCTCTACCTCAGAGAGCTAACATGACTCACAACTAATTTAAAATGAAGTTCCAGGATTTCTTTTCTTTTTTTTTTTTTTATGGTTCCTTCATGGAACAGCACCAGTCATTCTTTATCAGATCTCTTTTACTCCTCAAGCAGTATAGGAGGTATTTTGAAAATATGTAGGAACAGCTCACAAGGGACCTCCTCTTGCATTTTTAATGATATTATGGAATTGCCCCAAGAATCAAACAAATATCTTTTGCATTTTCTAGCTCATCTTTTTTCCCCCCCAAGTCCCATGAACAATGCCTGGTGTTCTGAAGGGTGTTCTGCATGGATGAGGCCTGTCCATAAACATCCTGGCCTGGGTCATTAAAAGCTCTCTCTACTCAGCAAACCCTTAGAGCTGAGCCGCGGACGCAGCAGTTCACTCTCTGGACTCGTTTCTCTCAGCTGCTACAGAAGCTATTCCTGCTTCAGCAATCCAAGTGATCTATTTTTCCTGTCCTAAAAGTTAATTGATTCCTGCTTCTGAGTGCCGTGGACTATGAAGAACTGGGTCTTCGCTTAGAGCCGTCTATCAGAGCCGAGATCCAACTGCACTCACTTGGGAAGACTGCCACAGCTCAGCAGAGCCCAAGGACCCTGGGCCTCAAGTCTGAAAGACATTAGGACAGAGCTCAAAGAAACCTGTCTGCGAGAGTAATCTCAAAAGGTGACATATGGTCATCAGTCTTTACAGTGTTAATCTTCAGACTTTGGGAGAGATGGGGACTATTTCTGTGACAGAAGGGGAGGGACAGTGGACAGTTGAGAAACAGATAACCATTATGGCAAGCTGATCTTGAATGCCAGACTCACCTGGGCGAGTGTTTAAGTCTCAATTATAAACACTTCCAACTGAGGTGCTTCATGAAGAAATCATCTTATCCCTCTAACCCTCAATTTCTTCTTCTAGAGGAGAAAAGTTGACATTAGGTGTTATAGAGAGAATTACAGAAATGTCATTAAGAAAAATGATGCCTTATTCTTGTAGGGCACCTGGAACTGATATATAATATCAATAACAGTAATGCTGATTACTATGCAACAAGATCCTCACATCCAGGAAGAGTAATTTTCTCAGAGAATGACTGAGGATTTCAAACACCTCCCTATGGTTCTGCAGGACAACTGAAGTCTACCAGGGTACTGCCTACTTGCCATCTACCACCATTGTCTTTAGGCTTGCTGCATGCACCCCTGCCCTGACTTTCTTATGCCTCCTATGAGTCAGTGGTACTGACAATCCCAAAGGGATTATTTTGCTCCTGAGGAGAAGCGTAATAAGGAGAAAATGCATGCAGACCCTGAAGCAGCAAATGCTTAATTAACTTCAAAGTAACAGGGGAGAGGCTGGCTGAGACTACTTAAATCTTGAAAAACAGCAGCTCCCCTCCCGAATCTGAGTCATTTCCTTCCACAGAGCTCTGTTGATGTTCAAGTTATTGCAATGACACATGATGTTGCATTTGGGTCACTCAGGCTCGCAAAGCATCCTTTACCTTTGAGCTGCTCTTAAACTTGAGGCTGGTTTCTGATTTTTTGGAGTGTCTATAGCATTTAATGGGGTCTGCAGGATACTAGTCATATCAAGATGGAAAGACCTGCAAGATTCCTTGTGGCCACCAAATCACAGGTGTTTGCAGGGTAGAGTTTAAAGGAAGCTTAGAAATTCTCAAATTTAGCGGCTTGGTTTTCAAACTTATTTGGGATGGGCACAGAGCAAGTTTTATCAAATAAATTCCTGTGCAGGTCACCAATAAGTGTAACTAATGAAAGTACAGTTATGCACATGATGGAGAAGGGAGAATTCCTAAGTTGCCTCTGGAAAGCTCTGGGATCTGAAACACCTTTGAAAATCACATCTGTCTAATCGAATTTTCACTGAACAGGAGAGGACAATAAGGCAGTGCTGTCATCGTTTTTATAAAATTGATGCATAATGTCCATTCCTTATGGGGTGTGGCACAATGATATGATACACATAGACAAGTAATGATCAAATCAAGGATTTGATCTTCATTTCACTCCTCAAACACTTACCATTTCTCTGTGTTGAGAGCCTTTGGTCTCTTCTGATATTTTACAAAATAACTAGAAAAGGCAGCACTTTCTTAAAGCATGGTCTCCTACACACAGTTTCAGCTTAGTCCAGAAGCTTGTTAGGAAACTCAAATTCTTTGGCCCACTCCAGACCTACTGGAAGCAGAGTCCAGAATTCGTGCTTAATCAGTCCCATTGCATCAATGACTCTGATGCAAGCCCACTGAAGTTTGGGAACCCACCCTCCAAGGGCCTTTCATTGGATATTGCAGGCTCTTGCAATTCAGCTTCAAAAGATGGCAAGGAAGACCCTTTATGAACACTATGGAGGTTCTAGGGTACACACCCTCTACTGGGAATAGTCCTCTTCCATTCCATACACTCTAGTAGCATTGCAAAAAAACTCTAAATCTATCAAAAATTTGGAAATAATTCAAGCCAGCCACGATGACACCCACCTGTGATCCCAGTGGCTCAGGAGGCTGAGGCAGGAGAATTGCAAGTTCAAAGCCAGCCTTTAACTTAGTAAGGCTCTAAGCAACATAGCAAGACCCACCTCAAAATAAAATGTAAAAAGGGCTAGGGATATTGCTTTAAACACCCCTGGATTCAATTCCCAGTTACCTCTCCCTGACCAAAAAAAAAAAAAAAGAAAGAAAGAAAAGGAAGCAGTTCAAATGGTGGTTCTTCTAGACAAATGATTTACAATCAATCAAGAGATTTTGAGCCAGGCACAATGGCACATGCCTGTAATCCCAGCAGCTCTGGAGGCTGAGGCAGGAGGATCAAGTGTTCAAAACAACCTCAGCAACTTAGCAAGGCCCTAAGCAATTCAGTGAGACCCTGTCTCTAAATAAAATACAAAAAAGGGTTGGGGATGTGGATTGGTGGTTGAGTGCCCCTGAATTTAATCCCCAGTACCAGAGAGGGGAGAGGGAGGGAGAGAGATTTTGATTCCCATAATAGATTGTTTTAAGGGATTTGGAAAGTAACTCAAACTATTGCAATGGGGTCAGACTCAAATAGTATACTACTCCTATAAAAATTTCAGTCATTAAAATAGAACACATCTTGAAATTAAAATGATATTTTCAAAACACATTTTCCAGGTATTATTTCACTTGATTAATACCCCTGCCATCATTCTGGCACTCTGCCACCTTATCCTTCCCAATATAAGGCATGAAAAAAATGAAGACCAGGGAGGCAAGGTGAATTTTCCTAGGTTACATACCTACAGAATTGCAGAATAAATACTAGAATCCTGTTCTCTATTAAAGTGTATTGGGCAATTTCCTAAGATGCAAATTTGCCAGCAGATCAGTTTCCTCTGTGGATCTTCATTCTTTCCTCTCCTGTTGTTCATCACTGATCGTAATGAACTTCATAAAGGCCTAACATTGTCAAGTTCCCAGCTCCATGATTAGATAGGGAGTTCCTTGCCCCTTCCCAGTTACAGGTGAGATGTGAGGTGCTGTAACTAAGGCAACTGTTCCCTTCTGATCCTATTGGTGGGCATCTGTTTCTAGTTGTAACAGGCCAAACATCCCCATTGCAGGAAAACTAATAACATCTTAACATATGGTCTTGAATCTGGGCCGCCAAATGACCTTGCATGGAGATTAATTGAAGGTGTTAATGGCATAGTTCCCAGCCAGGAATGTCAAAATACTGGCTTGGCCTCCTATGTACATGTTTTAAGAGGATTTGCTATTGATACTGAGCTGGATTAACTTTAAATATAAAGAAACATACTATAACTTCGGCAACCACCTGTGAAGCAAGTTTCTGTAGCTAAGGAATCTGGATTAGTGCTCCAAGCAGGGTGCAGGATAATGAATTTGACATCCCATTTTGACTCCCTGGGAAAAATTCCCAGGATACAATCTTCTTAAGTGGGGGTAATATGGGCAGCAAAATTCTGTTGAGGGTGAAAAATCTTTTCTATGACCTTCTAAAAGACTCTGCATGGAAAATGCCATTAGAGATTAGAGTTGATTTACGAGTATTCTGTCCTATTACCTCTCTCCCTCCCACCTCACCCCAGCAGGAGAAATAGGTCAAAGACCAGCAAAAAGAACTATATTGTGAACTATATTTATTTTCTCAAGTACTTCCATAGAGATATACCTAATTTTCAGGAAGCTTTAAGCTTAGTTATCATAATTATCTATCTGATGCCTTGATGCTGGCACAATTTCTCCTTCTCTTAGTTTTTATTATTATTTTCCTGATGCTTGTGTGATTGTGTATGTGTGTATGCTTATTATAATTCACCTTAAAGGCTGTTTGCAGGATATAAATTCTAAAGACACAAAAGTAAATATAGAATAATCTTCTTTCATGCATATGTTTGCAAACCCATAAACTCGAAAAAGGATGAATTTGATTTTAAAAAACATGGAGAATTACTTTAGGCCTTTCTTTACCCAGTTTACTCACTATTTTGATCAAAGAGGACAAGAACTAGGTTAAAACCTGATGAGCTGGTGGCTGTACAACCTACTGTGTGTTTTCTCTGTTCTCATTAGTCCCAACAACCTGTGTTTTGTTTATATTTTAATGGCCAACATTTCCTGAAATGACTGAGAGATAACAGGTATGTTTTTTTTTAAAAAAATTTTTTAGTTGTAGATGAACACAATACTATTTATTTAGTTGTTTATTTATTTATTTTTATGTAGTGCTGAAGATTGTCAAACCCAGTGCCTCACACATGCCAGACGAGTGCTCTACCACTGAGCCACAATCCCAACCCAATAGGTATGTTTTTTTGATGAATAACTGTGTGAGATATACAAAGGTATCAGATACCCTCCCTCTTGCAATGAAATTAGAGTAGTACTACATACAAAATGAAGTTGATTCATTGTATTACTGACCGCATTACACATTGGTTTCACAAAAATCACTGAAGCCAGCCAGGTAGTTTTATTTGGACCACCCAATAGCATGCATTTGTGCTTGTTGAGAAACATTTTGTAGCACACAAAAAGAACCCTCTAAAATCTTAATTAATCATTCTTACAAACTTAGCACATTTTTTTTTGCTTGTGTACTTGTGCCAACAAGATTTCACATGTGCATTTTAATTTCCCCCTAAATAAAATTTTCCAAATTCATTAAAAAAAGCTTAACCCATTATGTTCAGATGAAAGAAGTCAAAAATGAAGTGGACCAGCTTTATCTAATTTTCTAAATTGAATAAAATGCAAAACAAATAAATGGATGATGAAAAGCAATGTATGTCTGATTGACTTGGCTTTCCTGTGGGTCAAAGCACTCAGGTAATTCAGCGGGGACTCCTGGAATTCTTTGCACATTTGCCTTTCAAGATCAGGCAGAATGATGTGCAATCCACAGCAAAAAAAGAAGAATCACACAAACCATAAAAGGAAGGAATGCTGAGCTGAACTATCATGGCAGTGTCAGGCTCCGGTATCTGTGAACTGTGAAACACAAATAGAATTATAAAGGAATTATGCAGCCCTGGATATTGCAAATACACTCTAGACTTCTTCCGCACTAAAATGAGGCGATGGATAGATACCTTGGCGGAAAAAAGCAATTAGTAGTAGGGAATGAAGTTCCTTACTTCCCTTTTTAAATTCTCTCCCTCCCAGTCCTTTCAAATCTCCCTGGGGTCCAATTTGGAAATTCTTACAAAGGCTAAAGTCCAGCAGCTTAACAGCTATTAAACACGGCTGTAAAGTGAAGATGCAGCCTGTGAGTTGGGCTCTTGGCAGCCTCAGAAGCAAACGGTGCAACTCTTTTGCTGAAATGAAATAATGGAAGAGATGAAGGGAGAGGATGTGGATAAACCAGAGTGGGAGTTTCAGATGGCGACCCATGGAGCATACTAACCCACACTGGTATTGCTATTTAGTACCTGTGAAGTCTACCATTATGCATTATTAAATTCATGTATTATTGAATCATGAATCCTTGTTCCCTGATAAGAAATGGAGATGATTTCTTAGTTTAAATTAAAGCCCTGCCTCCTTATTTGAATAAAACTGCATTACTGGCTGCCTCGCATGCTAATCAGAAAACTGCATTAAGCAGGTAGGACTGTATGAATTAAAAAATAATGAAACAAGACTTTTCAGCCAGACATTGTTCCCTCGCCTGCTTTTCATGACAGCGGATTTCCTACTTGGAGTTGATAAGACAACGGCAAATGAAGATAACAACATGAGAGGGAAATCATTCACTCTAATGGGCTCCACCTGTGCAGACTTCAGCTCATTTACATGGCTGCAGAAAAATTAGAAATCATGCGGCAATTAGTCTGTTCTAGATTATGCAGTGTGTCAACTGATACCACTCAGGAGAGCACTAGTGCTAAAATGGTTTCAGAAGATAAATCTACTCTCCTATACAAACAGTTTTAATTACCTGGAAAACGGCATTGCCTATTGAGAAATCTCCATTGTGAACCTGGGCTGCTCTCCTGCTATTGGAATCAGATGTTGGGAAATTCCAATGTTTATGTAATTGACTCATATAGTATTTGATGACTTGTTGAAACTGAAATTGGGCCTCTTGGTCGGGTCCCCAATTGTTCATCAAAGGCCTCTTTTAATGTCTCCTTCAGACTTGGTCCAGGGAAGCTGGAGGAGGGTTAGATTTTTTTTTTTTTTTTTGAATGCTTCTGTTTACTGGTACCCTTTGCTTCTTGAGCCTTAGCATTTGTGTGTCTATACAAATTTGATAATTTATCATAATTTCAAATGTAAAATTTGAGTTGACAGATCAAGTAACTATAAGTATCTCTTTAAAAATAAAATTCAAAGAGCCAGGCGCAGTGGCGCATGCCTGTAATAATCCCAGCAACCCAGGACACTGAAGTAGTAGGATCTCGAGTTCAAAGCCAGCCTCAGCAAAAGTGAGGAACTAAGCAACTCAATGAGACCCTGTCTCTAAATAAATACAAAATAGGGCTGGGAATGTGGCTCCGTGGTCCAATACCCCTGAGTTCAGTTCCCCAGTATCCCCCCACCAAAAGAATAAAAGTCAAAGACCATTAAGGTTTGAATTGTCACTTATGACATAGGGGCAAAATTCCATTTTTAAAGTGTTTTCATTTTGGCCTTAAAATATAGTTATCAACTTCTTAAAATTCAAGGAAGTATCTAGATAAACAATATTCATGAGAATCTAGCTTTTGCATTTACAAGGCTTATCTATAGGTTTTGCTTTGATTTGCCCATGGAAGTGCTTATGTATTCAACCTACTCCACTTATTTTATCATTGTTATTATTGTTTTTGTAATTGTTTTATTGGATTTGGGGTAATGCAATAAAGTCGGGATTACTGATTAGATTTACAGCAGGAGCCACAGCTGAAAGAAGCATTATGTGAGAGAAAGCTTTGGTCCTTGGGTAGGGATTACTTCTTGGGGTGTTCTAGAATGTGAGTCTTCTGCCTATACCCTTAAGAAAATGATAAAGAGCTCTTTCAGAAAATAGCAGGTGAGCCTTTAACTTGTCCAAACCTAAATAACAGAATCTAGTTGGAAGGGGGAATGGGGTGCGCCTTAAAAGACATGTCATGTGTACCCTCATTGACAAAACAGGGTCAGTCCCACCTACAGGGAGAAAAGCAACCTTTTAGCTTAGTGGAATTTTAGCCAATGCAATCTCTACAATCAAAAGAATTTTCCAAACTTACTGAGATTTAGTTCAAGATTCCAATCCTAACTAAAAATCCAAGGATGGTTCACATGGAACTATAGTGTACTGGTTTTCATTCTTTGTCTTGGAGCATTAGTCTGGCAAAGTATCCTTTAATGAAAGAGTTTCACAGATTAAAAATTTAGCATGCATTGCTAAAGCCCTTTTGTGAATAGCAAAATGAATCTGGCATGCTAAAGGCCCCAAGATGTCTGGAGTAAAAAACAACTTGTCAAACTCTGCATTATCCATATTTATCTGCACACGAATACATTTCTTTTGGTCATGAAACATTCATTCATGTACAGGGTCCAAGAGAACTTTGGGCCACACATCTGTATTGTGGGAATGAACTGCCACAGTGGACTTTTCCTATGGAGGAAACACCAGAAGAACATTAGGACCACAGCTCATTGTGCTGGAGAGCACAGAAGCAGATTTCACCATCTGGCTGCATTTGGTTTATATCAAAGGCAATTTCCTCCCATCTCAACACCTACAAAACACACATACACAAAGAGGTACTCACAGATACATACAGACATTGACAGATATATACACAACCCTAGCCATGCCTGATTTATCAAAGCATTATTCAATTTTGCAACTAGGGTTCCTTACGTGAACTACTGAACACAGAGAATGTTTTGAGTGACTGTTTTCTCATTCTCCCAAGGCTGGTACTTAATCAGTGCCATCCTAGATGCCTAGAAGAAAAGTTAATTCATTCCACACAATGAATACCTTAAGGCATGAGGACATGATTCTCTCCTGGAACCAGAGCACAGAACCACAAAATATTGCCTCAGAAATATTTAGTTCCTTGACTTCATTTGACAGGTGAGGACAGTAAGACCCAGAGGATTGACACAAATTGCTGTGGGTGACACACTGAATCAGGGATGGAAGAGGATGGCAGATGTGTTCTTCAAACCCAAAGACTAGAGTTTATTCTGCCATATATGACTATGGGGTATGGGGAGCTAGATCCAGGATTCCATGCTCTGTCATTACCCAGAGCCCTTCAGAAGAGGAGGGGGCAGGCTCCATTCAGAAGATTTCTAGCTATGGACATGTGAATCCATTGCCTCAAAAAAAAAAGTATGTTTCTCAGAGTCCTGAAATTCAGAGAGACCCTAACATCACTAAGAAGAACAAACAAGCCAGAAAGTCCTTATTAGAGGAGGGGCCCGAGTTGTAGCTCAGTGGTAGAGCACTTGCCTAGCATACGTGAGGCCCTGGGTTTGATTCTCAGCACCGCATTTAAATAGATGAATAAAATAAAGATTCATCAACATCCAAAAAAATATATTAAAAAAAAAGAAAGTCCTTGGAGGAATTATGCCTGTCACAGGAGAGAAGAAGAAACTGGTTGGAAAGTGAGTCAATAAGCATATTGAGGAGCAGCAGCCCTCAATATATTCAAGAGGAATATATTCAAGAGGAATGAGTGCTAGGCATAGTGGCTCATGCCTATAATCCCAGCAACTTCGGAGGCTGAGGAAGGAGGATTGCAAGTTCAAAGCCAGCCTAAGCAACTTAGCAAGACTATGTCTTAAAATAAAAATAAATAAATAAATAAAATGGGCTGGGGATATTCCTTAGTGGTTAATCCTGGGTTCAATACCTGGGTAAAATATTATTTAAAAAAAAATTAAAAAGGCTTTTGTGTATATAAACTTTGTCCCTGAAGCGAGACATGCCCTTCTTCAGTGCTAACATATTATCAGTCATTCTGTTTCTGGAAGGGTTTTGATCAACTGGGTTCCAGTGGTGAGGGTGAGAATGGATTGGGTAGAGGAGTCTGCATCTAAGTTGAGGACTTCGACCAATCCCTCATATCAGAAGGACCATCCCCACAGCCAAAGAGGAAGTCACTGTTAACAAGCAGGACACCAAAAACAAAAAGGAAACTTTTGATTAATGGAATACAAAGATTATACAATTGCTAAACATAATACTAATGCTTAAGACACTAGAAGTAATTTGGATTGAGAACTGTTTGTGGAAGAAATTTAAAAAGAAAGTACCCATGAATTTGATTATATAAAATGTAAAATATTGGCCCAGTAGAAAACATAACAAAATGCAAATTGGTAGGCTAATTTATGATCAATCTAATAGGCACATGTTCTGCTACTGTAGGGTGGAGGGACAGGTTCCTTGTGTTTGGAATAGGTAGCACTAGCTGCAAACACTCTTCATTGTCCCTATGGGAATTTGTTCTTGGCCATGGCTGTTCTTTGCTTTTTAAATCTCCTCAGGTTAGGAATGTGTCCTCTCACAGTATCTTTGAGCCACTGTTGATTACAGTTGTTGGACAATTCCCATAGGCTGCGGTAGTATTTATAGCACATTTCCTAATATCAAAGAGCTTCTACTTTCCCCCACTAACCTTTATCTTTATTTCCTTAGCCACTTCCACAAAGGCACTTGTGACCTCAAAATTTGCAATTAATGCCCCCAAGGACAACCCGCCTTTGTTTCTTTGCTGCAGGCCCAGTGCCAATACTTACACCCCTCTGTCAGTCATTATACATCAAAAGGTATGCAGAATACAATAAATGGCAGAGAGGATACAGCAAATAAAGCTGCACTGCTGCAAATACCCTTGATTTAGTGAGAATTTAGAGCAGGAGTTGGCTAAGAGAGTTTTCAGTATGGTGTCCACAGTATATGGTATAACCCTTCAGGCTTGTTTCCATTGACTAAGAACATAAGTATGGAAGGCAGATCATGGGATGAAAGTAATATGGGAGCTTTACTGAAATGGACTATTAGCTGTAAGCCCAGAGAGGCTCAGTTCTTTATCTTCTTCTCTATTTCTGCTCATTCCCTTGGTGATCTCATGCTGAATTGTGGGTTTGAATGCTTAGAAGTATATGTCTCTAGCCCAGACCTCTCCTCTGAAAACCAGACTCATCTCTATTTGGATGTCTTATGCACATCACTGACTTTTACCTTCCAAATGGAACTCCTGATCTTTCTCATCAGTATCTCTTCTCTATCTCAAAGGATGGCAATTCCATTCTCCTGTTGCCTAGTTGCCCAGTCCTATTTTTTTCTCATTCCCACTTCTGAATGGGCAGGAAATTCTGTTAGCTTTTGCCTTCAAAAATATACTCACCATCTGACCACTGGTTCCCACTAGCATTGCAGCTTCCCTGGTTAAAGTCCCCATTACCTCTCCCCTCAAGGATCGCCAATGATCTCTTTCACCATCTCACAGTTACCTCTGCATTTCTCACCCTGCTCTAGCCACACTGGTCTCCTTGAATGTATTTCTTATATGCTAGGCACCCTTTGCCTTGTGTATAAATTTTTGTTGTTATTTCCATGTGTGGGTCATTCTTCCTGCAGATATCTACATGGCTAACTCATTCATCGTCCAAGTCTGTTTTAACATGATACCTTCTTAGTGAAGAGTTCACAGATCACACTATTTACAATTGCAGTCCTCTCACTGATATCCCCTGTTCTTTCTCCTGCTTTCTTTTTCTCCATACTATTTTAATATTTTATTTGTTCTAATTAGTTCTACATGGTAGCAGAATGCATTTCAACTCATGGTACACAACTATTTTAATTTTTATGAAGCCCAGTTGATCATTTTTTTGTCTTTTATGGTTTATGATTTCAACACCTTGTCTAGATTTAATCCTGCCTAACTCAAGTTATAAGAAGAAGTTGCCCACATTTTCTTCCAGAAGTTTTATGCCTTTTGATGTTACATTTATTGGGAACATGATCCATTTTGACTTACTTTTTGTGTATGGTGTGAAGTCATAAGGTCAAAGTTCAGTTTTTTTGCATATGGAAATCCAATTGTTCCATAGGATTTGTTGAAAAGACCATCCATTTCTTCATTAAATTACCTTAGCTACTTCCTTAAAAATCAGATGATCTTTTATGTATGTGTCCACTACTGGAATTTCTATTTTTGTTCTCTTGTGCAAATATCTATCCTTTGAAATTTATATACTATTTTTTACTTTATCGAACATTGAAATTGCATCTTTATTTTTCCTTTTTACAATTATTTTTGATCTTCTAAGTTCCCTGCATTTCCATAAGATGATTTCAGTGTAAATTTTTAAAGTTGCACAGAAAAAAAAGGTTGCACCTGCCATAATTTTGATCGGTATTGTCTTATATCTGTAGATCAAGTTACAGAGAATCAACATCCTCATAGTATTGGTTTTCCAACTGTGATCATGACATTTTCTTTAATATCTCTCAGCAATATTTTGTAGTTTTCAGTGTACAGACTTTGCAGATATCTTATTAAATGTATCCTTAAGCATTTTATAATTTTGCTCCTTATTACAATGGTTCTTTTTAAGTTTCAGTTTCTGATTGTGCATTGTTGGTATATACAAATAAAAATTGTGGGGGTTTTTTTGTACATTGACTTTGTTTTTGGCTACCTTTGTACACTTACTTAGTTTTCTACTGCATTTTTGTAGTTTCTTCAGGATTTACTCTATTGACTATTGTGTTGCTTACATATAATCTCACCTTTTCCTTTCTACTCTGTGTTCCTTTTAGCTTTCTTTCTTAACATACAAGTTAGGATCTTTTAGCATATTTGTCAATAAAGTTGTGACAAGGAAATTTGTGCCTTGTCCCAGGTCTTAAAGGGGAGCATTTAGCTTTTGTCATGAAGCATGAAGTTAGCTGGAGGTGGCTTATTATTGTTGGCTTGGTTTTGCTTGATGGTTTTTGTTTTGGTAGATAATTCTTACCAAGATTAAGAAGTTCTCTTCTGTTTCTATTTTGCTGGGAGATTATATCATGAGTAGATGTTGAGTTTCGACAAATGTTTTTTTCTGTATCTATTGTGTTGTTGATATGTTTTGTTTTTTGCAGTACACTGGGGTACTCTACCACTGGGCTACATCCCCAGCCCTTTTTATTCTTTTGTTTTCAGACAGAGCTCATTAAGTTGCTCAGCCTGGGTAGAACTTGCGATCCTCCTGCCTCAGCCTCCCAAGCAGCTGGGATTGCAGGTATGTGCCACCAATTCAGTCATCATATGGCTTTTGTTCTTCAATGTGTTGATATGGTGGATTACATTGATTGATGGTTTTCAAATGTTAGTTCTCACTCTCATGACAAACTAGTCATCATGTGTTATCTTCCTTTGTATATTGCTGGATTCAATTTACCAGTATTCTGTAAAGGATATTTCCTCTATGTTCATGAGGCATATTGGTCCATGGGTTTCTTTCCTTCATCTGATTTTACTTTACCAGAGTAATGATGTTCCCCTAAAGTGGGTTCTAAATCACCCCATCGACTCCTATTTCTGGGAAACTTAGTATGTAAGTGGAGTATTTCTTCCACCAGTATTAGTAGAATTCACTGGTGAAACCTCCTGTACCTTTTCTTTCTTGGAAGACTTTTCCTCATGACTTCAGATCCTTCAACTGATAAAGGACTATTAAGAAATCTGTTTCTTCTTGAGTGAGTTTTGGGAATTTGCATATTTTTTTTTCAGGGACTTTCTTCTGTTTCATCTAAGATATCAAATTTATGGGCATTGACTTGCTCATAGTGTTCTTTCTTTATGTATTTTCTGTCTGTGTATGTATAATGATGTTCTTTCTTTCCTTGATGATATTGGCTGACTTATATCCTCCCTTTTTTTTCCCTCATATTCAGTCAGGTTCAAAATTGATCAATTTTATTGATGTTTTCAAAATTGAAATTTTTGTTTCATTGATTTTCATCTGTTTGTTTTTATCTGTTTTCAAATTTCATTTGTTTTTCTTTGTCTTATTATTTTCTTCCTTCCTCTTGCTTTGGGTTTAATTTACTTTTATTTTTCTAGATGCCTAAGCATAAGATTTAGGTTTCTGATTTGAGGACAGTTTTCTTTTCTAATGTCAGCATTTTTCTGGTGACATCTGTGTTTTTACTTGTCCACTTTTTTTTTTCAGTTACTGATAATGTTAAATTTCCCACTGTAATTGTGAATTTACCTATTTCTCTTTTGAATTCTGCTTGGTTTTGCTGTATGTATTTTAAGGTGCTATCACATTAGGCTATTCAATATTTTGTCCTATTAGTCAATTCCTTTATCATTATGACATATCCCTCTTTAGGTAATATTACTCCATTTAAAGTCTATTGGCCTCATGTTAATTTAGCTGTGTTAGCATTGTTTTGTTTTGTTTTCAAAAGATATCAGTTTTTCCATTAATTTATCTCAACCTGTAGCCTCTGTGTTTAAAGTGAGTTTTTGAAGCAATCTATAATTGATTCTTGGTTTTTCATCCAAATGGACAGTCACAACCTATTATTTGATGGATTTAGATCATTTATGTTTAATGTAGATACTGGTACTTTCCACTAGAATCTATTATCTTATTAGTCTTTGTGTATTTGTCCCATTTACTCTTTGCTTTTTTATACTTTCTTCATCTTTTGGATTATTTGAGTTTTGTGATTATTTGAGCTTTGTAAGCATTTCATCTTACCCATGGTGTTGGATAATTATCCATTCTTTATGGGTTTGTTCTTATTGTTGTTTCATTGGTTGCTGTAGGTGTTATGATATATACCTTTAACTTATTATATTGTAACTTCAAGTAATCCTATACTTCAAGTACAAAGTTAGACTCTTATACAACATTGTCTTTCTTCTGTCTTACTCTCACTAGTTTTCATATAATGAAATATAGGATTATTCCTACACGTATGCTAAATCCCTCAATTCATAGTTAATAATTTTGCTTCAAATAGTGTATTATCTTTTTAAGGAGTTTAAAGTTTTTGAAAAAATCCTTTTAGACTTACTGACATATTTACCATTGCTGGAGCTTTTATCTCTTTGTGTAGATCAAAAATTTCTGTCTGGTGTCATTTTCCTTTTTCCTGAAGAACTTCCTTTGATAATTCTTGTAGTGCAGGTCTGCTGGCAATGAATAGTATCTGACTTTATTTAAACTTTGTTTTCCTTTCAATCATGAGAGAAGTTTTTACAGGGCATAAGATTCTAGGTTGATGGTTTCTTTTCTTTCAGTACTTTTCAGTGACTTTCCATTGTTTCCTGATTTTTTTTCTCTTTTACAATCTACTATCATTTTTTTCTTTGTTCTTCTCTGCTCACATGTGTCTCTTTTTTTCTGGCTGTTTTCCTCTTGTCACTGGTTATCAGAAATTTATTATGAGGTACATTTGCCTGATGTTCTTTCTGTTCATTCTGAATGGAATAAGAATAGTTCTTGAGTTTCTGCTACCTCCTTAAATAGAGAGAATATATATATATATTCTATTTATGAAAAGCTGCTTATGATCTTTGCTAGTTCTATCATGTCCATTATTTCTGGATCTGTTTCTATGGACTAATATTCTTCTGGGTAAAGATTATGCTTGTGTGCTTTTTTATACCTAGTAATCATTAAAGGATACACTTTGATAAGATTTGCCCTTCTATACAGCAATGTATCCATCACCTCAATTTTGATATAGAGCTTCTTGCTTACCCTGAAAAGTTGTACCCTGAGGTACAACCTCTTTGTATTCAATCCATTTCCATAACTCCTGGTCCCTGGAAACCTCTGATCTGATTTATATTTTGTAGTTTTGCCTGTTTTAGAATTTCCTCTAAATGAAACTTCATGTATTCTTTTGTGTCTGGCTCCCTTTATTTATCACAATGATTTTGGAATTTGTCCTTTGTTGCTACATGGATCAATACTGCCTGCCTTTTTAATTGTTGAATTCTAGTCATTATATGGATGCGCTACCCTTCTGTTTATCCCACCACCATATTGGTGGATGTTTGGATTGTCTTTTCCACTTTGAGCTACTGTGGCTAATGTACATTGAATGTCTGAATACATGCGCTTTTTTGTATGGGCATATGTTTTCATTTCTCCTGGACAAATAACTCCCAGGTAAATTTTGATTGGTTTCCAGACGTTGCTGTTGCTAAATTTTGTTGGTTCTTAAAAGAGCATATTGTCTTTTGTTCTTGTGTACAGATAATTCAAATCTATTTAATTATTTTTGAGGTTTGCCTGAGAACTCTTGATAGAGAAGATATGGAAGACGCTTTAATATCAAGTAGATTTAATCCTTTGCTAGAGTAATACCCTATTGCGGATTCTACCGAATACCTTGTATATGATGTGGTCTTTCCATACTTCAGTTAGCTATACAAACTCTTCCCAGCTCGGTCTGAGCTTTGGGGATTGTCCTGCCTGTATTTTTCTAAGTGGCTCTGTCCACAGCCTCACTTTGTTTCCTCATATACACACATGGGTCAAGAGTTAGACAAGAGCTGACCTGAGAGGACCCTCTGCAGATCTCCCTCTCTTCAAACCTCTCCTTTCCAGTATTCTGTGTGAAAATTCTAGATGCTGCAGTCTCTGCAAACTATGATTTCTGCCTCCTCAATTCAATGAGATTACCGGGCTGTATTTGGGTTCCTCCTTCCTATGTTAAATGAGGGAACTTGCTTACTGGGAAATGCTGCCTATTTCTCTATGTCTGAAAACCACTGTTTCATATATTTTAATTGATTTTATTATTGTTTAAAGTGGGAAGGTAGTTTTAATCCTTCTTACTCAACAGTAGCTAAAAACAGAAGTCCCTCTCCTTTTATTGACTTTTGGAGAGTTTTTATTTAAAATAATCATAAATATGGGGTTGAACTTTAATAAATGCATTTTCTGCATCAGTTGAGATACTGATGCTATTTTCTCTTTTAATCAATTAATGTATTACATTACATTGATGGAATTTTTCCTACGCTAAACATTGTCCACTTCTGAGATGAACCTACTAGATCACAATGAATTGTTTTTAATATATATTTATATTAACTGGCTAATATGTTTCTGTAGCCTTCACGTACAGAGCTGGGGGTGTTGAACACTTGCCTTTCATGCATTAGGTCCTAGGCTTGATCCCCAACACTGCAAAAGAAAACAAACAAAAAGATTTCCATACATAATTTTAAGAAATGCTTTTATAATTCTCTTGTGGAACTAATATTACATTAACATCTAAAATTAGTTGGGCAGTTTTCCTTTTCTCCTTATTTTGTGAAGTAAAATTTTAAAGAGTGACACTAAAACTACCCACAGCTCTCTTTTCCTCAGTTTTGGAGTCTTATTAATTATTGGGGAAATCATTTACATCCAAGTGGAACCACGAAGAGTTAAATTTTTTTTTTTTAAAGAGAGAGTGAGAGAGGAGAGAGAGAGAGAGAGAGAGAATTTTTAATATTTTTTTTTTTTTTTTAGTTCTCGGCGGACACAACATCTTTGTTGGTATGTGGTGCTGAGGATCGAACCCGGGCCGCACGCATGCCAGGCGAGCGCGCTACCGCTGAGCCACATCTCCAGCCCGAAGAGTTAAATTTTGATAAAATATTTGGTAAAATACAAATATAAAGACATTGGGTAGATTTGAAAAAAACCTAAGTTTTCACCAAAATTTTTTTTTTAATTCTAAATCCTAACTGAATAAATCAAGAAATCCCAAACCACATCCCTGAGAAAACAGGCAGACATTAGTACCCTTCATTTTTATCTAGATATCATGATTCAATTCTAATACTAATCCAACTGTTGTTTTTAAATCCTCTCTTTTTGAACATATTTTTACTAGTTCATTATAGATATACATAATATTAGAATTCATTTTGATATAATGATACAAGTATTAAATATAATTTGCTCCAGTTTAATCCCCACTAATTCCCCCTTTTTCTCTCTACCTCCCTCTCATGTTCCCTTTCCTCTACTCTACTGATCTTTGTTATTTTATGTACATTTTTTTAAAACTAGCACATTATGGATACACATAATGGAGAAATTCACAGTAATATATTCATATATGTACATAGGAAAGTTTGATAAGATTCATTCCACTATTCTTCCCTTTATCTGTCCTTCCTCCCTCTCCCTCAACTCCCTTCCTCTACTCCACTCATCCTTCTTCTATTTTCATGGGATTTTTGTACACGTTTTTTCTTTCTTTCTTTTTTCCCCCACCTATTTTGATCTAGTTTCTGCATACGAGAAAACATTCAATCCTTGACTTTCTGCATCTGGCTTATTTCACTTAGCATTATGTTTTATAGTTCCATCAATCTACCAGCAAATGCCGTAATTTCATTTTTCTTTGTGGCTGAGAAACACCCATGGTGTATACATACCACATTGTCTTTATTCATTCGTCTGTGGACAGGCACGTAGGCTGATTCCATAGCTTGGCATGTGAATTGCCCTGCTATGAACATTGATGTGGCTGTATCCCTATAATGTGCTTATTTTAGATCTTTTGAATATATACCAAGGAGTAAGATAGCTGAGTCATATGATGGTTTCATATCTAGTTTTTTGAGGAATCACCATACTGCTTTCCAGGGTGGTTGTACTAATTTGCAATCAACAGGACTTCTAAAGTATAAAAAATGAAACCAAGAACCAATAACTGATGCATCATCAAATTTTAAAACTTCTGCACAAGAACATGAAGAAAGAGCCTATAGAATTGGAAATAATCTTTTACACCTCCTCTCTAGATAGGGGATAAATATTCAGAATAATATAAGGAACTCAAAAAACTGAACACCAAAAAGTAAATGAATGGGTAAAAGCACTTCTCAAAAAAAAAGAAATACAAATGGTAAATGAATATATGAAAAAAAAGTTCAACATTTCTAGCAATCAGGGAAATGCAAATCAAAACTACACTGGAATTTCCTCTCCAGTCAGAATGGAAGTCATCAAGAATACAAATAATAGATGGTGGAATGAGATGGACATCATTACCCTAGGTACATGTGTGACTGCACATGTGGTGCAATGCTACATCATGTACAACCACAGAAATTAAAAGTTGTGCTGCAATTGTGTACAATGAATCAAAATGCATTCTACTGTCATATATGCCTAATTACAATAAATAAATAAATAAATAGAATACAAATAATAATAAATGCTGAGGATGTGAGGAAATAGTCCTATTGGGTTCTTCATGACATAAAAATATGAACTTTCTAATTAACCCCCACATACAAGTGTGTTTTACTCTTCTAATGTGAGTGAAAAAAATGGTACATGTAACAATAATCTCTCAGTGAAAAAATAAATTATTAAAAAGTAATGATCTTCCAATACTTACAGTAAATCCAGAACTCTGAGAAGATGCAAGATAATGTCTTGGGGACACACTACATGTTTGTGTCCCTGAGCATATGTGCAAAAATAGTTATGAAATTACAGGATGAAATATAAGTTCAACTTGACAATTAAAACCTATCATGACCTGGCTTCTATCTACCAAGCCAGCTTCACTCTGACCACTGTCTTTCTTATATCCCACATTGTAGACATATTGAGTGACTTGTTATTCTTTATATCATCTGTCCCATTTCATACCTCTGTACCTTTGCATGGCTTCCTTTCCCTGAATTGCCCCTAGCATCAGGTAAAATCATATGCACCTTTCAGGTCTCCATTCAAAGTATTCCTTCTTCTGAAAATATCCCTCATCACCTCAGACAGAAAATAGAATTTGTTTTATATCCTTATTGTTCTTTATATCAAATCAATTCTGTCAATTATCTCACTGTATTTCAATAATCATTATTTATAAAATGTATTTTTAGGGGGCTAGGGGTACAACTCAGTTGGTAGAGTGCTTGCTTAGCACACACAAGGCCCTGGGTTCAATCCCCAGTACCATCATAAAGTGTATTTTTTATCTTTATTACCTACCATACCATATTCTTATTAATGTATAGATATTTGCTGAATGAGGAGTTTGGAGTCCAGTCATTTAAAAGACACAGGAAATATTGCCTGCACTCTTCATGTCTAAGTTTGTATTGGTATTTCCTTAGAGGAGTGAGGTCTGGGATTATGGAACTTTACACAGAATAGATGCAAAAATTCTCATTCCCATCCTGCAAAATGCCCCTGAAGCTTCCCAGTCTCGGTGACTGCACGCCCTCCCTGACCTCTCTCTTCTCTGAACTGTGAACACATGAACCTCTAAAAGAGGCTTCAAAAGTCCAATTTCCCATTGAGGAAAAACCTGGAAGTCATGAGGTGAGAGAATAAATCCTTAAAAGCTGCAACTTTACCTATTATTAAAATAAAAGTCTCTTTTGTAGGTTGGGGAAAAATGGGGATAGATAGATAACTATCTGAAATGTTGCATAAATCCATCCATAATAGTTTTTGCTCACCTGCCAGACGGTATGTCTTTTGTGCTCTGTTGAAAAATATCAGAAGATGAAGGAAGAACAGTCTGCAGGACAGATATTTAAACCTGGGGAAAGCAATGAACATGTAGTAAACTGGAGACATTTAAGCATATATATGCAAGTGAGAGCATAAGTGTGTGTGTGTGTGTGTGTGTGTGTGTGTGTGAGAGAGAGAGAGAGAGAGAGAGAGAGAGTATGTGTGTGTGTGTGTGTGTGTGTGTTTAATTCTAGTGTAGTTTCTTTCCGTTTTCATATTTTTAGTGGCATTGTTTTTGGAATAAGCCAAACTTAGATTTGAACCATGACTTCAACATATATTTGCTGCATAAGCATGAGCAAGTTAAGGTTGGTTACTTAAGTCCTAATGTTCTCAACTCTAAAATGTCTTCCTAACTCATCTCTAATATACCTACAAAAGTATATATACACACACACACACACACACACACACACGATACCATTGAAATTAAGTTATTTAGAAATATACACACATGTACACATATTTTTATCATGAAAATATACATTGGTATAAATACTGTCTTAAAAAATGCATGTGGTAAGCCTAAGAGAAATAATTGTGCACTCCTCAAAGAAACTTAGTAGAAATTTAGCACATGGTTTATGCACTATAGACTGCAATGGGGAATGAGGTTGGAACCCACCTTTTGATCTGTTTCCCTACCTCAAGAGGCCCCTGAAGTATATGAATAGGATACTAGAAGCTCACTATGAAAAATACTGAGCTTATCGGAGGCACTTTATTTTAATTCAGCCAAGTGTAATATGTTACCTAAGGTCACAGAGAACTGTCTCGAATCTGAGACTTCTGACTTCCACAGCAATGTCAGTTCCACAGCAGACAAAACTGCTGACAGAATCTCCTGATGGGCTAGACACATCAGGTAAAATTGTATTTTCCCCCCCACATCCAGTCTCCACCCATTTCCATTCTGTATTGTCCTGGGGTGGGGGAAGTGGGCTCCATCAAAAGTCTCCTTTCACTTCTGGCTTCTAGTCAGGGATGAGCACCAGCAGGAGATCTGGGGGACGAGGAGAAGGCCCTTTCCTGGCTCCATCCTTAGAGGGAAGGTCATCTGAGTCCTGTCTGAGGATTCTGTCTTCAGGGCTCTTTCTCTGGGTGCTAATGACCACACCCACCCTTTCCTTTTCCAGACTAGGGGAGATAATAGCCCCCCATTGCTCCCACCCCCTGTGCACTGCACCGCCCCTCCCAGTTTCCCTTTATCCTGCTGGAAGGAAGAGTAAAGAGTCCTTTTATTAACTTTTCTTCAGATTACCCAATATAAATGTGCCATTATTTCCTATGGGGACCACAACTGACACACTGGGGAGTGTTTTAAGAAGTTCATATGCCTCGGGGGGCTTTTAAAAGCTACCAGGTGTTTCTAATTTACATTTGTGGTTGAATCCTACACATAGGCATGAGGATGATTTTTTGTTGTTGTTGTTGTGAAGTTACTAGTAAATATGAGTGAACTAACTCACTCTCTCTCTCTCCCCCACCTCTCTCTCTCTCTCTCTCTCTCTCTCTCTCTCTCTCTCTCTCTCGATGGTAGAGCTTTCACAAAATATGAGGGAGTATCATGAGCTAAGCTACCTGGATTCCAGTGATCTATGGTTTTTGAAAACTACCAGACAGGTTGACATATAGATTGATAAATGTGCAAACACTTAGAATCCAGCAGCCTTGTAAACACATTCAAAAATATTTATTTTCATGCTGTTTCCTTCTTCTCCTAACACCTAAATGTCAATTTTAATGGAAGCCACATCTCTCCGTATTGATTGTTTCACCTTGATTTTATTAAGGTTCAGTTTGGCTACCCAGGAAGCTTTCCTAGTGTTTGAAACATTTATAAAAAAAAAAAATGTCTGTTGGGGGTGGGGGGGCAGGCGGGGAGAGAGACGAAAACGGTAGAGGCAAAGAAAAAAAAATTACATCTTGTCTAAAGGAAAACACCGTTTGTTGCCAAGATTTCATTAATTCGATAAATAAAAATACAAGTAAGCTCCAACTTCAACAAGCTCAAGTTTCCCTGCGAGCTGTGAAACCACAGCACCCTGATGGCTTCTAAATATGTCAACACATGACCTTCCCATCCCAAACTCACCAGTGTGGAGGACATGATTTATGAGGTTGTCTGACCATCCTTGAAAGAGGTTTTTAAATATTTTACTTTTATAATAAGTGTAGTTCCTTCATTCAGTGGTAAATGATTGTGGGTTCTTAGAGAAAAGGGTGAATTTCAGGAAAGAAAAAAAAAAAAATTCTAAGCTTGGAAGTGATCTGCAAACAGCTCCGGGCCACCTTCTGGTGTGTGAGCTAATTACTGGCCCTAAGTTGCCTAGTAAACGGTCTTTGTTTGGGAAGGTTAAGTTTCATCTCTGTTCCAAAAACTCAGAGCCAGACAGGGAAGGGAAAAAATGATGGTGTTTGTGGTGAGGTTGGCAGTCCTGCCCCGCCGGCTGGTGATTTGGAAAGGTCTTAGAAGATGTGTTATGAGGCATGGTAATGTGTGTCATTTTTCATGACTGAAGTCAAAGGATTTAGCAGGTTGAGTCTGTGGACTTGGATTGGATGGTGGAAAATACCAAATAATGTGTGAGCCTTGCATCCCACCACTGCCTGGGCTCTCACGACACCAGAGACCAAGCAAGAGGACACTACTACCCCAGTACAGCTGAGTTCAGAGATAGGAATTGTGGTTCACCCCACTATAAAGTCACTTTTATGTAAGAGAAAAGTGAGTTCCTGTTGTTGAAGACATCTCTTCATTTAGAAGTTGTCAATGGGGAGAACAAATGTTCTTGGAAAAGAATAGAATAAACAAAGATGACATCATCTCTTACTTTGAGAAGAAGAGGTGACCCTAAGAATTGGAATACACGATGCTTCCCTTCAGATCCTCTCTTTGCTCTGTTTCTTGAACATTTGTGTTGAGGCAGAACTGAGGGTGTGACTAAGGTTTACCCTCTTAGCTAAGGTTCCTTCGTTCTAATAAAAACTAGTGCAAGCCAAAAAGGTAATAGTTGTTATTAGGACACAGGGGTATCTAATGGAACTCTTCAGGCCAAGGTGAAGTGAATCTTGGGGAAAAATTAGAACCAGGAGCCAAAAAACTATGAAAACCCAAGGCACCTGCTCCATCTTCCTGTCTGCCTCTCTGGCCTCCTGCTTTATCTTCTCACTACATTCTGCACCTCTCATCTTGTCCTTGAAGACAGGCTTCTTCATCTTATCCAAGTCCATGGTTGTACATGATCATTCCACAGTGACTGACATCTTCAATTCTTAAATCTACCGCCCTTTCACTCAAGTGACCAGCCAAGATCACAGATTAGCTAATTCTGAACACATACCACATTCCAGACTCTAAGCAATGTACATGTTCCATTATCTCATTTAATCCTAGCATCTAACCTATAAGGTCATCTCCACTTTGTGAATAACAAAATGGAGGCAGAGAAGTTAAGTGATTTGTTCAAATTCACATAGCAAAGGAGGAATAGCATGAGTTTCAAACCCGGGCATCCTAACAATGGCTGTTTTGCTTGCTGAATCCCCCATGCCATTCCCCAGAAGAAAGAATACAGTGATCGTCTCTTGGAGTGGGTAGACATCCCACTCTAATTGGCCTTCCCTTCAGTGGTGGTGGGCTGCAGTGAGGATTACAGAAAGGGAATTGGACAGACAGCCCAAAATCATCCACAGTAGTTAACAAAAATGCTCATATTCTCAAAGCCAAGCAAGTCATGGGATAGCACAGCAATAGAGTATCAAAGGTCATTAAAATTTGTGAAGCAGAGAGGATTTTCCTGTACATGATTATTTTCACGGAGGCAACTCCATATGTGAATGGGTGTTTTCCTTTTTCTAGAATTCTCTGGAGATGAAGATTTAAAATTTCCCACATGGCAATTTAGCCAGGTTCTTGGACTCTGGGAGCTTGAAACTGATTTCTTTGTCTTTCTTTCAGGGTAAACTGTGTACCACAACAAGGAACACGTGAGGATATTCTGAAGTCATTCTGTTCTTTGGCTGAGTGTCACACTGACTTAATTAGAAAATTTTATCAAAGGACTAATAACAAAGGCATAAAAATTCCTGAAATCATGTGTCTGGAAAGAGTTTCATTAATTTATGTTTATATCTATATAAATAAGTACATAAGTGAGGAAAGCAGTCCAAATCTGAAAAACAAAAAAAGTTGGCTTCATAAGAGAAATGATGAGGAAGACAAAACTGTGAACTAAGAAATGGGCCTTTTTGGGTCCACGTTTCTGAACCTCACCCCATGTATGCCCTAATGCATGAGGCATGGGGTGGGGGAAAATGGTGCTGCATTTGACACTTTCCTGAGACCAAATTCCATTGGATGCATATAATATCCAATCACAGCAAATGACTAAAGAAAAAAAAAAGAAAGAAAAATCAAATAAGATATGCTCATTCTGTTCTAAATTATCCAAAGACATTTTCAGCTCACACTCTCCATCTGATTTGGCCATATTTTGCTGCTGATAATTGTCTCACCTTTTGAAGGCCTCAAATCTTTAAAGCACTTCTCTTCTCTCTTCTATTGCAGCCAAAACAAATTAGCCAGTGGTTTATCCCAACTCCTATCCCTGCCCCGACCATCAACCCCCAAACCCACACACTCCTGATCTGCTCCTTCTTCTCCACCTCATAATCTTGTTTTGGGGTCTCTTCTACTCCAGGCACAACTTGTAATAACAAGCTGACTCTTGGGCATCCTTGGCCATTTTTTTTTTAACTCCTAGAAAACAGCAATGGCTGTCAGCTGCTAGAGGTAGCACTTGAATTTTGTCTTTTATTATGGTTTCTCATTATCTTATAGAACCAAGGAAAGTTACAGCTCAGTGGCCTTCAAGTTGACCTAACTAGGAATCTCTACTTGATTTCACTCCTGCTCAGCTGAGTGACTTGCTTTTCCTTCCAGTTGCTCTTGAGAATCCCATCTGACCTTGAAGCAATACTTACCAGACTCAGTTCAAATAGATGTGCTATGAATGAACCCCCTGTTCTACTCAAGGTAAGCTAAGTCTTCAACAGGGGTAATTCCACAGAAGGCTAAGTACTGATTCTAGATCCAGTCTACTCCATACTTCCTAGGGTTAGAGCTTATTTCATTGGTTCTAAACCCTTGGTCAAGTATCCTAGAGACCATTCAAGGCTTTAACCATGGAGAAGGCTGCATAAGTACACACCATAACTATTTGATTCATTCATTCAACAAATATTTATTGAGCTCATGTGCCAGCCATTGGCCTAGCACTTGGGATTCTTTTTCCTTCTTCCAACTCTCTGGAGGAAATTGCTAAAGACATTGGCAGGAATTGGGGATTGGAGGATTTCAGGGGTATTAAACAAGAGGCTACAACTAACCTTTGGTAGAGCAGGCTCAGTGGTTCTGACCCTGTTCTCTGGCCCAAGAATGCTCCTAGTGTTGTCTGATGCTAGTGGTTTCTTTCGGATGCCTCTATCACTGATGCATTTAGCTCTAGCTTCTCTGTTATCCAATGCCTCCCCCCCCCAACCTATCTTTCTCCTGATCCTCACTAATGCAAAGGGTTCTGCCTGACCTCAGTCTTTTCCATTCATAAGGAAAGTTCATTGGACCTATCTAACCTTCCAAGAAATTTTTCACAAAACACGATGTTTGAAGGAGACAATATTTCATGCATAAGAATAATTTGCTATTGATCAGTTTACTTTTGCTGAGGATAGAGAGTTTGAGCTATGAGGTAATCTTTGGTTGAAGGCTGCCTTCCGGAAGAGGAAACAAAGAAGGCACTGGGACCTAAATAACCCACGTAGTCTGCAAAGTTGACTCTTTAATGTCTCCAGCCCAGAGTTCTCTGCCATCGATGGAGAAGCACGTTTCTTGAGGACCTAGCGGGTGACCACACTGGCCTTGACTTTCCTGGCAGCAGATGCCACGGTGCAGTATGAGTGGGGTTTGGCTGGACAGCTGGTTCCATTCCGTGTATGGGGCTGGTGGGTTTGTGAAAGACACACTTTCTAGGAATGTAGGGGAGGACTTTACAGAGTAGAGGTCTCTCAGGCCAGCTGTATGGAGTGGTGAGTACAAAGCAGAGGATGGGAATCCGAAAGTGTGGGTTTCCGTCTCGCTCTGCTCTTTCTGGGGCTGACCTTGCCAAAGCATTTCCTTTTTCTGTGTCTCAGGTTGCTCCTCTGGGGTTGCAGTATCCCAAACTCTTAGGTTTTCCTGTAAGCTCCTAGATTCTGGGATTCCTTGGATTTTGCTCTTAATCCAGTCTTTATGACTCTGGTTTCACTAGAAACTCTTTGTGGGGAACGAGTCCCAGCTGTGGGATGCATCAGTGAGAAATACCAAGTCAGACCTAGGATATGGGACACAGGGTTGTTCTGTGCCACCAGGGCTCATGATTTTCAAAACTTGACTTTGCAAGGAACACCTGATGTGTGACATTGATCAATCTAGGACAACAGGAAATGAGGCTCGTGTAAGCTGGAGAGAGCACACTCCACTTAAAGGCACTCAAATTGCTATCTGTTGAGCACAGTGCCTATCACACAAAAGGCATCTGTGAGCTGGGTTACACTCAAGAGCAACGAGTTTGAGATACAACACCATCCCCAGAAGGAGAGTAAACACCTTTTCTTAGGACAACCAACTTGACTGTCAGCAGCCCAAACATTGTTCTTCTAGAAGCTTCCAGTCCATGGGTTCCCTTTCAATTGGATGTTTCCCATGGCATCCAAAAGCAGAGAGACAGGGTAGAACAGGAAGGAAGGAGCTTAAAAGTTCGCAATCCATCTGAATCACAACTAGACCCCAAGCATTGACCCTGAGTTTGAATCTGCTGCTGACCCTGAGTCTGATTCTGCTTCTCTGCAGCTAAAATGATCCCCAACTGCCTTGTGAACTGTGCAGTCTCTGGGAGCCGGGGAGAGTCACACAGGACTGTGGCTTTTCAAATGAGAGAACAGCAGGCAAGAAATGGAGACTTCTTGCTAAGCCCCATTAACGTTTTAATAGAGCTGAAAGCAACGGTCCTCTTTGAAACTGCTTTATTCATAATTGACCAATTGTCAATAGATATAGTTACACTCCATGGCATCTTATTAGAAGGAGCTTTTGAACCCCCTCCCCAAGCATTCACAGTAAATTCCTAACAGATGATGTCATAACAGGCCGTTACAATCCACAACATGTAGATACCATTAAAGCAATGTGTGTTGCCTTTTTTGATACTGAAACATCTAACTTTATTATGAAGTTTGCTATAAAGCCTGCTATGATGTGTTTAATAATATTAAAGCATTTATTTTTCAATATTGAAGTCACGCTGCCCCTGTGAAGCCCATTACTTTTGCCACAAATGAGAATTGCCAAATCTATCATTTGACTTTTAAACACTTCCTTAAGAGAGATTTCTTTCTTCTTTCCTCTTCTTTATCACTCTCTCTCTCTTTTTTTTTTTTGCTATGAAAAAGCAGATGTTCTAAAGCTATTAAGTAACTGAAAACCAGCAATATAGGCTCAAAGGCTGAAACCTAATATTTACAATAAGCTGATCCAATGAGAAATGTCTCCACGATGACCCTGGTCATGAAGCAGGAACCTGTGTGGCCATCAGCAGGAGCTGAGGACGTTTTACTCTGTGCATTATGATCCTCCATTAGGATCTTTCGTGATACAGCACCTCTTCACTTACTTGGTACAAAAGGCAAAATAAATATAAAAATCCATCCCTACTGCCTCACGTTCTAATGACTTTACATTTTTCATATAGGGCAATGATTCTGTGATTTATGAGGATTCTGTATTTGTGCAGGGAGATTTGGATTTGGGGGTGGTGGCCCTACTTTAGTTCTCTATCATGATGGCAAACATTAAATTTTCTTTTAAACCTTTCTGGTGGGAATCATTGTCTGAAATATGTATTTCTATTTTTTTTTTTTAATTCCAGAGATTCAACCTTGGGGTGAGGGCACTTTACCACTGAGTCATATCACTAGCCTTGCTTTTTGCTTTGTTTTTATTTTGAGGCAAGGTCTCACCTAGTTACTCTGGGCCTCATTAATTTCTGTGGCTAACCTTGAATTTGCAATCCTCCTGCCTCAGCCTCCTGAGTCACTGGGGTTACAGGTGTGCACCACCATGCCTTGCCCATATTTCTGATTTTTAAGAAGAGAGCTATAGGTATTTTTAAGCAGATCAATGGCAAAAATAAAAGGAAAACTGTTCTTCCCTGAAAGTCACAAAATTCAGATTATGGCACAGACATAAATAATGTGAGGTAACAAAGTGAAACCCTTTAATTTCTGGAGAAGGAGTACATATTAGAAAGAAATGAGAGCTTCCTTGAAGACCTTTTGATACAAACAGGCTCTGCATATTCTGTCAGTTTAAAATGTTATATATATATAAAATCCTCTTTTAAAATTTGAACATTCCTTCGAAGGATTAAGCCTATGGAATATTTGAGTTTTGGCATACCTTTTTTACTTTCATAATTTTTAGAAGGTTATCTTTAATTCGAGTACAAAATATTTTAATGAACACCTACTAGGAGTAAAATAGAGAACTGTGTCCGTTTGGAGGTTATATGAACAAACGTTGTTCTGCCTCCCTTTGTAGCTTCTCAGGGTAGAGGCTGCAGATTCCCTGCAAGAACTTTCTTCAAGTGCTTTTGGTAACAGGCTTTGTGCTGCTACCCCTGGCTCTCCAGAGTCCTCTAAATCTCTCTTACTGTTGCTGTGACATGTACCCATAGTGACATTGAATGTCCAGTTTCATTCCCAAGACTGTCTTCCCATCTGGAATCGCTCTGTCTCTTCTAGAACCCCACCTGGATCTAAACCTTTGGCTTCTGTTTGCAGGAGGGGATTTCAGTTGGCACAGACTATACTTCTGTAGCTGCAGCTCCACGAGGGCTGTATGTTGTGGGAAGGAGCACTTACTTACTCATGTCCCACTCTAGTAAATCCACAGGGCAGCATTTCTCCTCACAGACCAACCCCTGAGGTTTTCCACCACCCCTCACTCATCTGACCACTCCTTAACCAACCTTGGGCAAATGGTGGGTGAGCTGACCATGAGTTTGGGAAAAAAAAATGGGTGTGTGTGACTCAGGCCCTCCCTCTCTCCTTCATTTCACCCGCCTGCCCACAGAAAGATGTGTCTGTCCGTGGTATGTATAAGGGGCCTGTTCTTGGGGACAAGGCCTGTGGTCCAGTGGGGGAGGTCAGACTCAGTGCAGCAGAGCATTAGCAAGCCCATTTGGCCCCACCTCCAGGCCACATTCTTTAATACAGCTTTAATCAGGAAAAGCTGATAGTTGGATCTCTACTTGTCTGACTTCTGTGCCTACTTCTTCCCTGATTCTGAATTTAGACAAGAAAGAAGGCTGTCATTCATTCGTTAAGGTGCCTAAAAAAACAAGCACTCTGAAAATTCCCCATCTATATAGGTGGTACCCACTCCACCCTTCCAACCTGCGCTCCAGGTATTCTATAACATTACTTTGAGGCACTTTTACCTAAAAATGGGTATAGAATTGCTCCATTACTCTAAAAGTTCTGAAGCATATAATTGAGGGAAAATGTTTTCACCTGCACTGGAGATAGAAAGATTAAATTTTTAGGACCCAGGCAGGTAACACAATTGGTAAAGGTTTTTGAGTATTAGATAATCATTTGCTTAAGTGTAATAACTGGTATGATTGCCCAGGATATTAAGAAAGATGGTAATAAGCAAAACAGTAGAATGTATCAGATATGACTTTCCTATGTTTATACATGAATACTATAATAGTGAAACTCCACCTCATGTACAATCACAAGAATGGGATCCTAATCAGAATAAATTATACTCCATGTATGTATAAAACATCCAAATACACAATATTGTCATGCATACCTAAAAAGAACAAATAAAACCAAAAAGATGTCATAAAGAGTAGAAGGGACTCAGGCAAACCTGGCATTGTGTCCGCATAGCTTTGGCCATTTCAAAAGAAGAAGATAAGCTATGTACAAGAAACGGCCTCTACTCAATGCCAGAATATCATCATCATATAGGATAGGGACCAGTATTAATAAATGTTTTGCATTTTCAAGGAAAACAATTTAGATATATAGATTTTCATGCAAAAATGCACCTCCCCTTCAATGTCAGCAACTAACTCATTCAGAAAACAAGATCAAACAAGAACAAATCCATGTGGGCTATTACTTGCAGGAAGTATGGAGCTGTCCTCTGGCCCAGGCTAGCCAAATGGATGGCATTGTTTGCCCCTCTGATCATCACTGAATCTGATCTTCCCTCTGGTCCTTCCTATGCACTAGTTAAAATTGGGCTTTCTTAATTCTAATTTTTGTAATCACCAGTGAAAACTTTCACAGAGATGATGAAGACTCATTTTCAATACCCTGAGCTCTCAGTTACCTGAGAAAGTCTTGTCTTTCAACCAGAAATAGCTTCAGCAACCCCCTTTTCAGCCACAACTTAACCAGTGACTTCCAATGTCACTATTTTTAAAAGCTAAATTATATCAGAGGGGGAAATGATGGAATTTTTATAAAATTCAGGCTTTTTATTCTTTATTAGTTCTTTTTAATTCCACATCACATTAGGATTCATTCTGACTTCATTATGAAAGAAATTCAAGTTTTTTGAAAGCCCACAAGTTTCTACCATCAACTCTAACATCTTCAAAGCTTAAAACACCTAAAAGTCTCTAGGAGTCTGGATGTAAATTAGAGTCTCTGCCAGCCTCCCAGGGTCCACCCCTCAGCCTCCCTCAAGTATCCACCTTGAAAATTAACAACTTTATCTCCTGACAACTGTTCATTCCTCCAAGCTGTAATAGATTCAATAACATGGTCCTCCCTTTAGAATGTTCATATTAACAATAATAAAATTTTTTTAAAGATAAATTCCTCCTCCATTGGGTACCAGACACCAAGGCATTTGGCCCTCTGAGTTTCATTTGGAAAACCACAGGAAATGCAGTGTCTAAAAACTGTTGAGAATGGTCCACATGTACAGAGCTGAAAGCAGGTAAGCCTCTTTCTGGATCTCACCGGGGCCCTGGTGATGTTTGCACAAGAGGTGAGCCAGCCCCACGGTATGTGGGTGTGGGTGTGCGTGTGTGGTGGTGGTGGGTCTCTACAGCAGAATATGTACTGGGGGCCAATTAAACAGAAGCAGAGGACAATGATGACTTGACTTCCCACCACTTCCTCCTCCAACTCCATATCAGAAGGGAGAACTTTGTAGGATCCTCTAATACATCTAATTTATGGAGACAAAACAAGCAGTTGGGGGTTAAAAAAATCAAATCAGTTGGAATCAGGGCCAGGAAAAGGGGTCAAATGCCTAAACATTTATTGACTTTTCTTGCCCTTCAGAATCTAAGTTGTTTGGCCCAATGCAAACACATATTGCTGTTCAGGTGTTAATTAACACAATTCAGCTCTCGTGAAGAGCTGTCAATTTTAAAAATGTTCAAGTTTTCAGATGCATCTGTTTATTTCAGAAATTAGTTTCCAGGTACAGATGCCATGACACTCTGAAAAGCCAGCATTGATTCTTTCTGGACCGGTTCTTTGCAGCCTTCCACAAAGGAAGTTTGAGTCTACAACCGGAATATATATGGGTAGAAAAACATCTGAAAACCCACAAACATGAGACAGAGCTTGGTGGGGTGGGGAAGGAGTTAAGAGATTCAATTCTGCTTAATAAAGAATTATTCAGAGGTTCTTATCCCAAAGAAGTTGACAGCTCAGAAAACAGACATGAAGCAATGGATGTTGAACTTGGTTGTTACTTAGAGCAAACAAGTAGCGCAGCTTGCCTGGAATATCTTGGTTTACTCCTCTTGTTCCAATATACTTAGTGCTCAAAAAAGGTGTCCCTGTTTGAACAGTAAGTGATATGGTCACTAGACGTGAAGATAAAAAAGGAGAGAAGGATTTCCATTTTTCTTTGGCTATGATTGCTGTCCACCCTCCAGCCCCCAGCCCCCAGCCCCCTGCCACCAAGCAAGTGCAATGGGAATATTGTAGTTGGCTCCAAGAAAGATCTTCAACTCCCTTTAGAAGTGGTTTCAGTATTCCAGCTACGCCAGGTCCACCTACAGAATAGCACTGCTCCACACAGGTAAACATGCTCCCCCCGTTTCCCCTGCAGACATCAGAGTTGTATTGTAAGATTTTATAAATAAAAACACAGGATGCCCAATTAAATTTGAATATCGGATAAATAATAAATGGGGAGGGGTTGAATAAAAGATGCTATTCACAGACCAGAGTGAACCTGTGTGTCAAGGGCTAAGCTTCATGGTCACCCTGTCCTACCCATGGGCTGCCCTCTGGCAGGCATTTCTTCACCAAACTTGCTGATGAGCACCTGATTTCAGAGGAGCTCTAGAGGACACCCTTCCACCTCTCTTCTTCCCAGAGTTGAAATGTCCTAGGTGGAAGGTAAAGCGCTGCTGAGCCAGGTCTGCTCCAGGGGCAGGGATTTTTCTTAGAGAAGGAGAAATGCAACCTGTTCAAGGAATGAGCAGCTTCTTGGAGGCTGCAGGTTTTACCGGGCACTCTTGATGCTTTGACCTTGTAATTCTGCTCTCTAGCATTCAACAAGGGGAATGTGGAAGCCCTGGGAGGATGGACTGATGGACAAGAGCCACATGCTCCTTTTCCAGAGGGGTTTAGAGAGCAGAGCAGTGGAAGCAGGTCCCACTCCTCATCTTCATATGCCCCCAGGCACTGTGGTCTGAGTCTGGGAATGTGGCTGTGTGCTGAAGCCTGCCAATGTCAACTTTAAATTGTACCAGCTTCTACCAGAGGGAAGATTCCAGGGTCTAGAGGCTACCAGGTTGAAACACACATGGAAACAGACACACACACACACACACACACACACACACACACATTTACTCATAAAGCACATTCCATGCCTTAGGTAAAATTAGGAGGAGGACACATGAGAAAGGGATGGAGGGATGGAGGGAGGAAGGGAGGAAGGAAAGAAGGCAGAGGAGACCCAAAATAGCTTCAATTGACCTCTTTCTCCATTCAAGCATCCTGTGATTTATTCATGTTTTTTGATTCACTTAAGTTATCTTTCTCTGAAACCAGATTCTGAGTGGGCAAATTAGCTCTACTTTATTCTGAGAAGATGAATATTCAAAGCTTAAATAGTGAAACCAGGAAGGATGAGACTGTGACTTGTCTCAGATTCCTGACCCCAGACGGACATGCAATTCTTAGTCTTCTCAAGCCTGGGAAAGTGGGACAGAGAAGGGACTGAGCATCACGTGTGTCGACTGTAATGTGCCACTGTTCTCAAATGAAGGTTCAACAAGGGGAATGTAGACCCAAGGAAGTTTGGGTGCCACCAGTTAGTGGAATTCTCATCTAGTTACACTACAAAGAGAAGAGACAAAGCATGGCTTTCTGGGGCTCAGAAACGAACCCATCCACCAGGAAAATTGAAGTTGGGGCTGTATGGATGCAGGCACCTCCAGAAGCAGTGGGGTGAGACCAGGAGGGGCTGTTCTGAATTTGGTCCACCTTCATCAACTCCAGAAAGTTCCACCTCTCAGCCTGTCCCAAGGAAAAACTCTATGTAAAATGGGTCTGAGAGACTGGAAAGAGTGGGCATTCAGGCATCCCCAGGCTGCGACCTAACAGAATGTGAATCCCACATACATGGACTCATGTGTTACATTCTCATGGACAAAGGTATGTCCCAGACGTGGTGGTACAGCCCTCCTACCCCATCACACATTTTTATTCTTTTTACCAAAGTGAATTGCTAAATGTGTCACTTGGTGAAATCGGGTTATTATTGCTTTATAAGATTTTGCCAATGGGAAAGTCCACCAATCAGAGAAAATGCTATCAGAGAGAATCCATGTGCTGAAACAACTGCTTTGCAAAGTTTCATCACCAGATCCAGAAACTAGAAGTAGGACCTACCTCAGGCAAAATTATGACCTAAGTAAAATTTTCCTTCCAAGTCATCAGCTCGGCCTCTTCTTCCTCCTTCCCCCGTGGCACAGCTCCCCGCCATCCTGACCCCAAAGTTTTCCCACAACATCAGGCTCCTTGCACAGTATCCATAGGAGTCATGAGTCTCCTGCTTGGTGTTGAACTTGAAGGTTGGCTGTTAGGCCTTATTTCTAACAATGAAGGCAAATGAATTTGAACTGAGAACCGTTAATTGGAAATGGAGGGCAATTCTTTGTTCCGATTTTAGTGTTGGAGTGTTATGAGGAACCTCCCCTCGGCCCCCACCCCAGACTCTTAGTTTCTGACTGTGACTTGGTTGCCACTAAGAAGTGAAGAGGGTTATCTGTGAGAGGTGCTCATTCTGTTCTTTGCAACTCCAAGGCAGCTCCACGTGATACCAAGATGGAGGATGTGGCATGTGCCCAAAGTAATAGGTGAGTATCTTTTGACCACCTGTGTCTCCTGCTTACAACTCCACAATCTAAGGTGGTTTCAGGGAAAGTGACAGAAGAATGGAACTGTCCCCAGAATGAGGACATCAGAGAGGACTTAAGGTGCAAACACATCTGCACCAGCTTCTACTCATGTGCTTCCTCCACTGTGCCCCAGGCTGGCCACAGAGTTTGGCCAACATTCATTGACTGCAGGAAAGGCAGATCACCATCTCAGGAATCTGTGCATCCTCTGAGCATCCATCAGACACCTTTATCACTTCAAGCCAGTTTCAGGGCTGTAGCCCCTCCCAGGGCGACGCTGCAGGCTGGCTCTCCAACAGGTCGCACTGCTTGGCCTGAAATCATTTTCCTTTTGGCACTGCTAGCTGGAGAGGTATTCAAAGGAAGCCGGAGCAGATGGGAATGGGATTCCATTATTTCATAAATGCCAGAATGGCATTTCTTTTTAATGTGACTTGAGAATTTTAACAGGTTTAAAAATTTCCCTATCCTAATTATAAGCCCTGTTTTTATTCAAGGTGCACACACCTCCCTCGTAGCTGGGGAAGTTTTGCTCCGAGGTTGGTGGCTGCATGAGAATTCCATCCTGGGCACTGTTTAGATCTGTTAGTAACCGGCTTAGCACTTGCCAGTTTCCCTCCGTGGGTAATGACAGAGATGCTAACACAATAGCAAAGCTGTTAATCCCAAACATGTTACTAATAAGGCAAGCTGCTTTGCTAGAGGTTGTGGGAAGGAAGAGAATGGTAATGTGCAAGCTTGTGCTGTCTCTCTCATGCCCACGGATTTGCAGTTAATGAGGAATGTCCTGCTTTTCTCAAAATGTCACCACGCTTAATCAACTTGGAGCTCCCTCACTAATCGCAAGCTGTAGACTGATGTTTGGTATTTGAGAGGTGGGGAAGGTGAACGGTAAACGTGGATGCGTTGGCTCTGTGGACAGCACTAGAAAGATTCTTGCTGGATTCAACTTCCTTTATCATGTTTGATATACTTCTCGGTGATTTATTGGCCTTTTGGACACATGGTGGACTCCACAGCTATTTATCTGTGAAAAGAAAATCAATAAATATGTGACAGAAAGCAAACTCACCTCCATCTGGGCTACAGTTTCAGAAAAGATCAAAATCAGAGGCCGGATATTATGTGATGTGGGTCAACTGTAGTTTTGGAAGCACGGGGTGAAGAAGCTCAAGAACTCGGAGGAAGTGGAAGAGGAAAGAAATCGTGGAAAATGAATTATGTCCTTTCCTCCCAGAATGGGTACAGGAAGCTGCGGAGAAACTATACAGACTCCAGCTTTGATTTGGAAATAAAAATTGAACTGTGGTAGAAGGGTGGCCACTGGCCAAACTAATGCATCTTGCTTGACATGTCAGGTAGTTCTGGAAAGCCATAAGTAATTCCTCAATTTGAGCATAAATCAGATCCACTCCAAGAGGCTTAAAATGCTAGGGTGTCCTCAGTTTCACCTCAATCAGTTTAGTGCAGACTCTCAAGAACTATAATTTTCAAAGCTTTCCAGGTGATTCCAGGGCTTCATGTTGGAGAAGATGAATTTCTATGTTTGCCAACTTTGGTATTTCACAGATGAAGTCATTTTGTTTTTTTAAATTGAGATTTCTTTTTACATTTTCCTTTGGCAGAGTACAGAAGAAGGAACTGTCACATACTGCCTTCATCTCCTTGCGGGGCGGTAAAAAAGACCATAAACCCGTGCTATGGTTGAGATATGGTTTGAGTGTGTCCCCCAGTGGTTGCTGTGTTGAGTACTGGGTGCTCAGTGCAGCCATGTTAAGAGAGGGAACCTTGTGAGAGGCCTTGAGATCATCGGGGTGAGCCCTCAGAAGGGAATAAGATAGTTCTTGCAGGATCCCTGAGTTAGTTCTCATGAAAAGGTTGTTACAGGAGCAAGCCTGGTCCCTCCCTACTCTTTGGCTTCCTATCTGGTGAAGTGTCCCCCTCCTTGTACATACATTTCTGCCATGATGCAAGCTGCCATAACGTGATACAGCCAAGAAAGGCTTCGTCAGAACTGAACCAACAAAGGCACCACACCTTCAACCCCTTGAAACTGGGAGATAAATAAACTTCTCTTCTTAATGAAGTTATCCAGCCTCAGATATTCTGTTCTAGTAACAAAAAGCTGATAAATACAATTAGGTAGTTTGTAAACAGCAGAGCTTGACTGCCTGTGGTTTTGGAGCCTGAGAAGTCCAAGATCAAGAGGTTGGCAGGTATTGGTGTCTGATGAGGATCTGTTCCTCATAGATGCTGCCTTTCATCTGTGCCTTATATGGTGGAAGAAACAAACAATCTCTATGGGCCTCTTTTATGAGGGCACTAATCCCTTCATGAGGGTTCTGCTTTCATGACCTATCACCTCCTAAATGTCCTACCTTTTAGTACTATTCCCCTGGGGATTAGATTTTAACATATCAATTTGTAGGAGACACAAACATTGAGGATATAGCACTCCCTTATCAAAATCCTTTCCTAAAGCAAAGAGCTGATTAACACCAAGGTAAGAACTATAGAAAACATCTCTTTGAATACATTTGGCTTCATAAAAATTCACCATGCTGCCGTTCCATGTTCATAGAAGCAGTATTCACAATACCCAAAAGGTGGAAGCAACACATTGCCAATGAAATAGGCAAACAAAGTGTGGTACATACATAAAATGCAGTATTATCCAACACAACGTTGCAAAACATAGACAAAGCTGAGTGAACCGAGCCACTCACAGAAGTCCAAGCAATGCAGGAGTGCACTTATTAGAGGTCACTAGAGTAATCAGTTCACAAAGATGGAAAGAATGGTGGTTGCATCTCTAACAATTAGAGAATTGCAAATTAAAACTACATTGAGGTTCCATTTCACTCTAGTCAGAATGGCAATTATCAAGAATACAAGTTAACAATAAATGTTGACAAGGATGTGGGGGAAAATGTTCACTCATACATTGTTGGTGCGACGGCAAATTGGTACAATCACTCTGGAAAGCAGTATGGAGATTCCTTAGAAAACTTGGAATGGAACCACCATTTGATCCAGTTATTCTACTCTTCAGCATATACCCAAAGAACTTAAAATCAGCATACTACAGTGATACAGCCACATCAACGTTTATAGCAGCTCAATTCACAATAGCCAAGCTATGAAAGCAATTTAGATGCCTCTCAACAGAAGAATGGATAAAGAAAATGCAGTATATACACACAATGGGCTATTACTCAGCCATAAAGGAGATTGGAATTATGGCATTTGCCAGTAAATGGATGGATCTGGAGACTATCATGCTAGTCCCCAAAAGCCAAAGGCTGAATGTTCTTACTGATAGGTGGATACTAACCCACAATAAGGGAGGGTAGGGAGGGAAAGAATAGAAGTTCAGTGGATTAGATAAAGGGGAAGCGAGGGAGGATGGAAATAGGAAAGACAGTAGAATGAATTAGACGTAACTTTCCTTTGCTTATATAGGAACACATGACCAGTATAACTCCACATCATGTACAACAATAAGAATGAAATCTTAATTGGAATGGGTTGAACTCCATATATGTATAATATGTCAAAATATATTCTACTATCATGTATAGATTAAAACAAAAAAGAATGATGGCCACCAAGGCAAGAAAAGAATAGGGAGTTAGTGTGTAATGGTGTAGAGTTTCAGCATGGGATGATGTAAAAGTTCTGGAAAAGCATAATAGTGATGGTAGTAAAACAATATGAATATAATTCACTGGTAATTACCAGTGAAATGTATACCTACAAATGGTAAAAATAGCAAATTTCATGACATGTGTATTTTATCCCAATTTAAAAATTATGACATTGTTGCTTTTTTTTTTCTCATTATGTTAGCCTTTGAAAGCTTCTTAGGACAAAGTCATCTCCACTGGCTTAGAGAAGAGAGGGAGCCAGGTCTGGGGGTGCAGTCCCAGTGGCCACACCCAGTTACCCAATGCTGCTCACCATCAGAAAGCCTCTAAGCTGACTCCAGAGAGGCTGCAAGAACTCAGTCTAGGTTTGGGGATGGAGATGCATTTCCAGACTATAAAAAAACAAAACAAAACATTAACCATGCCCCTGGAGAAACCAGACCACTCACTCAAACATAGAGTACCCAAGGCCAAGGATCAACTCGTACTTAAAACTGCTTGATATTTTTTGTGAACAGAGATATATGGGGGGATAATTCACCCAAGAAAGTTTTTTAAGAAGTCAGGGATTGGCCCTCAGATTTATAGGAGCAGGCAACAGCAGCGGTGGCACTTGTTTCTTTAACTTCACAGAGCCATAGAGCAAAGTAAAAAAGAACTGCACAGAGGTTAAAAGCAAAGCAATTTGGTACCGGCAGGAAGCCATTTACAGACAAGATGTTCTCTGGGGCAGAGTTACTCGGTGAAATTACAGGCTTCCACGAAGGCAATGCCATTCTTCAGTAGAGTAGTTGTTTCTTGTTAATAGACACGTATGTTACATACATGTGTGTGTTTACGTAGGGACACACGTATTAGATGGAGATTTACGATGATGTGTTAGTAAGTTTTTCAATTCAGAGTCATTTGTTCTTAGCCACACAGAGACTGATGTCCCACTAGGCAGGCCACATATCTGGAATTTATAATCATGGAATTTTTGTACCACATTAAGAATCTCTGTGGGTGATAACAGAGTACTAAAATAGCTAGCATTGCAGCGATGTTTCTCACCCTCTACATTTGTTTAATTCCTTTGCCAGAGACACATACTTAACTGTTCTTGGTAGATTTTTTTGTAATGTGTCTTTCAAATGGAAAAACTCTATTCAGGCATTCCAATTTTATCAAGTAGCAAAAACACCCAGGCTGTTGGCCAGAATTCGCATGTTTGTTACTGCATTTCATACCCAGAGAGTGCAGGGCTGAAGAAGAACAACAATTTTCCAAACTGTTATTGGATCTATATCTCTGGCAGCAGGTTAATTCACTTAGCCACTTGCATGAGAGCAATAATTATTGGCACATAATCTTAGGAATCATCATGCATAGTGGTAATCGATTCCAGTTTAGATGGCCTTTTTAGTTCAACAAATGCTTGTTAAATACCTACTATGCGTAACAGTCTGTAATTTCTTACCTTTGTCCAGCCTTTCACAGTCGTAAAAGTCATGGTCATGGTCTCGTGCAATTCTGCCAGAACCTGGTAAGGAAGATAAGCAGGTTAACAGAAAAGGAAACATTCATGGAGAGATTCGATGCCTTGCTCCAGATCTTGAAGACAGTAAATGATGGAGTCACATATAAAACCCAGGTCTTCTCAAGCCCCACCCCATTCTTCTCTGCACCATCCGATCCAACCGTCCTCGTTGTCACCACTCATTGCTGATGTCTATCTTAAATTTCTCTGGATTAGTTCCCTGAATAATTTTCTGTGCCAATATTTTTCTTTCATTTTGGAAGGCTTTATAATCTCATTAGACAACATGACTATGAATCAAAAGGTCTGCATATTCTCAGCAAAAGTGGCTACCAGTATTTGCCATTCAATTATTTAGTTTCGCTCACCACTGATGTTAGCTTTGCATGTCTCTTTCTTTCAGGGAAATGTAATGTAGGCTGTGTAATATGCAGAAGAATCTGAGAAGCAGGAGACCTGAGTTCTCACCTTGGTTCTGCCATTGTCTAGACATGAAATGTTGGGTAAGTTGTTATACTATCATAGCTGTTAGTTTCCTATCAAACAGAACCTGCAATGCCTTTCTGACCTCAGAGGGTGATATTAACAAAAACTATGTGAAAGGTTTGAAAATAATTAAATCCTAAACATTGGCAAGTCTTTTTAGAATTCCTGCTAACATTAAATGTATCTATATGGGGTGGGAGGATGAATAAAGAAACTTCCAAGTGACTGACCTGGATCAAGCAGATTTGGATGATATCTCTACTTGTCTCCAAGAATATGCATTATAATGCTCTATGCCTATGGCATAAGAGTGTAGTTGGAAATGTGGAGGAGAAAGGCTATTGCCTTTTATTTCAGAGACCTGCTACCTTTATAACACATACCTACACCCAATTCTCTAAGGGCAACCATTTACCCAGTTTGAGGTACCAGAATCAAGCAGGGTTTCTCCATTTCTGGTATCTGCCGAAAAACAAAAAAATCTTGATTTCTAGCTTAACATGAATCTCAGTAAAGATTAAAGTATATAATAATCTACCCCTACGCACATATCAGAATGGGAAAAATCTGGGACTGTGACAATATCAAATGTTGACAAGGATGTGGAGCAACAAGAACTCTCAGTCTATGCTGGTAGGAATGCAAAATGTTATGGACACTTTGGAAGACAGTTTTGACAGTTTCTTAAAAAAATGGGAAAACTGGGGCTGGGGTTGTGGCTCAGCGGTACAGTGCTCACCTCGCACAGGCGGGGCCCTGGGTTCGATCCTCAGCACCATATAAAAATAAACGAAATAGAGGTATTGTGTCCAACTACGACTAAAAAATAAATATTTAATTTTTTTTTAAAAAATGGATCTAATAATCTCACTCCTGGGTGATCACCCAAAGGAGTTGCAAATGTCCACACAAAAAGCAGCACATAGACGTTAATATCAGCTTTATTTATGATTGCAGAAACTTGGGAGAAATCAAGATATCTCTCATCTTCAGGTTGATGAATAAATGGTGGTTCATCTGGACAAGGAATTCACTGTTGAAAAATTCACTTTTGAAGCCATGAAAAGAGTAGAGGAGATTTCAATGCCTTTAAGTTAAAGAAGCTGATCCAAAAGCTTATACATTATACATTTCCAACTAGATGGTATACTGAAAATAACAAAACTATAGAGAAAATAAAATGATCAGTGGTTGCCAAGAATTGGAGATTAGGAGTGATATGAATAGGTGGAGCTCAAAGGATTTTAGGAGCAGTGAAAATATTCTGTATGACACAATAATGAGAGATACATGTCATATTACATTTGCCTAAACCCCCAAATTGTACAATACCAAGAGTGAACCCTAAGGTAAATTATGGACTTCTGGTGATTATGACATATCAATGCAGACTCATCAGTTGTAATAAACATATCATTTTGGTGGGGGATATTGATAAATGGGAAGACTGTGCCTATGGGAAAGCAGGGGGCATATGGAAAGTCTATGTACCTTCCTATCAATTTTGCTATGAACCTAAAAGTGCTTTAAAAAAAGTCTTCAAAAATAAAATAAAATCAGATGAGAATAATTCAATAATACTCAGTGATGAGAAAATTACATAAATATTTATATGGAATGAGCTAAAAAGTATCCTGAATCTAATCTCAACTTCCTCCTCATGAAGGAACTGATGATAACTTTTAATGATGATGACTTAAAGATTCACTTGTTAGCCTCTTCTCTATCCCCCCGACCTTCTTGTTTCAAGCTATCTAAAGCTATTCAGTTAGTCATTGTGGTGACTAATATTTTTACTACTGGTCTTTCCCTAATCACAGACAATAATGGTCTATCAGCACTTGCTACTTTTTAAGAAAAAAACTTTACCAATTCACACCTTTGAAAAACTCAATTTCTTTCCAATATGCTCTGCAAATGATTAGTTACAGCTTGACTTCTTGTTAGTAAATATGGCGGCATGATACTTTAGCTCTGTGCCTCTCTAACCCCAGCTTTTATGTCTGTCTTCTTTCTCCCTTAATCAGTGTCTTCTCTGCTATGCAATATTGGGAGAAATATTGTAAGTCTCTTAAGGAAAGAAGACTTTGCTTCCTGAAGCTCCAGCTGAAGATCTATCATTGCTTTGCACTATATCTCCTCCCATGTAACACTGTTAAACTCAGCCTTGGCACCTGTCCCTCAGAAGTAGTGCAGGGATATAACTATTTAATTACCTCATGTTCAATATCAGGAAGGTTCTGCTATTCATCTCAACATAGTTCTGCACCCCAAGGAAAATGCTCTTTGATGGCCTGGCATTTTCTTGGATTAAGAATCATGCACAATAGTAGCCAAGATGTTTCCTCTCTGGTTCTCCCTTCTTTTCATAGCTCACTTTGGAAACTGTACTGCTTTTGCCTCAGGGCTGATGTGATTTCTCTCTAGTATTTGGATTATGAACAGGCTAATTATCTGCAACTTATTGCACTTGTCTTTGTGAATGTCCACTGGAAATACGAGCACTGCTTTTTGTTTGTTCATTGGACCCATGACAGAAGAGTTGTTCAATAACTCATCCTTTCTGGTCACTTCCAAACAAAGGATTCTCTCAAGAAGAAAAATTCCTAAACAATATCTACTTCAAAAAAATCAAGATCTTCTTATTTGAACTCTGGGTCTAATGTTCAAAGTCGAGTGACTCTAGTAAAGGCAGCCATGAGCAGGTCTCTTCAAGAGCAGCATGGTCCACGATGTCATGGACAAGGCCTATATGCCATTGGCTGTGTCCTTCCTTAAGTTGGCACATAAAATGTGGGAGTAAAGGTCAAAATATAAAAAGTCTGATAATTTTCTAGGATATCCTTCTTTGGAATCCTTGTGTCCTCTGAAGGCGGATGCCCCTGGCTCAAGAAAATTGAAAACAACTTAGAATGAGCAACAATGGGATTGTGATAATCTAGTCCTTAGATGAGCTATTGTATTGTCTATGTAGAAAGTTGATCACAATGACTTTATCCTCACTGTTCTGGAGCTGTGGGTCTCAAAGATTGTTAGGCCATGGATAGAACTGTGCCAGAGGAATTTGAAGATGGACCCAATATCTGATATAGATCAGGCCATTACTTGAAGTTTCAGAAATTCCCATCATATCAGATAGTCAAGTGATTTTTAAGAATCTTCTGTCAGGTTGCACTTATTAGACACAGAATATAAATCAAACTCTTTTTGCAAAGAAATTGTCATGGAAATTAAGTTTCTCTGGGAGGAAAAGAGGTTGGTGCTTCAGGATGCAAAAGAGAAAGTGACCACATGTTTTGCTTTTCCATGTATGCTTGAAGTTTGCACCTGTTGCAATGACTCAATAATGCTTCCCCTTTCATGTCCCAAAGTGCTCCAGTTTGAGAGAGGAATGATGTGGTCACCCTTGCTATATGATATTTGGATATTACACTCCAAAAGCACTGTGTTCACTGACCTAGCACATGGTCTTCCAGGCAAACCAGGTGCTCAGGTTAGGACAGCCTAGGGGAAGCCCTCTATTAGGCAACACAGGATACAAAATACAATTCTTATCTAGCTAACTGGACCCCAAAACACGAAGCCCTTCCTAAGGGAATATGTGCCAAATGTTCCTGAAACAGAGTTTTCTCAATTCACATTTCTCTTCACTTTATAACATAAACATGGAGCCAGAGAATTCTGATCAAAGGGATAACAGAACAGCCATTCATTACCTTGTCTGTAAATAAAGAACAATATATAATGAAGAATACATTGGAAGGATTGGGAATTTGGAGATGCATAAAATAAGGAATTCTGTTGTTTGAGTAACCAGATCCATAATCATCATGTCCGTGCTATTTTAAACCAAATTAATGAATGCAATACCACTGTATGCCATGTGCAATCTCCTATTCCCACATCCCTCCCTCTAGAACTTTCACCAGTACACAAAAATAGTAAAGGTCTTATAATAGAACTCTTTTCTTCATCCAATTATGTTTATATCTGAAGATGATGGACATCAGCCAAGATTTTCTTATTCCAAAATATACTTTGAGTCAATGCAATATAAAATTTTAACACTGAGCTACAATTCTCCTTTTTATTGGTTATTATACTGATTTTAGTCAATAACAGTATTATTACATAAAAAGAATATAACTTGGCCTTTAAATATGAATTTTTTTGTAAGACTGGCTCTAAAAAAAATTCAGGAAGAGGAAGAGTGAATGTCCTACAGCAAGAAATTAAAATTGGTACAATGATGTTTAAAAAAAAAGTTTTATTAACTTTAGATTAAATAGACATCAGGTATTCAATTAAAATGATTTCTGAGGTTTTAAAACCATCATGTTCTGTGATTAATATAGTAAATGTATGTTTGATTGAAATATTAAGCAGAAGGGAAATAAATAACAGAGTTTTAAAAAATATATTCTCATTAGTAATTCAGGGATGAAGTAAAAAGTCCAGTAAAAATATGGCCTGCTTCTAGGAGATGAATAATATTATTTACGGAACTCTTTTGAACAAGTCAGGATGTTCTCATTTGCATGTGTAGCCTGATTGGTGAATTATGTCCCAGGATTCCAAATCATTGTTCTTTAAACTGGAGCCCAGAAATATTCCTTACGGCCCAACCTCCTTTCTCCTGCCTGTTTCTCTCACTCTCTTTGCCATGATGTAATATAGACTTGGGGTAGGAGAGGAACATCTGGATGGAGCAGTCAGTGCATCTCCATCATGTTAAAGCAACTGAATGAAAAGAAAAAGAACTGGTCAAACTGAGAATTAGGTGTTATTTTTTTAAAAAAGAAAGAAAGCACCTTGTTTAAATGGATTTAACCCATCAACCTACTTGAGGTTTTCCTTTGAAATCAAAGATGGCAACAATTTAAGTGAAAACAGCAACTAACATAGGTAAAGAATGAAGAGGAAAATCAAAAGCCCATTTCAAGATGGGAGAAGAGGGCAAGTGCAGTAACCAATTTTAGCTATAAACTTATTTTTGACTAGACCACAAAATCTTTAAACAATATATAATATAATATTAACTATTATTATTGTAACTATGTATTATTATGTTGTATTTTTATTAATTATATAATTAATATATTATTATATTGTTATTAATTGTATATTGTTATAATTATTAATAATATATAAATGCACTTGTGACTTTAAATATTCTTTCCTGACAATAAGCAGTAATTTGGCTTTGGACACATCCAAATGATCTCTTCAATCTTTGATGATTTTGATGATCCACTGTTCACTCAACCAATATTTTCCAAGTACTCTCATATGTCAGGAAATGTAAGAGGCCCTAAGACTTCAATGGTAAGCAAAAAATTGACACAGCCCTGTCTTCATGGAGAACAGCCCTGTCCTCCAGAGGAAAAATATGGATTGTTGTTAAATAACCACACAAACCAATGCAAAACTGGCAACCCATATAGGAGCTACTACACAGAAACAGATGCTGTGAGAGTCTATAATGAGGGAGTGACCCAGTCAGGGAGGTCAGGAAGAGGTGTGTGGAGGTGAGATCTGAAGGCTCTACTAGGTGTTATGGAGATGGGGGAAGTAAATTGCAAAAGAGAAAATGGCACATGCAAAGGCCCAGTGAGTCTCTCCAAATAAGCCAGTGTGACTAAAGCTCAGAGAGTAAAGCTTTGTAGGTCAAGTAGGGGTCAGGCCATACAGTTTTGAAGATCACATGACAGTTTCAGTTTTCCTTAGAGATATTGGAAGGTTATTGAGAGGTTTAAAAGGAAAGGGTGACATGATCAGAATTGAAAAGGTCCCTGTGTCAGATCTCAATTAAAAAATGAAACATGTATTACCCCAGCTACTGGGAATACTGCCAGAAGACAACCCTTCCTGTCAAATTCCTTTGGGAATAACCTGATCTGTAGAGCACCAAGCAATGTGGGGGCATTATGTCCTGACCTGCTATTTCCACCTTGGGACAACTCTGCAGGGTCACCCCAGCTTCAGAAGTCCCCCAGCACTGGCTGAGCCTTTGGTCAACTTGATGGAAGCTCAGCTTCTCCTGTACCCAAAGCCTACTTCCCTTCCTTCTCATAAAAAAAAAAACATTCCTAATAAACTTTTGGCATGTAAATCTCCATGTTGAACCTGCTTCCTAGGAAACCCAACCTGTTACAACCTAGCAGTAAGGTGGAGAATTATCTGGAGAGGGGTCACGGTGGTTGGTAGAGGTGGCCCAAGTGAGTGGCTCCCTGGAGGTAAACCAGGGGTAGTGGTAGTTGGGTCTAGGATGACAGGAAGAGACTTCACTTCCTGGAAGACATTTAGGAAGTGAAAAATTATAGGATTTGGTGATGAAATGGATATGGGAAAGAGTGGTGATGAGGAATGAGATATCAGGAATGATTACCCACTCTCTGGGATGCACAGCTGGGAACACTGGAAAGGGTCAAGTATGAGGGAAAGATTCAGTTCCCTCTCTGCACTTGTTGAATTTACACATCTAAGTGGAGCATCAAAGAAAGCATTGGCTATAGAATCTAGACCATGTGTCTAGGTCATCAAAAGAGCCATGTCTGTGGATGGAATCATTTAGGGGATGAGAACAGACTGGGAGGAGAAAGGAGCCTAGGTTGGTCCCCAAAGGGACTCATCTTGATGCTCTTCCCAGTTTTGATCTTACATATTTCCATACCTTCATGAGTTCTAGAAGCAGAATTCACAACTTCTAAAAAATAATCTTTCTTTAACAATAAGAGGGAAACTGGGGCATTTTTGTTCATATGCACAGCTTGTGCATAATATCAGAGGCCTCTCACCTCTAAACTAATCCTTAGACACGTTAGTCATACACAGTCGGCAGGTCATCAACTCCTCTACAGGGAGTCTTTGCTTTTGTGATCTTATTTTGTAGCTTTTACACATACACAATCTACTCAGAAAGTTCTGTGGGTCTAATACATACAAATCAATGCTTGCAGGGAGTTAGAAAAGGGAGCTTACATTGCAATTATGCACAATTTTGAATTCAATAGTAGACACTCTCATTCTTAAAACCCACTCTGACCGTTTTCCAGGAGGAATTTTCATTAGTTCTTGATCTCACAAAGTGCTCAAGTTCCTACCCTATCCTCTTCCTTCTGCTGCTCTTCTCTACCATCGACTCTCTTCTTGCTTCTTCCTCTAAGGAACAAAACACAGGGAGAAAGTGAAGAGGGAAAGTTTCTGGAGGTGTAGGATATGGATCAGACAAATTCCATTGCAAGAAGATGAGGCAAGAGGGCTGTCGGGGAAACAGAGGTAGAGTGCCTACCAAGGGATGAGAGACTAGGGGAAGAAAATATGTCTGCTTTGTCCTGTGCAGGACTGTGTTTTAGGTTTTGCAGAAGTATAGTTGAGACCTCTCACAGAGCACACATTCAAAAAGACACTTTGATGTGGCAATAACTACCAAGGAAATCTGTGACTCCCTCATAATGCATGCATGTCACTCTCAGCTTCTCTGGGAGCCTGCTTTTGCTCTGCCCTGCCTGGGGATGGGGGACCAGATGATGAAGACTGGAATGTAATTGATTACTGAGGCCATAAACTGTGCAACTCTAATGACGCACCAATTAGGGTGCAGAGGGCTGGGAGAGAGGGCGGAGGCCATTTTTTGTTGTTTTCTGGAGCCTGTTTTGGAATTTTCCCATCCTTCTCTATATATAACAATAGACATTAGCATTTTCATATGTCTTGAAAGTTAAAGCAAGATGTGGGAAATTCAATTGTTGAAGAGCAGAGTTCTCTAATTGCACTCTTCAGAGATTTCCAGTACTTTTGGAAAATGTGCATTGACAAAGAGCTTAATTTAATTATAGGGGGGTGTTTCATTTCCAGGGATGGCCTGATTTCCAATCCACACTCCCACCCCAATGAATCTGCTCTGCTACGAAAGCTTCCACTGATTTCAAAGGGCATAGAAAGTAGAGCAGAGATGCTGAACAGTGGAGTTGGATATGATTCTTGCCGACATCTTTTTATCATCTAATTTAAATCTGGTCATCACTGTAGAAAGCAAGTTGCTTTGGGGTAATGGGTGCATCAAGAATTATTCAAAAGAGCTAGAGCTAGATCCGAAACGTTGAATGGAAGGGGTATTTCATAACTAAACATGGTGCCCAGTAAAATAACATCTATTTTCTGAGACACTACTGACTCCCACTCACATGGGTGTTATTACAGATTTGCAAGCCCTATTTGGCCACCTCTTCAACACCAAACGAAACACACGAGTTAGCAGTTTGGCTGAAACAAACAAACCAAAAAACCACATTCACTCTTACCACAACTGTATGTCAAAATTCATATCTTCTCCATTATTATCAAGCATGACTTGGGAAAGCTTTTATTTTCTAAGCATTAAATGTCTTTGCTCTGACTCTGGTTTCCACAGACAGCAATGCCTTTCAGCATGGCCCAATATACCATGCTCTCTCATGGATCCCAGACTTAAGCAAAGTAGATGGAATGTAGGAAAATGCCCAGGGGTGGCCAAGCCTTTAATGATGAAACCATGCCAATAACTAAATGACCAGAAAACCAAAAGTTCATTTATTTTCATGAAGATTTTCTCAGACATTCAGCAGAGAATCTGTCATGAGAGTAGGGAATGAATTGAAGAAATAGGGACTATGATCCCCAGACTGGGGTCCCTATTTAGAGTCAACCAGAGCTTATGTGCCTGATACATTCAAATTGACCATTAACTAAGATGTCAGGAGGGCTTCAATTTTATGGAACAACTGGCATGATGCTAGATGAAAATCAATACATATACTCTAAATGTTGTATTTGGTGGGTTGTCGTTTGGTGTTTGATTTCTGTTTCTCTTTCTTGGACTGATTTTCTTTCTGCAATCAGCATGATGAAAAAGAAAATAATGCTTATAAATGAAGTCAGCATATAGTACTGGCTGAGCTGGAGGAAGTTGGCAGCTGCAGAAATTCTGTTTTCACTTTACATTAAGTGGCATTAATTACACTGCTATGTAACTAAGTATAACCACACAGTCATGGAGCAATATTCTACTTTTATTTCAGGGGTGCTGGGATACAATTATTTGACTTTAGGCTGGGGGCCTAGGCCCTCTGGGTCATCTCTCAGACAGGACTGTATCATTTAGGCCAGGACCTCAAGAAATTATCAAGTACCTTCTCTTGGCGAAGCCTAGCAACCCTGAGACAGCTGGTCTACCAGGTAAGCCAAAAATCTCTTCCCCTTTAGTCCAAAAAGTGAGATATATGAAATAGATCTAAACAATAAACCTTTGACTGCAGGCCTTGGCACTGGCTTTGAAAATGAAATCACTCCCAAATTCAGATTTTCAGATTTCCCATCAAAGCTTGGAGTATTATAGACCCAATGCAACCTTGAACAAGAATGGCCTATATCTGGTTCCACTTGTGAATAAGGTGATGCAGCCTTTAGTAACTTCCATTCAGATAATGGGAATTTCTCAATATATTCAAGGGTGATACTCTTTCCTATTAACCAAGGGATCATGACAGAGAAAAAAAAAATAGTGCTCCAGCTTTCTGTCTTCCATTAACCAGATACAAGGTCTTGGAAGAGATAAACTATTAACATCCTGACCCACTGTGGGTTATCTGTAAAGTGGAGATAACAGCATAGCTCTAAAATGTAAGAACTTTGCTCACTAGGACTCTTAATTTCTTTGCAACTCAAAGCTCTAGGGTTCAAGGTATATTTTTCATGGGTTCCTGGGGATAGAGATCTTGATTTTATTTCAGTAAACTCAGTGCTTGTTACATGCTAGGGAGTCATTTATACTGCATTGAATTGATATTTAAATAAGTATAATAATTCCTCCCAAAAATATTTTCTTGCAAATAACCTACAATGCAGCAACCAACTACCAGGTTTTTGTTTTCTTTTGCATTTTTGGCAAAGAATGAGATTCAGCCACATCATTCTGCATACCAAAGAAACCAGACAAGAGCAGAAGTTTCAGAAATAATGAAAAAAAGGACACATGGGGACACTCTTGACTTTCAAAGGGCTTGGGTGTCTGAAAACAGGAGCAGATAGTCAATTACTCCCAGGTAAGGAGGGCTGTCTTGTTTGTGCAGATTGGCAAAAACTTAAAGCTTTCACTTCCTAGGCTGTATTCCTTGGTATCAGGGTAAATTTCAGGGAGTGAGGATTAAAATCCAGCCTGGTTTCCATTTGCCCAGTCATTTTTGCTGGACATGTGGTTCCTAGTAGGATACCTCTGCTAAGCTACTCATCCTTGGAACTGCATCTGCCCAGAGAGAATTTTCCCCAAATTTATCAAGTCAGGGGGATTGATGCTGATTCTCCATTTCCTCCTCCCCAGACCCATTCATTGTCTCTGCCCTGCTCTGTGCTCCAGAGGATGGCCTCTACATGAAGAATGTGAGCATCTCTTTCCTTCTGGCTTCCACTTGGGTTTAGCCAAGTAGAATCACCAGCAGGAGATGAGAAAGATAAAGAAAAAATAGGCCAGGTTATTTATTTCTTCCATCACCTCTCTTCCTCCACCCAACTCCTGTGCCCTGGGTTCCGACAGTGACTGTAGTTCTGTTGGACTGCCCCTCCACAGCTCTAGCTGTCACTCAACTCCAGTTATATGTTCCCTCTTCTCTTCTTTCAGACTTAGGGGTAGTAATGGCTTTTACTATTGCTAATCCCTACATGCCTGCTCATCTTTGTGGGTTCCCTGTTTCCTGGCTACCCTTCTGCAAATGGTCCTCAATAATTCTGTTAAATTAATCCCTTTTGACTCTGTCATTTCTTTCTTGTTGGGTCACTAGCACATATAGAGAGTCTTTTTTCTAATCTGTCATGAACATTTTTCTCATCTGTAGAGACCTTAGGTGCAGGTAACACTTTAAAATTTAGAACAAACATTTTCCATGTCACTGATGGATCTCTGAGATTTCAGGACTGGCTCACTAATAAAATCATGAATATTTACAAAGTCTACATTGCAGTCATCTGCCTTCGGGGCTTTGGGGGGGTTACGTCAGTGTTTCACCCCTTTTCTTGCTCTAATCTGTCTGCTCACTTTTCTTGTAATCATTTTTTTGTGTGCTGTTCCTCTACCTGAAGGCACTTTTCCTCTTTCTGGAGATGCTACATGATAGAGAATCAGATCTTGTGCACTGAAGTCCGACAGATTTAGATTAGACACCAGCTCTGCCATTTATTACAAATGGGATTGACTTGATGATCCCAATACAGCATTCTCTTGCAACAGAAAGATACATTCAGACCCTTGTTATGATCTTATGGTAGGTAACATGAACTTCCTTACTCCTTGACTGTGGAGTCAGTCATGTGACTGAACTATACTGAAATGTGCTTGCTTGCATGTTTTAACTTGTCCATTTGTGCTCTTGTGATGCGCCATTAGAAGAATGTGTGCTAGGACTGGGGATATAGCTCAGTTGGTAGAGTGCTTGCCTTTCATGCACAAAGCCCTGGGTTCCATCCCCAACACCACAAAAAAAAAAAAGAATGTGTGCTAGTTAATTGTGGTCCCTTCAGCCTCAGTCCCAGGAGCCATATAGAATGAGCCACGTAGCCACTGGTACAAGGAGGATATTGCAGCTTTGCAGCTGAAGCTGAGGGCCCAGAACCTGGAGATCAGCCTACGCCAGCTGAGTTATACCCAATCTGCAGACCCAGGAGCATAAAAATAAATAATTTTTATTTAAGCCACTGAGTTTTGGTTTGGTTTGTTTTACAGCTTTACTGTGGCATTATGTAACCTCTATAAGTTTGAAATGATAATTTAACTTCCCAAAGCTTCAGTTTTCTTCTCTGTAAAATAGTAGTAATTATAAAATAGTTACTTTATGGGTTTACTGTGAAGATTAAACAAGACGTGTAGTGGTCTCCATAGTACCTGGTACAAAATAAGTGTTCAATAATCAGGAGCTATTTTTCTTAGCTTGCCACCATTGGAATTTCTGTGGAGGCTTTATGTTAATTTAGTTCTTCCTTCATGCAAGGAGTGTTTGAAGAGCACCACAATGACTGCCTTTCTCTGAATTCCATCTACTGATTGTATAATCAGTTTGGTTTTATATCTTTTCACCTATTGTTTTTGAATATTTACTATATGCAAGGTATAAAATTCTAGGTATCTTTTCCTTCTATCAATGTGGGTATAGGGATGGTGAATGATAATTATTGAATATACGTGGCTTGCTGAGTACTATTAGGCTCTGTCCATGCCATTTAAATTTCTTAACAATTCTATGAACTAAATACTGTTATCTGACAAAATGCCCAAGTCCCTTGGCCAACAAATGCTAGGCTTGGCATTTAGACAAGTATTTTTGTGCTGTAAAGCACCACTAACCCTTCAGCATATTAGAACTATGACACAAACCAAATAACTGTAAGCCAGCTATATGCCCTTACATTCAAGAAAACTGTGTTCTAGAGATGACAGGACTCCATGCCAGGTGTTTATCCAATACCATTAAAAGATAGTTGCTAGGCCCTGGGACATGAAGATGAACATAACCAAACCTTGTCTTTGGGGAGCTAGACTCTAAAAACTAAGTCATACCAAAGAAAAGTTCATTTTAACATATCTGGAAACTACTGAAACTATGAGCTTTAGATTTAACTAAAACTTCCGGGAGGGAAGATGTTTTGAGCTACATCTTGAAGGGTGATTCAAGTTAGTTGACTGAAGAAATAGGGGAATTCTTTCCAAGCCCAGAGAATAACATGAACTCACGTTCTATCTATATAGTTCCATAGGATTGGTCATCCATGCACAGATAATTGATGTGTTGTTATCATGCATAACCTGAGGACAAAAGCCATGTCTCCTTTCAACCCTGCCAATACACCCTACTCAACACAGTACTGAGGACATATGAGGAACTCAACAGATTTTTCTGTTGATTGAATGAATGCATCCTATTCTCTGCTGAGAGAAACAAAAGGAATAAGGGATACCGTGTCTCCCTGATATCAAGGTCAATCCCAAGTTGCTGTCCAGTCAGCAGAGCTGAAGCACAGAGCCAAAAGCAGGTGACTTATTTATGTCATAGAGCTCATCAAGATTGGCTGGTGCTTTATGAATGCTAGCACAGTACTGCTCAAAATCCAGCAGTCCCTGGTGACAGAGGATCTCCCAATGCTGACTTCAACACGTCGAGGAGGTAATTTCAACACAACATATGAAGGACACAAAAGCACTCCCTTAACTTCAACAGGAGCAAACCAAAAACATGTGGAAAAACATCTTGTCCAGATAGCTGATTCATAAATCTTCTTTCCTCTCTGAACATATTCGAAGTCATCCTAGCCTTTGCTCACTGGGGTATTAAATAACCTCAGTTATCTACATAGCAGAACTTATCTGTAAATTGGACTTGAAATTGTCTGTGACATCATTTTATAATGTGCATTGTTCTTGTTGCTGATGCTTTAACTGCTGAAAACCACGCCTCAGAGATGAGTCAGTAAGTTACCCCCATCGCCAAGCAAAACTGAAGTCCGAATCAGCTGTGAGAAGATAATTCAATTTGCCTGTAAATGACATCTCCAGAATGGCTTATATTATCTATCAAAACTATTTTTAAAATCTGAGCGAAGACACTTCGAGAACTCTTATGTGTAATGTGCATCTAATTTGCAGTTCTGCGAATTGAAGCTATTTTCTAATGTTGTTTATTCTTTAACTAAAGTACTAAGTGTCTCATTCAAGTGGCACTAGGTGGTTAATCCTCTGTAAAAGTTCTTGGATGTATTCCTTGTAAATGCTAATTATGAAGAAGAAAATGTTATAGGGCTTCTTAGGAAATCAATACTTTATTATGCAATAATTACATCTGCAAGTTTAATGTTCTCCATGAGCCCGAGCAGAATGAGGGAGGTCACTGGGTGAGATGGTGCAAATGGTCCTTGCCTGACCTGGAAAAATCTTCTAGAATTTGAGGGCTAGTAAACAGCTGAGATGTCATTAAAATATTTTCACAAGTACAACATTTATTATGGAAACCAAATTGCAAGAACATCTGTCTGGTTGACACTTTGGCCCAAAGTTGGATCTAAACCTGGTAACAGTTATAATTGAGACTGTGGCTTCATTTTTCTCCCAAGATCTTTGATTTTTTTTTCCTCTGCCTCATGGAGCAATTTATTTCTCAAAGCTACAGCAGTTAACTTTTGTTTTCCTAAACCTTCCTTGGCGAAAATCCCAGCTCTTCCAGCTTTTTACCAAGGAATCATGGAGAGGAGGAAGGAAAGGAAGGAGCCCTTAAGGAGATAGAAGGGAGCTCAAAAATCACTCTTCCAAGAATTTCTGGGTCACTGTCTAATTGATATGCCTATTGGCAGGCCTTGGATTTAAGCCTCTTCTGAGTTCACAAGCAGTTCTTATTCTGCACCCAGCCAAGTGTGAAGACTTGAGGCATTGAACACGGAACCCCTCCCACCCACCCCCCAAAAATCCAGCCAGCTCTACTTAATGCACTCAGGCTGGGGAACTGTACCATAGCAAAATACCCCAAACAGTTGTTTTTCCATTACGATCCTCAGCTTGGCATTTATTATCATTTTTTATTGCACACTTTTAAACGCAATGGTCCATTTTACTTAGATCATTAATTTGCAAAAATCATGAGATATGAGCAGAGATGGTGTTTTTTATGGGCCATGCTGCACCTCTATAGGACCCCAAAGGAAATGAGGTGTGGGTCTCAGCACATTATAGCAAGAGGCCCTGGGACCATGAGCTCCATATTCTTCCATAAATAGAAAAGACCAAAGTACTTTCAAAGGAATAATACAGCTAAATCAATGGAAAGATGCATGAATAACTGATAGTGTGAATAACTGAATGGACAAAGAATGGAGTGAAATTCAGATCAGCAGTCAGGTACAGTAGAAAGACCTCTGGATGGGACATTTGGAGATCTTGAGTCCACTTACGCCCTGTCACTTAACAACTGGACAACTGCTGCCATTGAACCTCTCTGAATGTACGCCATCTCTGCTTCTGTAAATCAGTAACAATGATACCTTGTTCATAAGATTGGTAGGCAGCAGAATCTGGAGAGCTGGATCAGAGGGTGCAGAACCACATTGCCTAAGTTGAAATCTGAATCTATCTCCCTTTTTCGCTGGGTGACCATAGGCATCTTATCATCCCTACATTTGCATTTACTTATCTATAAAATGAGGATAATGCTAACAAATTCCTAAGGATGGAGGTGTGGATTAGTTAAACCAATACATGTAGAGTGCTAGGAAGTATAGTATAGTAGGCTAGATACATTACAATAATATTACTATAATTGTAAATATGTATAATAATATAAATATGCCATAATGTTTGCTATTATTATTATTATTATTACTAAGATTTTTTAAGTTATGTCTCTTAGTTCCAATCAAGAGTCAAATCTGGACAACTTTATCAGAAATGGACATTAAAGGATATTAAGAAGATCATAGGTTCTCCAGGATAATCAGAGTCCCAGGCCAGAAGCATCCAGGAATCGCAGACAAGCACACTCCAGGACTGTACAATGAAGTGCCACTGCCCTGCTCTTGATATTGGCCACCCTGGAGACTTGACTATAAGAGTTTTGCCACTGCTGCCTCAGAAGTAGCTTCTTACCCTCAAAACACTCCATTTCTCTTTGCATATTTGCTTCCTCCTCTTCCTCCAAGTCACAAATGGGATGGATCTGACAGGTAGAATCAAGCCTATTTGCCCAACTTTTACTTCAACAAAATAATAATTATCTACACGACATGCTTTAAAAATTGTCTTAACATAGATGAGTTCAGAGAGTCATGGAATCACAGAATTTGTCTCCTGCTACTAATGCATCCACAAACTTCTACATCTTAGTTCAATTTTCCAGACCTCTTTCAAAGTTTTAAAGTTCTATTATTCTGTACTTTGATGTAAGAATTCATGTACTTAAATATTTCTTATCAACAGAAAAAAACTATTCTTTTTAAGTGTGACAATCATAAGTGTGGCCCCAAAGAAAACAGAAAATGAAGTGCCATACAATCATGGTTTTTCTAGATTAATGAAAAACACACCAATTATGATCAAGGCAAAAAAAAAAAAAAAGGTAAGCTTGATCATCTTCACTACCAGTGAATTTATTTTGTCAGTAAATTAATTTCAGTCAGTGAAATTTATTTTGATCTTCCAGAAGTTTTTCACTTGCTTTTCTGCAATCAAGCCAGGGAACAGTGGCTACTTGAAACTTCAGACCCTTTATCTCTTATTTCATGTTGAATAAGCTTAAATCATATCCCACCCACGTATCAAGAAAACTATCAGAGCAAATGAACCTTTCAAAAGTTCTTGTTTTAGAGAGAGTCACAAGACACAAAGTATAACTTTATCTGTATGGCTAAATCTTTAGAGCATATTTAATTTTACAAATAAAAAGTAAACTTTAGCCAACTTCTTTGTTATCTCAAATGCTACAATAAATATCCATGTGAAAGCCATAAAAAGAGATTAAATTGTTGGACAGAATAAAAAATTATCATCTTTTGAAATTTTTTATAATTTTCTGCCTATAAAAACAGCAGGAGACTCTACTGAAAATGATTAAGTAGAATTTAGTTGTAATTTCTTTTAAAACTGTAATCAAAATCAATGCTTTTACAAAATAAACAAATTTCCTATATGTTAGCAATAATCATGGAGAGAAAAAATGGGGAAAATGAGCACCCCCAAATAAGCACAAAATATAAGATTCCTAAAAATAAACTTAATAAGAAATATTTATGCCATGTATAAAGAAAAGTGAGGCTCTTGATCAAAAGGAATGGAGGACTTGGGTGAGTGGTAAAGCAAACCATGCACTTTGTTAGAAAGTTTCAATATTGCAAAAATTAATTGGTAAACTTCTTATAATTCAACTTGAAAATCCCAACAGTATTTAAGGGAACCAAGCATCAAAATGCATCTGAAGGAAAAAACATGCCAAAGATGAAATATTTCTGTCCATTCGGACGAGAATGGTATCCAGACCAGGTGAGTCCTGTTTCCAACACTTGGAGTTTGGAGGCCTGATGCAAATCACTTCTTTTTCTCTATGGCTTCTTCATTCCACTTGTGAAAAGGAATTATCATCATCCTAATGAGCCTTGTGTCCTACAGTATTCCCCCAAACTCTAAAGAGACACAAGGGCTATTGTTATGGTTTAGATATTAGGTGCCCCCCCCACCCCGGCCAAAGCTCATATGTAAAACAATGCAAGAAAGTTTAGAGGTGAAATGGTTGGTTATGAGAATTGTAACCTAGTCGGTGCATTAACCCCCTGATAAGGATTAACTGGGTGGTAATCGCAGGAAGAGGGTATAGCTGGAGGAGGTGGGTCCTTGGGGGCATGGCTTTGGAGTATGTATTTTGTTCTTGGTGAGAGGAGAACTGCCTCTTTCTTTATCTATCTATCTATCTGTCTGTCTGTCTGTCTGTCTGTCTATCTATCCATCCATCCATCCATCCCCTTCCTGGTGTGATGTCCTGTGATGCTTTCCTCTGCCACACCCTCCACCCTGATGTTCTGCTCATCTGGAGCCCTGAGAAATGGAGCTGGCTGTCTGTGAACAGAGACCTCTGAAACATTCCTTACATTTAGAGGGTTTCTCAGCACTATGAATTCTCTGATGTTGAGTCACAGACGCAAAACAAAACAAAACAAAACAAAACTGACTAAACCAACTACTTATTGTTCTTATCCAAAATTAGACTAACAAAACAAAGAATAAGACCCTAAGGTCAGAGGCTCTATGGATATGCACAAAAGATCAGATACCATACAATCAAGCAAATAGAGAGCTGAACTTGTTCAAGGAAGCAAGGGGTTCTCAGGAATAAGAAGAATCTATCAAGGTGTGTTAATAAGCCAATTTGTTTTACAAGTATCAGCCTGAAATGAAGATGATAAAAATCATACCTTATTTTTATTTTTTTAAACATTATTTTTTTATTGTAGTTGGACATAATACTTTTATTTATTTATTTTTGTGTGTGGTGCTAAGGATCAAACACAGGGCCTTGAACATGCTAGGCAAGCACTCTACTGCTGAGCCACAACCCCAACCCTTTATTTTGTAAAAAAATAAAATAAAATTATATTTTATTTAACATTCACTATTAACTTCTTAGCAGAAGAACTATTTCATCTAATTCTCATGGTGACTATGAAATCACTGTCATTAGTTTTACTTTAGAGGTGTGGATTTACAGGTAACATTGGAAGATTTAGAATGAAAATCAGATTTCTCCTATTCCAAAACATGTGATAAAAAAAAAAAAAATCATGATTCCCAACTACCATCAGCTACTCCTAACTAGAACTTCAATCTTTGCAGTGCACTTTCCTGTTTCCTCGTTTGAGAGAGTCAACAATCCCGGGTAGGTGGACCACCTCTTAGGTTAATTTTCTAGGTGGTAAAATAACACATCGGGAGATGAGTCCCTAGAGCAGGTGGCATGATAGAATCCCCAGTGGAACTTTGTAAGGCTGGAGATCCCTAGGCCTTCCTCCAAAGCCTGTTCCACCAAGATTTCTAGGAATGGGCCTTGTAATCTTCATTTTTCAAAGCGTCACTCAGTTGATTCACACAGAACCCTAAATCAGTGGTTCTCAAAGTGTGGGCTCCCCACAGGCAGCATGAGCTAACATGTGGTGCTTATCAGAAATGCAGATTCTCAGTCCCCACCCCAAACCTATTGAGTCAGAATGTCTGAGGGTAATCGAGGTTGCAACAAGCCCTCCGGAGACCCTGGTGCAAGCTAAAGTTTTATGAACCTCTGCTCTAGAGTAACAGAGGTGAGAGTGTGGTAAGGAGAACAGCAACCTCTGAAGCCTGTGACCTACATGCAAATCCCACCAACTCTTCCATTTCCTTTCTGTGCAAATCCCAACTCTTCCATTTCTCATTGTGCAACCTAAGGTAATTGCTAGTGTCTGTGGTCTTGGTTTATACTTGCAAAATGGTGGTGATTGTTTTCCCCCTGAAGGGTTATCAGAAGAAAACAAAATGACTTAGAATTAGTAGAGAACTAATAACAGTGGAGTAAGAGCTTAAATAGAAATTAAAGTTCTTGCCAAGGATTAAAATGAATGAAAGGAAAAAGAGTAAAGAAGACTCTCAGATATCAAAATCCTTGGGTTTGAAGCATCCCAAATCCCCAAATTGTTGTGGAGAATCACCAATGCTCACCTCTTTTAAATGAACATTGGAGAAAATAAAAAGAACCACTCAAATAAGCAACCCACCAGGCCTGCTTGTGAAACATATCCTCAATTTTAGGATTTCTGAGGAAAGTGCTGGATTGTGTTAACTGTGTGGCCTCAGGCAAGTCACTCAGCCCCTCTGGGCCTTAATTCTCTCATTCAAATAATTAAGATAATAATAATGACCTGACTTCCTCCACAGGATTGTTATGAGAATCAAGTGGAGCTATTAGCTGTCATTATAGTTTTAAAAGTGAAAAGACTTAGGCAGGTGTTCAGGATTATTACCTTATAATCCCCTCTCTAGTATAAGCATCTCTGGACTTTGCATTAACATGTTCCAGGCTCGAACACTAAGAGAGTTCAGGGAATGGAGACAGAGACCCTGCTTTGCAGAATTTTGTACTGAAACGTCAGTTGCCTCCCAATCTCAGAACTGCTCAGTAAGCAGTGGGCCAGGTGAGGGGTATTTACCTGGACTAGCTGGTCATCCCAGGATGTGGATCAAAGTACGGTGCACTCCAGATACAGTTCTAGAATCATCATAAGCTAGGTAAGTGGTCGTCGTGGCTCCAAGGGAAGCCTCATCTGTCAATATCTAGAAACCTTTAACAATATCAGCCCAAGTCCTGAGGATCTATAAGAGCTTATCGACTCTTTTGACCCACCACTGGCTGTGTGACTTTTGGGAAGGAGCAGCAGTACAAGGCCCTGATAGAACAGTCGCTGCCACAGATACCTGCCATCCTGGTAAAGAGGTTGGTGAGCACCTTCCGGGTGGATGGATGGCCTGGGATGTCAGAGAGCTTCCTAGGCCTCTCCCCACTCTCAGAGGAGCCTGCAGACCTCTGTTGTGCTTCTTTCTTGTCCTTAATCAGCCTCTCAAACTCACGTGGGGGCAGACCCAAAATGGCTATAGTTAGACTCCCTCACCAAGGCTTCCAGTGGGCTATGTTATATTATGTGTAATGTTTTTAGAATGTAGCCAAGGCCATGGACTGTCCATGTTGTGGTGAGCATGTAGCCAAGGTCATGAACACTCCGATTCAGCATCCATACTTGAGGTCACGAACACTGGCTTGTGAGCATGTGCCTGCTTATATAACCTGCTGGCCTTGTGCTGTCTTGGTTTGCATATATAAAGGGCCTCTGCAAAAGACTGGGGGCTAAATGGAACTGACTGGGGCAAAATGGAACCAGCTGGGGGGTCACGCTGAAGCTGGGGGCTGGAGGCTGCTGCCACCTCTGAATAAAGCATGTCTACTATCCTAACTGCATCTTCTACCTTCTTCCACCTGTAGGGGTTCCAAATCTGTTTCCTGGGTCTGAGCCCCCACAAGACAGGCACCAGCATTTCTGTTTTGTCTTCACTCAACCATAGACTGATCTTTCTGCTCAGATGACTCTGTGCTCTGGAGAGCTTGATAATGGTCACTCATCACCAGAGACAGCTGGCTCCTTCCCAGGCCCACTCCAGGAGCTCAGGAGAGGGAAGCACCTGCTGCCACATGGCTCCACCATTCCTTCAGGGCCTTGCCTGCTTGGCTTCTGGCCCAGGACTGGAACGTTTGTTTCCTCTTCACTGATCTGCAAGGCCTGTCTGTGCCCATGGGGCGTCCACCAGTCCGTCCTCAGCTGGGCAAAGAGCATGGCACTCTGGGGAAGCAGGCCCTACTACACGTTGACACTTGTATCAACACCCAACCTGCATCGGGTTTCAGCATCCTCCTCCAGTATTGTTTCCTAGTTTGTGTCTTTATCCAGGGACCAAGCAAAAGTCCCAGTTTCCAGAGGAAGCCAGATCCTTCTGTCTGTTCCTCCACTCTTAAGTTTCAAATATGTTGCCCAGCAAATTGTCCAGGAATATAGTCTGATTGGATTGATTCACCCACTGAAAATCACTTTCAAAGTCTGAAATGGTCATTAAATGTCTGGGATCATGGAAACCCATGAGCAGCTGATAGTAATGGCAGGCCTGCCCCAGCTCCCACCCAACCCATAGGACACCCCCCCGCCCCCCCGTTTAAAGCCACTGACTCCACTCTCCTAGGCTCAGCTGCACAAGACCCAAAAGAACAATTCTGATCTTGGAAATGTAGAATTTAAGCAATTCTAACTCAAGTCTCTGATTACCCACAAGTCACTTGATCCTACCTAGCGTTTTCCCTATTTTTGTCAAGGTAGAGCATTTTTCTTGCTCCAGAAAAGTTGTTGTCTAAATCAGGTAACTGGGCCTCTGCCTTGATACTAATGCCCAAGCCTCACCTGAGACTCAAGTTGTTCCCCAGGCCTTTTAGGCCCTAGCCTCGACCTATTGGTTTCTCTTCTTCCTCTCAGGGAAGATCCTGATCCTAAATCTGAGTCCATAGCTGAAGTGGTACTAGCAGACATCCCAGCCTTGTGGTGCCTCCTTCAGCTAACACTTTCCATAGTCGTCACAATCCTTTGTCACCTTGTTTTTCCGATGTCATGTTTTACCCACCAATCAGGAGCTCCTAGCATTTGGCCCATCCTAGTACACAGATCAAAGTTCAGTCCTGGCCTCTTGAACTCTTCCTTTATCTTGTTGCAATCACACACGGCCATGCCTTAGAAATGACAGTTGATCATGGGCTTGAATGGGTATCCCCTGAGCAATCACATACGGAGCTTCATTTTGAAGATATTTTCTATGACAAAAAGCAGGCATTAAAGAAATATTGTTGGAATACATTAATAAAAGGTGCTGGTCTTCCCATCAGAAGCTCCAGCAAAGGAAGAAAGCAAAAGGTATTTCTTCGTGTGCCAGAAGGACTCCTTCAACTTGAATTATACAGATGGGAATGGCCCAGATTAAAGGGAGGACTTGTGGCACTCAGAATCCATGATGATCAATTCCTAGTCATGGGGTCAACTTGACGAGGACAAGGAAGGTCCAGGTGGAGGAAGGGAAAAATTATTCTATTCTTTCTTGAACTCATGCATACATCTTTTCCTGACCTTAGACATTAGAGCTCATGATTGTTGGGCCTTAAGCCTTGGAGTAGGAGTTATGTTATTTGCTCTCCTGGTTCTCAGGCCTTTGAACTTGAAATGAATTACACCACCATCCCTGAGGCTCTCCAGTTGTCAGTGATGTATCAAAGAACTTTTTAGTTTCAATAATCAATTCCCATAATAAATCTCTTCTCTTTCTCTCTCTGTATGTACTTATGTGTACACACACACACACACACACACACACACACACACTTCCTACAGCTTATCTCTTATATCTCTCTCGATATACATATCCTATTGGTTCTGTTTCCCTGGGGAATCTGGACTAACACAGGGTCCTCAATCAGCCTTGGAATCCCAGACATCCTTGGGGATGGCCCAACTAACAGGAAAAGACAAATTCATCCTGGAAATGGGCTCAAGGACACAGAGGTGAGGACAAAGATGAACCCATAGGGAGATGGGGAAAAAAGTCAAACACACACCAACCAAAGACCTGTTACATTGAGTTGGAAAAACAGATTCTTAAAGGAAAAAAAAAAAAAAACAATTCACTACAAGGCAGCCAGTGCCCAACCCCTGGTGCCAGCAAGTCTTTCCTCCAGCTCCTCTTGCTCTTCCTGTTCTTACACTGTTGGGCTTCAGAATCATGGGAATAGCATAAGGCCCAAGAGCAAGCAGAGAAATTTCCATAAGTGTCTAGAGGACTCCCCACTATGGGAGAGGGAGATCTAGAAGAATCTAATACTGCCAGACCGCTGGTGGTTAACCCTGATGATAAGCAAGCTCACGAGGATTCCAAGAGCTGTTCTGCTTTCAACTCTGGCCTGAGAAAAGGGTACATAGCAGAGGAAAGGGAAACTGGGTTCCTCCTTCTCTCTGGCCAGAGAAAACTCTGCTTAGGCATTCTGAGTGAGCCATGAGTTGAAAAATAAAAAACAAGCCCAGTGTGATAGCAAATGAGGCCAGTGTTTCCTCACTGTCTATACTCAGGTTCTGAGAGAGCCCCCAAAGCTTAGAGTTGCCAGATACACTATAATACACTTAGTTAAATTTGAACTTCAGACAAACAATGCATACATAATTTCTAAAGTGTAAGTCTATCCCGTAAAATATTTGGGATAGACTTACACTTAAAATTCATGTTACTGACCCAGAATTTACATTTCACTGGGCTCCCTGTATTTTAATGTGCTAAACTTGGCAAACTTACCCACAAACAGATAGCGCATACAGTCCTAGAGGCATCTGAAGATGTGACCAGCACAGAGAAGAACTATTCTGGCCTGTGAAGGGGTATGAAATCGTGAACATTTCTTCTAAGCTCACATATTAGAACATCTAACCTCTCCTCTCCACTAACCTGCTCCTCACCATCCCTCATTCCCCAGCTCATATCCTACCATCTCCCATCACTCCTCCCACAGAAAGCTACCTACCCCATCTCCCTTGGGATTAGACGTTGACTTGTAATTTTCTCCAATGATAACGTGTTCATATTTTGATTTTTCACTTCTCAAAGACAGGGAGGAACTCTTCTTTCTCTTTCTACTCCCTTCTACACTCACCACGCTTACTCTCCACTCATGCATCTCATACCACAAAGGTTAGGCTCATAGTAAGGGGAAAATTATAAATCTGAGGGCATGCAAAAGTAAAGGAATCTTGGAAATCACATCCCATCTCACTCCCTGAGTCTGCTAATAGGGAGATGACTGAGATCCAGAGATCCAAAGGAACAAACCCAGGAAAAGAGCTTGTAAGAAGAGAACAAGGCACATAATTCTGATTTCCTGGCTCCATTCCAGAATTCTCTATTATTATTATTAGTGCCTTGCACAATACCTGGTAAATACAGTTGTTCTCAGTAAATATTTGAGTGAACTAATGAGCAAGTAAAGAAACTAATGAAATCAATGCCTTAAGACTCATCTTGCTGATTATACAGTGGCTCTGTACTGGGGAAGCTTCTTGGCCCATGAAATGTCAAACGTCAGCAATGAACTCCAGCCATCTGGTTCCAGCAGGCATGACCCCTGATCACAGGGAGTGTGTGGCAGGAGTGCCATTCTCCCCCACAGGAGGAGGCTGGGGAAGTCTGACCTGAGTACTAATAAAAACAGCCTTAATACTGGCCCCAAAGCTACCCTAAATTGTGGCATGCGTATGTATAGGAACTCAAAGAAAAAAAAAATATATTTTAAAATATATAGCTGGCTATGTGATCTTTAACAAGGTAATGACTGTTCCACTCTTTGGATTTCTCATCTTTAAAAAAATACATTTAAAAATGGTTATCAGGGGAAAAAAATATTATTTCACGGTGCCAGGCGTTTTCTCCTAATACAATGAATGTCGACTTGGTTCTTTTCTCAGAGTACCCAGTCTTCTTAGTCAACCGGTATTTTTTTTTATTTTAAGAAAAAATTTAGTTGTACAAATGTATGAAGTACTGTTTCATAATTCAGTACACATATACAGAGTACAATAATCAAGTCAGAGTAGTTAACATCGTTATTTCCTTAGACAGTTTTTTGCTAAAATTTTTGATCAATGTAGTAATTGTGCGTATTGATGCAGTCCAGTGTGATATTTCAATGCACGTATATGATATATACTGATCAAATCAGAGTAATTAATGTTTCTATCTCTGTTATGGTTTCGATATGAGGAGTCCCCCAAAAAGCTCACAGGTGAGACAATGCAAGAACATTCAATGGCAAAATGATAGGGTTATGAAAGCCTAATCCCTGGATTACTCCAATGATCTGGATTAACTGGGTGGTAACTACAGGCAGGTAGGTGTGACCGGAAGAGGTGGGTCCCTGGCGGGGGGGGGGGGGGTGCATACCTTTGGGGTTTATATTTGGTCCCTGGTGATAGAAGCTCTCTCTGCTTCCTGGCCTTCACGTTCTGAGAGGCTTTCCTCCACCACACCCTTCTGCCATGATGTTCTGCCTCATCTTTGACCCAGAGGTATGGATGGAATCAGCCAGTTGTGAGACAAACTCTAAAACCATGAACCTCAAATAAATATTTCCTCTTCCAATTATTCTTGTTAGGTGTTTTGATCACAGCTATGCATAGCTGACTAAAACCATCTCCTTACCATTACTTTTAAGTTTGGAGGCTTCAACCTCCTCTCTGTAGTTATTCATACAATATACAATAGATCAATCCCCTGCTCCCCACTGGGCTATAAACCACTACAATTTATTGCTTCTACTAACTGTGTTTTGGTACACTATTCAACCCTCTCTATACCCCTCCCTCCCTTCTTAGCCTCTAGAAGTCTCTATTATATACTCCAACATTTTTCTTAAGATATGGAATCAACCTAGATGCCCATCAGCATATTGAATGGGTAAAGAAAAGATATTCACAATGGACTATTTATATTATTAAATCATAAAAAACAATGATATCCTATCATTTGCAGCAAAATGGATGGAATTGGAAGGCATTATGTTAAGTGAAACAAATCAGACACAGAAAGACAAAGGCTGTGTGTTCTCTCTCATATGCAGATATTAACCAGCAGATTTTTAAAAGAGGTAATATTTTCTTTTACCAGGCTGTGGGTTCTGTGATGCAGCAGCATCACCTGGGAACTTGTTAGATATATAAACCCTTGGGCCACATCCTGGACCTGCTGAATGAGTGATACTGGGGTATAGACCCAGTAATTTGCTTTAACAAACCAGACGTAGTTCTGATATAGCTTAGGTTTGAGAACCACTACTAGGCTGAGGCTTCCAAAAATGTAGGCCATATACCACACGCATCAAAACCACTCCGGTTCTTGTTAAAATTGTCAATTTCTGGGCTCTACCTCTGACTCACTAAGTCAAAACCTTTTTTGGTAGGGAGATGAAAATCTCATTTTGTAACATTCTACCTTGACATAGGAGCATTGGGATGGCAGGTGGTGGCACTTTACCATTTGTGGAAGCCAGACCAGAATTCCTGCTTCCTTTTGTTTGTGACCCAAGAGACATGGCAGGGGTAAAGTTGCATAGGTACTGCCAGCTGACTCTAATGGAGTATCTTTAAATGGCTGTGTGGTCACCCTGTCACCTTGGGAGAAACATATTTGTTGGTGTTCCCCGGGAACATGTCACACTGCCTGATCTTCTATCTCAACCAGGCATGGATCAGACCCAGCCACCCTGTTTCTAGTGGCAAAATCCAACTTGGACTGACAGATAAGTGGCTTTTAAAAAACACTCACATACATCAAAACAGTATCCTAAAGACATTTCTCTTGTTTATATACGTCCTCATGTTATCTGGTGAAAAATGGTCATGAGAAATCCATGTGTTCATTCAACTGAAATTACTCTTTTCTTGGAGCCTGGAACACTGGGTGGTAAGACAAAACATTTTTAACAGATTTTTGTCCTTTTTGGGAATTCATCATTAAACCGTCTTTTCTTTTTTTTCCTTTCCAATTGTACATCGTCTTGTGGCAGAGTGATAATTCAGATAGGTTCCTATTTATAAATTATCTAATCCAATGACAGAATAACAAATTTAGCACAAGCAAGATGCTTTTCCAGGTTCAATGTGATGCAAACAGAAGTTCTTTAAAGCATTTTTTTGTGAAATTCTTTAAACAATTAACAAAATTATTCCCTAGGAGACTTTCAATATTGTCTGAATACCTAAAGTAGATTCCTCACTCTGTCTTCAAAAATGTAGAGTCTACAAGATCAATCACAGTGCCAATTCCAACCAAGGACAAATGGGCCCATGGAGAAATCTATTTATGAGCAAGAAATTCCCCCAACCATCAATCCATGGTGGTAATACTCTAAATGTTAAGATTTCTCTTAACACAGAACATCCAAACCAAACAAAACACCTACTACAACAGTTCATTGAGGCAGCTGTAAAATACTGAGTCTTGCAAGAACAAATAGGGTTTTGAATTAGGTTTTCATCACTGTGACCAAAACACCTGACAGGAACAACTTAGAGGAGAAAAAGTTTATTTTAGGCTCGTGGTTTCAGAGGTTCGGTGTATGGTTGGCCAGTTTCATTGCTCTGGGCCAAAGGTGACGCAGAACATCATGGTGGAAAGGGGTGGTGGAGGAGAGCTGCTCCATTCATGGAGGCCAGGAAGCAGAGAGAGCAAGGAGGAGGGGCCACAGGGAAGATGAACCTCTCCAGGACATGGCCCCAGTGACTCAGCTCCTCTAGCCACACCCTACCTGCCTACCATTACCACCCAGTCAGACCATTTAAACTAGGACTGGCTGATTGGGTTACATGCAGCTCTCACTATCCAATCATTTCAGCTCTGAACGTTCCTGTATTCATGCAAGGGCTTTTGGCAGACACCTCATACCCAAACCATAGCGAGTCTCTTCATTGCTTTTGCATGTCCCCTTCCATAGATGACATTCTGAGCAGTAGGAAGCACCCCTCTACTTTCATTTAAACACCACCTTCTACTGGGGGCCACGGTGGGTACTAACTTCTGAGTCTGTGCTAGCTCTTATAAAATAAAGTGATAGAATGAATGACTTAGGCTTTCCATAATCCCTAGCACAGACTCAGAAGTCAGGACCCACTTGATATCCTCCTGCTGTCAAGCACAGCACCTGGAACTCACTTGCATTTGTTTGGTTTGGTCTTGATTTTTGTTTTTTTAGCAATCTGTGGAGGGGTTTCATTTGTTCATGAAAATTCAAGGTGGAAACAACGTCAACCAGAGAAAGAAGACCCTTGAAGCTCTTGCAGTTCTCTGAGCAAGTCCATCATGAATGGTACTTTGGGAATGAGGAATGACATCAACACCAACATCAGTAATAGCAACCACAGTACTAATTAGTCACTTAGAGCGTTTGGTGACTAGTGTAGATGCCAAGGATAAATCACTGGTCATGATGCTTTACTTTTAGGACAATCCATAAATTAGGTATTATTACCACTCTGTAGGTGAAGAGAAAAGTCTCAAGAAAGATAAGTAACCTCTCAAGTTAATGTAGGCACAGATGTGGGATTTGGGCTTCAATGCTCTATTGATACACCTTTGATTCACAATACTCCCACATATATATATTTGGACTGGGTATTAAACTCAGGGGCACTTAGCCACTGAGCCACATCCCCACCCCTTTTATTTTATTATTTTTTTAAGACAGGATCTTGCTTTGTTTAGGACCTCACAAAGTAGTTGCCGAGGGTGGCCTCAAACTGTGATCCTCCTGACTCAGCCTTTCAAGTCATGGGGATTACAGGCGTGTGCCACTCCACATGGTCTTTTTATTTTTTTTGACTCTCTAATGCTGTAACATGGTGAAGGATTTGCTAATCCCATTTTTCAGATCTACTCTCTGTTGATTCCAAGGTCAGGATATCCACTCACTCTCTGGACTCATTCATGTTGCCTAAGTACATTGGCTTAGGATGAGCCTAAAGTCACTCTCATGATTCCACCTCCAAACCTATACAACTATTGCTGTGAATTGCTGGTTTGGGGGTTTTTAATTACATGTTGTATAACTGAGTAACTACATCAAAAAAATTCTTATTTACATACGAACACCAAGCACACAAATATAACTAAGTAGTTACTAGATCCTTAATTCTTTGCTGCTGGAGGAAAAAATATAAAAAATAAATAAACCAAACCAAACCAAAACAGCAATAAAACAAATCCCTTCTTGTTCAGAGTGGGGGAAAAGGATAAATACCCATGAAAATCAAGGGTCATCTAAGCTGAATTTGTCCAGTTATTCTTTCCTACATTCAACCCAATAAATTGTAACAGGATCTAAGTGTCTTTTCCTCTTTCGACAGACTCCTGAATGAAGTCATTGAAAATAGGTTCATTTCAGTGGAAGTAAGAACATTATATCTTGAAAGTGTGAAAGGCATTTCATATTTTTAAATGGAAAACCAATTGCTAAACCCAAGCTAACCTCCATTTTTACAACTGGTCTCTGAATCACCAAGGGCAAAAAACGTGTCTGTTCCTGGTTTCCTACGTCTCACCTACTGTCCACCAAGAAATATCAGAGCGACCTTCCTCTGACTCACCATGGAACACCCACAAAACTTAGATCCAGCAAACCCCATTGAGTAGAGGAAGGAGTGAGACAACTTTTAAACACATAGAGGAGCACAGGGACATGTTAAGAAAAATAAATAAACAAATAACAACTCCAGAGACCTGCTTTCCTTTCTTTCTAGAAAATTCCAAAACCGAAGTAAAAAAAAAAAAAAAGAAAGAAAAATAGTCTTGTTGGATGCTAATGCCAAAGGAGAGGGAAGGATGCTTTCTCCTTTTCTTGTGGTCAGTGTCTGTGGGCAAGGCATCGTAGGGCAACAGGAAATGGAGAAGGAGTCCACTTTTATCTCCCCTCATTGATTCACAGCAACATCTTTGCTCTTTTTTAGGTTTGTATCTTCCCACCAGGACTCTCAGATGGCGGGTGCTGAGGGTTGCCTGGGTGACATGGCTGCTCAACAGAAACAGAGGTGAGTAAGAGCCTCCTCCCTGAGGCTCAGGCCCCCCCACCCCAGTTTCGCAGCCAGGTCCCCACCTGCTGCTTCCTCCTCTCCCCGCTCTCTCCACACCCATAGTGAGTCACAAAGGGCTTGACCGGGGAAGAACATTTACAGATCTTGTCGTTTTAGTTTTAGTTTGAAAAAAAAAAGTTCCCCGGGTGATTGTGATGACCTACTGTCCTCCCATTCCCATGGAAGAGCCATGGGCTTCATTTCTACTTACCACCCCCACCCCGACCCCCAGAACAGGAGAGCAAACTTGCCCAAGTTCACCCAGAATAGGTCCAGGGTGGCTGGAACCCAGGATCTCTGATTCCTAGCCCTGTGCTCTTTCTGCCACAAGAGTCCTCCCTTGGCAAGACAAGGGCTCCTAAATAAGGCCAAATAGGAAATCAAAGAGTAGCAAGAGATGGTTCCAAGAAAAGAAAAGAAAGAAGATTAAAGATTAGATTCAGCTTTCCCTTGCCACTAGGACCACATTAGTTCCCTATAAAGACTTGCAGATCGTAAGTGCTGGAACTCTGGGAAGAGTGTGACCTAAGCATCCTCCTCTGGACAAAGAGATGAACAGAGCCCAAAGCTCTCAGAGAAGCAGCTGGGCTATCAGGAAGCAGGATCTGCTGGTCCTGAACCTCAGCCAATCCTCCCAAAGTCTTGACCCGCTTCCTGCTCCCTCCACACTGAGGGTCTACAATGTGGGCTTTCCCACTGGAAAGAAAAGTATCAAAATGTGCAGAAGCAGAACTAGAGTTGTCCTTGCTGTTTTAAGATATAATACTTATATTTCCAGATTTTCTTCCATGAACAGATATTCCTTTTATCATCAGAAAAAAAAAATATTAAGAACTCTTCCAAAAAAGAAGGCAATGGCTCTTAGCCTGGTTCTTTATGAAAGGAAACACTCTCCAGCCCCCAACATTTCCCTGAGCTCTTCCTGCACTGGACAATGTGCTAAGTGAGCAAGTGACACCTTGTTGTACCTGAAGTGAAGGAGCAACAGGGCTGTGGACAGGTCTAAAGGGACAAAAAGACACGGACGGTCTACGCTTGCTAACCTGCTCTCTTTCTAGAAGATATTCTTGGATTATCTATCTGTCCATCCATCGTCTCCCTTCCTGCCCTGCTCTAACCTCTCTCTCTCCTCCTCCTTGGTGTTGAAACCCGTTGACCTGTTCAAAACTGCTAGGTTGACTTCTGGTTTTTGTTCTTTGCTTTTTTTTTTTTTTTTTTTAAAGTGTGGAGGGTAGAGTAGGTGTATACATTCACCTAAGGATTCAGATTGCCACAGCTGAAGACTGGCCCCTCCTTGCAACTCAGCCCTTGGAGCAATTTTAATCCTCCCTTTTGCAAAACTAAAAGCTGAAATGAAGAGACATAAACACCCAAGGAGGTGAAAGCTTAGTAGCTATTTTCAATCCAAGTTATTTGTTCCTTGAGATTCTGCAAGTGATTTATGCCATCTCTAAGCACATTCAACTGCCACTTGGCCCCCCAGGGGCAGAGATGGATCTGATTACGTGGAGGGGGTAGCTTTTGCTGTGTGCGTGTTCCCTCCTGGAGCCCCACGAGATGCTCTTTCTCTGGGATGCCTGGCCCAGCCTGCGGCACAGTCAGACACGGGGAAACAGCAAGGACTTCGCAGTCCCCACCCAGATCTGCAGGCTGCACCTGTGTCCCTTGTATGCTGAGAACAGCATCTGGCCCTGGAACAAGAGAAAGCAAGGAGGGTTCAGTGTGAAGTCCCTTTGAACAAAGCCCACTTTGGCACTGGTCTCCGTATGCCCTTATGTAAAGGGCCTAGCTATTTGTATGCCTTGCCTGATTCAGAAGAAGAGATAATGGGCTGGTAGCTTTTGATTTGATATTGTTTGGTGGGGGGATAGAGTAAGGGTAGCAGGTCTGGGGTTTAGGAGAATAAATCAATCATGAAATAAATAGAAATAAGAATAAACTGTCATAAAGGCAGGAGGCTTGGGACATAAATTCCTTTGTTTTGTCCCTACAGACCCAGTCTACATGTAGCAGAATATGTTCCCTCCTGGAATCTGCCCTAATTTAAATATCTGAATTGCCTGTCAATGAAATACCATGAGTTTTTTTTTTTAATTATATTCTCCAGGGACAGCCTCAGAACTAAATGAGCACCAGTTTTCTAGCTGAGTCCACACAGTGTGCCAGGAATTCCTGTGACAGATGAGGTCATTATCTAGTCTTTGGATACAGGCTTAGTCCCACTTTACAGATGGCAAAGCAGAGGCCTCCGTCGGTAAAGGATCCTCACACAACTATTAGCTGCAGAGCTCTGGCTCTTTTAATTGTTCTGGCCTGCCTCATTCTCCCAGCCCTCCAATCAGCTGCTGGTTTCCGTCAGAGCTTGTGGAAGGAATCCTGTTTTAACGATCACGGGTCCAGAGCCCCTGTGCAGGGCACTCATCTTTTATCCCCAGCAAAACTTGACTGCAGTTCCTGCTCTCCTGAACACTCTGCATTTCCAGAGCCTCCTCCTCCAACCATTCTCATCTGAACAAGCACATTGGAGTGGCCAGCTGAAGCCTGACAAGGAACCAGTAGAGAATGGACAGAAGCAAAGTGCCACTCTCTTGAATGGTTAAGTGGTTAATATAATGAGTATATTTGCTCAAAGAGGGCTTTACTGTGTTTCTGAGATATACCCTTCCACCCAGATTGTTTTTAAGTGTAAATTCTGATTAGTTTTGTGCTTTCTTCTCTTTCTCTCCCTCTGTTCCTTCTTTGTTTCCAAAAAAAGAACAAGTTTTGCTGGGGATAAATGATGAGTGTCCTGCACAGGGGCTCTGGACCCATGATCATTAAAACAGGATTCTTCTTTGCCCACCCACCCCTGCCATTTCTTCTCTTCATTAAAAGCACCATAGATAAAATTGCACTTCTCTCTCTCCATGTATCTTAATTTTTTTTCACTATGTCTTCTGTATAAAATGATTGGAAATGATGAAGGAGTCGGTGGACAGTACAGTCTCCAACTCCCTAAGCTGGGAAGACACATCACCACCTGTGTTCCAGGTTTGGCACGTGCTTGGCAGCAAATTTTGCAAGACCTGGAGGTCATAATCAGGAAAACAGAAACACATTACATTTTAATAATCACCTACCTTCTCAATAGCTTTGAGCTTTTGAATGTCACCTCCAGTTACAGGGAACAAAAATCAACCTCCCAGCCCTCTCCCTTTCCACTCAGCAGAAAGAACAGCAGACAACTGGTGGCAATTGTCAGAAGGAAAGGACCAATAAATATGAGCTCCGCACTAGAAGCAATCCAGCAAAATCAAGCTCATCAACTTCCCAGCATGGATTTTATTTTATTCCAAATCAGATACTCATTAATGGGACCACTCTTTGAATTATCATTTTATTTACCCTAGATAAATGCAAGACACATTGCCTGGCGAGGGAATGGAGCCGCTCTCTGGCTGTAGGTATTTCCTCCTGCAACCTTCTGAATTTTCATGCTAATGGAAAACACCCAGGTCAGATGCTCACTAGTAACAAGTTGAAATGGCATTGGAAAGTATACGATTTTCTTTGATTTTTAAGAACAAAATAAGAATAAGAAAAACTAACAGATGACAGGCAAAAAGTGAAAAAAATCTTACCTGCCTTAACGTCAGAATCAAGCCACACAGATTATGCTACTTAAGGAGGGCCACTGAGCAGCTCCCTTTGGGGTTTCCTTCCGGCTGAGTCAAATCATCCCTGCCTTATTATCATCCTACTGGGAAATATACCCCTGGGGCTATATGAATATCTATTGAGCACCTAGTATGTGCGGATCTCCCATCACAGAGATCCACACATACTAAGTGCTCAATAGATGTTCATGGTGTGAATAAACATTCGCATTCTGGAAGGTGCCCTTGTCTTTATTAAGTGTTAATAATGTTTGGACTCAGTTATAATTGATACCAGTTTTAGCCTGGGAGGAAAAACAACACCATCTAAAGCTCCCTCTATTCCTACTCTTAGTTCTAATTTGGATACCAAGTCAAGTGATGTCTTTCCCATCTGTTAGCTATATTATTCATCTTCTCTAGTTTTTTCTGTGTAGAAACCTCAGCACTGCAGGTGCTAGCTATGTTTGGCTATTCACATTTAGGGAAAGTCTTTCCCATTTTCAAGGCCCAAGGGGATGCTCCTCCAAGGATGGTAGAAGGTTACACACTATGCAATCAATGCCAGATACACTGTTTGTTCTTAGCAAGTTTAATTTTTAAGATAATAAAAACACTTAGGATTGGTGCCTATCTATGTCAGTTTTCTGTTACTATAACAAATTACCTGAGATAATCAACTTGTAAAGTGTAAAGGTTTATACCCGAGTTTTAGAGTTTTAGACCAGGTTACTTGGCCCTCTTGCTTTGGGCTATGATGCAATACAGTCCATCATGGCAGATGCACATGGTGGAGGAGGCATGTTTCCCTCATGATCGCTAGAAAGGAAAGAGAGAAAAGGAAGAGGCTGAGGTCTCAATATCCCCTTCAGGGTCACAATCCCAATGTCCTAACTTCCTCCTACTGGGTCCCAACTCTTGAGAGACTGTGGTGTTCCAGGGTTTTGAATCACCTCTCTTAATCATGAGATATATTTTACAGCATTTTCTATTTCATGCAAGGTTAAACAGTTATGTTACCCCAACATCAATTCACAAGGAAGGTATTATCAGTATCCTTCCAGATGAGGAAACTTATTTAAAACCATTGCCTTTCTCAATAATAAGTGACTTTTCCCACAGCATCATGGTGTTCTCAGAGATACCCTTGACCACTGATTAGAGGCTCCCTGGTCTCATGACTCCAGGGCTTCTCTCCCTTGTGCTTTCTCTTCTTGGACAAGACACCTTCTTGTTGGGTGGGCCCCTTTTTGTTTTTCTTGAGTGACACCTTGAGCTAATCATAGAAAACTCTGAATCTCTAGGAATAAGTGAATATCTGATGATGAAAAGGGGGTGGGGAGGAACAGAAGTGGAAGAGAAATATTTCAGAACTTGACAGCTTTGGAGAACAACCCCCTGTACAGATGGTGTTGAATGTTCTCTAAACACCAAATGCCGTTTTTCCTGCCTGGCTTCTTGTTGCTATTTCCTGGTCACTTTGAACTGACTGATCAAATTGAATAGATTCCTCCACTACATATGTTGGTATTTTAAGTCCTGGTGGGAACAAGGCCTCCCATTTGTTTCAAGTTTTACTCTGAAGAAATGTTTACAGAAACCGGCCTTCGGAAAGGAATCTCTCAGTGGAAACCCACGACGACTCTGGTCTTCACCGATTTCAAGGATGGATGCCAACCACCAGGTTTCTTATTAAGAATGACTGCAGCTGGCTCCATACTCCACAGGGAAGTCGGTTTAGATCCACGCAGGTGCTAGCAGACAGACTGCTTGTGATGTACGTTCTAGAAAGTAGGATATTGACACCTGGAATGTGAGGGCCTCTGAAAAATAATATTTCTCTTCCTCACAAAGCCCTGAACCGAGTGAGAAAAGAAAACCCCGTTAACATATCGAGCTGGAACCTACCATTCTTAACATTGTCAAGACCCAAGGGAAGACCCAGGTTAGGCTGAGAAGCAGGCACAATTGACAACTTCCGGCAGGGTCCTTTCTCTCTGTGACCTAGACCTTGCCATGGTTGGCTCTATCCACACGACGGAACTGTATGGATCCAGGTACACAGAAAAGAAGCTCCATCCAGCCATGAGAAAGAATCAGTGCCTGTTGCCGACTCATCCTGAGCTCATCCTGTTGCCTACTCACCCTCCTCTGTGTGGGAAAATCACTTGACCTTTATGGACCTCAGTGTCCTCAGCTTTCAATGGATGGATGAGGTGGGGCTGGGGGAACAGCTGGGATCCCACCTTGCTCTAAAATTCTACCGTTTGCCCAGTGGTGACCCTGGGATGAGGCCCAAGCCGAGCTGTGTTTTCTCCCTGGAGGCATTAGTTCCTTTTGCTAAAGTTCATGGTCAAAGATCACACCCATGGGACTCACCAATCATTTCCAAAGGATGGTGAGGGTGAGGGTGACTCAGTGTATGTCTATCTGACCACCAGAGAAATCACTCCAAGTGCACAGGTCAGCAGAGGCATCTTAGACCACGAAGAGCACTTTATCATCAGCCTTGGTGCCTGGGCCCATCTGGACCTGCCTATCTCCTCATGTTTCCAAGATAATACTCAAGAACAGCTTTATGAGCTTCTATGGCAGCCTGGTGGTGGAGAATAATGAAGAAAACAAGGGTTGGGGTCTGGGTGTTGGGCCCTGGCTTCTAACTCTGGCTTAGCACTAATAAAGCCCTTGCGACTGTGACATCTCTGGGCCTCTATGCTCATTTACAAGGTGATGACATCTGCTGTTTTCACACTCAGCTCCCCTCTTTGAAAACATAAAACCTTCCATGGAATCTCAATACATAATAGGAATTAAAATACAACTGTTCTGACTCAAGTCTCAGACCCATCTCACCTACTTTTGTCCTCCCCTCTGGATATTGTCCCCACCCCTATCCAAGATGGACCCTGGCATTTCCTGGACCACTTGCCTGGGAAGATTTTCTTCCATGCCAGGCTGAGTTTGGGGACAAGGTGGCATTCTGATGTCATGCTCATTTGCCAGCCCACCCAAATTTCTGAAGCTACATCCCTGATATTTCTGAGAAACGATTAGAGAAATCTAAACTGTGTGTCTGAAAGTGATGTGGACCAATTATTATCAGAGTTAGAAGATTAAACAAAAAAATCCCATAAAGTACACTTGAGTTTTTATTTCAAGACTTTTATCTCAAAGCGAGCGAGCGAGCGAGCGAGAGAGAGAGAGAGAGAGAGAGAGAGAGGTGGGGAGGGGGAGAGAAGCGTAGAGCATTTAAAAAATAGCACTATTATAAAATTTCCTCAAAAGGGTATTTTTGTTGCTGCTCCGTGAAGCAGTCCAGACATGGGGTGTATGATTTTTACCATGAGTGGTATGAGAAGAGTGAGTTCCCCAACTGAGAGAAGGCCTCTCTCACAAGAAGTAGAAGCCTTTGGAAGGGTTGGTCCCGCCCTCTGGTCACTCAACCCCCTGGTATATATCCTCGGCATGTGTTAATTCTTTTGAAGGTGATGGGAGTTCTTTGCATGGAAGATATATGCAGCTTCATGGCGGGAAGTGAGATCCTAATTATCTGTAGCTGACAACCTTTCAGGGCCCATTATAAAAGAAACGTCTGCACCAGGCCCTCAGAGCCCTATATCCCAGCTCCAGGGAGTTTGAGGGAGCAACAAGGAGTGATTCCGAGAGCCTGATTTATCAGGGGAGATTAGAAGAGTTACATCTATAGTCTGGTGAAACAATGACAGAGGGGGAGCAGGCTAATGGTTGACAAAGGGGCAGAAGAAAGAGAAGAGATTTATGTAGCCTGGTACGAGGGTGAGCAATCAGAGGCATGGAATGAAATGGAGACAGGAAAGAAAGTCCTGAGTAAATATCGGGGAAACTTTCTGCACTGATTTATTGGACAGATGAGCAAATCTTCTAAATGAAGTTTCATTCGCACTCCGAGAGAGAGAGTGAGCCTACATAAATGTGTCATGGTCATTTGTCTCTGTCACTATGGGACGGGTGGTGATACCCAGCTTGGCTTTCCATCTTTCTCCTGAAGAGTGTCCTTAAAAGTCAGAATCACCCTTTTCTGAAATCCCTATGGGATTCTGGGAGGCTTTAAAAGGTCATGTGGCTCCTGTCGGCAATTCTAGGCATAGCTGCTTGCTAACCAGCAGCACCAAAGCTTTTTATTTACTTCACAATTTTTTGGAAGAGACAGAGTGCACTTGTCCATGATACCCAGCCCAGAATCTCCCCGGAGATGGAGAGAGAGACTAGTGCTTGGGAGAAAAGTCAGGAGGACAATTCAGGATTCCACTGCTGTGCTGTCAGCAGAAGCACAGAGAAACATTTTGGTTGATCTTACCACCTGCTCAGTGTCTCTGATTTTCTGACCTGGACAGGGAACTTCTTATGTGCTACTTCAGATTCCTTCAGACTCTCCTTGTTCCAGGAACCACAGTAGCAACCACTTCTGCAGGGACATCAGCTAACATTCCATAGGCTCTACCTATCCTGCCTCCAGGCTGCCTTGACACTACAGAGAAGCAGGATGCTGACGAGCCACCAAGCACATGCCCATAGGCAATTTGGAAATGATGAGGAGCTGTCACACAGTGGGGGAAACTTTTGACCCATGAGAGCTTAGAACGACGAATGGGTGAATTTTTCTCTCTTCTCCTCCAAGATGAACTGTCTGCTTACACAATGTCTATGGTTTTCTGAGAGGGAGGATCCTGCAAAGAGTAAGCAAGGGGTCAGCCAAGCTTCATACTGGCTCTGCCTCCTTCCCTGCCTCACTCTCCTTTCCTCCTCCTTCTACCCCCTAAGACAGGACCTCTTCTCAGAAGAATAGCAAGAAAAGCTTTGCTATAAGTAAGTTCTGCTTACTAGGAGATCCCAGGTAAAGCATGATCAATGAAGTGAGGGAGAAGCGTTATTAAAGGGTCTTGATAAAGGCATTGATGTCTTTGATCATTAGTCCTGGGCATCGGGGCCAGACATTCTTCCTAGCTGTTGTATTAACTTGTCTCCTTCCAACCTCAGCCCTCCAATGGGGGACCCTGACTGCCCTCAGGAATGTCTTGACATTATAAGGGCCTTTTCGGGGACCCCATCTTGTATTTCAACGTCTCCACTGGCTTACTCTCCTGGAGAACTTGAGCCCAGCCAAGTCACTGTTTACTACTCTGCCCCCCTTAGGGGCTGAGATGTAACCCACCAGACAAGCCAGACCCTGGGGGAATTAGAATCAACCCCGTAGGAGGTAACTGGAGAGGTCATTGCCTGGTCTGTAACCCTTCCATCCAGGTGTAAGGTCTCCCTTTGATCCTATTCTTTGTATTACAGTCCTCGCCATTCCAGTCAAACCCAGCTAAATGCAGATCCTAAAAATGATCACTCCCTATTATCAATAAACCAATTTCTCTTCAACGCTCCAGAGAGAAACTCTGCGATTCTATATCATCGGCAAATACTAAGGGCTTTATTTTTCATTTTGTTTATTTTCTTGATTTGTTTTGTCCTGAGCGTGTTTTAAGTTCAACTGTTTTTTATGTCCACCCACCCCCCCCCACACACACACATACAAAATTCTTCAGTAACCCATTACGGGTTAGTGAATTCCCAAACCGTTCAAAAATACTTTAAAGTTCTTTTGGGACATAGCCAGATACTTAATATTGTATTACATTTTATAGTTGTCACTTAATCAAGCTATTTAATATTATAGTACATTTTAAAACTGTCACTTAATCACATTTTCTTGACCCTTTTATGGGAATTAAAGATCACTGTAGATAAAAAATGGCATGCTTTAGTTTAAATAGATTCAGTATGTCCAGTTTGACAGTTACTTCTGAGACATTAAAAGAATTTTCTGTGATTAATGTGACCCACACACGTTAAATGGTGTAATGTTCCATTTCTTCAGCCATTAGCGGAAACAGCATCAGACAGAAGGAGGCAAAATGTAGCCAACTGTATGCAAAGCCGGGTGATGGGGGGGTGGAGGGGGGGGAGTCTAAAGATAATATAGAGCCAGGCGGGCTGAGATAAGAGGGAGATTTCTACTGATTTAATATTTGCTTTCTCTGGGCATCTTGAGAGTGAAGTCGGAGAAACAGAAAGGTCAGGCCCTGGTAATGGAGTGGGTGCCAGCCCGGCAACATAAGCACTCTGCAGGGAGCACGCCTCGCAAGGGGGGATGCGTCTCGGGCAGGCAAGTGCAGTTATTCGGTGCTTATTATAAATGATTGATGAACATTGCTTCTAAATTTAGAAAAGCTCTCTAAATGGACATTTACTCACAAGGAAGGAAAAAAAAAAAAAAACGGACTGAAAGGTCCGTCCCTAGAATGGTTTTGTTTATGGCACCGAGATAGTTCTGGGCAATTAATCCCAGAATCGCGTCACCCAAAGATTTTATATTCTTAAGTGTTCACTCGTGTAGTTAAAGTAAATTATGTCCTTTTCCAAACATGTTTCAAAGAATTGTACTGGGTTTTAAAAAATCCTGGTCCCTAAATCCTACTTGTTTGTTTAATTAATCTGAAAATAACTGCTCCTGCTTTGTTTCTTAATCACAGATCAGATACACTGTATTTGTTAGCAGCTGCGAATGAAAGCGTGTCCCAGTGTGTTTTTCTTGATTGTTTAATAAGAGTTGAATAATACCCTATTTAATCCATCAAGTAGGACATTACAATAACATTGATCTTTTGTTTGACAGCAAATTTGTTTGATAACAGATAGGATAGATATAATGTAACCAAATGAGTGTCAGAAAATGCATTGCAGAGGGTCCAATTAAAAACACCCGCTCACATGCCAGACACCCAGCAGCAGGGCAAAGAAACCATGCACAGCAAGACACGCTGGAGAGGAGGGTAAGAAGGGGAAAAACCTGGCCTTGCAAAACACCCAGATCTTACCCAGAAAACACAAATCAAGTACTTTGTGTGTGGACTCTGTGCCCTAGGAATGCACCCATTTAGCTGATGAGGGTCAAGCTGCTCTCAGGTCAAAATAGACAGACCAGTGACCCCCAGATGGAGTCCCATTCTGTTCCTCCTTTGTTGGTTCAAATGCTGTGATTCTCGAGGTCATTTAGCTCCCTCCTTTCCCTCCTGCCACCATAGAGCCAGAGGATGCTATTGTTCACATCCCCCATAACCTTGTTCAATTTCCAAACCTGTATATAGAAGACCCTTTCTTTCTAGCATCCGTCATATCTAGGGAGGAATAGGATCATGCAAGACCCAATATTTAGGGACTTAATCGAAGAGGTCACATATCATCCCTGCAATTTATTCACACATTTATAGATTTTTTTTTCAGTTGCACCCTTACTTTGCCTTCAAAACCTAGCACAGAGGTATAACAAAATCTCTCTCTAGGTACCAAAGCCAGATAACGCTGCAAAGAGGAGGAAAAAAAAAAAATGAATAGCAACAAACAAACAAACAAATCCTCTAAGTGCTCTCTTTGGAGTCATGTCTTGTCCCCAAAGTTGAGTTGGCTGTGTTTCACATAAAACTGCCCATATCATGCACCCACGCACGCATGCATGCATGCACACATCCCACGTATATCTTAAAAAAAAGAATTGCTGAGAACATCCAGTAGTGTACAGAGTAGGCCATTGCTTAAGCAAATTAAACCTTTTCTTTCTCCAAGATGCCAGACATTGACTAGATTCAGTGTGTTGTTCCTCTCATAGAAAATGTACAAGTACAGAAACACCGTAAGTAGTGGGGGACATGCAAAGATTGATTCTCTTTATGTCATGTTGGTGAGTGTTGCATGTGAATATACCCCTAAGAAAACAGCCACTGGAAACAGTTGACTCTCTTTAGGAGCTTTTTTATCAGTTTAATAGAGATGCTGCAGACGTCCCCTCTGTTGAAGGCAGGAAGAGAGATCACAAAGGTAGGTTCAGTCCTTCTGTGGTGAATAGAAACTGAGCGAGCAGAAGAATAAGTATTATCAAATTTCCCCAATCAACTCAAATGCTTTGCTGATAGTGCTCTGCTATCCCGGATTGCTGGAGAAATTTAATTGTTACTTTTTTTTTTTTTTTTTTATTTTAACTTGCATCTGGAACCTGAATTTCCCGGCCGCTCTTGCTTGGTCTTTCTCCTCACAGAGTGGGAATATCCAGGTTGATCTCAGGATCTTAGAAGTTGAGGAGCCTTTGTTTTAATTCCCCCTTAGTTTTTACCAGCTACTCTCCCCAATCCTATATTATTATAATTCCTCTCTGGATTTCCATTTGCTGCCTTCTTCCTTATTCTTTTGTTCTCTGACTAATCTCCCCTTTTGTATTAATGAAGTCCTTTGTAGTTTCTCTTCAAATCTTCCAGTGGATTCCTTTGTGACTTCTGGGTTTTTTTTTTTTTAACCTGATAGGGTTTTTTAAAAAAAAAAACGGTGAAAATTATTAATACTTCCCTCCTTCTGGCACGGTACCACGGGCCTTAAAACGTTCTATTACATTTCTGATCTGAAACGGCTTTCTCTTGACCCAGAAGCATTGGCAAATTACAGACCCCAAGCCAATCTTTTATGGAGAAGGTCTGAGAGCAAGTGGTAGCCTTTCAAGTGCTTAACCATAGAGTCATAATCTTTATGACAAATAGCCTCTTGCTTTGCAGTTACGGCTAGTTTACTATGCATATGGCTAAGCAAGGGCCCCTTAAAGTGGTCAGGGACTTTTTCCCAAGCCCCCTCCCAGGTGTCACATCACTCCTTTTTACTGGTCTTGTTAGAGGGGCAGCATTAGCCCCACAGATCACTCGAGCTTCCTGACCAGCTGCCAGGCTGTAAAACACGTGGAGCTGGGGTGGTCGATCCAAAGACATCAACTTGTCACTCTTGATGATCATTCATCTGCAACAGAAATAGCCCATGGTGCCTCAGAGATCGATGTGGAGACCACCGCTCTTCAACATTATTGCCACTAATTATTAAGATGAATGCGGTGATTAATGGGAGCGATGCTTTTTCACTTTATGCAAATAGCGAGCTCATGCATATACATGGTGGAGGGGGCTCACCAACCTGGTGCCCGGAACGTTGCCGCTCAGCCCCCTTATTCAGCTGTCACTGTGACCCAGGTGCAACGACTTAGAGCGATTTAAAAAGAAATGCTAAAAATGAATTGTTGATCAGCAGCCTCAGGCAGCTTTTTGGAAATTCCCTTCTACGAGGGCTGTGCTTTGATTAGGGAAAGCTAAATCAAGGCAATAACCAGGGTTATTAAGGATGCTGCGTTAGCCTGTGGTCCTCTGAGTTAGTGTTGTCTGGAGGAGGGCGTGGGTGAGGAAGGAGAAGACGCAACTTGTGTTGTGATGATATGGTAAACTGAGGCCAGCCAACCTCTCTGTGTCTTAGAGGGGAGAGTTCCATTGAACACTATAAAACCCCTTTTAACCTTAAAAACCATAGGAGTCAGGGTAACTGAGATATGAGCACGTGGCCTTTTGTTTTCTATCCAAAAGGAACATTTTATGACATGAGGACTCCTAATATAACAGATCTTTCATTATTTTGTTATATTTCTCATGCATATACTTCATTCATTTAGCAAAGATTTCATGCATGATACAAAACTCTCTCCCCTTTTCGCACCATAAGTATTCTCACATATAATACTTAGCACAATCTCCACTTACTTGCTTGTGTCTACGATGTAAGCTCTCCAATGACTGGCACTGAAATTCATTGTACTTTATAAGTGCAGTGTTTGACATGCTAAGTATTGGGGGGAAATAATTACAGAAAAATTGAAGAAACAGGCCCTGCCCTGAAGTCCCTTACAGTCTATGTAGAACCAAAACCTACACTCAGGAAAACAGCCAAGTAGCCAAGAAAATGTCCCAATGAATGAGGCAGGCATGTGTAGCCACTGTGATTCCTAAACAACAATTATCACGTTGAGGAATGTGTAGGAAGAGGAAACTTTACTAAGAATTTCAGAACACAATAGGCAATTTCTTTTTTTTTTAACTGTCTCAAAGGCTTTTATTATTTTTTATTTTTACAATCCTTCCCCCACAGTAAGGTAATGTTACTAAATAATCCAATCCATTCCCAAAATGGCTCTCTGCATCTGCTCTGGTGTCTTCTGCCATATCATTGCATATTTATGCATGACTGAGATAAGAGTTTCCTTAACATTGTTATTTCAATAACCTGAAGCTGTTCAGTTATCTTTGAGCTCTCATCCTCTCCTATTTATACAATGAAGCTCAAGACAAATAGGATGAAGCTCAGAATCGGTTCCTCCCATCATAACCCTCACTTCCTCCAGGACCATAATTTCCTCGACCACGTGGTCGCGCCATGTTCCTGCTACCCAAGTTTCCGCTCTTCATTAGCCTATATTTAGAAGGTTGCTGGTTATAATTTCCAAAATCATTATAACTTCCACTTCCATAATTTCCTCCTCCATACTTGTCATAACCACCTCCATAGCCCCCACCCCGGTTTCCATATCCACGTCCTCTACCACCATAGCCTCCTCTTCCTCCTCCATAACCAGGACTACCTCTAAAATTGCCACGTCCAGCTCCTCTTCCATATCCATTAGAGCCATCCCCAAATCCACGTCTGCTTCCATATCCATCAGATCTTCCTCTGAAGTTGCCTCCTCTTCCACTCCTGGAACTTTGAACTTTCTGCATTTCTTGTCTAGACAAAGCCTTTCTCACTTCTGCATTATGACCATTGATGGTGTGGTATTTTTGCAATACAATTTTGTCCACAGGATCATGGTCGTCAAAAGTCACAAAACCAAAGCCTCTCTTCTTTCCAGACTGCCTATCCGTAATTATCTCAATGGTGTCAATTTTTCCATATCCTGCAAAGTAATCTCTAAGGTGGTGTTCCTCGGTATCTCCTTTAATTCCGCCAACAAACAGCTTCTTCACAGTCACACGAGCCCCTGGTTTTCCAGATTCCTCTCTTGCTACAGCTCGTTTTGGCTCAACCACTCTCCCATCAATGGAATGAGGTCTTGCAGCCATGGCAGCATCAACCTCAGCCATGGATGAGAAAGTTACAAAACCAAATCCTCTTGATCTTTTGCTTGCAGAATCCCTCATAACCACACAATCTGTGAGTTTTCCCCATTGCCTGTAGTAGTTTCTTAAACTGTCCTCTGTGGTTTCAAAACTTAAGCCACCAATAAAGAGTTTACGGAACTGTATCTTTTCTCTCTCCATCTTGGATTCAGTTGTTTCAGCCCGATTTCCCGCAGGCAAGTGAGATAAGAGAGGTCTCCACAGACAAACACGAACTGGACTCATCCTAGCGCTGTAGTGAGAACTGCCGCTGAAGAGCACCTCCACACAGGTCCGGCTGCTGCTGCTACTGCCGCTAGAGCTGCTGCTGCTGCTGCTGCTGCTGCTGCTGCTGCTGCTGCTGCTTCTTTTCTAGAACCTTCCTCTAGGACTAACTCCAATTTATTTCTCCCTGCTCCACCCTAATCTCTCCCCTCCCTAATCTCAGGGAAATGGGATTACATTTTCCTCCCATTTTAGGCAGATTTATCTGTCCTTGAGTTCACACCCACCCTAAGAATGAAGTAATCCAGACTTTGGGGAGGGTACCAGAAGATCTCAGAAAGGACTCTCTCCCAAATTAACAAGTGGATTATAACTCCAGTCAGAAAACCTGTGGAATGTAGCCTTTTGAATCACTTCTTTAAAAGTCCCTTGTTCCTGCTGATGGACAGAATCACAGCCTTTAGGACACGTGTCCCCTGTGTTTCTCCTTTGCTAGCAAAAGCAAAAAAAACATCTCTTTTTCCTTTTTTCTCAAAACCATGTCCTCATTATTGATTGGCATCAGGGACAAGGACCAAGCTTTTAGCAACAAAAGGAAGCTTGCCGCTGTGTTTTGGGCATGTCCCTGGCATGTTCTCAGCCCACAGGCAGGTCAACTTTCCTTTGCTCAGCCAGTTTCACGGGAAATTGGTTGTGTAAAGGAGCTGGGTACAAAGTATCATGCTTCAGTTTGTGTCCACTTGGCCTGTTGTATATATTTTCTAGAAAATGCTGGGGTGGTATGACTGTACATTTTGAAGATGAGTGAGGGGCCAGGACAGTGGCCCACGCCTGTAATCCCATCGGCTCAGGAGGTTGAGATAGGAGGACTGTGAGTTCAAATCCAGCTTCAGCAGAAGTGAGGTACTAAGGAACTCAGTGAGATGCTGTCTCTAGCGTGCACAAGGCCCAGGGTTCAATCCCTAACACTCTTTTTTTCTGACTCCCTCTGCCATTTTCCCCTCTGTTCACGTGAATGTACACACTGGCCACTGCATCTGGAGAAATTGTGGTAATACAGCAGTTTGGGAACAGAACAGCAGGATTTGGGCAAGGCATGATGAGTAAGTATACTTTCAACCCGGAATATCCTACATGGTTGGAAAAGTTACCACCTCTGCACTGAGATTGCTCCAGACTGCAGAGGCACACAGCTGTAGGGACTCAGATGAACTAAGAACCCATTGTGGAAGCTCAGTTGTGTTTTGGCACACATAATCAGGAGTCTCTCTGTTTATCCAGGCAATTTCTTTTGATAAGACATTCTTGAACCAGAAGGGGAACTTGAGTGCACAACACCTGGCCTCAGGTCCCAAACCAAACATGATACCTGTCTTAGTCCATTCACTGTGGCTGTATCTACATTCCACAGAGTGGATTTTTTATAAAGAACTGAGGTTTATTTAGTTCACTGTTCTGGAGGCTGAGAAGCCCAAGAGCATGGTGCTGGCATTCACTTAGCATTTGGTGAGGGCAAAGGGCATCAAATGGCAAGATAGAGCAGGCACATCAATGAGAGTTTGCTTCTGTAACAAAATCACTCTGCCAATAACCCATGAGTCCATGAATTAATCCATTCATGAGGGTACACCCCAGAGTTTCAACCCTCAACTATCTTTACCATATGAATTTGGGGATTATAGTACCAACATGTGAAATTTAGGGGACATATTCAGACCAGAACAGAATTTTATCCCTTCTTCAGGTGGGGAATCCACATGCTTTGCTGGCTACTTTTAATAGCCCTCAACCAACGAACTCTTCTGCCCATCCATATGAAGCCCCTTCTTCCACGCTGACGGAATCTATAAGGGTTAGGGCTACTGTTTCTCTGCTGCCTGAAGTTGTACATACTGAGAGCCCAGCATGCACAGTTGTTTGGGTTACCCACTTTAGAACCGATGGTAACACTCAGGCTCATAACCTGGTCAGCACCACCCTTAAAAACAGGCTCCCTAGAGAACTGAATCACAACCACATGTGACCAAGCAGCCATTTCATTCCTGTCTCAGACACCCCATAGGGGAAATTTCTCGTCCTCCATTAGGACCCTGGGCTGGGGAAGCTAGACCTTTTCCTCTGAAGGAATGCTGAATCCAGGATTGGATGACAGCATCCATCCACCTTTGTAGTAAGTGCACCCATCAGGTCAAGTCTGCGTCCTAGATCTGCCCCTTCCTGCCTATGTGAGAAGGCTTCGGTCGGTCTTCTCCCCTTCCAGATGGAGAATGACTGTGTATTCCTTATAGAGTTATTATGAAGAATGAGGGAGACAAAGCAGGGAAGGAGCCAGCACGTGGAAAGTATGAGATAAATGAAACCCAAGTACAGTTTTCCCCTCTATCTGCACTGGTTGGCTTAAGGAACACAGGCAAATGCTTAAATCATCATTCTCATAGGGACCAGAAGATATCCAAGTTCTGCTTTGCCTTTCCAGCAGGCAGGATAGTCTCCTTATTGTGGTCACAATGACACATAATGACTGCCACAGTGGATCCAGCTAGGGGTGTATATTTTCATTTTATCAACATTTTGTTCTGACTTCGACATTTCTGAACGGACAGGCTAATTTAGTAGGACATCGGCATAAATGCTACTGGAACATGTTGCGCAAAGACTTGCAATTCAGATGATACCATCCCAGCCTCTGTTGCCTCCCTTTGCTTAAACCTGCTTGCCTCCCCCTGTCTGGATCCCAGGGTGCTCTGGCCAACTCCTAATGCTGATGAGGAGGACTGGTGAGAAGGCTGGAAGCCACTATTAGTTGAGTGTTTAAACAGTGTCGATTTGGCAAACCCTGAAAGAGGAATAGAGGATTATTCACTGTCAGAATGGCCGTGATGGACAAAGTGAGAAGCGGGCTGAATTTCACAGTCAGCTTTGGTCTCTGCAGACATCTTGCCTCCCAGTGGACAGAGACGCTCAGTTATTACTCTCCACACTGTTCAACAGGGGGCCTATCCAAGCTCCATTGTCTACATACATATTAACATGCATTTTCCATTATTTAAAGGTAGCTTTTAAGGAAGTATTTGTGGGGATGATGGATGCCTCTCAAAGGACCTCCTTCTGTATTCCTCCTGTAGGCAAACCCCCCTGCTGGCCACATCTGCATTTGTCATGAGAAAGCCTGCTTTCACCAGCTTCTCCAGCTCATTTCAATTCCTGATACAGTGGATGCTTCTCAAAAGACCGAGTCTCCCAGGACTCAGCTGGAGAACTGAGTTAAGTCCTCAATCCCTTGCTTGGCTTCACTTCTGGTAGCCTGACTTAACCATATTGCTAAACCTTGGCTGCTGTACGTGATGTTTGACAAGGGGCCTTCTCGCTAATGGTGTTCAGGGCAAGACACAGAAAAATCATCAGGATCCCCCCCACCCCAGCTTCTCTATAAAAATTTGGAGTGTGAAACGAAAACTTTAAATGTATTGCTGCTTCAAAGGGTCGATCAAAATTGTGGAGGAGACCATGAAGACCTCTAGCCTATCACCTCACTCCAGACCTGAGCACAGAGAGGCTCAGAGAGGGGGTCCTAGGATGGTCAATGGCAGAGCCGAGAGGAGTTAGAGGACCCTCTCTATTTCCTGTACTCCACACCCAGTCTCAGAGGAGAGAGAGAGAGCAATCCATGGCCATTTCCTTCCATCCCTACTTTCTCTCTCTCTCTCTCTCTCTCTCTCTCTCTCTCTCTCTGTGTGTGTGTCTCTCTCTCTGTGGAGGAGGAGGAGGAAGAAGAAAGGAATCATGGATGGAATATGTCATATATGTTATATAAAGGAGGAAACATCCAAAAGTTTTACACATTTGTATTGAAAGTGTGCTTGTTCAAGACAGAGGCTTTCTTTTCTTTTCTCTTTTGACTAAGGCATAGCACACTCTGGGCAGGACCGTACAGTCACGTAGCACTGTGGTGTGTATGTGACCTTCTTGAGGGATCATGTCTAACTCTGAGCCTATGGAGTTGCAAAGCCAGTGGAATGACCATCCAGGTGATCATGAGTACATTGTATCTAAGAAAGAACCTCCAACTGCCTCCCTCCCGGCCTGCCTGGGATGGGCTTTAACTCTACCACAGGGCTTTCCATTTTGAACAGAAGAAGAAGTTGAGGCATAAAAAGGATTCAAAGAACAAAGGGAGTAGACAACGAAAGAAGAGAGAGAAGTGGAAGGAACACAAGGGAAAAGAAATACCCCGTTGCCTGTTAATCTCAGTTCATTTAAAAAATTATTCCCAGACAAAGCACCAACAAGGGATAGCAGGGCAAAGGGATTCTGGGAGGAGAGGAATGCTGTGGAAAGGCACAGCCCTCAAACACGTGTGAAGTAGAACTCAAGCCACTTGAATGAGTGTGTGGCCCTGCCAGCTTCAAGAGCGCCTCGTGAGTGCTGAAGAGAGGCTTCCCAATCAAAGCTTGAGATTTTCCAGTCTTTATTTTCACCCAGAGACAACCCCTCACTGCGCACACACTTCTTTATGAATAGGTCATATGGCTTATTATTATAATATGGTTGTAGATAATTGTTGGATTCAAAGTGAAATGAGCTGGTAAATGCATTAAGGAGTTCAGCATATTTTCCTTTTTAACAAAAGTTGCTTTCAAAAGACACGGGAGCTCTAGCTCTACCAGACAAAATCACAGAAAAACTCAGAGGCTGAGTAAAATCCTCCTTCTGATTAGAGTGGCAGCTTTACCTGTGCATCCTCCCACATTTAAGGAGGTTAATATTCAGTAGGATGGAGCAATGGTCAAGGAGGACAAGTGGGGCCACCAAAAGGGTCCCCATCCCTCAACAGGGTTATGAGGTACACAGGAGTACTGGCCAAGTGATCCAGCTTTGCTGCACAGAAACTGCAGGTCTGGAAAGGAATTTTTATGATTGGCAGGAAAGATGTGAAGCAAAGATCCCTTCAATGAACAGGAGCTAATGACAGATGAATGAGCATAAGTGAGCCTGGGTGCCCAATTAAGACATCCTGAAGAAAGGAGGAGAAACGCAAGAAGAATTTGAAATGGTTGCCACATTTGAAACCTTCAAAAAAGACAACAATATAAAAAAACAATGCAGAAAAATTTTAGGGGCTACTTGTCTTGAGGTTGGAGGTTCTTTCTTACATGCAATATACTCATGATCACCTGGATCTGCCCTTTACTGCATGTGGGACTAACGATTTAAACACACTATTCAACACAGAATTATGTAGTTGCAAATAGAGAATGTTTCCCTCAGTATATTTTGTGATCATATTCTTGACATTATATAGAAAACAAAAAGTGCTTTTCTGATAAAGCTAGAAAAGAGATTCTCCCTGTTCCCCCAAGGAAAAGAAATTGATATACATTGTCCCTTCTGAGTCTAAATTTGATCTCTTTAAAATGTCAGTGCTTGTCCTGATCCTCCATTATAAACAGAAGCTAGGGCAGGAGGAGTTTGTTAACAGCATAAATATTAAAACAGCACTGGGCTTCTGCATGTCAACAGCACATACAGTACAACCTAAGAATTAGGCAAAGCACATCTTGCAAGTCTACACAGATGTGCAAGGGTATGTAAACTACTTTCTCTATTTCTGGATTCTAAAGAAATTTCATTTGTAAAAACAGTTTATCCTTCCTCCCTTTTCCTTAACACACCCTCTCCCAAACTTCAACTACACAGTTCCTGGGACCACAGATATAATACTTCTCCTTAATATTTCTTTCCTGCTGCAAAATGCCAAATTTATCTCACCTTTTTTGCACTTGATGAACAAGTTGTCTTCTTTTTAAAACTGAAGGTCCAGGTAAATAAGTAAGATATTTCTATTTTTCCCTTGATATAGTTGTTAAACAATTCCCGCACATTGGCCACATTTTTGGAAAAAACTGTCATTGGAATCACAAAAAGTAATTTGGGGAAAGACCTCTGGACAGTACTCAAGAAAACTGTCTCAATTTCGTGCCTGGAGAGGATATGCACAGCACAATAGACAGCCCACTATGTACCTGCCTTCCATCAGAAGATGAGCAAGTTCATGAACACTGAGTGGTTGAGTCTGATGACTAGTTGTGATTTATTGGGAGCTCCTGTTCTCCTTTACCTCTTAGCTGACCTTCCCCTTCCCATTTTTACCTCAGGTTCAAAAAGCATTTTTGAGAGACTACTGTAGATGGTAAGTACTGTTCAGGAACTTTCCTTTGGTCTCTTTCAAAAGTCTTCAGATTCTGAAAGTCACGTCTCTTTCCATGATACACAGCTTTGGTCATAAAAACTGAAATTTAGGACTAAAATGAGGCTTTAGAATTAAATTGTATCTTCTGTTCAGCTATAATGGAGAAATAGAAGGAAGTTATATTTGTTCACTTAATAGATGGAAGGTTCTCTGCAGAGATAATTATCCATGACCAGTCATTTTTAAAAGATTTTTTTAAAGCAGACATGCTTCTGAGAAGCCTTTTATAACTGCTACGCTTCACAAATTCATGATCATATATGGATGAAACCAACTCTAAAATATATGGGAAAGGAACTAAGAGACAATGTTGGAAAAAGTTTTAAAATAGCTTACAACTAAACTATAGCTTATGGGTTTCCATAAATTAAGAATAAACATGAAGTAGGAAAGGCAGTGGAATGAGATGGACATCATTACTCTAAGTACATGTATGAAGTCGCAAATGGTGAGACTCTACGTTGTGTACAACCAGAGATATGAAAATTTGTGCTATATATGTGTACTATGAATTGAAATGCACTCTGTTGTCATATGTAACAAATTTGAATAACTTTTTTAAAAAAGAATAAACAGGAAAATCTCAGAACTAGACATTTTCTAAGGTCCTTGGAAGCTCAGATCAATCATGATCCCATAAGATCAAGACTTATATTTGGCTTATACATATTGGTTAATAAAATGTTGAAATACTTCCATATTATTCCAGTTATTGGACAGTGGCTCTCTTGAGCCCACTGATCTCCCCACCACTCTGTCCTGACATGGAAGGAGACTCTCTGCTCCTGTGCTATGGCTGGTATCCAGATCCAATGTCTATTAAATGCTTTTAATTTCACCCTTATATAAGATATGGGTCACACATCTACCCTGATTCAAAATTTTGGAGTGCTTGACTATCCTTTCAATCATCAACATCATCAGTGTCATACTACAAACCTACAAAAATTTTAATACTTTTCAGTGAAGGGACAGCCATTTATGCATTCGTAGTCCAAAATACAACTTATACATTTGAAAGACACTTCCTAAAGTGAGTTAATTGCTTTCCTGCAGATCCTTTTCAGTGTTTTGGCCATTGGGATAAATTTGGAGATGGCTTCATAGCTGTGGCAGCAGAATTTTTAAAAATCTATCTAATGGCATGGAACTATGAATTAAGGAAGAGTTCATCCCATCCCACTGCATCATTTTCTTAAAGTTTCCCTGGGTACCAAGGTAGAAATTATAGTTTTTGATTGCTTGATGATTCAAGAGGTATAGATGTGGATTGTACAGCTAGACTTGTTTCCTTTTCTAGACTTACAATATAGTTATATGCATGTGCATGCACACACATGCATGCACACACACATATACATATATACATATACATTTGCCCCTTACAAAGCACAGGATGCACTTCCATGGTGGCCTTGCTATAGTTGGCTGGCTATTGCAACTATCGACATGGCCCTGGTTTCCAGGGAGGTATTTCAGCAGGAGACACAGGGATATTACCCAACCAGTCAGCAAATATTTACTTTTAGATTATCTGATTTGTGCCAGGTACTTTTCCAGAATAGGATCCCTGCCCTTAACCAGTTTACATTCTAGAAACTAAAATATAAATAAATCAATAAGCAAAATAATGTTAAAAAGATCTATGGAAAGATCTATGCAGAAGACATATTAGGCTAAAGTAAGACAAAGTAACTAAGATTGGTCAGGGAAGAATCTGAGGGTAGAGCATGAGCTCAGACTGGTGATAAAGTGCAACTATGTGAAGAATTAGAGGAAAGAGTCTTTTAAGGAAAACAAATGACAGGTGAAAAGACTCTGAGATAGCTGTGAGGTTTTAATGTGTGTTAATTATAGAAAAAAAAGGCCACTATGGCTGGAGAGGAGTGAAGAAGGTAAAACTAAGGGAAATTAGGTCATAGAGCTAGGTAGGGGGGTTTGCTTCCAGCAGCATGGCAGATCAACTACTCTGAAAATCCGCCTGCTGCAGAACCCCTAGTGCAGAATCAATTACAGCATATTTTAATGCCCTACTGAAATTGCATGAAAATAAGGTAGATCCACATGGGTGAAGAGCTGCCTGGTGAACTGAACCAGAGTGGTGAGCTAATGGAGAATATGGGTCTGCCCTGGGGCAAATGCTATTAGGCATCTAGAACCCTGGGGATTAACGGTCACATGGGGGAATGGGAGACTAGATATGCAAGATGGGAAGGTGATCACTAGCCCCCCCAAGCTCAGGGAAACAACAGAAAAAACAGTCACAATGGAAACTCTTTCTAAGCAGCACTGTGAATTGGAAAAAGATATGTCCAGGGGTCCAGTGTATTCCATCTTGGATAATAAGGAAACTTCACCTGAAAAAAAAAATTAAATGGCCCTATGTGTGCCCCACTGCATGCCAGTAAAATGAAACACGAATTTCCTTATAGGGATACACCTTCTATCCAAGTCCCTCAGGATCCTACCTCAATAAAATAGGTGCTTGTGATTAAAAATTACCAAATTACAAGAGACACCAGAAAGAAGAAACCAACCATCAGACTTCCAAGAACTTCAGGTGATGGAGTTTCCAGATATAGAAAAAACAATAAAATATTTAAAGAAGTTAAAAATGGAACAGAAAAAAATAAACAAAGAACAGTATTTCAAAGAATCCATTTAAAAACCATAGAATTTGCTGGGCACAATGCCTATAATCACAGTGGCTTGGGAGGCTGTGGCAGGAGGATCACAAGTTCAAAGCCAACCTTAGCCAACTTAGCAAGGCCCTGTCTCAAAATAAAAAAAAAAAAAATTAAAAGGACTGGGAAATGTAGCTCAGTAGTTAAGCACCCGTGGGTTTAATTCCTGGTACCACCCCCCAAAAAAATTCTGGAAAAGTAACAAAGTTCATATTAAAAACTCAATGGATGATTCCCATTGACAAGCAACCTGGAAAATTCAAAAAGGGTCAGTATTAGGGAAAAAAAAAAGTAGAAGGAGAGGGAATTATTTTAGATTCTTAAAAGTCTAGAAATGACATGATAACCCAATGCAATTTGTGAACCTTGATTGGATCATGGTTTTTAAAAAGTGTTACAAAAGACATTTTCTGGATAATTAAGGAAACAGGAATAAAGACTATAAATTACAATATTAAATTATTCTAAATGTTCTTATTAGAAAGTTGTAACCAGTAAGATGTTATAACCAACTGTATAATTCTGAACTGTGAATGTGCACGTGCGTTCGTGTGTGTGTGTGTGTGTGTGTGTGTGTGTGTGTGTGTGATTGTAAGTTTCAGGAACCCAGCAAGCAGGAGGAGATGAGATTTGCTTTTGGATAGAGACTTCATTCTTTTTTTCTTTTTTTTTTCATAATTTTTCATTGGTGCATTGTAGTTGTGCACAATGATGAGTCACATATTCACAATATAACAATATAATTTGATCAACATGGCTCCCCACACTTTTCCCCCTCACTCCCTACCTTCTACCTCTTGCTCCCCCTTCCTCTACTGATCTCCCTTTGATTTTCATGAGATGTGCCCCATATTTCTTTACCTTTCTCCTCTCTACCTTCTCTATATGAGAGGAAAACATACAATCCTTGACCTTCTGAGTTTGACTTATTTCCCTTATCATAATCCATTTTGCTGCAAAAGACATAATTGCATCTTTCTTTATGGCTGAATAAAATCCCAAGGTATGTATGATCACATTTTCTTTACCCGTTATCTGTTAATGAACACCTAGGCTGGTTCCACAGTTTGGCTATTGTGAATTGTGTTGCTAAAAAACATGTCACTGTAGTAAGATGATTGTAATTCTTCAGGATAATTACCGAAGGAGGGTATAGCTGGGTCATATGGTGGTGCTATGCCTACTCTTTTTTGTTTGTTTGTTTTTGTTGTTCTCTTTAGTTATATGTGACAGTAGAATGTATTTTGACACATCATATATACATGGAGTATAACTTCTCATTCTTGTGATTGTACATGTTGTGGAGTTACACTGGTTGTGCATTCATATATGAACATAGGAATGGTATGTACAACTCATTCTACTGTCTTTCCTATTCCCATCTCTCCTTCCTTCCTCCACTGTCTGTCCAGTCTGGGGAACCTCCACTCCTCCTCCCCACCCCGTGAGTCAACATCCACATATCAGAAAGAATATTCAGCCTTTGTTTTGGGGAATTGGTTTATTTCACTTAGCATGATAGAGATTTCATTCTCTACCTCCAACAGAGGTGATAAAGACAGGGCATCAGGAATTTAGCCGAGCTGTGCACCTTGTCAACTTTATGTATTTTTTCTACCAGGCAGGACTCTACATAAGATTTATTTGCAAAATGCATTCCACTTTAAAATAAACTCTAAAACCTCTTGACATCATAATCTCTGAGGTTTTAAAAAGTAATCATTATCAATTATTTATATTAATTTATAAGTATATCTTATAAGATAACCCCCCTTTTTAAGATTTTTTTAAGTGGTGGATGGACACATTACCTTTATTTTGTTTGTTTGTTTGTTTGTTTTTATGTGGTGCAGGGATCGAAGCCAGTGCCTCATGCATGCTAGGCAAGCGCTCTACCACTGAGCCACAACCCCAGCTCCCAGATAACCCCCTCTTAACTTGTTTCTTCATAGTTTTTTTAACCCCCTCTTAACTTAAGGCAAGTTTAACAGTCATATTCCAAATAAAGTGTTAAGAGATGTCAGGTGCCCATTACTCCGGATCTTGGAGAAAACCTAAAGGTTTTGGGAGAATGACTGCTGTCTGATTGGGATCGTTGAAGTCAGTGTCTTGCAAGTGTTTGCAAGCAAGCACTTCTCTCTCTAACTGCAACCATGCCCCTTCTCCACTCAATGTGCCTCTTTTCTGTAACTCTGAGACCTCCCCCAAATCTTAGGATTCTGGGGAACACAGTTGGCAAAACACTTATTATTTAACAGTTTTTACCACAGAGACAGTTCTAGTGTCAGCTGGGGTGAACACTTTCTGTAGGGCCTATTTTTGGAAGTTGTATAGAACATATAAGTGGATGCCAGAACCCTAACTTTTACTTCTATAAAATGGGGTAGTGATCTCATGAGACTCCAGTGAGAGACCCTAACATAAAATCACTGACTTTGTCTGATAACACAATAAATGTCGAGGTTGTTGGGTTGTATTCCCTGTTGTTTTCACCTCCAATCTAAGGTCCCAAAAATCTCCAGATGCCATTGATTTAAGTAAATGCTTTATCTCATTAGCTAATATTAATATATATTTATGATAACACAACACTTTCTAATTTAGTGTCACAATTTGAGTACAAACTTTCTTTGTACAAGGATTGAAAGACCCTCTCTTGGCCATAGACAGCCATGCTTAGCATTGCAAAGATGGAGGATTTTATAACCAGGGTTCATGATGATGATCTCCGCATCTGGGATTTGACATGATTTGGAGGCATGCCAAATGAAACCAGAATTTCATCTGGGTTTTGGCCAGGGTAAATGCATCATTTTGATATCTCACAGAACATGAAATAGCCTCTCAAGAATGTAGTTAGAATGCTTTCTATGGAGAGAGGATCGCCACCAGGCTGAGATCCCTGCTTATGCACAAATCAGCTAATTGGCCTCTCCAGACTTTGAGAAGTCTGTGATATCTTCTAAGACAACGTGGCGATTTTTTCTGATTTGGGCTGCCTGGAAATGTGCACAAGAAGGAATTCATTTGGTATTCTGCAATTGTGGAGCTATTTTAACACAGGGTGGTTCTCAAAGTTTGCTGCATGGTAGGATCATCTGGGGAGAACAAGTGCATCAAAAGCCAAGGTGTGGGATCTAGGCTCCTATATCATTTAGAGTCTAAATAAATTCCGTGTGGAGCCAAGTGTTTTATGGAAATATTAGTGAACAAATATAAAATTTGGCCCCATGTGTTGCCACCAATATAAATAACTGAAGTGAAAAATGGATGAACAAATGCTACCGCCCACTCGTTTTGCACATCTTCAGACAACAACCCATATGTCACAATTTACCCTACCGCTTAGTAGCTATAAAATATTTTGATAGGATGGCCACATGCCCATTTCAGAAAAGCTAAAATGTGAAGAAACATGTAGATCAGAACTCTGAAGACACGGTATTATTATTATTATTATTATTGGTGACTAGAAGGTAAGTGCTCCTTTGCTTTTTCACCCACAAGTTCTCCATTTTTACTTAAAAATTGGAATTCTAACCTCAAGGTCTGCACACTCTGAGGACCAGCAGCTTCGCGTCACCTGAGAGCTGTCAGAAATGCAGAGTAGCGCATACCTCAGACTAGCTCACTCAGCATCTGGGCCTATAACAGCACCCCAGGTGACTCATATACACGTTTAAATTTAAGAGGCATGTTGTAAGGCTCCAGAAAGATGGGCAAACAAAACCAAGTGCTAAAATTTAACAACTCGAGGCTTAGCTATTTTATACACTCCCTAATCAGACCCTTTAAGCAGAGTGCTTGGATTACATGGAAAACTTTGAGGACAATCATGTCAAGCACCAAGTGGAAGCCAGACTGATGTGCAGTGTCTTTACATTATACTTCTTTTTTTTCTATATATTCAGTTACTAAGAATGTTGACAAGGTTGAAGATTCTTCATCACAAGTTCACCAGCTCCTCTAGTTGCTTAATCACCTGAAGTTACTGTGCTTGTCTTGTGACATCACGATTGTTGCCATAGCAATCAATTACAATTTCATAAACTGAAAATTGAGATCACAGATGAAGGATATGCAACAAGAGTTGATGTGTCCCTAAGCAGCCAAGTTTCTGTGTTCACGCAAATGTCTCTGTAAACAGGAAAACACAAACACTAAACAGTACATGCCTGTACACACTGGGAATGGTGGGTACCAGGAGAAAGAGTTTGAGATGGTCACTAGTTAACAGTTGTTTTTTTTTTTTTCTTCAAACTATAAATGTTCTTTAATGCTTCAAGAGTTGCAAAATTTCTAAAACAGTGGGGAAACCTGTCAACCTACTTTTGCACGTGACTGTAACAAACTCTACCTTTTGCCTTCTCTAGGTTTGGAGAACTACAGTATTTTGAGCCAAAGACATATAATTGTAGGGTCTTCCAAATGAAACAGGCTAACTTGCCAGAAGGACTGGTTTTTCTTAGTATTCTGGAACAGATGGAAAATACCAACCTCTTCACTGACCAAAAAACACACGCATGATTGTGCCTTTTTATAGGACATCTAAATATCTATAAGTTTTGTTCAATTCAACGTATATTCTGACACCTGCTATGTGAAAGGTCCTCTGCAGCACCCTTCAGGGAGTATCCAGATATGTCATAAACACATCCACTGATGTCTCACAGGGCACGTCATTTACATGGTACCTGATACATTCAGTCCAATCCTTCTCACTTCAAAAGCAAGCTTTGGAGAAGAAAGTGATGATAATGATAGTAGCAGGTAATATATATCAAAGGAATACCTTCCAAGTGTTTTTGCATTTGACCATATGACTTATTCTTAACCTCTGTTTTCATCTCCTAATTTTGTAGGTTCCTTTTTAAAGATGAGGAAGCTGAAGTACATAGAGATTAAATGACTCTCCCAAGGAATCATCAAGAGAGAAATTGCCAGAATTGGGACTGTTATGGTTTAGATGTGAGGTGTCCCTCAAAAGCTCATGCATGAGACAATGCAAGAAAGTTCAGAGGTGAAATGATTGGGTTATGAGTGCCTTAACACAATCAGTTAATCTCCTGATAGGCATTAACTGAATGGCAACTGAAGGCAGGTAGGATGTGGCTGGAGGAAATAGGTCACTGGGGATGTGACTTTGGGGTTTATATTTTATCCCTGGTGAGCAGAGATCTCTCTGCTTCCTGACTTCCATATCCTGAGCTGCTTTCCTCTGCCCTATCTTCTGCCACAGTGTTCTGCCTCACTTTGGGCCCAGAACTATGGAGTCAGTCATCTATGGACTGAGATCTCTGGAGCTATGAGCTAAATAAATGTTTCCTCTTCTTATTGTTCTTGTCAGACCTTTTGGTCACAGCAACAAGAACAAAAACTGACTAAAACAGGGATCCAGCTCCAATCCCCAATCCCCAAGTCTGTCAGCCTTAGATTTTATAATTCAGTGAATGACCATAAAGTCTAAAAACATAAATAATATGATTTTTTCATCTATCAATCTAACATCAATAAACCATTTATAATTTATTTACCTGCCACCCTCCAGTGTGTATGTGGGGGTGGGGGGTAGATAGCAGTTTGGTAGACTATTTTTTCAGGAGACCTTCTCCTGAGAGCAAGAAGAAAATAAAGAGCACCCACTCCTATATAATCTTCACAAAGTTGCTAGAACAAAATACCAGACAGGGAAACTTAAACAATGGAAATTTATTTTCTCACACTTCTGGAGACTAGAGTTTAAGATGAAGGCTGGCAGGTCTAGCAGATCTGTTTTTTCCCAAGGCCTTTCTCCTTGGCCTGCATTGTCTTCTTTCTGTGCACTCGTACCCCTAGGATGTCGTATAAACTCTCAGGGAGGTGGTTAGACAGGGCCAAGAACTCTGTTCAGCTCATCTTCTCCTGGGAATCCCACCAGACAGTGGAGTGCACTCTTTCCTTTCATGGTTATAGGTTTGGGACCTGTGTATGTGTGTGCATGTGTGTGTGTATGTGTATGTGTGTGCGTGTGTGTATGTATATGTGTGTGTGTTGTGCATGCATGCACACACATGTTTACAGGAACATATAAGCCCTGCATTAATTACTTAAAATGGGGGAGAATGCAAAGGAATAAGGAAAACAAAAGTGAGGAAAGTAGTTTCATCAGCTAAAAGTGGAGGACACCCAGAGGACTTTCATTTCTTGATCTTTTCACGGTAGAGATGCAGTTGTGAATTTCATCGATCTCTAAGCCGCTCTGTTAGTCAACCTTCCATCGCTATAATTATCCCTAAGATAATTAACATATGCAGAGAAAAAGGTGGATTTGGGCTCACAGTTTTGAAGGTTCCAGTCCAGGATGAGGTGGACTCATTGCTTTGGGACTTTGCGGAGGTGTGCCAGATGGCAACGATGGGGAGCCAGTGACAGAGCCAATTGCTCACTTCATAGCCAGGGTGAAGAGAGAAAGAAGGGGCTGGGGCCCACAATCCTCTTTGGGAATATGTCCTCAGTGACCTAAGAACTTCCCACAAGGCTCCTCCTCAAGGTCCTCAGCACCTCCCAACAGCACCACCCTGAGGACCAAGTAACCAAGGATCAAATAACATGGCACAAAGAGACTAAGCCACATATCCACACATCAGCTGCCCTCTTGCTAGATTGTGTACACAAAGTATTGGCAGCTTCTAATTTCAAGGGAAATCTCTTTTTTTCTGGAATCTTGTCTTCATACATGTGAAACAATTAACAACAGTTCCTCTCATTACATTAATATCATTTGTTGATCACTTACTATGTGCCAGATGCATGCTAAGCAGTTTTCATGTATTATATCATTTGACCCTCTAACAGCTCTATGAAGTAGGTAATATCATCAGCAGCATTGCTTTTGCCAATGAGGATCCCGAGGCTAAGGTAGGTAAATAATTTCTCCAAAATCATACAGTTAGTAAACAGGAGATCTAGTCCTCAACCCTAAAACTGTTTTATGTCCAAATCTTTGTTCTTAAGGTTGATGAATCATCCCCTTGTAGGCACGGAACCTCAAATTCTTCTTGAGGCTAGGTAGGTATGCAAGGGGAGAGAGCCCACGAGACAGCTGGGAGCAGCAAATACACTGGTGAGCTATCAACTCATGTCTGTCTCAGGGCATTAAAGTTCACATTTTTCTAAAACAGTAGGCCAGCCAAATAAAATATATCCCAGGGCCAGATTTGGCTAGCAAGACCCAGGTTCAAAGTTGAAGTATCATATGTTGAATTAAATTAATTTCACAACCACAAGAATCTTTAATAATCTTGTGCAGTTTGGTTTTCATCCAAAATTTATAGTTAAAGTAGTGGTTTCTCATGATGGATGAGACAGTGAGAATAAAAAAATGACTAAGACTTCATTTTTATTTTCTGTTTTTTTTTTTTTTTTTTCTTTTTGCAGCATTGGGGATTGAACCGAGGGCCTTGGCCATGCTAGGCAAGCACTGAGCTCACTAGCAGCCTGGCTAAGACTTCATTATTTATTCACTCAACAAATACTAGTGAGAGCCTTCTTATGCTATGATGTGGGGTTAAATAATGAACATAACAGACATGTCTCCTGCCTTCTTGAAGCTAGTTAGCAAGTGTTGCATGGATACTTTTCAAGAGAGACATGTGCAATTTTTATCAAACTTATTCCAGTAGTTTGTAAGACCCAAGTATTCCAAGGAACCATTTGGGGAGTACTTTGGTATGAACCAGGAGATATAAGATAACAATGCATTAGTTGAACAGACATGCCTTGTTTGACCCTCACAGTGATTAATTAACTAGGGAGACAAACCCACAGGGAGTAAAATGTTGCCTCCAATACACACCAATCTTGTACCCCAAACTTGGGGTACAATCAAAATGGGACTCCTTAAGAATAGAATTACCAGATAAAATACAAAATTTACAGTTAAATTTGGATTTCTAAGAAACAAGGGATACTTTGTACCATAAGTATGTCTCAAATATTGTGTAGGATATACTTAACACTAAGAAATTTTTCTTTACCTGAGATTCAAATTTGGGAATAGAATCAATGGTTTGGTACCTTGCCAGTCATTTAGTCTCCCTCCCTGAAGGAATCTTACACAAATGGCCAAATTTAATTGGCTATTACGAATTTTAATTTACTAAATCTGGCAAACTTACTCTAGGGACAACTAGCCAGTGGCCTGGTAGCAACTTATAGTTTTGTTCTTTTTTGTTTGTTTGTTTCTAATGCAGAGAAAAGAAATTGGTAGTCATCTCCCTACTTTTTAGATTCTCCATCAGCAGAATAGTGATGACAGTAAAGACTATGTGATTCCTCAACTATCAGAGATGAAAGGAAGAGCCGGGAGCAGCGGCACATGCTTCTAAACCCAGTGGCTCAGGCTGAGGCAGGGTTATGGAGGGTTCAAAGCCAGCCTCAGCAAAAGCAAGGTGCTAAGCAATTCAGTGAGATCCTGGCTCTAAGTAAAATACAAAAATAGGTCTGGGGGTGTGGCTCAGTGGTCGAGTGCCCCTTAGTTTCATCCCCAGTACCAAAAGAAGAAAAAAAAAAAGCATGGAGGTTGAAAAACTATTTGGGAATAGAATCAATGGTTTGGTACCTTGCAAGTCATTTATCCCCCCCCCCCCCGAAGTAATCTTACACAAATGGCCAAAGAAGTGGCTTAGTAGACACCAGATGGGAAAAAAAAATGCTGCTCACGGACTGGACATAGGTCCTTCAATATCTATCTTGCCTCTAGATAAAGCAGAATAATCTAGAGGCTTGCTCTATAGAACAGCCATCCAAATATTGGCCAAAAGTCAGAGAGAAAAGAAAAAGAATGAGAACCATCAGGTCACTTTTTTGTTAATTTTTTATTATTACTATTATTTTACCATAGCCAATATTTACTATGATTTATAGGTGCTCAAAAAAAAAAGAAAAAGTTTTACTATGATTTTACCAAATTTTACCAAATATTTATGTATCTTCAAAGACACAATCCTGGTGATTTCTCAGACTCAGGGTTTCTTCCTTGGAAAACCTAGCGATTGGAATGTGGACCACTGCTGCCCTTTAACACCTAGTTGGGCCTCTCTGACGAGACTCTCATTGTGGTGATCCATCCCCCTTCAGGACAATCACAAGCAGAAGGGGGTAGTATGTGCAAAGCTTTCTGACCTGCACATCTTGATATTTGAGCTGCAACATTAAAAAAAAAAAAATCAGTCTCTACCTTAGGAAATTCCAACAGGAAAGAGCAAAGGTTGGGGAGAGTTTCCAGAGCCAATTTTTCAGTTTTTCTTAAATCCAGACAGAAAACGTTTGAGACATAGGGAGCTGTGCATCTCTGATTTCCTTTCTTCACTGACAGATTTTTTTGTCCTGAGGCTCATTTGCCCTCTTACATGGATGTGCTCAGAGCACCTAGGGATGGATGTGTGTGCATGTGAGCACACGTGTATGTATATGTGTGTGTTTGTATATACACAGATGTGTGATGAATGCATTTGGTTCTACCATCACCCATGATGTGGCAACTTCTTTCTTTGTACCTTGTTATTTTACCTTTCATGGATATATATATATATATATATATATATATATATTTTTTTTTTTTTTTAATTTTATGTATGTACTTGGCTAGGCCACAGTACCCAAGTACCCAGATGTTTGCTCCAACACCAATCTAGCTATTGCCATGAAGGCATTTTTTGTGGGGGGAGGGGGGTGGAATTAACATTTAAATCAGTAGACTTTGAGTAAAGCAGATTACCCTCCATAATATGAGGGGGTCACATGCCATCAGCTGAAGGTCTTTCTTAAAAGAAAAAAGACTAGAGCTTCCCAAGGAAGAGGGAATTCTGCTAGCATCCGCCTTCAGACTCGAGCTATAGCATGCACTCTTTCCTGAATCTCCAGGCTTCAATTTCAAACTTGTCAGCCTTGAAGACTGCGTGAGCCAATCCTTAAAAATAAATTAATACCCACCCCCTTCTCTCTCTCTCTCTCTCTCTCTCTCTCTCTCTCTCACACACACACACACACACACACACACACACACACCCTCTTGGTTCTGTTTCCCTGGAAAACCCTAACTAATATAGGTCTTTTTACCAAAATTCAATCAAATAAGATAGTCAAATCCCTATTTTTCTACTTTTCATTATGTAATCAGTTCCTCAAATCCTCTTGGAATCCTCTCTGAGTTCTCTATGGTTTTCTGGGCTCTCTGTCTTGAATTAGTTAGTGGAGGCCTGGGAAGCCCGCATCTACATGCAGCCTGAGCCAGAGAGCCCGAGGAGAGCCCCCTTCTTCTCTTCTGCCACTTCACTCCGGAAGGGCGACTCCACCTGCAAACATGCCTTCTTGCCTACCGCCTGGAGCTTGGGTTTCAGTATCAGAGACAGGACAGGGAGTTTATTTGAAAAACTAGCCAAGAGGCTGCTACTCTCACTGTATGTGTGAAATTTTTGCACAGCTGCAGGCTTCAAGGAGACTCAGTGTGAGGAAGAGGAGCTGCAGGCCGGATCCCCAAGCTCTTCAGAAACTTGGGAGACTGGAATCAAAATTCAGCTCTTCATGCTGAGTAGAAGAACCTCCAGAAGGATCCATAGAATCAGGCTATGGGATGAATAGGCGTCTGTGACAGGCGTTGGCGGATGATGTTGTTGTCATCCAGATGGCATAAAACAGGCTGGGCTTCAAGGGGTCGATGAATCACATGTGCCCAGGGTGTGTTAAAATGCAGAAGTGAGGTTAGCCCGAATGCTCACGTTTGGCCTTCCTATGCATGCATGAGTTTCAAAGTGAGTTGCAGGCCCCTCAACACCATAATCCATTATCAAAAACTGAAAGCAGCTGGTTGGATTTTTAAACCTTCTACACAAAGAAACGCATCTGGTCCCAGTTTACTGCAAAGAAATCAGTTTTCCCCCAGCCAGCTACAAAAAGCACTGGGAACAGCCTGGCTCCCAAAATGAGGGCCCAGCATGCTGGTCTCAGGGCTTCATTCATGCTGAAGAATTTGCAGTCATCTTCACTCCTGCTGGTGCCACTCTACCTCCAGCTGGGGAGCTGCAGCTAAGCAGGGAGCCTGGAATCCCATCAGTTCGCCTGAGGCTGGGAATTAGCAAGGTAGTTCTGGCCCCTCCTAGAAATCTCTGGGCAGATCATGTGTATGAAGGGGGGAAAAAAAAATCAGTTGTAATGGATTGTCTCAGAACCAATATTTTAGGATTATATAAAGTTGAAGTATCAACTAACTTTCCATTCATTTCAAAGGCAGAGTTGGGCCATAATTTATCTCTTTGATTCCACTGACCATCAGCAGTTGTGGCCATTTTCTGCCTGGCTGAGGAGAACAGTTAAATGATGATGTCCGTACCCCCCTGGACTTCCCTTCCAGCCTATTTCAGCAGTCTCACCAGGCACTTCCTGTCTCCCCAGCTCTACTGTCTGGCACTTATTTCAGACAAGTCAATATGTTTAAATTATATCTGAACTCAAGGTAATTAATCATAAAGCTTTATGCTTTGTAATGTGTTTTTTTTTTTCCTTCTCTCCTGCTGTTTTTCCCCCTCCTAGTTGGCATTCCATTGCATCACAATTAAAAAGAAAAGGCTATCTGTGATGTCTTGTGAATATCACTGATACATTCAGACTGGGCATCCTTCCTGGACAAGGCTGCACAAGGAGCACATTGAGAACCTCCGCCCTTTCGGGGATCCAAATAAGAGCGTCAAGATGGCATTTTGAGAAATGTTAAGCAGATCAAAGAAAAGACCCATAGGATCTGGCAGGGTCCCCGGTATACAGAGACAATCGAACTTGAAAACATTTTAAAAAATCAGGTGATGAGTTGTCTCTTGAATACATTTTGCAAACATAGCAGAGGCTTTGAAGCCCACTGCATAATTATGTCATGGGACCATACTGGATACATGTTTCTGAAGATTGATAGGTGCTTCCATTAAATGGATTGTGGTCTCCTCCAGTTTTAATGGCAGATTTATATCACATAACCTTAGTTTCATCATTCCTATGAAGTCCAAGGCTCGAACCCATAGGACATAATGATTCCTGCCTCTCTCAAAGGTAGATTGGTGTTCGGGTTCCCAGCTCAGTGAAAAATTCCACATGGAGGAAATAAGTCCTATCTATTATGGTCTGTTCCACCCTACCCACAGAACACTTCTGACACCAAATGCATGGGGGTTTTTACCCATACCAACCACTGTTCTGACATCAGCTGGAGTCCTGAAAGTTAATTCATTTTGATTCTGATACTATCTACCTGGAGTTAGTGTCAGATCCTACATGTTAAAGACTCAGTCCCACAGCCTGCCCCCATGTTAGACACAATTGCAAGACCCAGGACCCCAAGTTTCTAACCAACTGGCTATATATGGCAGAGCGGGAAAGGGTCTGCCACATATAGCCGGTGGATTTTGTTTTTTACAATGGCTCGCAGAATTCAGAAATAGTTTATATACATTTACTGACTTATTATAAAGGATACACACATCTTAAGAGCAGTCAATGGAAGAGATGTATAGGGCAAGATATGGGGAATTTATGGTACTCCCAGGCCCTCTGTGGGCACACCACCTTTTCATACTTGGATTCGTTCATCAATCCAACTTTCTAAGCCCCTTCACTTGGGACTTCTACGTAGGTTACATCATGTAGACATGATTAAATCATTGGTCATTGGTGATTTATTCCATCTCTAGCCCTTCTCCTCTCCTGGAGACCCAAGGATGGGGCTGAAATTTCCAACCATCTAATCACATGATAGGAGCAACCAGTCCTCATCCTGAAACTACCTAGGGGGTCACCAAGAATCACCTCATTAGCATAAACACAGGTGTGGGTGAAAGACGTTACTGCGGATAACATAAGATACATAACTCGCCCCTACCATTCAGTAAATTCCAGGGCTGTGAGAAGAAACACAGATGGAGACCAAATAAATATTTCTTGCTGAATCACCATGTCACACCAACCAAGACACTTCAGAAAGGATGGGGGAAGAGGCACACCTGGGGTTTATAAAAATGGAGTTTTAGGCTCCTTTAGAGATTCAACCTTCTGAAAGAGATGACCAGTTTGGACACATTTCAGAATTTATAAAAATTGGCATCTGTCAGGATTCAGTGTAGGAAAAAGATATTCTAAGTATTTTAAGCAGATGATCAGGCGCTTACATAATCACCAGAAAGGCTGAAGGAGCAGGTCTCTGGGGTGAGCCTTTGGAATGACCCCAAGAACCACATGCCATTGATGGGGAGTAATGAAGACACACGATAGTGCCCACCGTGGAGCAGTTACCCATCTATTTAGAGCAGCCTGAAGGGGGATTAGTCTTACCAGGCCAAGTGCAGATATTGTCGAGAAGTGAACAGTGCAAATTTATCTGAGCACACTCCAAAGGAGACAAATTTAAAATCGTTGGCATCTGCATTATAAGCACAGTGCTGTAGTGAGAGAGTATTAGCTAGGCTATTTTATTGCATTGTTGAACAAATTCTGAAACACGAGGGAGTCATCTTAACTATTCCAGGACAGGTGTAGGCCAACTACCACTCCACCTATTTGTGTCAATAAAATTTTCCTGGGACACAGTTATGTCTATTTGTCCACTTCTTGTTAATGGCTTCTTTTGCATTCTTGTGACAGAATTAAATCATTGCAAAAGCCACTACAGCCCATAAAATCTAAATTATTTCTTATCAACCCCCTTTAGAGAAAAATTTCCAGTCTCTGTCTTAGGATAACTGGAACCACATATAAGGTTTGTAGATGCCAGTCCCAAATATCACTACGGATTGGAATATGCTAGTTGTTACCATACCACTCAAACATTGAGTAACAGTGGAGAATCGTGTTTTCTGCAAGAAAAAGCTATTTGATACTGTCCTATCTGACAATACAGTTTCATTTTTCCATTATCTCTTGGATGAAACAGAAAGGACAGTTGTTCAAAATACTGGCTAGCCATGTTGATGTATATAGCAGCACAATTCACAATAGCCAAGTTATAGAAGCAGCCCAGGGGCCCATCAATAGATGAACGAATCGATAAAACGTGGTATACATATCACAAGGAGTTGTGCTTAGCCATGATGAAATTATGGCATTTACTGATAAATGGATGGAACTGGAGAACATCATGCTAAGTGAAGTAAGCCAGACTCACAAAGTCAAGGGTTAAATGTCTTCTCTCATATGTGGAAGATAGGGCAAAATAAGGAAAAAAAAAATTGGAAGAGGGGGTTGGATATCATAAAGAAATAGGGAAGTTTAAAGGAGTAGAAGAAGGAAATTGAGAGGGAGGGAGGAGGGATGGGAAAGGGAAGGAAATGCAGGATGAACTTCACATAATTACCCTAGGTGTCTATATAAACATACCCCAGGGAATTGATTCCACCTTTATGTATATCTATAAAGCACTAATTAAAAATAAATAAGTAAATGAATGAAAGAAAGACCAGTACAGTAAAGGAAGGGGAACAAGGTGAGGAAAAAGAGGGGAAAAAAAGCAAGAGGTACCACCAGGGACTGACATGGAGTAAATCAAATTTCTTTACATGTATGATTTTCTTAAAATGAACCAAACTATTATGTATAACTATAATGCACTAGTTAAAAAAAAAGAAAAAAAAAGAAAGAAAAGAAAAGAAAAAAAGCAAGTGAAGCAAGTTAAATCTAGAGGGGCTTATTCCTACTGTTTTATTTGTTTGTTTATTTGTTTGTTTTTTAATTCTGGCTAGCAAAGGAAATCAGTTTCTCAAAAATTCTAGATCAAAAGAGCACAGGTGTTTTCTAGATCAGAGCTGTCCAATGATAGGAAGATTCTGTTTCTGTGTTGTCCAATTTTCTTGGACTGAATTTTAAATTTTGATTTTAATTAATTTAAATTTAAATAGTAACATCTTTCTAGAGGTCATCATATTGTATGGTACAATTCTAAATCACAACCTTAAGTCCTAGGTTTTTCTAGTTATGGCAGTCACTAAAACCTTGTTTAAAGATTTCAGTGTAAGTGATAGAGATATAGGCAGATTCAACACATCAGTAAAGATAAAAAATATTTTATAAAAAAGCATTTGAATACATTTGTATAAGAAATGGAAAAATGTCCTCTTGTTAGCAGCACATAATATCTAAATTGTGAAGGCAGGAAAATGCAGTAGAATAAAGGGATGCTGTGAGACCTCAAATATTGAAAACTCTTTCAACCTTTGGCATACTCTGGTATCTGTACCTGTGATTCTCTTTTTGCCTGAACAAGAGTTGAAGCCTTTAAATTAACTCACAAAGAAATCTGTTAAATCAGAGATCAGTTTTAAATATTCAGATTTACTGTCCTCGTTTCCCTTTCTGGCTCACTTCATATTTATTCATTAGGTTTTTGTTTTTCTTATTAAATTTAAATACCATTTCTCATTTGGACAGTAAATGATTTTGGAAAAATCATTTTCTACCTTTTTTTGGGGGGGCCATCGATCCTCACCCCAATAGAAAACATCTAGGGTTTTTTATTAGAATAATAATCATAAACAAGCAGATACCTCATTTCTCCTTTTCTCTATTGTATCTTTCTGAGTGTGAAAGAAGCAGATTGGAAACTCCCAACGTACCCACTTACAATCAACTCGAAGGAACATGAGGAGCAAGGTTACTCAGCTGCCAGCTTTCCCTGTCGCGGACTCAGATGTCTTTCAGATTAACAGGATACGGGCCACATTTCTCCAGCTAGACATCTGGGCTTTGCAGCTGCTACAAGGACCCCATGTGGCTGGGAATGTCAACTTACATCTGAGACTGAGTCAAGGAGAGGAGAAATGGCAGGACTCTGTGTGGTACCTGTACCACCTGTGTGACCCCTACAGTGTTCCTCTGCCAAATCTCAAAGGATGTATGACAGACACTAGAGCTATAACTTCTTCATCACAAAATGCCAAAATCGTATTGGAGGTTAAAAAAAAAAAATCAACAAGTTGCCCCTGTGGCACTGGGCAAGTTGGTTCTGTGGCTACATCCAAGTTTAAGGCCATTTGTTCACTGTTAAATTTAAAAATCTAAGAAGAGAAAAGTGACTTTAGGTCTGTTTGATTGTGCCTGGCACCCTTTCTTCCTCCATGCAGGGACCCTGACAGGATGGGCTAGACTGAACGTGGCAGAGCTCAATGATGCAGTCTCTCAAATTTCAGTTGAAAATTTTTATAGCATTTTCCTTCCAAGATGAAAAGGTCCTCTCAGGGAAAACTTTTGTATTTAATGGAAAAATCCAGAAAGCTCTAGAAAGGATCAGAAGAGTCCTTGACGGCAGCACTGTCTATCCCCCATGGTAATATAAAGGAGGTTCATTTGTCCACCACTGCAGTTACAAATCTCAAAGATGCCTACCAAGCTGGTCATTCAAAGACTAAGCCTCCAAAGGATGATTTCACTCCATAACAGGCTGAAACTCTGGACTTAGGTATAATGATAACTGCAGAAAGTTAAAACTACCAATTCATTCAGGTTCCAATAATAAAAAAAAAAGGATGTGTTATGGATACAATTTCTGACTGTGACTTTTCCTACATTCGCCATGGCAGTGCAAATTTCCAGAATTATTGTGGCTGGAATTTTGGTCTAAACTGATCAGTCATGGTCTCCAAAGTCACTGTAATCAGAGTAACCAATACTCCTGTGTTTCTGCCAATTGTGCTACTGTGTAGACAAACCATGGATGATAAGATTGGCTTAGTCACAATTGGAATGGTCTCCAGCGGGCTAAACTGCCACATGCAAAAGGCCTTGTAGTATCTGTCAAAGGCAAGATGTCTGCTGAATCCCGGGGCTGCTGTATCTGAACACATTTCCTGGACTCACTGGGAAGTCCCTCTGTGAGGGCCAGATTGGTAGAATTCACACGTCTCTTTGTACCTCCACCTCTTTATTTGTAAAACAGGCTCCTGAAATGCTATTTTACATCTTGTTTTAGGAATAAAAAGAGATAACATAAATGTCCCTGTTAAATGGTGAGCAATTAAAGTGTTAACTGTAAAACTAAAAAGTGCCTTGATTTTATAACTGAATTGGAAATAGTTACATGATGCTAACAATGTTGACACTGAAACCAAATGTTTTCTACTTTGCTGCTTTCTGCAGGTATAATTTCCTAGAAGCAACCAAAATTTCTTAAGCCATACAAGCAATGCTTTTTGTGGCTGTGCCTGTTTAAAGGGTGTTTATAAAGTGAGTCTTCATACTCTGAATGCAGGGATGGAGTTTATTTCTAGGGCTTGCTAGAAACTTATTTTCCTGCTATCATTGCAGTAACTTCATTTTTCCCAAAGGGGTAATGATATAAAAGAAGTCACTATGTAGCAAAATCAGCCCACAGTGAACACAAAATCCCCAGATGAGCACTCAAATTTCAATCCATTATATCATCAATTTAGTCAGCATCGTACCCACTGCCCTGTGTCAGGGGTTGAGTTGCCCATTAAATTTACATGTAGGAATCCTAACTCCCAATATCTAAGAATGTGAACTTATTTAGAGGTAAAATCTTTACAAATATTATCAATTTAAAATAAAGTCAATATGATAGGGCCTAATCCATTATGGTTGTTGTCCTTATACAAAAAGGGAAATTTGGAGACAGAGACACAGGGAGAATCCATGTGAAGAGGAAGGCAGAGATCAGGGTGATGTCTCTAGAAGTCAAGGAACACCAAAGACTGTCAGCAAGCCACCAGAAGCTGGGGGGGGAGGCCTAGAAAAGATTCTCCCTCTAAGCTCTCAAGAACCAACACTGCCAACACCTTGACCTTGGACTTCCAGCCTCCCTAACTGTAAGACAATAAATCTGCCATTTAAGACACTCAGCTTGTGATTCTTTGTTATAGCAGCCCACACAAACTAATACACCCCAGAAGGTTTATCATCTAAAGAGAGCAATGTGTTCTACTATAAGAATGAGGGGGGAAACTAATATTTTTTAAATGCACACTTCATTTCAAGAGTTTTACATTGCTGTCATCCCATTCTCGTCAAAACTTACAAAGCCAAGTATCACCTCCACTTTGCAGATAAAGCAACTAAAGCTCAGAAAATTTAAGTAACTTTTCCCCACATTTTGAAGATAGCAAATAGCAAATTAAGCTGTTTCCAGGTCTGGTTCTCAAGACCCACGCTGTCCACACTTCTTCCCTGGGCCATCTGACCCTTAGAATGGGGTCTTAACATCATCTCTAGACATTCTGGAATTTCTTTTCTCTTGCATTGGTTTGAGAGAAATTCAAGTTCTTGATCAACCTATCAACCCAACTATAAGGAAAAAAGTCAATATTTTAGATTTGGCATTATCTTTTAGTTTCATGATCACTTTCCAGTGATCTGAATTGCAATTATAATTTCCTTTCTTGGAAAGAGCAAGGTTGAGTGCTTTCTAATTTTTCTCAGAGTGTGAGATGCAGCAGGAGAGATTGTTGGTGCAATGGTACAAAGGTTGAGCCATAGAAGAGAGTTGACATCAGATTCTAATTGGCTGGAGTGGCCCAATGAACCCTAGAGGTCATTTCTATTAACCCTTGTGTGTGTGAGAAATTACCCAGTCTCCACCCAGAATTTCAGCACGTTTTGTACTAACCATCCAAGCAACCCAGGTGTTATGTTCCTGCTCTCATTCTTATGTCTTAACTTTTCTGGTGGGTGCCAGAGGGGAGACATTTATTAGTTGTGTTTCTCATATACATGATGTGAGTTCTATAGAGGCCTGTTGGGAGTCAATCCAGGGTAAATGTATAACATGACAACTCTTCTCTACCATTTGAAGTTTGTGAAATTTTGATTGCTTAGGCAACATCAGTTTTATCAGTATAGAAAACATGGAGGAATACATTGGAAGCTACAGAGACAACTGTCCTCAACTCTTTCATTGGCTTTCCAAGTGGTGGAGCTGTTCTGGGGAGCTGCATAGAAAATGAGGTGGATGTTAAAGTGCTTAAGAACATGGGTTTTGGGATCAAACTAGTTCAAATCCAAGTTCTTTTTTGTCTGCAGGACAAAAAAAAAAAAAAAAAAACACTTAACCTCACCAAATTTAATTGCCTAGATTTTTAAAAGAAAATCATGGGAGGATGGGAAGGGTTCTTAATTAGAACTCCACAGGACTGCCAAAAATAATAATTTGAATGACACCATCTGTGTAAATTACATGTCATAAGGTGCTCAAAAATGGTAGTTCTTATGACGAGATTAGAGTATGTTCCTTGGCTTCCTCCCAGGTCTGAGCCAAGGTAGATAAGTCAAACTCTCTGCACCATGTATCCCGACTGGAAGATGCAGCCAACACTTTCCTTGTTTATTGTTGTTAGTCAGCTTTTCGTTGCTATGACCAAAATACCTGACATGAACAACTTAGGGGAAGAAAAGTTTATTTGGGGCTCACGGTTTCATTTCAGTTCATGGTCAGCTGACTCCATCTCTTTGGGCCCAAGGTGAGTTAGAACATCGTGGCAAAAGGGCAGTCATGGAGGAAAGTACCTCGTGGCAGCCAGGAAGCAGAGGAAACAAGGGAAAGAGATCATCAGAAAGATGAACCCTTAAGGGCATGGCCCCAGTGACCTACCTCCTCCAGCTCCACCCTGTCTGCCTACAGTTACCATCCAGTTAGTCTTTTCAAATGATTAACCCATCTGATGGATTAATCCACCTATTAGGTTATAGCTTTCCTAATCTAAGCATTTCACTTCCGCCATTCACACAGGTAATTTTTTGGGGAACGCCTCATATCCAAACCATAACCCTTTTTTAAACGATGTTCACTAAATATGCTACATTTTAGGAGGAATCCTAGGTACTTTTAGTCTTTGTAATCTCTTTTCTGTGCAAGTTACACACACTACACAATTATACTGCGTTGGAACCTGGTTGGAAGCTGCATGAGTCAGCTTTCCATTGCTATAATAAACCCTGGAGATAAATCAACATAAAAGAAGGAATGCACAGATTCAGAGGCTTTAGCCCATGGTCTCCTAGCGAGCGCCCGCTGCCTTTGGATTTGTGGCAAGGCAGTGAATCATGGAAGGAGCACGCGGCCAGGGACACTTCTCATCCATGGCAGCCAAGAAGCAAAGAATGAGGAGATGTGGAGGTCCCAATATCTCCTTCCAGGGAACACATCCAATAACTTCACTTCCTTCCATGAGGTCCAACTTCCTAAAGGTTGTACCACATCCTAACAGTGCCATAGACTAGTGACCAAGCCTTTACCACAAAAGTGTTTGGGGGCAACTTTCTAAACTACAGAGGATCCCTGCTAGCATCAACATAAGCTGGAGCTAGACCCCAGCCTTCATGACACTCAACCAGCTACTGTAGTCTGCCTTTCTCTCACCATGTGCAACTATTTAGAATGACCTCTTCCCTCCATGTCCTACCCTCTCCCAGGAGCACCATCTAGAAGTCCAGGAACATCATTAGCCTCCCAAGAGGGCAAACTCAGAAGGTCCAGAGTTCCAGGTTGTTGGCCCAGAACCATAAAGCAAGATGTTGAAAGAGTTGGAAAATGGAGCTCACATCAGTGCCTAAAACTTCCCAAAAGATCACCCTTCAGCATGCCTCCAGCCCTGAGCAGAATTCCCCAAGACTAACTGCACCAGACTCTTCCCAGGTTTCCTAAGGCTGTTAGTGTCTTCAAGGAGAACCGACTGGAGACTGCCCCCCGCTGAGCGCTGCCAAGGATGTGCCTGCATCTCCACAGCACAGAAGGAAGAAAATGTTCACCTGATACATGGTGAATGGGATTCATTCACGCAGCCAACAAAACAAAGAAAATAATCATGACAACTCAACTGGAATGGTATGGCTTGGTTTCTAAATTGAGATGATTTTTAAAAATTCCAATGATCCAGCATTCATTTATTCCATCAATATTTTTTTGTACTTCAACCATGCCAGGCCCTATGCTGGGCACTAGAAATATAAAGGTGAATAATACAGTTACCTCTTGGATCCCATAAAAACTGCAACCTGGGAGATAAGATAGACAAGTGCGACATTAGGAAAGGAGAAAGTGACATGTATTATTTATTTTGATTTCCCCCGTAGAAATTGCTTGGCAATGGGCACAGAGCAAGAACTCAATAAATAATGCATGAATTGATGGTTGGAAACTACTAACGCTCATGGAGCGTATACTATGCACCAGGCACTATTATAAGCAAATAAATATATTAACTCATACGTGCAATATACTTAATGAATGGGTACACGATTAGATATATTTAATTCACTCACTTAGGAAATAATAGCAATGAGTGAACAAAATGATGCCCTCTCAGCCCCCAAAGCATTCATCCTGAACATGTTTTGAATCTGTACAAGAAAAGATAAGAAAAAACAGTGCAGATGAACTTGGGCTGAGGCATCAAGAGATTTATATAAACATGGGAAGAAAATGATCTTTGCAATTGCCAGAAGAGTAACCTGAATTCAAATGCTAACTTCACCTTACACCTGAGTGAGACTACACAAGTAGTTTCACCTCTCAGGCTCCTGATTCCTAATCTATAAAATGGATTTAATGGACCCACCTCACGAGGCTCTTGTGAAAGAGGCATCAGTTTCTATCTGAAAAAGTGCCCCTGACCTGGAGGCATCCTCAAAACAGTAGTTGCTATGACTTAGGTCCCATTAAGCAGCAGCAGAACCCAGTGGCAGTCGGGAGTCTCTGGCTCTAAATCTGGGTTCTATTAGCCAGTTGAAATATGTAAATAGAGGGATTAATTGAGATGATGTGAGTTAAGCTGCCTTAGTACAGCTACTGTTGTCTAATGGGAGGGGACAAAAGGCAAGCCCTCCTGCGGCAATGAGTCACCAGAAGCTTTCTAAAAGCCTCTCCATAATCTTTCTGAGTGAGTTTAAGTAAACCATAAGAATTGGGTGAACGCCCGGGGCCCTCCCCTCCTGGGAGCCGAGGACTATCCCAGGTGGGTGTGAGGATCCTGTGACTGAATTGGCTGCCCAAGGATGAGCAAGAGCCACCTGTGTCTGGATTCCTGGGGCTCAAAGAGGAATGACTGTAGACAAGGCAGAGGGCAAGGGGCAGAGGACAAGGGGCAGTGGCCCCATCTCATTCCCCAAACCATGGTGGTCCCAGGTCCAGGGTGCATATGGGGGAGTCCTATGAAAGAAACAACTGTCCATTTGCACAACAATGCTGAACTACTTGGGGGGGGGTGGAATTAACAAAATGTTCCAGCTGTAGCATGTAGTATCTGCCTTGAATAAATCTGAACAAGGCACGGGGTGGTGAATGGAAAGCTCATGAACTGCGCTTTGTAGGCTTCCCAGTAAGTTCTTACTTTATTGCTTTGGCCCACTGAACATGACATACCTTTCATACATATTATTTCTAATTTAAAAAGAAATGATCACTAGGCTAGGCATGGTGGCACACGCCTGTAATCCCAATGACTCAGGAGGTTGAGGCAGGAGGATAACAAGTTCCAGAATAGCCTCAGCAATTTAACATGGCCCTAAAACAACTTAGCAAGACCCTGACTCAATAAATAAATAAATAAATAAATAAAGAAGTTGGGGACGTACTAGTTAAGTCCCTAGTACCAAAAAAAAAAAAAAAAAAAAATTAAAGTCATCATTAAGCCCTCAAATGAACTAACTGCATGAGTTAATTAGGTATGTTTGACCTTACATCTGTGGTTGAGTTTTAAATTAATTCATTAAGACCCTGGTTGAAAAAAAAAGCTAATTGATGTCAAAGCAATCTCTTTAGACTCTAAGCTGCTTTTAAAAACAGATTTGATAGCACAAAAATTTCAAGTTAGGGTTTTAAACTCTAAGCCTGCTATCTTAACTGTGAACAAAAAAAATAAAATGCCATTTTGAAATAGAAATCTGTACAAGCAGGCTGTGATTTTGATCCACACAGCTGAATTTATGACTCCTTGGGTTAAATGTTAGTGAAGTTATAACAAACTGGAAAATATGTGTAGCAAGTATTTGATTTACTGGGAAAATTGTAATGGGACCCACTTGTCTGATGTTTTAGAGAGCTGTTTCATTTTTTTATTTTTATAGTTTTGGTCTGTGAGCCCCAATCCTACTATCCTGATCATATGAGAAGAGTCCTTAGAACCATGCTTATGCAATTAATGTAATGAATCACCTGAGGTTGACTTTCAGACTATGCACACTAAAATTCAATCCAAAGACACAACTGCAGAAGTTGCAAGACACCTCTGTCTGCCACACAGCCTTTCATCACTTATCCTGATGTTCTGTGCTACAAATTTTATCTAATCATCTGCCATATTAAGGAGTGGAGAATTCAACAAGCCTAACAATGTGGTGCCAATTTAGTTTCCCCCTCCCTTTCACACACAAAAAAACGGTCTTCTATTTGGTCCCCACCCGGGTCAAGATATTTCCCTAATTTGCAAGTCATTAAATAGATATTTTTATACCCAGCCTGTAATATTATACTCTTCAGTGATTATGATAGTTCCCAATAGAATTCCACGCTTGAAAATGAAGGCTAGGAAGCCAAACTGCAATTATGATACTTTAAATAATTCCACAAAAGTAGAACCCCTATTAAATAATTTATGGTCTTTGATCTCGTCACAGATCTACTGAAATCTTCACATCACTCAAGTTAAACATTTTCAAACAGAGGTGAGTGTTACTCTTCTCCATCCCAGTCTGGAGATAGAGAAGTAAAGTTTCCAGATGTTTGTCTTCTTAAGAGATCAGATCCCAGCAAGGACATTTCTGTTGGCCTGGGGTGACCTGCCAGGAGAAAACACAATGTGTGTGGCATTGGACTCTACTTCTTTGATTTGTGTATCTCTAAAAGTAGAATGAGAAAAGGGGAGAGGAGGAGTAACTTTCGATTACGTTTATCTGAATTTTTGCATGAACCAGACCTATGGCTTGCAGACTTCCTCAGGCATCTGCATCACTGCAGGTTCTTCACAGTGCAAAAACCAGAAACCCTGGAGGTTTTGATCCAGGAGGTCTGGGAGAGCCTGAGAATTTTCTTTCTAAGAAGTTCCCAGGGGATGCTGATGCGGATGGTCCACCCACTGCATTTAGAGAACCAGGAGCTCAGTGTGTGACTTCTGCTTCCTTAGACATAGTTATTTCGTGACCTGAAGGGCTTTGAGTACTTTGATACCATCTGAGCTCTCACGGGAAGTAAGCACGAAGGTCTCCTCAGGCCAAAGCTAGAGTTCATTTAAAGACAGCAATCTCATTAGAGGAGACTCTTGCCTTGGCAGTGAGCTCCAATGCCCATGGTGAAGGACAGGATTAGTATTCAACTAGGAGAAGAAGAAACCAGAGAACTCAGAAGTTGACGTGCCTAAGAACTAAAGGTACCAAACTATTCAAGTTGCCAGATCCGTGGAGGAAAAAAATTCTCATCTCATTAGAAGAAGAGGGGGTAACAGGTGGGTATGAAAAGAGCTCAAGATGGTTCAATCTCTTTCTGTAACCACGTCTTTTATCCTGAAACAACTCCTTCATTGTCACATATCTCAGCCACTTAACTTTTACAAAGAGAATTTAAAAAATGGGATTTCCAGATTCCGTTTGGGTTGTCTTCCTTTACAAACAGAAGCCAGACCTTGCTTGGTAATTTACAGGCCAGCAACGGGTGCATGGAAATTGTTAGTTAGATTTTCTTTCTTTACCAAAAAAAAAAAAGAAAAGAAAAGAAAATGTTTGGAGATGGAGATGGGGGCCAAAGAGATTATTGAAGCATTATTTAGCTTTAGAAACAAAGAGAGCTCAAACCCGATGGGATTTGGCAGGCCCTCTGCTGATGTGTTTGCAAAGTCTGCACCCAGGCATCCTAGAGAAGGGTTAGGTGATGAGGATACCACTGCTCCCCGGTAATCCTCCCTCAGTCATCATCCCCATTTTCGCCTCAGGGACCAGAGAACTTGAGCTTAAGTAAGTAGGTTGTTTTGCAATAACTTTTCAGATAACTGCAGCTGAGAGGAATCTGGACAGAATAAACAAAACCCTATTAGAACAGAAAACGTTGAAGGCTGTTTGAAGGACCTGAAAATTATTACAGTTGTTAACTTCTAAGCAATCTCTTCTAAGAAATTGACATGGGCATTATAGGTCTTTACAGTTCAGCCTCTGCCTAGAATGAACAAAAATGAATTATTGGGGGCCTGTTTTGATTCTGAAGGAAATGTTAACTTTCAGCATTTTCGAATTAAAGGAAACTACTGGGAGACTTCTGAAGACTGTGAAGCAGGCTGGTAATATCAAACATTTACTGAGCACATGCTTTGATCTTCACAGTAATCCCACGAGGAAGCACAGGCCCAGAGAGATTGGGTGACAAGCCCAGGTCTCATGGTAAGTGGGAGGGCCAGCTACCTATGTCTCTCCAAGGCTCGTCTAGGCAGAGAGCAGTTCAGAATTTGCAAAATAAAGAAATCGGTTTTCCATAAAGTGTTGCTGCTGTTTGGGAGGAAAATGGAAAGAATGCATATAAAATATTCTTTCCTTCTACCCTTATGTAGACAGGTGGAAGCTACGTAAGAGCCCCAGTCACCACGGAGAGATCAAGTGTCAGTGATCAGGAGCAGGGAAGCTATACCCACAGACTCAAATCTCAGAGCCCACTGCCTGCTCCTTTACTATTTGCTCTCGTTATAGTGGTCATTGCCTATACTTCTTTCCTGGGTCACCCAATTTGCTGAAGGAAACAAGCACTCTGCAAACCATCAACGAAGCATTTCATCTTCCTTATGATCTTACCCAACCTCTTTCCCAGGCCTGGGTAACCCAAGGTACACCCCCTCAATTATCAAAACTCTAAACAAAATAAGGAAAAATTTTAAAAATCTAAAAAAATAAAAACTCAGTAATTAATCATTTATTTATTTATTTGGGGGATGGGACCTGGGGGCGCTTAACTACTAAGCCACATCCCCAGCCCATTGTTTTGTTTTTTTGTTTGTTTGTTTGTTTGTTTTTTAATTTTTTGAGACAGGGTCTTGCTAAGTTGCTCACGGCCTTTCTAAATTGCTGAGACTGGCTTTGAACTTTCAATCCTCCTGCTTCAGCCTCCCAAGCCACTAGGATCACAGGTGTGCAGCACTGCACCCAGGTTAGCTTAGTAATTTTGATCCTTCTTCTGAAAATATATTCAGCATATTATAAGTAGCCAAAGTTCCTAAATTCCCCTCCATACCTGCTCTTCCCTGCATGTCCCATCTCGGCATGTGGCACCTCTCAGCTTCTCAGGTCATAAACAAGAGCCATCCTGTCTCTTCCTTGGATCACTCCTCCTCTTCATCTAACCACCAGTCACTCCTAAAGGTTTCCTTCAGATTGTATCTCAATTCTTCTCCCTCTTCTCATCTCTACTATGACCTTCCAAGTCCAGGGGACCTCACCTTTCACCTGTATAGGTCTAATCACCTTCTACAAGGTCTTCACACAGCATCCAGGACACTGTTCTCCACCCACCCTTCAAAACATTCTTTTTATCTTTAATTATACATGAGCATAAATTGACTGTGTTAAGCTGAAAATGCCCCCCACCCCAAATATTCATGCCTTAACTCCTGGGTCTGTAAGCGTGACTTAATGTGGTTTCATTTTGCAGGTATGATTAAGGATCTTATGTTGGGGAAAAGATCCTGGATTATCTAGGTGGGCCTAAAATGCCCACACCAGAGTCCTTGGGAGAGGGGGACATTATAGGTAGAGATATTACAGAGGAGATCAGAGTGATGCTGACACAAGTCAAGGAAGGCCAGCAGCCACAAGAAGCTGGAAGAAGCAAGGGACCCATTCCCCCCAGGGACACACCTCTGCCAACACCTTCATTTCAACTCCAAGAAACTAATTTCAAGTTTCTGACCTCCAGAACCATGAGAAATAAACATGTTGTCTTAATCCAACCAGGTGTGGTAATTTGTTACAGCGGCCACAGGAAACTGATACGTGCATCACCTATTGCCCATCCATCTACCCTCCTCCTACCTGATTCCATTCCCCTTCTCTGAGGCATTGTCCTAAGTTCTGAGTTTTTAACAGTTCAGTTCTTTTTCTATGAATTCATATGCATGGATGTATTCAGGAAAGAGTACATTTATTTTAGTTTTAGGTTTTAATGAACCCAAATTACTTCCCCAGAATGGTTTGATGCTATCTGCTTTTGAACTTTACATAAAAGAAACTAAAGCTGTATCTTATTTATGTGGCAAGTCTTTCACACCGTATTATGTATCTGAGATTCATCCATATCATTATAAGTGTAGGCTTATCATTCATTTTCTCTACTGTAGTGTATTCCACTTTATGAATATACTAAAATTTGTGTATTTGCACCCAGATTGATTTTAGGAAAGGGTAAATTCCATCACAACATCCCCTGGCCAGGGCCCACCTCTGCTTCCTCCAGCAGTTAAATCAGACTCTTCCCTGTGGCTCACCCTTACCCCTTCATCCTGCTTCATCCTACTCTCCCCAATTCCTGGCTTTCTTTTGGTTCCTAGAATATATCAAACTCACTCTCACCCTTGGACACTCACTGGTACCCCTCCCTGAACCACTGGATTCCCAGATATTTGCATACCTGGCTCTTTGTTTTTATTCAAATCTTCTTAAATCTCATCTCCCCTCTGCAGCCTTCTCTGATCACCCAATCCAAATTAGCCCCATGCTGTCAGTCATTCCCACAACTCTTCCTATTTTCTCCAGCATCTGTGTTTGCCTCCTTGTATATTGTCTCCCTTTCTCAACCACAGGTCTGTGAGAACACGAACCCATCTTATCCACCACTCTATCCCCGGCAGCTGGAACAGCATCTGGCATGGAGTGGATGGTGAGCATATATTTATTGGATGGATAAATGAATGAATGGTGAATGAAGCCATACGGAAATAAATATCTCAAGATTAGATTAGAGCTAACCAAAATTCAATTGCTCATTCATTCCTCGCACAGATTTTATCAAGTGCTTATTTTATGAGAGACCCTGAATTGGTACAGGCGATAAGAAGATAGGGTTTGCTGGATACAATGATTTCTTGTTCAACAGATTTGGTGAGTGAGGGCTATCCCTTGGAATGTGGGGCGCTACTGTGGCATTTATGGAAACAGGGTTTAACTTTATCTCTAATTGCGTGCTTTTTTAGCAGGGTGGAGTGTGTGCTTCCAAGGGTGACTAAGCCACTAGACTATTAGTGAAACAGCAATGCCGGTTACCACACCAACCCCACCTCTCCTTAGCAGGAAGCTTCTACTCCAGCCTGTCTAGTGATCTGGGCAGGACCTGAACTAGCAGAGAGGCTGTCCCCAAACTAGATCTGCCTCCAAGAGAACAGAGCATCACAGTGATACCAAAAACCAATCGGAGGCTCAGAAATAAAATAAGACATAGTTTGCCCTTCCCATTCACTTCCCAAACTTTCAGAGCCTCTTATTACACTCCAAGAGTGTGATTTTCAAAATTTACCTAGTTCACTGTAGAACTGGTAATTTCTTCTGGACAATCCATTTTCTAAACTTTAATTATTCCTTCATTCTGCATAGCCAGAAAATACAATCACGGAAGCCCGTGCTGGAGAAAATTATGGCCCATCGTTTAGCTGATCTCTCATGTTCTCCTCCTCAGCAGTGATTTCTCCCTTGCTTAAAAAAAAATAAAATAAAAAATGTTCTCAACTATTAGCGTTCATCTCTTTCAATATGAACTTCAAAACCCCAAACCAAATTAATACGACAAAGAAGAGCAAAGAGGAACAGCTGGTTATAAAATGTACTAATCTTGGGAGGCCTGGGGGAGAGGATGGCTTAGGAGGCTGGGCCTGGGTAGCAAAATCTCTCCTGTATAAACTGTGAGTTCAAGGCCAGATCTCGGTGAGCAGCAGCCCCTAGGGTTGAGTGTACCAGGTAGGTGAAGAGCCTCCAAGTGAGACAGTCGCATTGAGGATAAAGAAGGCCGAGCTCCAGTCTCTTCAGCAAAATCTCCACCATGCAGAACAAAAGAGCAGTGACAAGTAGCAAAGTCACCTTGACCAAACAAGTCACCTGGGTCTTAGGGCAGCAAAGGCAAACACCCCTGGCACCAGAAGGAACTTCCATGAGTCAAGTAGGCACTGTTAAACCATGCTGATTTGGAAACCTGCTATTTCCCCAGAGAAAATGGGGCCATCAAGACCATCCCTGTTTTGCAGGGCTGTCAGAATTTCTAAAATATACAGATGTTTTCAAAAAAAAATCTTTAACTCTGAACTTTGGCAAAACATTTTAACATTTATCAGAATATTCTGCACACCACCCCCAAACTATGAGCTGGATGTGTCCTGGAGCTAACATTCAGCAATCTCTCACCTGAAAGTGGCACTATTAATCTGGTCTTTCACATGCACAGTGTCCCCTTTTTTATAATCAATATTTTGAAACATATTCTTTTCGATCCTAAGATAAAGTTGACAGATAATATAACCTACCTATAGATCTAATTCAAAGGTTTAAATATAATGTCCTCACTACAATGTCAAGGAGAAATAAGTTGGGTGATTTATATTTAAAATATTTGTATTCCAGTGTCTCAGCTACCCCAGAAGACACAAGGAAGTCCTCAGATCCTGGGCCCTTTAGAGAAAATTGCCAAAAATGGAAAAGCTACAAACGCAGGTGACACAAGGATATCAGTTAGTGACGCAGATATAATCACCAGCAAGGGCTTCCTGTACCCTGCACAAATGTCCAGGGGATATTTATAAGCCACTAAGTATGCAGGACAGTGTCCTGGAGCATAAGACTGTCCCACAGAACTTCACATCCCAGGCTATTTCCACCCACTGATCACTGTGACATCCAAAGGGTGTCCCTACAAAATTCTCAATGTCCCTTGTAAGGTGGTGCCATCCATGTTAGGAACCATTGACACAGCCTGACTCAACAAGAGACCAGCACATTTTAGTTTTCAACTGGCTAGATGACCTTGGGTGATCTGCTTGATCTCCCTGAGTTTTCTACTCCATAAAATGAGGAAATTGTAGTACTTATTTCAAGGCTATTTTTATGAAAATTAGATGCATTAATAATTGCATATGTTTGTTAATCAGGTGCACACAAATGTTATCTTTGTGTATTATTTTTGGGTTGGTATGAAATGGTAGTTGCTCCAAGCCATTGTTTCTCCAACTGAAGCTCTTGGTAATTCAGAATATTATCTTCTACAGTTTGCTACGGAAATATGGGCAAAGAGGCAAGTCCCACAGAGAGGCAAAGCCTCATTCACTCCTCTCTATGGTGTCCAGTCATTTTGCCCACTCTGTTCTACTTAGATGAAAGCCACAAAGATATTACCATCTGCCGCAGTCTGGCTGGGCACAATTCAGGAGCCACTTGTCAAAAGAAACTAACTTTATTTTTAGAACCACACAAGCCAAACAAAACAGCTCCTCAGGAAAAACCCTCAGAGCCCAACTGCCACCACCAGCTTCCCACAAGCCTCTCCCACAACCACAAGCCTCACCACCTCCCACAATCCTCCTGCTCTTGAGGCCGATTGGCTGGGTCGCATGGGCGGAGCCAAAGAAGTCTGCCAATGAGCATCACCGCAGAGGAGCCAATCAGCTAGATATTGCTGGGGCCACTGTGAGCCAATCATCAAGCCGGCAGCTGGAAGTTTGCTGGCAGCTGGAAGTTTGCTGGGGCCCCTTCGGCTGTGGCTTTCAACAACCATCTCTGTTTTTTCCCAAGATGTTTCACTCAGGACTTTCTGTTTTAGCCATATAAGAAAATATGGCTGGACGCAATGGCATGTACCTGTCATCCCAGCAACTCAGGAGGCTGAGGCAGGAAGATCACAAATTTGAGACCAGCCTGGGCAACTTAGTGAGACTCTGCCTGAAAATAAAAAATAAAAAGGGTTGCAGATGTAGCTCAGTGGTAGAGTATTCTTAGGTTTAATCACCGGGATCACAAAAAAAAATTTTTTTTTAGTGAAGTGGTATTTCTACCACATTACATGTGATCAATCAATTTTCTCAACACAGCTCGAGGTTTCTTCAGGAAAGAGTTTGATGTTATATGTTTTGGTATCACTGCATGATACTTAGCATGGGACTGAGGACAATGAGGATTCTGCACAAACCTGCGGCAGTCACATACTGGTGGAAGTGATCTGTCTCCATCTATCTACACACACACACCACAGCTCAAGATTCTTGTCTTCCCCAAGATATCTGCACATTCCCTGGGATTTTCTTGAGCGTGCCTGATCTGAGTGCCCGCTCCTACAGGCAGATCATCCTCTGTCTCATATCAGCTTCAAATCTATGGCTGTCCCCTTTCCTACACTTTACATGGACTCTGTATTTGAATGCCACAAAACTGAAACAAATACCCCACTCACAAAAAACTCATGTGTATTACAGATTTTTACTGCAGATCTGTGGTGATGCAGCACAGCAATATAAATAATGTTCACTTTAATGTCAGACCCCTATTTCTGTTTCAATTTTTGACCACGCTACCACATTGCTCGACCTCTCCTCTCTCTTCCGGAATCTCTGAGGTACAGCCTCCGCCCATAAAATCCTTCCATTTCCCTTTGAGGAATACTTCCCCTCTCCCCAGCCCCTGCTCTTCAGCTGGCCTCTGGCCCCTCTCAAAGCCTCTTGCAACAACGGCTCCAGGCCTCACCTTTTCTGTCTCCCCATTGTAGTTCAGATCCGAGATGTGCCCCCAAAGGCTCATACGTTGAAGGCTGGATCCCCAAGGCCACAAGGTTCAGAGGTGGGACCTTTGAGAATTGGATCATGAGGGGAAGTAATTGGATCATCTCTGATCTCATCAACAGATTAATCCATTGATGGATTCCTAATCCAATGACATTATTGGGAGGTGATGGAAACTATAGAAGGTGGGGCAGAGTTGGAATAAGTAGGTCACTGGAGACATGCCTTGGAAAGGTATATCTTGCCACCCACCCCTTCCTCTCTGCCTCCCCCTGCCATGAGATGATCAGCTTTCTCTAAATGCCCTTTTGCCATGATGTTCTGCCTCACCACAGGCCCCCCAAAATGGAGCCAGCTGACCACAAACTGAAACCATGAGCTGAAATAAATTCTTTACTCCTTTAATTTGTTTTTTTCTCAACATTTCTCACAGTAACAGAAAGTTGACGAACACACCTCCTTTTAGGTTCATCAAGGGGACAGAGACAGCATCAACAATCCTGGCCCAAGTGATAATAAATTATGCCACCTCTCCCAAAAGATGGACGAGGCTGCAGCCAGTTTTAGCTTTAAATAATATTTTTTCTTTCCATTTCAGAGGACATTTGTCCTTGGGGCTCAATGACTTGAACTCAGATGGTGGAGACTTTTCAGGACTTCACTTAATATGGGATACTTCTCTAGAAGGTACTGGGGGCCCAACATAAGCAACTGTCTCTCAGTTATTTGCTCCAGATAAAACCTCCATGCTGGATGTGTGGACAGAATTTGTCCACTTGATGCTGTTGACGCCTGAGGAAGGTAGCCCAACCCAGTCAATCTGGGATTACAGACCATCCTCGGGTGAAATGCAGAGAAACATGGAGAGGCACTAAGTGTGTTCAACCAGTATCGCCAAAAATAAAGTCATTTCTTTCAGGATATAGTAAACTAAAGTGTTTTATAACTCCACATGCATATTTTTCAACATTCCAGTTGTTTCTTATGAGGGTCTTAAATCTATCAAACTAAAGACATAAAATTAGGATAAAATGCAGCAAACACAAATATTACCATTTTCAGTGAAGTCATCAACTGAGATCTTTCCTCCCCTAAATTTAGGCCTTGTGCGATGCACTGGTTTAGTAGGAATTTGACTTATATATTTTTTCTCACATTATTGAGCAGGAAAAACCTGAAACAACAAAATGCTCTTTGAGCTACACCTAAAACAAGTCAGTAGTTCATACAGTTCAACTCGCGGATTTTCATGTTAAGAACAACCACCACCAAAAACTAAGAAAGCCAAAAAACATCTTTCTGACATTAAAATATTTCTCCTCTTTAGAATAAAATAAATATCCACATTTCCCCCCTCCCTTAAATTCTGTCATCTAGTGATTAAAGAGCCAAAACAGAATAATTTCCATATTCTACAAATGGTTGATGAATAATAATAACTCAAGTTTTTTTTTTTTGCTTTTCCCTTCTCATCCCCCACCCCTGCAAAAAGGGGAAAGAAAGATAACTTTAAAAATAACTCAGATATAAGGTCTACAGATTTTTAAAAAAATAATTTAAGATTAAAAACACTCAAGATAAACGGACATAATTTTAAGATCTAGTTAGAATATAGCAAGAAATCTCTTCCAGCCCCGTGTTCATTTTTAGTAGCACAAGAGATACTTTATATTTTCTTGGCCGTGTTGAAGCCATTCAAACACTACTGCTATAGCGTTTTCTTGGCACTTCATAACCTTTATTTCACAGTTTCAACTTTTTAAAGAACTTTATTCATCACCCCAGCTCAAAAAACTAGTAGCCACATTTTAAGTATGCTGCCACCAAGTGGCAGTCCTACTACAGTCCCCTGATCCAAATCTTAAAACCTTTGGCTTTGCCTGCCAGTCACAAGTAGATCTCTACTAATACCTTTTTTCTTTATAGACTTATTAGGCCTTTTTTACCAATTTATTTTCCCACCGTCGACACATCAAAAACAGTTATATGTGCAGTTACCTAATAATATATTTCCTTGCCCTCTAGTATAAATTCCTTCAGAATGAAAATTCTAAGTAGAAACAGAATTGCCTTCCATATGTGAGGCACCTAGCCATGTTTAAATAGATAAACTCAAAGATGACATTCTAGATCAACTTTTAAGGAAATGAACGTTTAAGGTACATACAACTAAGTACCTTTTTTAAATTAATTCTAAGCTTTTCTTTAAATTGTCTTATCTCAATTACTAAGCTTGGCATCAAAATCCCTTCTCAGCAATTTCTCCAAAACTCCTGAGTTCCCTCCCATTCTAGTAACCCTCTGGGTTTCACGTTAACATCCATACATTATCATCCTGTCTCACTAGCAGATATTCTAGGCACTTCATCTAGGAATGAATTCAGGGTTCAATGCTTGTTTCTTGTCCTTCATGTGACAGCATGAAGCCTTTTCTATTTCTCTACAAACTAGAAGCAGCTTAATCTCTACTTTATTCATTTCTGTCCCAACTTCCCTAATCCCTAATCAGCTATTTCAAGCATCTGGCAGAACTGGTTAAAACAAATTTCTATAGAGGATTTAATCAGTTACACCAAGCTCTCAACTACCTTAGAAAATGCTCAGAACTCTCAGCCTTGGGAATTATCTCTGATACATTAAGAACACGAAAGCTTCAAAAACTGTAGCTTTGGAATCCGCTCCCTTATACAGAGCAAATATCTTCTATTGAAAGAAGTTAAGTAACTTTTTTTCATGGCTTACATTGTTTCATGACAGGGGAGTTTTCCACAATGCTTTTGGGGCATATTTTACAATCCATTCAAACTCAAAACAACTATACGTATAGCTGCTATAAGACAGGAACATGGGATGCTTTAAAAAGTAATATTAATAAATCAGTCCCAGAGGTGCTCTTCCAACACAAAATGCCTAAACCCCTCTTTTCCTCTTCTTTTGAATTCTCTGCCCACTTCCTGCCCTTTCCTCCATGTCCCACCAGCCTCTCCTTCCTTCATCATTTTCTTGATGTCTGGGTTTGCTGCTGCTAAGTGGGCTCTCTGCCCAGCCTCTTGCCTGTCATACTCCCAGGAGGGAATCACATTCAGCATCTCTGTCTGTGTCAGCTTACCATTGCTGTAACAAAATACCTGAGAAAATCAACTTAAAGGAGGAAAGGCTTGTTTGGGCTCATAATTTCAGAGGTTTTAGTCCATGGTCACTTAGCTATGTTGCTTTGGGCCTGTGGCCACTGTACATCAAGGCAGAAGCATGTGTCAAAGGAGGCCTAGTCACATGAAATCCAGAAACGACGACAGAGAGAGAAAAAAGGAGAGAGAGAGGAAAGGTCTTGATTCTCCTTCAGGGAGGCACCCCCAGTGCCCTAACTTCAACTAGGCCCCACCTCCTAAAAGTTCACCAGCACCCTCCGCACCACCGCAGGCTGAGGACCAAGCCTTTTCCACATGTGCCTTTGGGGAACATTTCAGACCCAAACCATAACCATCTAAAACCTCTATCTGTTCTGAACAATTCCAGCCACACCCATTGGCAGTCTTGCTCCCTGAGAAAATAAAGGTAATCAAGGCACAAATGGGATTTTTCTTTACAGAAGAATAGAGATTTGATTTATCCCCAAATGTTTAAAGTACTTTTCTCTCTCTCTTTCATTACCATGTCTATGGATCTAAAAGCCAGGAAGACTGACTCTGATGCAAACTCAACCGCTCAAGTTTTTTTTTGGCCTGTAAATTTAGGGAATTGGATTAGTCAGACCATAAGGCATCTTTCAGCTGACAATTAACGGATGCCTCCCTAACAAAGCAAATTCAACTCATGTCTGATTAAAGAATAATAACACTTAACAGGGCACCATTTTTTAACGGCTTCCCATACACCAGACACTACATACACTGTATAATCACAGCCACAGAATCTCTTGTGTGCTTGCCACTTGGAGAGCACTTTGTGTACATGATGTCACCTGTCCCCCCCTTGATGATATCACGAGATATATGTGCTTTTTCAAACAGAAAATCAAGGCAATTGGAAAACTGGCACTCTGAATCAGTTCCCATGGAATACCATCAAGTCATCCAATAGGATCACGAACAGATTCTCTCGTGGTTGGTTCTTACAAATAGAGAGCACTGTGTCCATGTGCAAATTTATATCCAAATAGAAAAACGTTCAGAGAAATGGAATGGATTTAAGCAAGCGTTCTATCAACAGAATGCTTTATATAAATTAGCCCCTTACAATAGAAATGACATAAAAACATGCTAATGTTGTAACATTAAATATAAAAATGGCTATTAGAATATTATCAATTTTTTTTATTTCTAGAAATTCTTTTCCTCAATTTGCTTGCTCTTCACCCATATTTACACTGTGTTATAAGATATGTTATTCTGCATTCTGCATTCTATAGCCAGTTTTTTTCCATAATCTGAACTGAAGGTTTTAAAAAATCTTTTTTACTGGTGCATAAAAACTATATTTAACATTGGGATTCACTGAGGCATATTTGTGCATGCACCTAAAATAATTTGATCAAATTCATTCCTCAGTACTTCCTTTTTCTCTCCTGGTCCCCTTCCTCTATCCTACTGGTCTCCCTTCTATTTTTATGAGATTCCTTTTACGCCCTTATTTCTCTTTAGCGTCCACATATGAGAGAGAACCTACAACCCTTGACTTTCAGAGTTTGAATTATTTAACTTACCATGATGTGCTCAAGTTCTGTTCATTTTCTTGAAAATGACATGATTTAATTCTCCTTTGTGCTAGTATACAACTCTATTGTGTATATATACTATGTTTTCTTCATCAGTTTATCTGTTGACAGACACGTAGGCTGGTTCCAGAATTCGGCTACTGTGAATCGTGCTGCTATCAACATGGGTATGCACGTATCACTACAGTGTGCTATTTTAGTTCTTTGTGGTAGATATTGAGGAGTGGTATAACTGGATCCTATGCTGGTTCCATTCCTAGTCTGGTGAGGATCTCCACCGCACTTGTACTAATTGACAATCCCAACAATAGTATATAAATGCTCCTTTTTCCCACATTCTTTTCAGAATTTATTCATATTTGTATTTTTGATGATTGCCATTCTAACTGAAGGGAGCTGACATCTCAGAGTGATTTTCATTTGTATTTCCCTAATTTTTCATATAATTGCTAGCCATTTGTACTTTTTCTTTTGAGAAATGTCTTTTTTTTACTTCATTTGCCCATTTATTGATTGGGTTACTTACTCATTTATTTATTTACTTATTTATTTGGCTTTAAGTTTTTTGAGTTCTTTATATATTCTGGCTATTAATCCTCAGTCAGAAGAGTGGCTGGCAAAGATTTTCTCCCAGTGAAAGTCTCTCCCTTAACACTATTAATGATTTCCTATGCTGCAATGATGATTTATAATTTGATACCATCCTATTCACTGATTCTTGGTATCATTTCCGGATCACTAGGAATCCTTTTGGGAAAGTCACTGCCTATGCATATATGTTGGAGTGTTTTCCCTGTATTTCCTTCTAGTAGTTGCAAAGTTTCTGGTCTAATCCCTAAGTCTTTGATTCCTTTTGAGTTGGCTTTTGTGCCAGGTGAGAGACAGGTTTCAATCTTCTACATATGGATATTCAGTTTTCCCAGCACTGTTTGTGGAAAAGGCTGTCTTTCCTCCAATGGAATATTACTCAGCCATAAAAAAATGACTTTATGACTTTTGCTGGTAAATGGATGGATCCAGAGACAATCATGCTAAGTGAAATAAGTCGATCTCCCAAAACCAAAGGTCAAATGTTCTGATATGCAGTTGCTAACGCACAACAAGGTTGGGGGAGGGAAGAATAGAAGTTCTGTGGATTACACAAAGGGGAATGAAGGGGAGGGAGAGAGAATAGGAAAGACAGTGGCATGAATCAGACATAACTTTCCTATGTTCATATATGAATGCATGATCAGTTAAAACCCACATCATGTACAACCACAAGAATGGGATTCTAATTAGAATAAGTTATACCCTACATATGTACAATATGTCAAAATACTCTCTACTATCATGTGCATCTAAAAAGAACAAATTTTTAAAAATGAATAATAATCAGAGAAAGCGTTAAAAGCGGGGGTGTTCCCTTGCATCAATATTATCTGGAGAACTTATTAAAATAATGCCTCTGGGCATGGGCTAGAGCAGTGGGTCTTCACCTTCACTGCACACTGCCCAAACCCCAAACCGAGGGGCTTTAAAAAATACTGCTGTCTGTCTCCTACCCCTATACCACTGGAGTAGAATTTATCTAGGGTGTGGCCCATACTCCCAGATTTTTAAGGCTCCCGTAATAGATTCCGGTATGCAGCCATGGTTGAGAACTGCTGCTTCATTTAATGAGCCTGAGCAGTAACACAGATGCTGATATCTGGCCTTTCCAACCCCCTTCCCCTTGCCATGACCCTCCATGAAGGCTGGAAGGAGAAATGACTCATTTTCTCAACCTCCATTAAATTTAGGGATGACAATGCCCAGGGCTGAACTAAGGGGCAGTCTGGTGGGCAGGAAGGAGTGACTTCCTTAATGCTTTCACTATTCTGATGAGAAGAGACAAATGCACCTTGTGCATCTCCTCGTCCTTGACCTTCCGACCTTGAACATCATGTGTGGCTGGACCTGCCATGGACCATCAGAGAAAGGCCAACCGAGGGGAGCTCAGAGGCATCATCCTTGAACTGCAGAGCCTCTGCATCAACCTCTGCAATCACCCATCTCCAACCTTTTAGTTACATAAGAAAAACAAACTCCCAATTTGTTTAAGCCCCTGAAACCCAGCTTTCGGTTACATGCAGCTGAACACAATCCTAACTGACAGGAGAAGATCCCATCTGGTTTCTTTTTCCCAATCTCCAGAAACAATGCCAATAGATGAAACACGTTTATGTAAAAGTGTCTACAGGTTTATTTACAGAGTGATAAGTTTGCTTTAGAAGAAATGAGAAGAGCAGCTTACTTGAAGGTGTGGCCTCCTATAATTAAAAGAAAAAAAATGCTCCAAAATTGTTCTGCCTCTAGAAACTCCCATGGGGAAAGCGTGAGAAGGGGCTTTCACTGATTATGTCCTGGAAAATTTTCTTCCTTGATTGTTTCTTTACAAAAGTGCATGACTTAGATTAAAGACCTGCATGAGAGAAAAAGTATCCTGCATTCCCAGCCCACTCACTGTTCCCTCCCAAACATGGGTGACTGCTTAAGGAGCAATAGATAGGATCACCCCTGGATGACTCTGGGGGCGCTTTCTGCATTGCCTGGCAATGAGCTCACTAATCTGGTGACTTTCCCAACAGTTTTGCCTTTCCAGTGACTCTCCTGGTGCTATTCGCACTGGTAGATGATTATTAGCACACCTCGGAGCAACTAGCTTTGGTGGCAAGATGACTGTCCTGTCTAGCAGGGCAACCTCACGAGATCAAAGGACTCCATTCTCACACTATTGGTAAGAGGCCCTCCACTTTCAAAATCCCTATAAACAGGAGAGAAGTAAGACAGGAGAGGACATCTTCTGGAGATCGACCCAAGGAGCGTACAACCATGTCCAGCTCCCTGTAGGTCATGGAAGAGTTGAAGAAACAGCTGTGCTTATCCACGGCCGATCCCTGCCTATCAGCTCCAGCCTGCATCTTGCAGTTGAACTCTTCATTACACACTAAAGCAGAAGGTTTCCTGCACTGATGTGAGCTCATCCAAGTCTCTTTCTCCTATTTCCCACTCCTCATTTGGGGTCTCCACCAGATAAACTAGACAGTCACTGAAATTCCTATTGCAAAATAACATATTATCTTGGCTTTCCTCTGCCAAAAATAAAAAACGAGCATAAAGACACTCTTCTGTTCCCATAGTTCAATACCTATGAATTGGCATGGAAGGTCCGCCATATTGTAAGCCCCAACAACTAGTCTGGTGGCATTGTCATGGTCCCCATCGCACCCAAGTGAAGCCTTGGCACCATACTGCTTTATTTTCTGCTTCCCAAATGCAATTTCATGATTCAAAAAGCCCAACAAGAATCACCTAGCTAGTTATTTAAAATAAAGTTCCCCAGAATCTGCTTCAAGAAAACATGATCCTTTAGCTCTGGGATAGGACTTGATTTCACAAATATAAAATGTGATTTTTAATGACTCAACAAGTTTGAGAAATAATGATGAATAGTAAAGAGGGATAAACACCATTGTCATATTTTGATTTTGTTTAAAACATACCAGTCCCTCAAAGCCTCACTCAAATTTCTCATCTCTCAGGCTCTGGGACCATTCCAATCCCTGGTGCCCTCACCTTCACTTGACACCAGGCAGTCTGTCCTATGGCCCGTGTTACATTTAACCCATGGGCCCTAAACAGAGGTGTGCATCAGAACTACTTGGGGTTGGTGCTCTTAAAGTACACAAGTCAAGGTGCCTTTCCTTCTGTTGACTTCTTTATCCAGAAGAAACAGGGTGAGTCTGAGGTTGATATATTTTGAAAACAACTCTCTGGGTGATCTAGTGAATGCCCATCCTCTTTTACCCCTACCTCACACCACATTTTTTTGGACATTCCTACACTGATGATACTATTAAATATTCAAGGACAAAAACTGTCTGACACTTGTTTCTAGTTTCCACATGGTTTATTGCATCATCATGAGTTTGACAGGATGAATGTTCCATCAAGATATGTGAATAGCTTGTAAGATTTATCGATAATTGATTGGAAACTACAAAAAATGGCCTCTATAGCGATCAATAATTAATTTTAATCCAGCTTTCATTCCTCACCCATACATTCCCACTATGCCTGCTTGTTTCAAATTCTAAAATATCTGAGGAATCTATTTCCCATGTGGTCATGATGCTCTACTGATACTCAAAGCTAGTAATAGGTGCCATGTGCATTAGGAGCGCTGCCTCAGTCAGCAAGGTCTCTAGAGTGGATATGTTCAAAATCTGCCTGGAAGGCTGGAAATTAGCACGATCCCAGCCCTAGTTCATGTTTTAACAAAACCCAGAATTCTCTGTGAATTCTGACTTCCATGTCAAAGCAGGATCCTGTGTATTCTACTATATTTATGTGGTCATATTGGGCCTTTCCCAAAGGGAGACAGAGTAAGCTAAGAATTCTGCAATTGTAGGAACTTAAGAGCCTCTGAGGGCAATATCTAGATTTTTCCAGAAAAATTTCCTTGGTAACAAGAAAGGAGTGAGTTTTTTTAAAAAAATTATTTTCTTTGCTAATCTCTATATTTAATTTCTACAACTGTGCTTTTAATTATTAATTAATTTTATAAATTTATGGGGTTCCATGTGACAATTTGATACAAATGTACAGTGTTTAATAATTAAGTCAGTGTAGTTAACATTTCTATCTCCTTAAACATTTGAAAAGTTTTGTTAACATGTAATAATTATACACATTTATGGCTTATTACCTGTGATAGCTCAATGTATGTACATAATGCTGCACTAACCAACCAGAGATACACTGATTTGTTTGTGGAATATTTTCTTTTTGACTACTTTAGAGAAAACTGTGATAGCCTTAGAGAGGCCATGTGAGACTTCCTTCTGGAATCCTAGAAAAAAGATGACCCTGATAACTTTTTCAAGGTGAAATTAGACATAACTAGACCCAACTGACAGAGTACAAGTCGGAACTCACCTCAAGGCTATTTATCCTAAAGGCCACCGTTCTGTTCTTCCAGAGCTCATCCTTAATGGAAGGAATGGAGGCCCACCTTAGAAATCACCCCAGCATCCTCTGCAGTGAGAACCTCCTGTGCTTCAGGCTCCTAGTAAATAGATTTTAGGGTCAGGCCAGCACAAAGACAAGCTAGATACTCTAAAGCTTCATCCAAAGGGCAAAGCCTAAATAGGACATTTCCATGGTGACCCTCATGTCCACCTTATGCTAGTGGACAACCCCTTGCCCTCAATCAGTAGCAGTTAAAAAATGTACATACCCACCATTTGACCTGCATTTGCTCAACCCCAGAGCAGGAGATTCTGTAGAACTGGTCTGGTGAAGTTGTCAAGTAGGGAAGTTCATTCCATCAACACTAAATGGTTCATGAAAACCACTCAGGACTAGCATTGGGTGGGCGGCAAAGGCACACAGTAAAAGAACGTGATTTGGACTGAACTTCAAGGATGGAAACAGATTGCCATATTTCTCAATGATGAGAAAGGGATGAAGTTGGAATCTCACTGGGTGGGGAAGTATAAAGTGGGGAAAACAGAGCACAAGGCCAAGAGTTCTAGGAAAGCTGGTACAAGGACGTCCACCTTAAAAGTGACTTTTCTTACCTGAAGTGCAGATCTTACCAGCTAGAGTTCAGAGCCTGACTGCAGAGTCTCTCTATGGGTGTGTACAAAGGGGAGATAAGTCAGAAGTGACACTTTTGGAAGAGTTCAAGAAAATGACAGTATCTCTTGATATGTATTATTGCTGTTTTAATCTTTCTGACCATATTAAAAATTAAAATTAAGAATTTTTAACTTAGAGCAGATTTATAAGCTAATTGGCTAAATCTCTGCCTCCCTGTGTGCAGTTTCAACCTCATTTACCCATGAAAAATTAAGACCCTGTATAAGCTAAAGATGCATGGTCACACCTACAGTCAACAATAAGTAGCAGAGGGATGAAAGGTACTAGGGGTTTATGTCTCATAAGGGCACCTAAGTCCTAAAGATGACTTGGAACCATGCTGTTAATCACCCTAAAGGAATTAGTGTCAGCTTAGTTCTTCTGGGAGATAGCCTGGATCAGTGCTTCTCAAACTCCCGGGGAACCTGTGAAAACATAAATGGTTCAGCTCCAATCCCAGAAATTCTGACTCAGATCTGGAGAGGGCTCAAGAATGCCTTTCTAACAAGTTCCTGGGTGATTCTGATGCTGCAGATCTGGGACTGGTCCATATCATTTCTGGGGGTCTGAATTTTGTGACTGGTAATCTGGTCCCATCCAAATTATTCTACCCTACATCCCACATGTTGAGGAATGTGGTTTCCATCTGTGGCTAGTAGAATGATGAAGTGATGCAGTAAGAAATTCAATTCAAATACGAGAGCAAAAGCTGGGAAAGTGATGCGTACATTTATCTGTTTCTCAGAACTCCAAAAATATACAAAGAAGCTTTGCATCAACCCATGTTGAACTCAAGATTTGAGGCCTAGGGGAAATACTATTCATGTCTTTGAAATAATACATCATTTCTACAAATACCTGTTCCTTCCTTCCTTTATTCCTTCTTTCTTTCCTTCCTTCCATCTTTCTATTTTTCCTTCCTCCCTTTCTTCCCTTCCTTGTTTTCTACCATCTTTCCTTCTAGAATCACTGAATCAAAAAATGTTAAACAAACTAAATAAAATTGACCAAGTACAAGCTGGAACCGGCCTCCAGGCTATGTAGCTGAAGGCCGCCATTTTGTTTTTCTGGAGCTCCTCCCTAGTGGGAGGGATGAATGCCATCCACCTTGGAAATCTCCCCACCATCCTTTGCAGTGGTGAGTTCCTGTGGCTCAGGTTCCTACTCCATCATCAGAAGTAAGACTTTAGGATCTGGCCAGTACAAAGACATGGATGGCCATCAAAGTCATCCATCTCACTGTCAATGGCATGCATCACTCTGATGCTTCAAGCCCTATATACACACATCATTTTGTGTGATTTATGGTCCTAATTAGATCCCAGTGGCAGTATTCCATCAGCTAACAATGCATATCCTAATCACCTTTTCTTCATACAAATGATTTCCTTAACTTTGCATGCATAACTTAACAGCTTTTATTTTAAAAACTCATGTTAACAGCTTTCCTGTGGTAACCAGTAGGGGTGCTATGATAAGAATCTAATTTGCTGTAAAAATGACTCATTTGTCAAATAAGCATTAAAATAATTGTTCCCCTTTTGACTGTTACCCTGCTGTTTCCAGTCATTTTCCAAAACTAAATTATTTACTCATTTGAAAGTTCAGCTGTGCATATTTTAATTGATATTCCCTCATAGGACTCATATTGTTAATGACAATAATTAACCCGAAAAGGCTGCTAAATAATTATGCGGGAAAGATATGAAGTATTTGCACAGAAAGTAAAATCAGCATTTGAAAAACTATCAAAATGTAAAACTTTCATATTTTATGGCAAACCATGGTAATAGTTCATAATCAAATTAAAGAGAGAAAGGGAGAATGTAGATCATATGATTTGATGCAGAATACTTTATGTTTTCAATATAGAAAAGTAGTCTAGCTAACAAGATTACTCTGTCATCTCAGTAAGCTCCCAATATTACTATTCTAGCTGGCAATATAAATTGTTCTCTGGCACTTTACATGGCTTGGAACTGGAGCAAACTAGCTCTTAATAATAATATTTAACCCATATTCACTTCCTCTCTGCTACATAAATCTCTCCTGTGATGGCCTTAACAAGCTCCACACACATCTAACAGAGAACCAACAACAGACAGATTGTACCCTTTTCCCAAGAAAGGCAGCCATCTCTCAACTTGTTGATAAGAAATGACATTCTGTGGGGCCCAATAAGAGCAGAACTCAGAAGGAGCTCTTGTCTCTGAAATTTGTCAAATTAGAAAGACAGAGAAAGGATCACAGAGGGTCTTAGACTCACTGAGGTATGTTCTTCCCTGGACAGTTTACCAGGATTCTATTACCTAAAATCCACAAGTTTATATACCCACGTATATGGCTGAAGACCATTTATCAAGTGGACAGATAGGATTGCTACATTCTCAGGCATCTTCAAGTGGGTAGCAGAACCTTGCTATGTGTTCCATGAATGCTTTTAAATTAAGTCAAGAAGCAATCTTTAAAAGCACAGAAATACGAGAATATTGGTTAAGGTCTCCATTGGTATATTGATCCATGTCTCCCCTCAAGAACAGTCAATTGGACATCAAATAATCTCTGTCATTGCTTCGGGTTCTTCTATTTTTATCTTACAGGTGATACCACTGGTGGCATAATAATGTTGTAATAAAAGTGATGATAATACTTTGTATTTATATCATCTATTTTTTGCTCACAGGTGCAAAGACTAAATGCTAATGGGGAGCAGAAGAATAACTTACGAATATGTGACCATTCCTTACTTCCACAAATACCTCCTGAAAGCACAAAATCCATGAAATAACTGATACCTAGGGTAAATGGTGAGTATGATCCCAATTATACTTGTCATCAAATAAAATTGCACCATGCATAAATAAGAAGATTTAATTTTAATATATATTTAGATTGCTCATTATTATCTATATTATTTCTTCAAAAGTTACTCTGTGCTTAGCACTGGCAAAATAGAGACAAACAAGATAGACTCGTGTTCTAAAAAACTCAAATAATTCAGTAACTCAATGTGGTAATAAAAGTGATGATAACACTTTGTATTTATATCAACTATTTTTTTTCACAGCAAGTTTCTGCTACCCACTTCAATTCAGTAAAAACTCAAATAATTCAGTCTGAGTTCCTAACATTCTGGCAATTAAGCCAGGGAGTATATAAGTAATCTTATTTTTAGTTAAGATGGCACAGAGTGAGGACACTTTGGTGCAATCCCTCTCTCCAAATCTTCAGAAATAATACAAAGACATAATTGGTCTTGACAGAAAAGTTTCTTGGATCAGAAATACAAAGTGGTGAGGTTGGTTGGAGCCACTGGTCAACTGGGCTCCAGCATTGAAAGCAAGCACTGGAGCTAATAATCAGTTCCACATAAAACGAGAGGTTGAAGTTAGAAACTAAGCAAAATTGATAAATAAAGTTGAGAGTAGATGTCTACATATCAACAAAGGAAAAATTAACTTACTAAATATATCAACTCCTCAACCACTGGCAAGACAAACATCTACATTTGTGTCTTCTTTAAAGTCTTTAAGTAAAATTCCATAATAATTTTTGGAAAGTTTTTTCTGTGCATTATTATAATTTTTTACGATTATATTTTTAAATTACATTTTACTTTTTGTTAGTAAAATGTAGAAATAGACTTGGGTGCACTAAGGAAGTTATTGAATTATTTGAGTTTTTTAGATTATTTTTCAATAGGTTATCTCAGAAATATTCTATGTAAGAAAATAAAGTTTCTGTGATTAAGGGGAAAAAATTGAGAGTAGAGATTGGAAACTACAGCCATATTTTGTTTGACACTACTGCTGTGGACCTATTACACAAGGTAGAGAGGTGATGAGCTTTACAAAGAACTGAGTTAAGCCATTCATTGATTCAGTGCCCAAATCTCTCACATTCCTACTATTATCTTGAAGAAGAATTAAGAATACTATTATTATGAGATCTGAGCCACACTCAGGGTAGAAGGAGGAAAGGATAAGGTAGCGGCAACCACAAAACAAAAGACAAGACAAGGTGCTCACTGAGGGATAGAAATAAGAGTGGAGCGTTCAAAATTTCACAAAATTATGAAACACATGGGATAATCTAATGCTGAGAGAAATAGCTGAAAATTAAGACTAGAAATATGATTTCATGCCATGAATTTTTAGAACAATATGACCAAGACTGTATTGAAGTTTATTTAAGGTAATTGATTAAAATTTAAATTGCAGTCTTTGTTTAAAGGAGACAAGAAATTTTGAAACAAGAACAGGTAGAAATAATATAAGATCATGAATATCTAAAAAACATGAATTAGGAATCATACATATAAAAATATGGCCATTGAAATTATGAAAGGAACTTAATAGATAAGTTAAAATTGAGACTGGATAAGATCAAGAGCAGCAATTGGATTTGTTTTCCTCTGGAAAACAAATGTGAGGATAATTAAAAGATACAGGTTCTAGACAGAGATGCTCTAACACAGGGGCTTAGTAAGCTAAGCCCAGCCATGGCCCATATCCAGCCTTCTGACTGTTTTTATACAGACTGTGAATCAAGAGTGGTACTTACAGCTCTTAAGAGTTGAGAAAAATATATATATATCAATAATATTTTGTGACATATGAAAATCCAATTTTCAGTATCCATACATAAAGCTCTGTAAGAACACAGCCACACTGGTTGGCTTATGTTTTATAAGTACTCTCAGCCATGGTGGAATTGAGCAACGAGAACTGAGTGCCTCCACTCCCCAGGCTAGCTATAGTCACAATCTGGCTCTTTACAGAAGTTTCCAGACTCCCACCCTAACATCCCAGTTGCAGTAAAAACACAGCAAATGGCATAGAAACTATATGTGAGAAGACAATAACTAAGAATTTTCCAGAATTAAAAAAAAAAACACTAGTGAGAGTGATTTTTAATACTTTGCTTCTTAAGTGTTCTTTATTTTGTGAATATTGATGGGGGCTTTGTCAGGCCATCATTGAGGTTTGCAATCCAAGGTCCATGGTCACTTATATAGTTACACTGAATTGACCAATTAAGTAGATAACTCATCAATCCAGTCAACCATCTGTTGTTGGTTCATTGAAATGTTTGTTTATTTCTACTCAACAGTGTTTAGAAACTTAAATCCCACCCATCTCAAAAGTTCTTAAGGCTTCCCCATCTATCCACCTCACCAAATCCCTGCCTTCTCCTGAGGCCTTGTCCCATGAACTATCTTGCTCACTCAATTCCTTCAGCCAGATGTGCCTTTTCCATCTTTCCTGTTACTATCTTTTAAGTTGCAAGTTTTCAAGATTCAGTGACTACATTTTCTTCTTCCTTTAGTTTTAATTCTGCAAATATGTATTACCTTCCAAGTGCTCCTTGAACATTTGAAAGCATAAAGGAGACCAAGGTGAACAAGAAACTTCTCCTGCCTTCAAGGATCTTACTGAACCTACAGAGAAGCAGGCAATTAAAATGCATAATAATAAGTGCCCAAATCAAGGGAACATCTGAAGACACATGATACCTGGAACCGGGGTGTAGTCAGGGGAGGTTTCTTGGGAAAGGATGATCTTAACTGAAACACCAATGTGAGTAGGAGTAGCTGGGAAAGGGTAGTGAGGAAGATAACAGAATTCTAGTTAGAAAGATCAGTAGGTAAGAGTGTGCATAGAATTTCAGAAAGTGTGCACCTTGGAAAGTAGAGGCTGAGGTACAGGCAGTGGGTGAGTCATAAATGAAACTGGAAAGGCAAACAGGAGACAGATCATGAAAAACCACTTGAATGCTTACCAAGAAAATTGGAAATTTCTCACAGGCAGAAGGGAAGGTTTTAAATAGCAGAGGGCAATGCAATCACATTTGAACTTTGCAAAGATAGAAAGTTATCTCAGCAGGGAATATTGTTTGGTGAGGGAAGGTGAGCACAGATACAAGCAGAGAAGGTGATCTGGTTGCAGGAAGCAGAAGGAGTTCTCTGTTATGCCTTCTATCTTTTCTGTGAAGCGAGACACAATGTCATCTCATAAGGGATATGAGAAGACGTAGGACACGTAAAGAGGGGAGATGTTTGACTCATGATGTCACAGCTGTCATGAAAGATAGGATAAAGAGACAAAGAGTTGATTAGCAGAATAAAAAGGGACTGCCAAGAACATCTAGATGGAGACCTTGGATTTTCAGCAGCCCCATCCACTCAGCAGCCTGGCACAGAGAAGACAGAGAGAGGGGCAAGAACCCACAACTGGGAGTTTGACTTGGCATGTGTGACAGAAAAATAAGGAGCCTGAGGAGCTGAAGAGCCTTTTAAAAGAGTGATTTAAAATGAACCATGGGACCAGGATGAGTAGGGAAGAAGACACAAGAAACCAGAGATCTGTAGGACTGGAATATGTTAAGTGACCTGAATATCAATGATGCTGAGACCTCAGAGGGACAGGAAGACAAGGTGGGATTGTAAAATAGCAGTGACTTCATCAGCAAAGCAGTGACTGGTGACACCATCGTCTGGAGGATAGCCATAGGAGCAAATAGATGGAGGCTAAAATTAGGAACTGGAGCGGTGAAGAAGCTGGGTGGTCAGTGTGTCAGCAGATCATCACATGGATGATGTTTTAACCCTGGGTGATGGATGATCTTGGCTTGAGGACAGAGAGACGGACTGAGGAAGTCTCCATTGGAAAAGAAGATATCATGCAGAAAGTGAAAAATTACAAGAGGCAGAGGACAGTATCATCGAATAGTATGAAGGGCTGGGGATGTCGCTTAGTCGCAAATGCTTTGCATGAGGCCCTACCACTGTAAAAAATTTAGAGAATAAATATAGATAAATAACTGAATGGTAGATCTCAAAGGAGAAAAGGCAACTATACATAAATGATGAGGAGGGCAGCGTTATTATCATCCAGGTAACTCCCAGGCCAGGATCTTGTTATATGAAGGTGATGGAAACCAGTGCAGAAGAAATCATGTCCCTAGGACAAAGCCAGACTAGAAAATGGATGACAGATTAGGGAAGAGATTAAAAATACATGTGAAGATGTGAATTTGATGTCAACATACCTTATATATAATCAGAGATATGATAAATTGTGGATAAAGGTGTATTAAGAATTGTAATGCAAAAATAAATAAATTAAAAAAAAACGTGAAATAAATGATCCTCAATGGCAGGATCTAGGAGGCAAAGTGGAAGGACTTGGAACACAGGGAACTCCAGAGACATTGGGTCAGTTCAAGTTATATCCTCCATCCATCCATTCAACAAATGGTTATTACAAGTGCCTTCCAAGGAGCACGCCATGGGCCTAGTCCTGAGGAAGTACAGATGGAGATGAGTCCTCTTTCCCCAAGGCACTCTTCATCCATTCATTACAAGTTACACAGAAACTCCTGATCAGTCTCTCCATGACATCATGGTGAAAGCAAAGACTGGTGGGAGATTTTGTAGAGGACATTATAATGTGTTTTCCAAGAAGACATGACACAGTCCAAACACTGACCTCACGAGGCTCCTACAGTAGTTCTGATGCAAACTGAGAAGTAAGGCAGCACAGGCCACTTCCAGCTCTGTGCAAAACACACATGGAGGGGAACCCAACCGGGTTCCCTTGGTTCTAGTTCGCCAAACCTGTCTTCAAGTGCCAGCATGGAAAATGAATGAGAATAACACACAGACTTCACCATCACTGTGTGACTGTCCCTTTAGCAGACTTAAAGCTCTCAGAAATAGGAGTCCTCCCTTGATTTTTAATATATTTTTAAAATTTTTTCGAAATTTATTTATTTATTATTTTGTAACACTGTTCATAGCACAGTGTCTGGCACACAGTGGATGTGCCATAACATTTGTGGCGCTGAACTGAACTGAACCAAATAACTGACATTTGTATGATATTTAACAGTTGACCAAATAGCTTCACATCAATTATCCGAGGGTTATAAAAACTGTGCAAGGTAATCATTTGCATCGGTCCATTCTCTGGAATGCTCTCCACCAGGTAGAATCAGCATAATTATTCCCCTCACTTTACCTATGAGAAAAGTGAGATTCAAAAGTTATGTGACTTGCCCCCGACTGTATAAAATCAGTCACTGGTGGAGACAGGATCAGAACCCATCAAATCCTAGACAGTTCCTACCCCAAAAGGCCACAGCCAGGAGGAAGTTAATTTCTTGGTGGTCAGTGAGTGTGAGAAAGAAGAAAAATTATGATAGTGATATTATATAGTTGAATAGCATTCATAGTGCAGTAACGATATTAATAATAGCAATCACTTACTGTCCCTCTGTTCTGTGCTAGGCTTTACCTACCCAAACAGAAAAGCCTGTAGGATACCTGACATTGTTCTATTTTATAAATGAAGAAACTAAGAATCAGAGAAGTTAGCTAATTTGCTTGAGGTTACAGAGCAAGCGACATATTGCCTCTCCAACCCCATGTTCCTACCATCCTGTTCTCCCTCATAAATCAGCCCCTGGTTGCTCTCTTGCATAAATCTTTAACCCGAAGTGTTGTGAAATTCATGGCCAGAAAGAATTTGGGCTGTCTCATGATGTTATTGTTTTGTGATGTGAGTTCTGAGACTCAACCACACCTCCTGACCAGTATTTTCTAATATTGAGGGGAGAAGGGTAGGGAACACGAAAGTGAACAAAAAAGAACAGCAAATTAAGAGAGAGAGAGAGAGAGAGAGAGAGAGAGAGAGAGAGAGCGAGCATACATTCATTCATTCAATATTTAGTGAGTCTCACTATGTTCTGGCCTTGACCTTGACTGGGAATGAAGAAAAGTGTGAAGCAGACAAAATCTACAGAACTCCAGCTCGGGGTCCCTAATCTTGTTCCAGGCACGGCTACCCCCACCTCCACAAACGACACTAAAGTTCTGTCCCCAAGTGCTGAGTGCAGACAGGTTGCCTTGTAATCAGAACATACACACAGATATCCAGGAACTCGATTTTTTGGAAAACTGTCCCCTTACAGCCATTTGCGAGAACTCCCAGCCATCATTTGCATTAGTCAGAGGTTACACGCAGGGAGGAGAAGAAAGCAGATGGAGCGAGCTTCGAGGCACCAGCACTGAATGACGCATGCGCAGAAGGTGAGTTGCTCCACCCACCTCCGCTGAGCCCACCACGTGCTGAACCTAAAGGGCTGCGGGAAAGGGTTACCTTTCCACTTGGGCCCTCAGACATGGTTGTTTCCTTTTAAAGGGCTTTTGCAATGCTGCCCGCCCCTCCTCCCACAGGGCAGAGCTCCTTCGCCTCGTTGCCAAGCCTATTTTTATGGTCTGTCTCCAAAACAAGTGCAAAATAGTGTTGGCCTCAGAGCGTCCTCCCTCTCTCTGGCCACTGGAACACCATCTGCGAGTTGAGTGGGAACAGTAAACACCGCAGGTTAAGTAATTCATTACTAATATTTTCCTTGAGCTCTGAAACTTTTTAAACAAACAACAACAACAATTGTATCATAATAACCTTCCAGAGGTTAACAGCCAGCAGGTGGCCAGGCTCAGTGGAAATGCAAACCAGACAGCTGTTTGATTGTAAACTGTTGATTCTTAGGGCGATCTGGGGGAAACTTCTTGCCGAAAAAGGGTCTTCTCTTAAAAATCCCTAATGAAACAACACATAAATGTCAAAATGACAAAAATAAGGAAGTGTGTCATAGACTAAGCATTTTAATGTCCTTTCTGGCTTCCTCCTGAGTGTACTCTGGACCTAGCCACATTTAATGGCACCGATTCTTAAAGAGGCGGTGCACAGCATGAATTTTTACGACCCAAATAAAACTTGAAGAGAGTCACTTTCTCTGCCATAGTCAGTGTCCTCAGCAGATGTGTGGGAGGTTCAAGTTTCACACCAGTCACCAGAGCCAGCATTTTACCTGGAGCCAGAGGCTGAGCAGAGTGTGTAGATGAGAGGAAGGAAAGAAACCCTGAGAGGGGTCGTGTTATCCTGTCTGTGTCTAAGCCATGAAGACATGGTGGAGATTCCCTCCGGAAGCCTCAGCAAAGTGCGAGAAAATTCCGAGGGCTGATAAAATGTTGGAGGAGGATGGTGGATGAAAAGCTTCTAATCAAAACCTTACGTTGACACCACGCGGCCCCACGGATGGATGGCTATGACTGTTTTCTTCCCCCTGATGATGAAATGAGACAAAAGAAAATCACTCCCCAAATCAGTATTTAATTACTGGTCTATTATGTTACAATCAAAAACATTTCAGAAAGTTCATAAAAGAAAAAAAAAGTTTAAGCTTTTTTACATGGAAATAGGCGGCGAGTGGTAAAATATAAAAATCTTGGGGCTTCAAGGGAAAAAAAATCTATGCAATGGCAGTCGCCTATTTTTTTTTTAATAAAGGAGAAATAAAGAACAAAAATGAAAAGTGTAAAATGGAGAACTTCACAGATCCTAGCTTCGTTGTAATAAATTAGTAGGGAGGTGAGATTCCAGAGTGTGAGAAAAGGTATTTTTTATTGGTTTGACACTTGTTCAGTGGGGTTTTCTGACCTAACCCTATAAGCAAGAGGTAGCAATGAGGCACAGCTTCAGAGATAAGATGGGCAGGAAAAGAAGGAAGCACTCATCATGTTTAGGAGCCCCCAAGGCTTTCTGCTAGTGTCACAGAAGAACCAAGACTGGGGAATAAAGTGATAAAAACAGATTTTTATTTTTTAAAAAGTATGGCAATAGGGAAAAAAGAGACTTCAGTAGAGAACTAGGCTTCATTCCAAAAACAGGGAGGAAAAGTGGGGAATTTAGAGCCCAGAAGTGGGGGGAAGGGAGGCGCTCATGGATGGGAAATGTCTAAGAGCAAAGATCAGGGTGAGGGGAGACTCTGGCTGATGGGGCTCTTGCTGAATTCAGGCCAAAGTGCTCACATCCACAGGGAGTGGAGGATGAGGAACCCGATCAGACACCAGGGTGCTCAGACATTAAGTTGAGGGGATTCTGGCTAAAAGAACTGGGCAGGATCCTTGCTAAAACTGGACAAGACAGAGATGAATATGGAAAGCCAAAAGTCAAGGCCTAGCTGGGAAAAAGATTCAGAGGAGTCTTACTAAAGTTTAGTCAAAGAGAAAATCTAGTTTAAAGAAAGAGAGGTATGAGGGTGGCAGTGCCTCATCCTGATGACATAAAATCTAGCACTTTTGAGGGCATTTTTAAATCACACCAAAACCAGGTCGTGGCTGCTTTTTAATTCCTGAAGTCTCTGGAAGTGCAATAAAATGTAATTTAACAAATACATATTCATGGTCAGCATACAATGTGTACTCTGCTAGGCAGTATAGAGCTACAAACATCAAGACAGCTCAAGACCTCCAAGAGTTTTCAATCTCCAAAAAGGGGAAAATGCATGAAAAATAACTAAAAGATAAAACATAGAACTGTGAAGACTTTCTCTGTGCTTCACACTCAGATTTTTTTTTTTTTGTAGTTATTAATCAGGAACCTTCCAGGAATGCTCTATGGGGGGAGGGAGACTGAGCTTGAACTGAAATTTAGGAAAGATTTCCATCATGATAAATGGATAAAGAAAATGTCACACACACACACATACCATATATATATATATATATATATATAATGAGGATAATGAGGATTCCTTAATGACTGACTGCTGTATCTAGATGATGTTAATTAAGTTAAGCTGTGTGTAATTATTTGGGTATATATACCTCTACTCTCCCGTAATAAAGCGGCTTCCACTGTTTCAACCTTCAAACCTTCACAAGTTGCTTGTCACCCCCCCCCCCCGTTATTTTGCCCAGCCAGACTGCTGCATGCAGTGACATATATATATATATAGTGATACACACACACATGGAATATTATTCAACCATAAAGAAAAATGAAATTATGGCATTTGCCAGTAAATGGATGGAACTGGAGAATATCATGCTAAATGACATAAGCCAATCCCAAAAAACCAAAGGCCAAATGTTTTTTCTCTAATATGCAGATGCTAACTCACCATGGCGGTGGGGAGGTAGAGAAAAGCAGAAGTACTTTGAATTAGACAAAGGGGAACGAAGGAAAGGAAGGTAGAATGGGAATAGGAAAGACAGTAGAATGAATCAGACATTACTTTTATATGTGTATGTATGAATACACGACCAATGCAACTCTACATCATGTACAACCAGAAGAAGTTATACTCCATGTCTGTATAATATGTCAAAATACATTCTACTATCAGTATAACTAATAAGAACAAATAAAAATAATAATTAAAAAATATTTCCATCATGAAGCTTGGTTTTTTTGTTTTGTTTTGTTTTGTTTTCCATCCTGAAGTTTAAGTCCAGAGGCAGGGAAGACTAAGACACATGAGGTAAGTGCAGACAGTGAAAACTGATTCCAAATTCCCCTCATCAGTACATGCTTCTTCCTAGATGGTGCCTGTTCCTTTTAAAACTCTAAATATATCATAACAAAAGCCTTGTGTATTTCTTATTTTAGACACTTTTAAAAAAAAAATTTAAACATAGTTATGCAGCTTTCTCTCTGAGGTAGTTGTCCACCTGGTAGTAAGTTACTGCAGTCCTGTTAGCTAGCTGCAGTCACTGACGGTGTAGCCACGGCCCCATGTCCACAGGTTATGCCAGCAAGTCCCATCCTATACATTGGTGTGCAGAGGTGATGTTCACATTGGTGGCATTGCCTGTCAATAATTGGTCCATGGAGTCTGGTGAGCACCAGGGCACCACCATACTACCCTGCTCCTCTGGTTTTGCTTTTGCCCTTTCTTTCCCATCCTGACTGCCTTCTAGATCCTCCCACACTTCTTGTTGAGAATCATCATTATTGTGTTGTTGTTCTTCTTCTTAGTTATACATGATAGTAGAGTCTGTTTTGACATAGGTGTAAAAACATGCAGTTTATCTTATTCAATGATTAAGATCCCAGTCTGGTGGATGTACTTGATGGTGAGATTCACTGTGGTATATTCTTGAGGCCCATAAGGCTTTGAGGAAAGTACTACTCCTGGTTTCACTTGTGTTCGTTTGCCAGGTCTGCCATAACAAAGTACAGCAGACTGGGTGGCTTCAACCACAGAAATTTACTTTCTCACAATTCGAGATTCCAGAAGTCCATGATCAAGGTGCTCATAACCATATGAGAGCTCACTCTGTGACTTGTACATAGTTGTCTTTTCTCTCTATCTTCGCATGGCTTTCTCTATGTATATCCATATCCAAATCTTCTCTTCTTATGAGTGTATAATTCATATTTTGGTTATCTCTTTAAAGGCCTATCTCCAAATACAGTCATATTCTGAGATACCAGATGTTACAACTGAAGCTATGAATTTAAGAAAACATAATTCAACCCATTACGATACCTACATCACCAAAATTCTTTGATTATCTGTTTCTCTCTGGAAAAAAAAAAAGTTTTGGAGAAGGTCCTAGGTACTTTCTAGTTCTCTAAAACCAAGTACTGACAGTGGCTTGTTCCCTACCCCTTCTAGGAGAATCCCCAGTTGGTCTCAGCTCATTATCAAGTGGAAAACAACAAAGGAGTTGAGATTCAGAATAGCTTAGTGATTTGACAATACTCTTCTCAGTTAGTTGAAAGAGGAGGGTTTTTACAGGGAATTATCTTGTATAAACTTAGGTGAAAATAAGTTAATATGTCATTCCTAGGATTTCGGAAATCAATTTTAACATTATTATTCTAGATAATACCAAAAGAATAACCCTCAGTGTGATAATTTTAACAGAAGTGCTGGTATTACTGAGTGGGCATTTATCTTCATGGTATTTTCAAGATGGTCAGGAAGGCTCTACTGCTCAAATCCTTAACTCTCTTCCTGCTGTAAGATGGATGGGATTTTGCCCTTAGAACACATTAAGCTTTAATCTAGTGCTCTGTTTTGTTTAGTTTTATTACTTTTGATTATGGAAATTCTCAAACAAATACATCAGGAAAGAGCGTGTATCATGAAGCACCATGCACCCATCATCCAAGTTCAACAATTACCAATATGGGGTCAATCTTGTTTCATCTTTATGGAACCAACGCCTTCTTTGAATAATTTTGAAGCAACTCTCTGTATATCCATATCCAAATCTTCTCTTCTTATGAGTGTATCAATTATTTGGTTATGTGAGGCACAGAACATGTTGTGTATAAGTGTGTGTGTGTGTGTGTGTGTGTGTGTGTGTGTGTGTGTGTGTTTTAAAATTCAGGCACTGATGATTGTTATCTATATTAGGGGTCTGCAAACTACCACCTCTGGGTAGCATCCAGCTATTGAATCCTGTTATTGTGAATAAAGTTTTTATTTGTTTGTTTGTTTGTTTGTTAGGGGGAAACCAGGGTTGAACTCAGGGGCACTCGACCACTGAGCCACATCTCCAGCCCTATTTTGTATTTTATTAGAGTCAGGGTCTTACTGAGTTGCTTAGCACCTTGCTTTTGCTGAGGCTGGCTTTGAACTCACAATCCTCCTGCCTCCACCTTCTGAGCCACTGGGATTACAGGTGTGCACCACTGCACCTGGCTGGGTGAATAAAGTTTTGTTGTAACACAATCATGTTCATGTACTTCCCTGAGAGAGTGCCATAGCTGCTCTCACATTCCACAGTCAGACTTGAGTAATTGTGAGAGAGATTGTATATCTCATAAAGCCCAAGATATTTATTGTCTGATCCTTGACAGAAAAAGTCTCTTGTCTTCAGATCAAGCAAAATAGGATCTTTTTCATTTTATTCTTTTTTATTACCAAAATATTCCTCTAAAGAAAACTTCTCAATTATTTGGTTATGTGAGGTACAGAACATGTTGGAAAATCAGGAAACGTGCTAGGTAGTTACCCACTTCTTACCAGTTTTTTACATAAGGTCAATTCCTGATATTATCCAAAAGTGACCAATAAGGTATTGTGATTTTTTTTTTGGTTTTACCATTTTTGTTCATCTTGTTTTAAAGTATTATTATAAATATGTTCAAAGTCATTGCCTTCCATTTTCATTAACACTCAGTCTCTCCTTTTTCTAGGTAGAAACTTATTTATCTTCTAAATCCTTCTGAAATAATCCCATATAATTGGGAACTTTATTACAAGGTGTTCTAAAGCTATCTTGTACATTTCTTTCCCCCCACACAAAATTACCCATTTTTCCAAGGAGCTGTGGACCATTGCTGGAAAGTGATATTTAGTAAACAAAGTACAGAAAACCAAGTACACATTAATATAGGAGTGGTCATCTTAAAGTTTTTTGGAGAGCAGAATCAAAATAAATTTATTTTGATTCTTCCAATGCAAATTCAGGACTATATAATTTTTATTATTCTCATTGATATTTCATTATTACTTCTTTAAACCTGTGTGAAAAACCTTAATTCTGAGCAAACCAAAATAATCCTTGAAATATCATTTACACACACAACTGTAGCACAACAATATTAGTACTATCACCAATAATTTGACACAAAGATACTGACTTCAAATACTGAAAATAGTCTCCTCCTTCCTTCTCTTTCTCCTCCTCTTTCTTTTTCTTCCTAGTCAGTCCTTTTGCTATTTGAGTATTTCCCACTGGGGATATCTAGTCAAATCAGTCTATTATAAAGTTAAGTAATGTTTTTGATGATGAGACATTCTGACATGATCATTTCAAAACAAATCAAATTGTTGAAGCATTATATTTATTACCAAGGAATTATTTGCAACAGAAACCACAATCCCCACCCAATCTCTGAACCACACCCTAGATGAGGTGAGGCTCAGAAATGAGGTGTGTCCCTTGTATACATTAAAAATAATATTTCTAAGGAGGAAATATCATGTTCTGACATTTTATTTTCTTTCTAAATTGAAAATTCCCCTTGGAGGAATAATAATTAAATCTATTACTGGTAATTTTACCCTTTAGTATTAATGAGCTCTTATAGGAATAAGGAAAGGAGTTTGAAGCCATTTACCAGCCAACAGAAAGGGAGTCGAAGAACATGAAACAGAAAGAGCAGAGCTAAAGATCCTCAGACTGCAACTTCAAATTTGCCCTTCATCCTACTTTTCCTAAGAGTAATCTCTTATTAGGCTAGGATAGAGGAGTGGGAGAGATTTCATAGTCAACCTCTTTAAGTCTCCTTTAAATCACCAAAAATTGCTTTTGAGAGGCATGACTTTGCATAGATATTTTTGTTTCCTCTGTTTTTTTCCAAATCCCTTTGTTGCCCTCTCTTCCCTATGCCCTGTGTCAGGGTTTGGGAAGTCATGGCCACACCCAACTGCCCCCATTTTTTTGTGAGTAAAGTTTCACTGGAACACAGCCAGGGACAATCATTTGTGTATTATCTAGGGTAGCTTTTGCACATCAGTGGTGGAGTTGAGTAGTTAGGAAAAAGACTGTAGGAACCACAAAGCCTAAAGTATTTATTATTTGGCTCTTTACACAAAACGTTTGCCAACATCTGCTCTAAGCTATGGGTTGATCCTAATATCTGCTTCCCAAGGTATGACTTGGTCTTTCTGAACTTGGATGATTGCTGAACCTTAACTGAAGCTTGCCAAGGCAAGTATGCTCACTATCTAAATAGGACAGAACATGGGTTCTAGACATTGTACTAACCTCAAGCTCAAGATCAGTGCCTGCAAAGAATGATCTGGAGTCCAAAGGTTCAGCTTACGATTTTTTTGAGAATTCTGAAATGAGCTTAAAATTCTCACTTAGGTAGAATCCAACCACCAATATCAAAATGTTTCAACTGAGTATAATAATGATCACTATTACTGCATACTTCTTTGTGGGCTAGGCACTGTACTGTATGCTTCACAAATAATTATTATCTTCTTTAATTCTTATATCAATTCTAGGTGATGGGTAATGATCACTATGATCATTCACATTTTAGAGCTGAGGAAAGAGATTTGGAAATAATAAGAAATTACCTAAGGTCACAATGTTGAGTAGCCACGTGGCTGGAACACACACCCAAGCCCTCTCAAATAAAGTCCATGCTTTAAATCCATTAGCTAATGATGTTTCAAGCCAGGACACTGGTGTTTACCATAACCCCGAGAATAGCATCTGAAGGGCTCCTGGGAAAGGTCTGACTCTTCTTGTTCAGAGTTCAGTCTTCTCAGAACGAGGAGAACTATTGCAAACAATGTGAGAAGGAGAGGAGTCTGTCACCCAAACTGGGAGGTAACTTCTTTGATTACAGAAACTTCTAGTTAAATATGGCAGCCTAACTACAGGCACTGATCCTTTCTCCAGGTAGGCCCACTAAACTGATAATAAAGGAATAAAAAAAAAGATAGAATAAATAAAGAACAAGGACAGGAAGCTTCAGCAGATAAGAAATTTAATACACCTATAAAAAGAAAAAAGATCAAGAAGGACTAGTGGAGACCAATCTAATTGATCAGGGAAAGTTTGAAGCAAAAGTCCCTGAAGAGGAAGACACCAATAGGAAGAGAGGTTGACCTCCGAGGCTCGGGAACTGAAAGTGCTGGCTATTGCCAAGGCAGGGGTCATCCTCAAGTCTAAAACAGGGTTGGGGGAGGGGTGATAAAGTCTGCATATAAAGTCTGCATCCCTAAATCTCTTCCCTCATATAACACGGTTCCCCTGCAAAGAGCTATAGGGATGTCTCTTCCAAAAAGAATAAACTGGAAAGTCTGGTCCAAGCACATCAATGAAAAGGGAACATACCAAGAGGTCAAAACTGGAAGATTAAGGAGGCTTGGTGGGCCTGCCTGCCAGCCTGGTTGTCCTATCCCCAGAACTCCTACACCCTTGGGGTTTCCATTCTCGAATCTGGAGACATGGAACAGACTGAGTCTATTCTATGTGACTTGTGGGACATTGTTGCAATGGAGATGCCACTCTCCTATGCCTGGTGATGTTACAGTGAAGTGCTGAGAGCCATAGCCAAGTAGGAATGACACATGGCAATTTCCTTGTCAGCCTACCTACCCAATGTTGCTTAGAGAGAGGACTCTCCATTGTGGAAATGGGCTTGCCTTGGACCCAGGTCATTTGCAGTGACATTGCATGTAAGGTGACCTTGCTCAGGGATTAGGGCCGATCTGGGTTTAGGGCGGATCTGGGTTTAGGGCGGTTCCAGGTTTAAGGTGGATCCTACTGGGAATAGGGCGTATCCTGCTGCCTCAGGTGCCCACTCCTTGAGTTCCCATTGAGTTCTCCCAGGATTCAGACAGTATTTTGGGATGCAGAGCCCACTGGAGGTAGTGTATTTTCCCCAGAACGTGCATGTAAAGTGCCGATGAGAGTTCGGGAATAAAGAATTGCTGTTTGAATCTACAAGGCTGTGAGTGGCTTGTGATTTTGTGCCCAGTCAGACTGCGGCAGTGAAGCCCATCAGTTAGCATACCCACAAAGTTTTCAAAAATCTCAGTCTCAAATAAGAACAGATCTTCAAAGATTACTAGACTTGAGGAAAGCCTCCAGAATCAAAGAGAAGAAAAAAACCAATAAAGGGGTTCCATATGAAATAGAGATAATTAGGAATTACAAAAGATTTTGCAAAAATATAATTAACATTCTCAGAGAGATAAAAGGATACTACATCCATAAAACAAGAATTGAATGCCACTGAGGAAAAACCATCCGGAAAAAAAAGAGTCCTTGAAAACTAAATTTATGATATGTAAAACATTCTATCATAAAAAAAATCAGTAGATTTGGAAGACAAAAACACATAAGCCTCCTAAAATAAATCAGAAGATAGATAAATAAGAAATAGTAAAGAAACAGACATAGAAGATCAAACTAGACATTCCAGCATTTAATTTATGAAAGTTCCATAAAAAAAAAATAAAAATGTTTAAATGGTGAGATGGAAATTATCAAACATAAAACACCAAAAATATTTTTCTAAGCTAAAATTATGAATCTTCTGATGCTCCCACAGCTTTACAATACCAATGAATGCCAAATTTTCCACACACACACAAAAAGGATGTGTTACATGATTGTGAAATTTCAGAATAACTCTAGGATGATTTCACTGAGAAGATACAGGTCATATGCAAAAATGTAACAATCAGAGTGGCAAAAGACTTCTCAGTAATGGTAACTTGCTGGATGGCAATAGAATAATGCCTTCAGAATTCTTAGCGAGCAGTGATTTCCAACACAGGATTCTTTACCCAGCCAAACTGAAAATTAGATGGGCATAAGGGAAAGGGACTGCTATGAACAACTCAGATATGGCTTCCTTCAATCTTATACCTCTCTATACTCATTCTGAGGAAGCTACTGTAATGGTACCACATGGATGGAAAGTAATACACTAACAAGGAAAAAATTAAAGATCTGGGAAGCAAGGGATCCAACCCCAAAACCATGGCAAAGAGAATCCTTCTTTTTTTTCCTTTAATTTTTATTGTTGGTTCTTCAAAACATTACATAGTTCTTGACATATCATATTTCACACTTTGATTCAAGTGGGTTATGAACTCCCATTTTTACCCAGTATACAGATTGCAGCATCACATCAGTTACACATCCACTGTTTTACATATTGCCATACTAGTGTCTGTTGTATTCTACTGCCTTTCCTATCCTCTACTATCCCCCATCCCCTCCACTCCCATCTTCTCTCTCTACCCCATCTACTGTAATTTATTTCTCCCCCTTGTTTTTTTCCCCTTTCCCCTCACTTTCTCTTGTATGTAATTTTGTATAACCATGAGGGTCTCCTTCCATTTCCATGCAATTTCCCTTTTCTTTCCTTTTCCCTCCCACCTCTCACCCCTGATTAAAGTTAATCTTCTTCTCATGCTCTTCCTCCCAACTCTGTTCTTAGTTACTCTCCTTATATCAAAGAAAACATTTGGCATTTGTTTTTTAGGGATTGGCTAGCTTCACTTAGCATCATCTGTTCTAATGCCATCCATTTCCCTGCAAATTCTATGATTTTGTCATTTTTTAATGCAGAGTAGTACTCCATTGTGTATAAATGCCACATTTTTTTTATCCATTCGTCTATTGAAGGGCATCTAGGTTGCTTCCACAGTCTTGCTATTGTGAATTGTGCTGCTATGAACGTCAATGTAGCAGTGTCCCTGTAGCATGCTCTTGTTAGGTCTTTAGGGAATAGACCGAGAAGGGGAATAGCTGGGTCAAATGGTGGTTCCATTCCCAGCTTTCCAAGAAATCTCCATACTGCTTTCCAAATTGGCTGCACCAATTTGCAGTCCCACCAGCAATGTACAAGTGTACCCTTTTCCCCACATCCTCACCAGCACTTGTTATTGTTTGACTTCATAATGGCTGCCAATCTTACTGGAGTGAGATGGTATCTTAGGGTGGTTTTGATTTGCATTTCTCTTGCTAGAGATGGTGAGCATTTTTTCATGTACTTGTTGATTGATTGTATGTCCTCCTCTGAGAAGTGTCTGTTCAGGTCCTTGGCCCATTTGTTGATTGGGTTATTCATTTTCTTATTGTTTAATTTTTTGAGTTCTTTGTATACTCTGGATATTAGGGCTGTATCTGAAGTGTGAGGAGTAAAGATTTGTTCCCAGGATGTAGGCTCCCTATTTACCTCTCTTATTGTTTCTTTTGCTGAGAAAAAACTTTTTAGTTTGAGTAAGTCCCATTTGTTGATTCTAGTTATTAACTCTTGTGCTATGGGCGTCCTATTGAGGAATTTGGAGCCCGACCCCACAGTATGTAGATCCTAGCCAACTTTTTCTTCTATCAGACGCAGTGTCTCTGGTTTGATATCAAGCTCCTTGATCCATTTTGAGTTAACTTTTGTGCATGGCAAGAGAAAGGGATTTAGTTTCAATTTGTTGCATATGGATTTCCAGTTTTCCCAGCACCATTTGTTGAAGATGCTATCCTTCCTCCATTGCATGCTTTTAGCCCCTTTATCAAATATAAGATAGTTGTAGTTTTGTGGGTTGGCTTCTGTGTCCTCTATTCTGTACCATTGGTCCACCCGCCTGTTTTGGTACCAGTACGATGCTGTTTTTGTTACTATTGCTCTGTAGTATAGTTTGAGGTCTGGTATCGCTATACCACCTGATTCACACTTCCTGCTTAGAGTTGTTTTTGCTATTCTGGGTCTTTTATTTTTCCATATGAATTTCATGATTGTTTTATCTATTTCTACAAAAAATGCCTTTGGGATTTTCATTGGCATTGCATTAAACCTATAGAGTACTTTTGGTAATATCGCCATTTTGATGATGTTAGTTTTGCCTATCCATGAACAGGGTATATTTTTCCATATTCTAAGATCTTCTTCTATTTCTCTCTTTAGGGTTCTGTAGTTTTCATTGTATAAGTCTTTCACCTCTTTTGTTAGGTTGATTCCCAAGTATTTTATTTATTTATTTTTTTTTTTTGAGGATACTGTGAATGGAGTGGTTGTCCTCATTTCCATTTTAGAGGATTTGTCGCTGATATACAGGAATGCCTTTGATTTATGCATGTTGATTATATATCTTGCCACCTTGCTGAATTCATTTATTAGCTCTAGTAGTTTCTTTGTAGACCCTTTTGGGTCTGCTAGGTATAGAATCATGTCACCCGCAAATAGTGATAATTTAAGTTCTTCTTTTCCTATTTTTATGCCTTTAATTTCTTTCATCTGTCTAATTGCTCTGGCCAGTGTTTCGAGAACTATGTTGAACAGAAGTGGTGAGAGAGAGCATCCCTGCCTTGTTCCAGATTTTAGAGGGAATGCCTTCAATTTTTCTCCATTCAGAATGATGCTAGCCTGAGGCTTAGCATAGATTGCTTTTACAATATTGAGGTATGTTCCTGTTATCCCTAGTTTTTCTAGAGTTTTGAACATAAAGGGATGCTGTACTTTGTCGAATGCTTTTTCTGCATCTATCAAGATGATCATATGGTTCTTATTTTTAAGTCTATTGATGTGGTGAATAACATTTATTGATTTCTGTATATTGAACCAGCCTTGCATCCCAGGGATGAATCCTACTTGATCATGGTGCACAATTTTTTTGATATGTTTTTGTATCCGATTCCCAGAATTTTATTGAGGATTTTTGCATCTAGGTTCATTAGAGATATTGGTCTGTAGTTTTCTTTCTTTGAAGTGTCTTTATCTGGTTTAGGAATCAGGGTGATGTTGGCCTCATAGAATGAATTTGGAAGTTCTCCCTCTTTTTCTATTTCCTGGAATAGCTTGAAAAGTATTGGTATTAGTTCCTCTTTAAAGGTTTTGTAAAACTCTGCTGTATACCCATCCGGTCCTGGGCTTTTCTTAGTTGATAGTCTTTTGATGGTTTCTTATATTTCCTCAATTGATATTGGTCTGTTTAGGTTGTCTATATCCTCCTGACTCAATCTGGGCAGATCATATGATTTAAGAAATTTATCAATGCCTTCACTATCTTCTATTTTATTGGAGTATAAGAATTTAAAATAATTTCTGATTATCTTCTGTATTTCTGAAGTGTCTGTTGTGATGTTGCCTTTTTCATCCCATATGCTAGTAATTTGAGTTCTCTCTCTTCTTCTCTCCGTTAGCATGGCTAAGGGTCTGTTGATTTTATTTATTTTTTCAAAGATCCAACTTTTAGTTTTATCAATTTTTTCAATTGTTTCTTTTGTTTGGATTTCATTAATTTCAGCTCTGATTTTAACTATTTCTTGCCTTCTACTTCTTTTGCTATTGTTTTGCTCTTCTTTTTCTAGGATTTTGAGATGAAGTATGAGATCATTTATTTGTTGGTTTTTTCTTTTTTTAAGGAAAGAACTCCAAGCAATGAATTTTCCTCTAGAACTGCTTTCAATGTGTCCCATAGATTCCGATATGTTGTGTCTGTGTTTTCATTTATCTCTAAGAATTTTTTAATTTCCTCCTTGATGTCTTCTATAACCCATTGATCATTCAGTAACCTATTGTTCATTCTCCAAGTGATGCATGATTTTTCCTTCCTTCTTTTATCGTTGATTTTCAGTTTCATTCCATTATGATCAGATAAGATGCATGGTATTATCTCTACTCCTTTATATTGTCTAAGAGTTTCCCTGTGACATAATATATGATCTATTTTTGAGAAGGATCCATATGCTGCTGAGAAAAAAGTGTAACTGCTTGATGTTGGGTGGTATATTCTATATATGTCAATTAAGTCTAGGTTATTAATTGCGCTATTGAGTTCTATAGTTTCCTTATTCAACTTTTGTTTGGAAGATCTGTCCAGTGGTGAGAGAAGTGTGTTGAAGTCTCCCATGATTATTGTTTGGTGGTCTATTAGACTCTTGAACTTGAGAAGAGTTTGTTTGATGAACATAGCTGCACCATTATTTGGGGCATATATATTTATGATTGTTATGTCTTGTTGGTGTATGGTTCCCTTGAGCAGTATGTAGTGTCCCTCTTTATCCCTTTTGATTAACTTTGGCTTGAAATCTATTTTATTTGATATGAGTATGGACACTCCTGCTTGTTTCCGAAGTCCATATGAGTGATATGATTTTTCCCAACCTTTCACCTTCAGTCTATGTATGTCTTTTCCTATCAAATGCATCTCCTGTAGGCAGCATATTGTTGGGTCTTGTTTTGTGACAATTCTACTAGCCTGTGTCTCTTAATTGGTGAGTTTAAGCCATTGACATTTAGGATTATTATTGAGATGTGGGTTGTTCTTCCAGCCATACTTATTTATTTATGTTACTAAACCTGATTTGTTTTCCTCTTTGATTACTTTTCCCCCTTTACTGTCCTACCTCCCACTGTTGATTTTCATTGTTATTTTCCATTTCCTCTTCCTGTAATGTTTTGCAGAGGATTTTTTGGAGAGATGGTTTTCTAGCTGCAAATTCTTTTAACTTTTGTTTATCATGGAAGGTTTTAATTTCATCTTCCATCCTGAAGCTTAATTTCACTGGATACACAATTCTTGGTTGGAACCCATTTTCTTTCAGTGTTTGAAATATGTTATTCCAAGATCTTCTAGTCTATTTTGAAAGATCAGCTGTTATCCTGATTGGTTTACCCCTAAATGTAATCTGCTTCCTTTCTCTTGTAGCTTTTAAAATTCTCTCCTTATTCTGTATGTTGGGCATCTTCATTATAATGTGTCTAGGTGTGTATCTCTTATGATTTTGCACATTCGGCATCCTGTAGGCTTCTAGGATTTGGGATTCTGTCTCATTCTTCAAGTCTGGGAAGTTTTCTCATATTATTTCATTGAATAGATTGCTCATTCCTTTGGTTTGGACCTCTATACCTTCCTGTATCCCAATGACTCTTAAGTTTGGTAATATCCCATATTTCCTGGATGTTCTGCTCATGGTTTCTTAACAGTATTGCTGAGCTGTCTATGTTCTTTTCAAGTTGAAATACTTTGTCTTCATTGTCTGATGTTCTATCTTCTAAGTGTTCCACTCTGCTGATAGTATTCTCAATTGAGTTTTTAAGTTGGTTTATTGCTTCCTGCATTTCTAGGATTTCTGTTTGTTTGTTTGTATAACCTCTATCTCCCTGTATAGTTGATCTTTTGCTTCTTGGATTTGTTTATGTAATTCATTGTCGAAGTGATCTTTCATTGTCTGATTTTGCTGTCTAATGTCTTCCTTGAGATTCCAGATCATCTGAAGCATGTATATCATGAATTCTTTATCTGACATTCCATCTGCTGCAGATATTACCTCTTCTAACGGTGAGTTGACCTGCATTGCTTGTGGTCCTTTCTTTCCTTGTCTTTTCATACTGTTCGCATTTCTTTCTGCTTGGTGAAACTGTTGTGTTATTGAATTTTCCCCCTATATATTTATATTGCTCTTGTATAGTTGCAAAGTCTCCCTCGCAGGCGTGGGCGGCGGCTCTGCCCCTTCTCCAATTGGGGCAATGTGCCTACCATGCCAGCAGGCTTCTGGGCCTATTCTGCCGGTCGGTAGCAGGTCCGCCTACCTTGCAGGCGCAGGCAGCAGCTCTGCCCCTCAGCTGGCCCCTGGGCCTGTTCTGCCGGTGGGTCACAGTTCCGCCTACCTTGCAGGCGCAGGCTGCTGGGCCTGTTCTGTCTGTGGGTTGCAGATCTGTCTACCTTATAGGCGCGGGTAGCGGCTCTGCCCCTCCCCCATCCGGGGCGATGTGTCCACCATGCTGGCGGGCCGCTGGCCTGTCTTGCTGGTGGGTTACAGGTCCGCCTACCTTGCAGGCGCAGGGGCGGCTCTGCCCTTCTGTGGGCCGCTGGGCCTGTACTGTAGGTGGTCGCAGTTCCACCTACCTTGCAGGCGCAGGAAGGGGGTGGCTCTGCCCCTCGGCAGGCCGCTGGGCCTCTTCTGCTGGTGGGTCGCAGGTCTGCCTACCTTGCAGGCACGGGGGGGTGGCTCTGCCCCTCCACAGGCCGCTGGGCCTGTTCTGCCGGTGGGTTGCAGGTCTGCCTACCTTGCAGACGTGCGGCGGCTCTGCCCCTCCCCCAACCAGGGCGATGTGTCTACCACACTGGCCGGCCGCTGGTCCTGTTCTGCAGGTGGATCGCAGGTCTGCCTACCTTGCTGGCGCAGGGGGCGGCTCTGCCCCTCCGCGGGTTGCTGGGCCTGTTTTGCCGGTGGGTCGCAGGTCCCCCTACCTTGCAGGCACACGGCGGCTCTGCCCCTCCCCCAACCGGGGCAATGTGTCTACCACACTGGCGGGTCGCTGGTCCTGTTCTGCCCAAGAGAATTCTTCTTTACGGCAATTGTACAGGAAGTAGACAGAAGACTTCCAGGATATTTTTTTTTCTGTTTGCTCTCAATGGCATTGATTAAATGATAAATTCAAATATTTGGTGGAAAACAGAGAACTAAGAGATATATAATAGATCTGATAGGTGAATTAGGAAAGATTAAGAGAAGGTTCAATAGTTCTCTTAAATACTCTACACCAAATTTTTTACTCTTGCATTTCGTGGTGGAATTGTTCTTGTGGACACCTCATGGATGGTGGAGCCATTTAACCAGTTCTAATCAAGAACTTGTAAACAAAAGCGTGTCCATCACTTCTGGGTCAGAGCTTTAAATGCTGGTTTGTTGCCTTCTAGAACATCTTCCTTTCTAGCATGGAGCCCAACCAGGTTCAAGATCATGGCTACTCTAAGTACTACAGTAGACATGCACTCCCTCTACCTGTGTCAACCCACCTTGGGTATGTACTGTGAGCAAGACACAATCCTCTGTAGTTTTGAGCCACTAAGATGTTGAAGCTGTTTTTTAACAAAACCTAGCCCAACTTGACAAGTTCCTAGGAATCCATGAATAAATAGGACAATACTTGCTGATTTTATACTGATAATATTTATGTCATCATCATGGTGGAAATTCTGCTGATTAATTAAAATTTTTGATATGACCATATTGAGAGGTTGAGAAGGGAATGTCAGCATGGTGGTAATTTAAAAGAGCTTAGTCATTATTACAGAAAGGAATCAACAGATAATATCTAAAATTAATAAATCATAAAATAGTAGTTGTTATTTTAACCATATGGAGACAAACACTGGAAGAAACAGTTCTGAGTACTGAAAGAGATTGTTTCTGGGTAATAGAACTTGGTAGTGATGAGAACAGGAGCCAGGAACCACTCTCTTTAGCTATGTTATCTAGTCCCACTTTATTTGAACCATGTACATGTATCATTTAGCTCAAAGGAATCTCAATAGTGATTCTAAATACCTAATTTTATTTGATAATTCTATCTTAAAAGAGTTGAATTTTTCTCCCCATATCATTGAATCCATGCCCTTGAAGGCAAAGCTATATTGGTTCTCACCCAACCTATGCCTTGAAGCTTCACCTTGGCTGCCTTGTTATTCCCAAGGAGGCTGCATGTCAGGACTGGGCAAAGACATCCAGGTTCCCCTGAGAGCACTCCAATGTCACCAGGTCTGACTCATCTGAAACATAAAACCTTGGCATAGCCAAGCCAGGAGAGCTACTGGGGAGAAGGTGGAAGAAGCCGCACACTTTTCTGGATAAATTATTTCTCTGACAACTTATCTGAAATTAACTCCTGGACTGAGAGTTCCATCTTTGTTTATAAATAAAAAGCCAGTCAAGCCAGAGCTCCAAAAAGACCCATCCTTCCAGTGCCCTGCATCTCCAGTGAGGTAAAGCCCCAAGATCCAAACAGATGGATGTAGTTGCAAGATGCCAAGACCTTCCCACAAACCAAGCTGCCTCCTGGGCTGAAGTGAGTTATTCTAAGAGAAGAAAAGCAGGTAGAAGTGGCAAGGCTCAACAAGCCATCTAAATAAATGGCTGGAAACACTCCAAGGATTATAGATGGTTAGAATGAATATTATTTTTTCTTCAGTAATAACTGAAATAGAAAAACAGCCTTGCTATATGTACTAGGTACTGTACTAAGTGCTTTGTGCATCACCTCATGGATCAGTATTGTCATGATCTCCATTTTACTAATAAAAAATGGAGGCACTGAGAGGTGAAATATCATACCCAGGTTTCAGTTTGAATCCAGCTATCTGGCTGGTCCCAGAGATGTCAGTCAGTTGATCACAGTATTTGGAATAAGTATCGTTTTCTCAAAATCAGCATCAAAGTTCTGCACCAGATAGAGGGGGGGCTACTTCTCAAAGATGCCCTTGCTACTAACAAATGCACAAAGCATGGATGTATGTGAAACAATCATTCCCTGACTGCATAGGTCTACTATTTATATGAAGCTATTTAACTTAATTACAAATAATTTAGGCTACAGATGGGAGCAAAGCAACATTAAGGATCTTGATTTTGAAACCGTTCTAAAATAGCTTTTAAAATCTAGGAGGCAAATTGTCTTTCCAAATGGAAATGAACACGTGACGCCGTGAAGTCTTAAAGTTATTAGCATCTTTTGCTGAGCCCTCGTCTATTGCCTTTGTCATTTACGCGATGTACAGTCTTTAATTTCAGCTCCATGATCAAAGGGCTGAAACTCGAGAAGCTCCCTGTTAAAATCAATGGCTGTGTTTGGCGTGAGGAATGGCAGCCACGTGATGACGGCTTCTCACCTAAGAGAGCCTGGGGACAGGGTTCCAGGCAGTAAGGGAGGAATCTGAAGTCACACACACACACACACACACACACACACACACACACACACACAGTTGAAGAGGGGCAGACGCACCCATCCCCATTCTACCGTACCTGCGAGGCACTATTGCTGAAGGCAGTGCCAGGAAACATGTTTTTTAGGAATTCAAAGTATCGCGTTTCATAATTTGATTTAAATCAATTATCCCATCCCTCCCTGGAACAGGCACAAGCTCCAAAAATACAAAATGTAAATGGAACCAGCTGCAGCAAAGGCCTTCTGCCAGGACGGATTTCAGTCAACGTAATCAGCCTCCTTTCGAAGTACATTATTGTCGAGACCCAGAGATTGTGTGAAACACTTCCAGTGCCCTTGGAGGGTTCAGGAAGGTAACCAATTATGGAAGAGGAGAAAGAGAAGGAGTTAATCTTCTCTGTCCTGGCTTGCCTTTGCCCCGAACTCTTAAAAGAATTAATTCACTCCTCTGGGGGATACTGGGAAACTGAGGTCGTTATTGGCAGCCTTCAAACACTGCCCTTAATTTATGGATATTTACTAAACCACATAATCACCCTGAGTTATCCCATTACAGGGCTCAACAGAGCTGAGGTCTGCAGTCCTGGGTGTGAAGATCAATTGTGAGAGGTTTTGTGTGTGAGTATTTATTAAAGAGGGCATGAGTGTACCCAGCAGTCACACGTATCATTTGGGCTCCCAACACTCTGCCCAACAAATGGATCCCATGCATAGGATTTGGCATCCTTCCATTGAAATCCTTTCCTTTAATTGATTTAAAATGATAATTCAATTAAAATAATTATTCTAATAAAACTTCATATCTTTTTGGCAGGTTCCACAGGGGCCTCTGCCCTCAATGTTATTTTAGTATTTTCTTTATTTGTTTTCTCACCAAGTTGACTTTGGCTCTCTGAATCTTTTGGAAAAGTTTATGTCATTGGGCAATCACTGCACCCTTCTGGAGCTTTCCACTTCTGAAACAGGGAACAAGGAAAATAAAATATCCTAGAGAGATGTTATACTTCGAACTTTGACCAGTGAGAGCCAAGAAATAACTGAGAATGCTGTATGGTCAGAGTCACCCATCCGCTCACCCATAATGGGGACCTCTAGCTAGGCCGTGTTAAAGCTGTAAACTGAGGATGAATGATAGTCTTCTTCTGCTTATTCCTGTCTTTTACAAATTTTTGCTCACTCTTCTTTTAAAGGGTTGTTGTACTCATTTTCTTCCCACATTTTCCACTGGTGCATTATAGCTGTATATACTGTTGGGATCTGTTGTTGCATATTCATACATGCATACAATATGACAATATAATTTGACCAATAGCACTCTTCAGCACTTCTCTCCTCCCTCCCAGAATGGCTGTTAGACTCTTGAAATCTGTAACATTTATGTCAGATCTCAGGAATTCTCATATAATTCTTCCAATTTTTGAAATATCATCACAACAGTTATCTTATTTCTTCAATGCAACAGTGTTGTACGTTTGGAGTAGATCTTCTCAGCCTCTTTTGAAAGAGGAAGACCAAACAACATGGAGAGGGTAGGTAGCTGTACCAGTACTGCACAGCTAATATTGAGGGGCTCACAGACTCTTGCCAATTAGAGTATCATAGAGAAATGTGAAGAAGTGAAAAACAAACTGCATTTACGTTGTAATTTTTAGAATGTGTCGAAAAGACATGGGGCCAGTATGACTTGTATAATGGCCAATATTTGCTTTAAAAAAATGTTTCTGTCTGTCCTTTTGGGGGGGAAGCAAAGGCACAGGTGCATTGTTGCCCCAGGGATGTCATCCTCTCAACCTGAATCATGGATGCCTGGGAACCCAGATGTGGTCTCTTCCACCCCTCACCACTCATGAGCATACTAAAAAGATCTGCCACAGAAAAGATGAGCCCCTTTCTGGTGCTATTCTGAGGTGAACACTGGACCAGAAGCCTGGAGACTCAGTGCACCAGCTGTGCCATGGTTGGCTGAACGGCTTTAGAAAATCTTTTTTATCTTCTAGGGCTTCAGTTGTACCCATTAGACCAGATGATATATAAAATTAAATTCAGATTCTAGTATCTGCTTTTAGCCACAAGAATCTCAATGTTTGAGACTGCAATATTAATCCCATTTGAAAAATGTCTGGAAGAGAAAAAATTGGGCTTGAACAGGCAACAAGCCAGGCTTGATTATACCTTCCTGGCAGAAATTCAAACTTCTATTTATCAGTGTATTGTAAGTACAGGTATAAAAAAGATGAACTTGTAGTATTACTGAAGATGCTTTGGTAGAATGTAAATACAATCATTTTACAGTTGGTAAAATACGTACCTGAAGAGATATCATGAGCAAGTCCTCAGGCACCTGAACACAAAGCAGAGTCTGCAAATCAGGTAGAGGAAGGAATGTGGCCTATAGAACCAGAGTGGGAAAGACAAGAAGGAACCCATTGCAAAGATTCATTTCTTTGGACACATTTTATGGTGCCTCTCTATAAATTCTATTCTGGACAGGGCAGCTCTCAGGGTTTACATTAAAATCCTTATGGGAGCCAGGCACAGGGGCACACTCCTATAATCCCAGTGGCTCAGAAAGTTGAGGTAGGAGGATCTAAAGTTCAAAGCCAGCCTCAGCAATTTAGCAAGGCCCTAAGCATCTTAGTGAGACCCTGTCTCTAAATAAAACACACACAAAAAAGGGCTGGGAATGTGAATCAGTGCTGAAGTATCCCTGGGTTGAACACCCAGTGCCAAAAAAAAAAAAAAAAATCCATATGGCAAACCTCAGGGGCTATGAGAAAGAAAGATTACTGAAGCATCATTAAAAAGGAAATCAGTACAGATGGATAGTTTCTTCCAATCTTGTTCTTTTCCAAATCACTTCTATGCAGCGCTTCCCATTTTAGGTGAGCTAGCTACCAAAGGGAATCCTTTACATACATATATTATCTACTGCAATTGTATCAGGCTAAAAGTTGAAAACAATTGTGATGTATAGAAAAACTGTATATATAGTTACATATATACATATGTATATATATAAATTGTTATGTATACTATATACAATTTGTTTTCATATATATATATGGATCAGGCCAAATTGCAAGTGCAAGAAGACTGATATTTTTTAAAAATGCATTATTCCTTTATTTTATTCCTTTTAAATGTCATTTTAAATGTCCAGAAAGATGAGAAGTAACAAAGGAAAAGAAAGGCCTTATAAGAAAGTAACCAAAGGGATGGAATTCAATTACTTTCTAAGACCTTTTGGAATGTAAAAAGTTCATTTGATGAACTATTGCTACTATAGGAAAACATTTGACCAGCTGGTGCACCAGATTCAAGGGTGTATTAGCTGAGGAATGAATGCAGAGTCCTGGGCTGTCCCACGGGTATTCTGATTTATTCCTTCTGAGGATAAGCCCAGGAATATGTATTTTAAATAAGAACACAAGTCACTTCTGGTGGCATGTGGCCTCCCCGACTAGATTCCCAGAATCACTACCTTAACATATCAGTAATTCATATGTTTATTTGTAATTTCTGTTGGTTACCATTATTTTTTGGTGAATACTCTAATAGAATCACAGAGGAACAAGCACTGGGCTAAGAGCCAGGAAGACTGGACTATACTCTCAGATCATCCACTAAAAAACTAGATGACCTCATCCCTCCTACAGTAAAGTGGGTTAATAAGTGCAATTATTATTAGGGAGGTGATGAACATCAGAGCAACAAAGTCCAGATTTCTTTTCTCTAAACCAAGATCAGCAGCAGGTATTTCAATAATCCTGGCTTGATGCTTTGGTGCTTTCTGAGACTACTTTGGTTCACCTACTACATATTGGGAGGAAATATTTAACTCAGTTGAATGCAAATGGTACTTGTCAAATATCCATTCTGGGTCAAACCAGATCCCAAGCAATGAATGTAAGAAATAAGATGTTTCAGTCAGCTTTTTCACTGCTGTGACTAAAAGACCCGACAAGAACAATTTTAGGGGAGGAAAAATTTCTTTGGGTCTCAGTCCATAGACAGCAGGCTCCATTCCTTGGGGCTTGAGGTGAGATGGAATATCATGGTAGAAGAGTGTGGCAGAGAGAATTGGCTCCTGTGATGATCAAGAAGAAGAGAGAGAGACTCCACTTGCCAGATACAAAACATATAGCCCAAAGGCATGACCTCAGTGACCTACCTACTCTAGCCACACCCTAGCCACTCTCAGTTACTACTCAGTTAATTCCATCAGGGGATTAATTCCCTGATTGAGTTAATGCTCTCAAACCCATCATTTCACCTCTAGACCTTCTTGCTTTGTTTCACACTTGGGATTTGGGGGATACCTCACAATCAAACCCTAACATAAGACTTGACACCCTCTCCTCTCCTGGAGAGTTCCTGTGTAACTCACCGAATTTCTTCTTTCTTAGGATTCGTTAGAATTAACATCATTCCATGTTGAAGTTACATGAAGCGCATGCAGACGGGATGAGAAAAAGGCAGAGAAGGAGATACTTCTTAGAAGGAGGAAGCAAGCTTCATGGAAGGAGGAAGATTGGGAAGCCTTGGTGGAGAAACTGGAGGGTGGGTAAGGCTTACCAAGTCATGAGCTTTGAGTTCTTTGGAAGGATGAGGGTCCTGAATCCTGACTGTCACTGCACTGAGACCATCTGGGACCATGGGACATAGCAATATGTCCCTCTGTAACTGGAGCAGCTTTTTGTTCTCTTCCAGTTTAAGGTTCAAAACTAGACTGATGCCAGGTGTAAACATGCACACGTATAAAAGTATAGCCATCATTCATTCTCTCAGTCTCTCATTCTTCATATCGAGGAGGGCTGTGCATTTCATGGGATGGAAATAGGTGGAAACCATGGTCCTGCTCTCAGAAGCTAGAGGAGAACCACTTGGTCCATCACAGAGAACAGCTAATCATCATCCCAGTGAGCTAGAACCCATGAAGCTCCCCTCTCCTTTATACTTCTCTTTTGGGGGATTAGTTCTTTCTGCCCAGTGGAATAGTAATTAGAGAGACAATACCATATTTTGATTCAGGGTGTGGATTCTGGATGCTGTCTGGTGTGGATACTGGCTCTAAGTAAATTAGAGCCAGTCGAGTGACCCAGACAAATTAAAGAACATCTCCAGGTCTCCATTCCTCATCTGTAAAATGGGTACTGTTAAGGCTTGGATCTTAAATGTTCCCCAAAGGCCCATGTGTTGAAAGTTTGGTCCCCAGCTGATGCCACTGTTGGGAGATGGTGACCTAGTGGAAGGAAGTTAAGTCATTGGGGGTATGACTTGAAGAGGATGTTGGCACCCTGGCCCTTGCCTCTCTGGCTACCGTGAGGTGAGCAGCCTCCTCTACCACATGCTTCCATCCTGATATGCTGCCTCAACCCTGGCCCGAAGTGATGGGGACAACCCACCACAGACTGACATTTCTAAAATTGTGAGGCCTAAATTATATTCCCTCCTTTAAAGTTGATTATCTCAGGTATTTTTCACAGCAACGGTAAACGAACTAGCACAGCTACAATAAGGTCACATCAAGCATGGAACAGTTCCCTACAAACTCCACATGGGCCTTCTGCAGGCATCCACTACTAAGAAGGTGCCTTCCACACACCAGTTGTCAGCTGTTTGGAATCAGGGAATTTTTAGCACTCACTCTCCATCACAGATTGGTATTCCTCACTCAAGATCGTCTAGTATGTGTATGTCACATTGCCTGGGAGCTCTTATTTAAGCAAACCTGCATTCCTTCTGGCCTGGTCAGAGATGGTTCCTGAGCACCTTTTCCACCACAATGCCCCTAGCACCTGATGAGTCTCTTAGGTGATCCATCAGCTCCTCTTAATCCATTCTTCGCATTGCTACACACAGAACACCCACATATACACCAAGCCTTTAATCATCCTTTAACCCAGGGTCTTCCTTCATTCATTTCTCTGTGTTGTCCAGGGGAGCTCCAGATAGGACAAGCACCTGCCAGTCTCCAAATCACTTTCCCCAGTGTTCAGTTCTGACAAATGTGTCGTGCATGTAGACAGATACTTCTAAAAGCAAGATTCCATATACTTTCTTACTATTTTCTTTGCCTTAACCTAATGGATCCAGAGGTCTCCAGTGGAAAAGAGCTGAATGTGTTCCAAACTGAGAAAAGATGTCAGCTGATAAATTTTCCTAACCATGGGGTCCTACCTCAGAGCTGAAAAATAGGCTTCTTTCCTATGTCACCTCCAGTCCACCCCAGCAAGAGTTCTGTGAAGGAGGATTCTGAGCTCAAAAAGAAAATGCACTTTGATCAAATATTAGTGTGTGCCATGGGCTCAGAGGCCGAAAACAGTTGGAGGTATTTGCTAGACTTGATCTAGATCCTTCTGTCAGTCTGTGAACCAACCTGTTCAAAGCTTTAAAACAGGGTGCTATGGTAGCAGCCTATAATCAAAGGTGGTAAGACCTTCAGGTCAAATATTTTCTCAACTATTTCCTTTTCCCACAATCAATTTTAGGACTAAAGAGCTTCAACAAAAATCTCAGTGATCCTTAAAACGTGTTTCTTGGGAAGAATGACCTAATCTAATATTAGGTCTCTATGGGAAGGAGTCCCAGGGCAGGTAAGTTTCAAATTGAGGAGATAAAAAAGAAAGGAGTTTATAGAACTTTTCCACACACACACACACACACACACACACACACACACACACGATTCCATAGTATAGCCTGGACAGTCACTAGAGGGTGACTGTCCACACAGTGTTGGAGAGAAGAATAACTGGGCTGCATTGGATTCAGCAAGATGGAGATGTCCGAAAAGCATACACCATCTGCTGAACACATTTGCTCATTCTGGGATTAAGAGACAAGTCTAACTTTCCAAAGTACATAGGAGACTTAGAGAAGGCAGAGCCACGTCTAATCACCAACCAGGTGAGGTATGGCCATTAAGACAATCCCAAGGAAGGGCTAGGCTTGCCACTTACTGTTTTTGGATGAAGAGCAGGTTGTCCCCCTGTCTTTTTATAATTCGAAGATGCATTTTACTGTGCTTGACCTTTTCTAAGTCTCTTAACCTACTAACATATCTAAACTCAGAAAGAACCTTACAATCAGTGGCATATTATAGTTTAACAGGAACATTTCCCCCTTCCTTAGAGGAACATATAATAATGGGATATAATACATCAGAAACACCTTAGGTGTGATTAAACATGGCTTATGAGGAGTGGGTTATACAAGGTCGTAGGATGGTCCTTTGTTATCTCTTCTCTGGGGTTCAGCACCATTAGCACAGTGCTCCAAGTCCCTGTCTTGAGTCCGTCAAGGATGGAGTCCTCAAGACTCTCGGGCACAATCATTGAGCCTGTGTGGCTACATGAAAAATCTTGTCAGGAGGGGAATAAGGCCAGGTGGCCCTATTTATTTTAATTTGCCTTCAGATATTTTAAAGGGTTTTCTCTTCTTTCAATGTTGGGGGTCTTGGAAGAGTGCCCCCCTCCTTCAATTCCCCAAACACACCAGATAGACTTGAAAGCTGAAGAGTTTTCTCTACAGCCCTCTGTTTCTGTTAGATCAGGGAGCAGCCGCAGAGGAAGAAGGGAATGCTTTCAGAGTGTCACTTACACCCCAGAGGCTCTGTACCACCCACGGTCTTCCCTCCCTGCCTCTCAAATGAATCAGAACAACATTAAATATCAAAACGCACCCAGACACTCCCAGATTCTCCAGGCCTTCAGTCCAGCCTTTGCCACCTGGTAAGGAACACAGCAGAGCCGAGCTCTGGGAATAGGAAATGAGTTGCTATTGGTGCCTTGTCAATCAACATCCAATCCCACGCAAAGGCAGAACATGCAACCATGTGCCGGCCACATGTAAAACATTACTCAGCAACCTCAGAGAGAGGGAACCAGTCCCCCCAAGAAACCTCTTACAGCCCAGACGTTTGACTCAGGGATCCAAGTGGGAAAAAAGAGCAGAGAAGGATGAGGAATGAATTCACTATAGGCCTTAACCTCCCAATCTAGACCATCCAACTCTGCAGGGAGAAAAGATAAGAAGACAGAGAATGAAAACATGGAAAGGAGAAAAGATGTTCTCTAACAACATGGCAACTCCTTGAGAGCATCCTCTAAAAGGGGTAAATTTTGAAGAAGAAAAAAAAAAAAAAATATATATATATATATATATATATATATATATATATTCTTAAGGTAAAATGTGCACATTACAATTGTTAAAAAATAAATGGGTGAAAAGGCAGAAGACAATAATGTGAGCATAAGGAGAAGCTAAGAGGCATCTGTGTGAGAAAACCTGGAAGGCAAGAGTAGGTTTTTCTCTTCATAAATAATGCCACGTGGCAGTCACCATGCCGCTAAGGAGAAACTGGCTCAGTAAGGAGCCAAGAGATGGAGATAAGAGGAACCCACGCTGAGAGCCATCCAGACTTTCCAGTTCAGCCTCGGGGAGTTTATGCTCTGCTACAGAGAAAAATCCTGTTAACTGATTAACTATGTTAACTGTCTAATGGCAAAAATACACATGTGGTATGTGCTTGCCTTCCACCGAATCTAATCCAGATCTTTCTCTGCCTTCCTTCCTTCCTCTCTCCCTCCCCCACCGCACCGCCTCTCTCTGTTGACCTGAATCATTGTCAGCTGGGAAACCCCGAAGAAGGATGACACCTTCCCCAACTCCTGCCTTCCCATGTTATTTCCCTTCGAATCACATTTGCTCTTGTCTAGGGTATTAAGACCGTCGTTGATTTATCAAAGGCACTTACAGCAATGAAACAATCTTCAAACTGAGACTTTAACGGAATTGACAGATCCAGTAGGTCCCCATAGACCTGGCTAAGACACACGGAGGAACCTGAATATCATTGTCCTAAATGATCCGAAATAAATTGCCCAAATTTCCACATTTGTAGCACACAAGCACGTTTCTTTCTCCGGGGATCATGTGGGAAGCAAGCACACTTTTCTTTGTCTGAGCTGCTCCTTTGAGATTTTAAGTGGGGGAGAACAAGGTATTATCATCAAAAGGAGTATTTTTCTTCTCTAACATATGCTTAGACTTGCACAGTGTCCCAAGTACTCTCAGATCTGTAGTCACATTTGATAAAGCCCATCAATGTGACACGTGTTTATAGTCATCTTAACACTACCAAGTTGACTCTATTTCTCTAAATGTTATACACCAGTTGCTTATAGCCTTGAATGATCTTTCTCTTCATCCAGAGCCTCACTCCTTCCTCTTCCCTAAAAGCTTCATTCCCCTCCTGTTCAATTCTGCCTCTCTCACAACTTTTATTACCGCCGTCGTTACTATAGCTACAGGTGTTTGCATTTCCATCACCTCTGAGAATCTTTATTCATAAAGTGAGGTATCTCGACTATTTTCCCTTTTAAATTTCTTTCTGTTTATTCTCTTTTTGTACTCCAGTAACCCTGATCAAATTATGCCCACATATTTCACAAGATATTTTGCTTTGTCATCTCTTTACAATCCCCTTTTCTTGGCTATACTCTTTAGTACCTGCATTGAATTTCCTTGTGATTTGTGTATGGAGCATCTCCCAGGCCCTCCTTGCCCTGATTCTATTTCTGTGGCTCCAAAGATAAGTTGATGTTAGTCTTCAAGACCGTCAACTTCAAAATGAAATTACTTATTTAGGTGAAGAATCCTTCCAAAATTTTTCTTCTCACAAACTCAACCTTTATTTTTCACCCCCAGGACAGGACCACAAAGTTAAAAGAAACCTATAAAATCTAATCCAACCAGCTCAGTTAAAGATGAGTAAACAGGGATCCAAACCTAGGTCTCAGGTATTTGGTCTTTGCAACATATTTTGATATTTAACTGGTCACATCTCCTGACTTTCATATTTATAAATTACTTGGTGCTGTCACCTGGTGACCCAGAAGTATTTAGAACTTATTCAGTTTTCATAACTGAATTCCTCACCTTCACCAACTTCTTCTCTCACCACAAAACCTGCTGGTCCTGCCTGGCGAATATACCACCATGCACCTTGATCTGAGGTCATTCTGATTCCTCTCCTTTCTCACCCTCACCCCCTGTTCATCTCTTGATCTGTCTCCTTCCCTTGAACTTCACTATCACTATCACCACCAACTCTTCCTTGAATTTCCACAATAGCTTTCAAAGTGCTCTCTCTGTTTCTCCTGTTGTTCACCTCCAATTGCAATCATCTCTCCATTCAGCTCTAAAATAAAAAATTTGATCATTTTAACTAGCCTACTGAAAACTCTCAGTGAGTCCTCATTGTCCTTAGAATGGAGTCTGAGCAGGACTTACAAGGCTGTCCACGTGTCGGCCCCTTCTTATCTTCAGGCTCCTCTTTGACTGCTTTGACATCATATTCCAAACCAAATTATTTCAGTTGCTCAGATAAATCATGCTCTATCCTGCCATTGACGCTTTGCACAAAACATTCCCTCTGTCCCCAAGATTTTCCTCTTCTATTTTATTTGTCTGAACAGCAAATTTTATTCCCACTCAAGTATCTGCTTTAGATATTGCTAATCCTAGATCTTTGCACAGCCTGGGCCTCAATTCCTCTAGTTCTTTGCTCAAATGTCATCTTTCCAGAGGTCCTGCTAGCAGCAGCATTCCTTGCACTCCTCACCCTTGGTCTCCATCTTTCTTCATCTTTCTTCTTCATGGCACAGGACACAACTGAACAGATTATATACTCATTTGCTGATCATTGTCTCTGCCCCCCCCCACCCCCTCACCATCACACAAAACTTTAAAGGCCATGAGAACAGAACCTATTGCTTGTCTTTGTCACTGATGAATCTTTAGGGCCTAGTAATATTTGTTAAATGAATGAGTATGCCCAGTGTTTAGTGTAATGCTTTGTTTATAGTCGTCATTTGACAAATATTTGATAGTGGAAGGAAGGAAGGGAAGGACAAATGCTGAAACTTGGGAGTTGAGAATAGCTTCCACCTTTCTTTAAAGGTTGTTACAGCTTCTTTTATTGTGTTTGTTGCTTTGTCTTTCTCCCATGACCCATCAAAAATAATTGCCAAAATGGCTGGTAAATGGATGGACGCAGAGGCTATCGTGCTAAGTGAAATAAGACAATCCCCAAACACCAAAGACTGAATATCCTCTCTGATATGTGGATGCTAACACACAATAAGGTGGGGAGAGAATAAAGTTCATTGGATCAGACAAGAGAATGAACAGAAGAGAGGATGGGTGGGAATAAGAAAGACAGTAGAATGAATCAGACATCTCTTTCCTATGTTCATATTTGAATACACGAACAGTGTCACTCCACAGTATGTACAACCACAAGAATGGGATCCTAATTAGAATAAGTTATGCTCCATGTATGTAGAATATGTCAAAATACACTCTACTGTCATGTATATCTAAAAAGAATGATGTAAAAAAATTTATTTAGAATCCCTTGACCCTCCAGGTAGCCTATCCAAAACATCTCCCACGTCCTACATCCTGGCCAAAATGCCCCCTTGGCCCTCATCTTGAGTAAGGGAGACCCCTGGCTTTAATAAAATACACAGGCACAGAGTCTTTAAAAAAAAAAAGAAGAACTGCTAAGAAATGGATCAGACAATCATCAGCCTCAACAGAGTCCTGCAGATCACAAGGCCCTCAGTCATGGGGGCACTTCTGGACTTCTCCAACTCATTCTTACCCTTAGACTCCTGATTCACTTCAGCAATTTCTGCATCTTCCCTGAAAACAATTACATCTGGAACTGCTTCTTTATTCCACTTCTCTCATCACCATCCCCTAGGTTACCTCCAGGTGTGTGTGGGTGGCACTGTAGCACTTCCTTGGTCTTCTCTCATGCTTTGTCACCTGCACAACATCAACAAGTGACTCTCATTTGCTTTCTGACGTGCACTATCCCTACTCCTTCATTCACCTTTATTTGCTTCCTATTCTGGGCTTCATCAGAACCTCCCCTGTAATAATTGACTTGAGAATCTTGCTCACCAGACTGCAGCATAAAGGCCTCACCTTTCTTTCCTTTTTGCAACAGGGAACTGTGCCTGCCCATCTCCCATCCACTGGCCCCCCTCACATCTCCTCCACTGTTGGTCCAGGGTCACTGGCAGACCTGCCTTCTCAGAAATGTGTCTGCTCCAGCCAGCAATTAGAATTCATCCCGAACAGGGAGGTCCCTGGGTCTGTTCATTTGCACTGGGCCACAGTTCCTTCCTACTCATGAAACATGATTTCTTCTTCCCTTTGCAGCCCCAGCATCATTCCCTTTGGCAGAAAAGGTGACTGCAAACCAGCAGTATTGACAAAAGTTTGCACTGCACCCATCGTTCATCAACAGTGCCACCAAGCACACAGCCAAAGGGTTGCTTTTCTTCTAATTCCATGCTTAGTTTTAAATCTTTTCCCCCATAGTAAGCATTTTGGAACCCATGGTTCACTTTAGACTTTAGCTTTCTGATCTTAAACTTTTACCTTTTATTATCTTCTTTTAAAAAAAATGCTAGACATTCCCTTTCTGACATCTCTGAATTAGAGCTTATTCTCCGAAATATTGGTACATCTTTAAAAATCCAAGTTCATTCAAGAGGGAGCTGAGAGGCCAACCCTATTCTATGATTTCTTTTCTTTTCTTTTTTTCCTCAGTTAAGTTCATCCCTCTAAAGTCATGAGAATAGCTTGAGAGTGAAATTGGAATTAACCTTGCATAAAACTTTTTCACTTACTTTAGTGTTTTCATTGCAACTTGATTCATAGAACATTGCAACAAATACAGAATATCGAAAAGAAAAACACTGAATTTATCCAAAATCTGGCCAACGAGAAATAATCATGATCAATATTTGGGAGTGTAAACTTACATGGTTTTATTTTTTCTCCTCTGCACTTGCAAAAATATGGGATGATTTGTGCACTGCATTTTATTGCTTACTAAGTTCCCTGAACATTCTACTATGCACATATTTCTGTTACTAAATATTGTTCTACAACATCATTTAAAAAGCATATGTAGTATTTCATACGGTAGATGATAAGCTATTATTTAAACAACAAGTGCCGATTGTCAGACTTAGGTTGTTTCCAATATTTTGTGTCAAAAAAATAATTGCACAGTGGACATCATTATAGGAAAATCTTTGAGTATATCAATGATTGTTTATTTAGGACTCATTCCTAGAAATGAAACTGCTTGATCAAAGGATATGAATGGAATTTTGGAATATAGATCACATATTCACTTTCCATATGAGCTTCACACTCTCTAAATTTATCAGTTTAGATTCTCTGGATTGAGCATGTGTACATTCAACATTCAGAACCATTGTAGGCATTACAATAAAAAAATCCAATTTGATAGGTGATAAATGTTATCATTTGTTACTTTTAATAATCTCATTTAATTACTAGTAGGTAATAATATTTTCCAAATATTTATTGACTTTCGTTTCTGCTTTTGTGAATTATCTGCTCAAATATTTTATAGACTTTATTTCTTTGGTGATTGTCTTTTTTTTTAATCATAGGAGTCTTTTATACCTTAATAATGGTAGTAGACCTGTTCTTACAAATAACTTACTTCTAGTTCCTCACTGGCTTTAAATTTCCATTATGTTTATTAATGAACAGTCTTTTTATTTATAATACTATTTTATTTAATTATACTATTCTTGTGTACAATCTGGCTTGGCTATGCCTTAAATGTCTTCTCCAATAAATGATGATTTTTTTAGACAAGCATCTGTATTTTCTTCTAGTATTTTTATTGATTCTTTTTTATATTTAAACAGTGAGTTCACAGGGAACTTAATTTGGTAAATGTTGTGAAGTAGAAAATCTCATTTTTGGTCCAAATGGCTAGCCATTTGTTTCAAAACCACCCATTAAATATTCCTTCTTTTCCTCAGTGCTTTTAGCTACCATACTTTGTCTTATTAAACATCTTATATATAGTTGAGTCCTTCTTGGGATATTCTATCCTGTTAATTTGAAAAGAATTGACATTTTTACTATTAAGTCTTCCTACTCAGACATGAAGTAACTACTTCATTTATATATTGATGTTTCTTCTTTCAATAAGTTATTAATGTTTCTTAATAAAGACTTGTTGTTTCCCAAATAAGTTCTTAGTTTCTAATTAAATTCAGTTAACATGAACACATTTTATTATTTCCAGCTGGTATCATTAATGGATTGTCTTCCCCATTATATTGATTACTGGGGTATTTCAATATGCACTGTGAAATGCACCTCAGACCCTCACTGTGGGCTTAGGCAGGCATTTCCTCAGCTTCTGGGTATTAATGGACAACAGAGTTGAGTCTCTCTCTGCCCTTAGCAGAAGACAGCTACCTTGCCCAAAGGTTCACTTCTCCCCACATACCTCATACCCAATGACTAGTAAGTTGCAGGTGTCAAGATCCAAACCCCTTGCTTCAAGACCAGGAAATGCTAAGGAACCCACCCAGCTCCGGGACTCCCACTTCCAGGAAGTAGACAAGGTTCTTGCAACAGCTACATCACCCTTCACCCCTCCCTCTACTCCCTGAAAGCTACTGATCCTAAGAACACCTATCAATCCATGTCCTGCATGAAATTCTCCATCTTAGAGTCTATTTTCCTGAGAACCAGTCTTAAGGCAATTGATGCTGAGGGTGATGGGAGGAAAAAGACTGAACTGAAGAGCAGTTTTGAAACTGGATCACCAGCCACCGACCTGGCAATGAGAACCCCATCTCCCGTGGCAGGTGGGTCACTGAAAACTCTAGGCAGGCAGTAGCAGAACTTTTTATCAGTGACATCCCGGGACAGGATGCTCTTGGAAGAAAACGCACTGGCAGGCACTGCAGCGTAAGTGTTAGGTTCTGAGACAGCACTAATTACAAGAACAATGAAATCCAGTGGTTGCTGAGTGGCATTGACACTGTGGGGAAAGACAAGAAAAGGCTAAGGGTAATTAATCACTAATTGAGAGCTAAGTGTGAAAACCAGAGGACCTCCTTGGCAACATACAGAGGTTCTGAGCTTCTCAACTCCTGGGGGAGGAGGGGTCTAAGGATCAAGCTCAAGACTTAATTACTAGAGTAGCAAAACTCCAGAGAAAGCTGAGCTCTCAGCCTCAATAAGTCTGTTCTTCCAGGGTCAGGACCCCAATTGGGAAGGAGTGGCCTGAGACTTGAGACAGATTTTTGGGTAAATGCACTTAAACATCTTTACTCTCCAGATCCACCTGAGCTTTGGGGACCTACAGCAGTGTCTGACTGCTTCATGTTAGTCACTACTGCCTTGCTTAAAGGTGATGAAGAGGCCTCTGTTCTATAAGGCTACAGCTTTTCCACCCCTACCCCTGCTGCTCAAGAAAACAAGAAGGAGGATCAAGTTACAATGTAATTTGGCTGATCATGTACTGCATTTGCAAAGAGACTAGATAAACTATAGTCCCCCTATTAAAATAAAGTTCAGGGTCTGGGGTTTTGGCTCAGCAGTAGAGTGCTCATCTGGAATGTGCAAGGCACTGGGTTCGATCCTCAGCACCACATACAAATAAATAGATAAGTATTCAATTACAACTAGAAAGATATATATGCCACCAGTCAAAATGGAGTTGCTGATCACGGTGGCAGTGATACTTAATTGTCAGAGGCAAGAAAGCCACTCTCTTTGTAATGGCTATTATTAAAAAGATGCTATGAAGTGGGTGATGCTATAAACTGGGTGATTTAAGCAACAAACATTTATTTCTCGTGTTAAAGAGGTAGAGAGACCAAGATCAAGATGCCAAAAGATTCTGTGTCTGGAGAGGGCCCATGTCCTAGTTCATACACGACTGTCTTACTTCTGTATCCTCACATGGTAGAAAGAGGCAAAGGAACTCTCTGAGATCCCTTTTATAAGGGCACTAATCTCATTCATGAGGCATCCACCTTCATGACCTAATTAATTATCACTTACAGACCATCGCATTAGGGGTTAGGATTTCAACACCTATGTTTTGAGAGGACACAACACTCAGTCCATTGCAGGCCCAATGACCCTAATGAACTACAAGTCATAAGTGGCATTCAGGAGTACCTGAAGGAGTACCTGACTCAGGAAGAGCTGCGTAGATGGTTAACGGAACATGGCAAGCTAGAGGCAAAACAGATAGGCAGCCAATGAGGGCAGTGCTCGATCTAAACAATCAAAGAAATCACAGGTAGATGATTGGGGAAGCTAAGGGGAAAATTCTAATTAAACAGTGTAATCCCTTGTATAGTTTCTGAACCTGAGCCAGTTTTATTTGTTGTTAGGTTAGGTCACAACCCACCAAATGAAGGAGAAGCTTGGTGCTGGTAAGAAAGGACATTGCAACACCAAAGCCAGTATGCACAAGAATAATTCTGCCAATCTGTTTCCAGAGGCACCTCACACCATTTACTGTGGTAATGGTACACTGGGGTAAATGGAATACATCAATCTTTCATGGAGAATTGAACACCCGGGCTGAGTAATCAGTGGAGACCCAGACATAACCTTGCTCACAATAGGCCCACTAGATCCATAGAAACATGCAATGAAAATTTCCTTGGACCCCAAATGTACAATTGAAGTGGACATACCTGCTAGTTGGCAAAATTCTTACATGGGCCCCTTCCTCTTTGTAGTTTAGAGTAACTATTTGGGGAGAGGTCAAAGGGAAGCCTCTGAACCCATGCCTTCCCAAATAAGAAATGTAAATAAAGGGTTTGGAGTATAGATCTGTGGTAGAGTTTGTGCTTAGCATGAGTGAGGTTCTGGGTTCAATCCCTAGCAACACCAAAAAATTTAAATAAAATATACTGTCATATCCTGAGGATAATAATAAAGATTATTTCTACCTCTAAAAACCCATCATAAACTAGTTTGCAGGGGTGGTGGATCCCATTATATTCCTATTTAATTCATTAGTCTGGCCTCTACAAAAACCTGATAGATCCTAGAGGACGTCAACAGATAACACCAAACTTAGCTCTAATTGCAGTTTCTATGTCATATGTGTTACCTTTTCTAGAGTAGATCAACGTGGCCTTAAGTACATGGTATGTGGCAACTGAGCTGGTGAGTGTGGTATCTCCCATCCATATCAGAAAGTAAGATTGAAAACAAGCATGTGGATCTCAGTGTGGATCCTACCAAGTAAGTTACCTAGACCAAAAGAGTTGTTAGACAAGGGTAAAGGGGATCTAGAATACATGACAGAAGAGAAAGATAATGAGTATCGGTTTCAATCTTGAGACCAGCTGAAATAAATAATAATAATCCATTCCACTTCCTCTTCCCTCCTTTTTCATTAAAATATTTTCTATTTATTGGTTTCTCTATTATGCTTTTTATTTTTTTGAACTAAATGGTTGACTTGTTTATTTTAGTCTTCCTTCTGTATTAATTAAAACATTTATGGTTATAAATTTTTCTTTTATTATGGCTTTTAGCCATATCTCTGTGTGTGGTGTACTCATTTCATACATGACAACTCTACACTATAGAGTTTCAAATCTTATATTTTATTTGAACTAAGATTCAAGTGTGCTTAATTTCATTTTTTTAAATTGAAAAAAAAAATTCTCTTTTAACAAAGTTTGGTTAAATTAAAGTTTGGTTAATCCGACCGACCTCCTTGCTTTCCACAACCAAAACATTTGACTTACTGACACATTACTAAGCACAAATGATTTCTTGCATCTCATTTTTACCTTTTAGATCATCCTTATTCCAACACCCTTCTCTACCCTACTCTAAATTAAGAAGGGGGGGGGGGAGAAGCAGTTCTTAGCAGGTAGTAGAAACCATCCTCCAACTCGCCACAGCCCAACTTCCCACTTATATTGCCAAGTTCAAACCTCAAACCACGCTGCTTTACTGGAACTGTGACCACAAGTAAATCCCTCCTAAACAAAGTCACAGTGTTTTCTATACTTGCCCTTTCATTCATGAGTAGAATGAACAGAGCCCCTCACCCTGAGCTGCCCTATTAAAGCCCAACATGTTCGTCCAGCGTTCTTTCTCTCCTTATACAACCTCCACACCATATCCAGTGCTTCTGTGGCATTGAACTCCAAGCCTGAAGAAATACAGCATGCTATAAATAGCACCCTTTCACCGAATCCATCATCAGGTTTCCACCACTGAATTGTCTTTTTCTGAGTAGTTGATCTTTGCCTCAAAAGGGAGACCCAAGAGTCAGGTCCACTGGGTGTCCCAAAGGTTTATGATTCTTTTGCTTTTTCCCTCCCCAGAAACTACACAAATTCTCTTATGCTCTGAAAATTCAGAAAAACCAGGATTACCTTCATGTTTTACTTTCTTCTTCTGTCCTTCCCAGTTTGCACCATGATACCATCTTAGAACATTTGTCTTCAAAGACCCAATATGTATGGCTACCAGAACTCCCTTAATGTCATAACAACAAATAAACAAACAAACAAAAAAAAAACAGATGATGCTTTTAAAATCCCAGATTAGAAGAACAAGTTGAGAAGTTAAATCCAGTTCAGGCCCGGGTCAGGAGATAGCTGCCACAAATTTAATATAAGGCATCCCACCATGGTAAGCCTGGAGAAGACCCCTGGAAGGAACCTTTGGAACCACACTGAGAGCCTTGTGAAAATATCCAGGCCAGAGCACAGAAGCAGAGCCAGTGGCCACATAAACTGGATTAGAATAGGGGCAAATGGAGCAAGACTGTCCACCAATGACACTGGATACTCCTGCTTCCCTTGGTGATAAGTGAAAGTATGGCGCATGTAGATAGTGAGTTGACTTCAGTATTATTGATGCAAACATCTACAATCTTCTGATAGCAGTTATCCATTTTTATGCCATCTTCTGCATATCTTATTCCTACATGCTGCTTCTCCAGTCACTTCCATTTCTTGTACCTTCAATACCTACCACTGAGGCAGCTCCTCATTTTTCACTCACACACTTAGAAGTTCCCTTGGCTAGCTTCATCTCAATGTGCATCACTCCTTCATAGGTGAAGCTTATTTTTATCCTTACAAGTGCCTATCTTATAGATGGGGAAACTGAGGCAATAAAAGATTAAGTGGTATCTATTAAGTAAATCAATGGCAAAGCAGCATCTGGGCTAGAATTTGGAGCTTCTAAATTCTGTTGCAATTGCAGTTTGGACTTATGCTGAAGGGTGTAGGTAGGACTGTATTCAAAGCAGTACATAGTGAGAAGATGTACTGGAACAAACTCAACACAAACTCTCAAAATTAGTCACGTGTATTCTGTGGCAATGCATCCTCAAGTCACCAATGCATACCCTTATGACTCTGAGTAAGTGTCCTTACTTTTATGCTGTTTTCCTTTCAACCAACTGTATACCCCAGTCCTATAACCTGTGCCTGATTTCATTCTCAGTAAATTTTCTAGTCTAAATATTTAATGTATAAAGTTCTATAAATCTTTGAGATGAGAAACAGTTACTAGATCCCCTAGGAATAGCAGTCTTGTTCTCTTCTCTATGTTCAACCATGCAGGTCCCTAATCACCCCCAATATTAACTTGGTGAGCTCCATGGTCCTGTGTAATTGGAAGCAACTCCATTCAGAAAGGGGAGAAGTTGTTTCTAAAGCCAAAGATTTAAGGAGGAGGAGAAAAATCAAGCTTTCAGGTTGATTCCTCTTGTGCTTCAGTAATGTGTTTTTTTTCTTTTTCTTTTTTTTCCAGTATCATTTTATGACTCTGCCTACACACAGCCCAAAAGCCTAAGCAGGACTACCCTGTAAATGTCAAGTGCTATATCTTTCTGCATGCAGTAGAAGTCTCTGAAGCAGACATTTCTTGGTATGTCAGACCATTTAGATTCATTCTGCCATGGCACTGTTTCTGGCCTTGGGAATACATGGATGCCTTATAAATAACACTCATGACTTTTGTTTATATCTTCTGACACACATCTACTTACTTTCTGCCAATTTCTTCTGGAGAATTCAAGCATCAAAGTGGGTACCAGCTTTGAAAGCTTCTTGGGAGAATCCATTCCAGACAGTCCACCTGAACCATTGATCCTAGGTTCACCTGCTAAGCTTCCATGAAGAGGAAGTAATACAAAAATTCTTTCATTCAAAAAAATGTCCACCCTCCAGGAATTTATGAATAACACAGCAAATCAGGATGGAGACATGTGAATACTATGCATTGCAAGACAGCTTGAAGAAAACATGTTTTCGCATGTACTCACAAACACATACATATGTATGTGTACAGGGAGGCTCCCTTCTCCAAAAAATCTATATATAATTATATATCCAAGACACTTCTCAATCTCATATCTTCATATAGTAAGTTACAGCAAACCCTTCTGCCTAGAGAACAGAAGTGGCAAATTCCCGGCCAGAGGGCTGCAGTGTTGTATTCTCCTCCCAGGTCCTATCATTTGAATTCTTACCTTAGTAAAAGTCCAACCTTAGTCCAACACTCCTAAAAGTCAGTGCTGCAGACAACCACAACTATTAGATCTTAATTGGCAAGGGAGTAGATATGGGCTCGCCCTACCTAGTTCCAATTAAATGCTCATATTTTGCTTTCATTCACCCCTGAGGCTTTGTTCTTTATTTACCATTAATATATTAATTGATTCATGCATTAATTCCACATTTGTAGAGTTCCCTATTATATACCAAGCACTAGGCTTCATACTGAGAATAAAGAGATAAGCAGATGTCACTCTCAACATGTCTGGCTTATCTAGCTCCACGAGCAAGAACCAGATAAAGACATTTAAGAAGACTTCCTTGCTTGCCCCCATTTCTCTTGGACTGCTACTACAGTGTGACCCCCTAGAATCTTTCTTACAGCTTCTTGCATATTATTTCTCATTTCAGGTATCATGCTATCAATTTCCTGCCTGTTTATCTTGTTTCTCTAACTCTATTACAAGCAGTGGCTGCACCTTCTACTTTCTTTTACCTTCTTATTGCCTTGGACAGCGATGTGTACAGAATAAGAACAATGTCCTTGACAAAATGACTTATGAATCCACTGCCTAGCAACAAGTTAGGAAATTACACTTGCATTCTCAAATCAACAGCTTATTTATTTAATTATCCTCATTCGGCATCTTTAACATTTGAAAATCATGGTGTTAAAACAAATAAGCAGGCAAAGAATCAGATAAAGACAGGCAACCATTATTCATTTCTAAAACAGATCTCATCAGTTTGCTGACTCTTAATGAATATGATCCTGCTGATGAATTAAGTACATGACAGTGTACATTATTATGAGATAAAAATTAGAATATCCATTAGAATTAAGTAATTCTCTGAAAAGAATTGAGTTAGCTGAGTTTTTTTTTTTTTGGTCTAAAATATACCTACTATGTCCCAGACATTATGGCTAAGTGCCAACTATGCTATTAATTAAGGAGACATAATAGTTCAGAATTTAATTGGAAAGACAGAAATGCAAACATGCCTTACTTTGGAGTAAACAGTATTTCTAAAATAGAAGTACTGTAGATACAGTAATGATACAAAAAGAGAGAGAAAGCAACTCTACCTGAAAAGAGAATTGAACAGGTTGGCAGAGGGAGGAAATACCACAGGATGTTTTAAAAACTGCAAATAGTTTTATATAACTAAAGAGCAGAATGTGAGAAGGTACGTGACTAGAGATGAACTGAGAAAATCCAGTTCTTGAATATCTTGTATGACTGGCTAAAGCACTGGATTTTGTCTCAAGACCATAGGAGCCATTAAAGGGTTACATGAGGAAGATAGCATGAACTTTATATGGATCAAGTTTGTTTCCCTCATCACTGTATAATTTGGTGACTTGAATATAGCAGGTGCCCAATAATAAGAATGGAACAAATAATTTACCTATTGTGTGCTGGAGGGTGATCAATTGGTACAGAGTGAATAATGGGTATGGGGGGAAACAAAAGGGAAGCCAAGGAGCCAAGGTAGGAGGCCATTCCAGGTGAAGTTGGAAGGGAGGGATGGGTTCAGTTGGAGAAGTGAGGCACAGGTGGATCGTCAGGACAATAATGAGTACCGGGTTATGCATATTTTGTTAGAAATTTTTTCATGATGAGAATCAGAAGAGATACCTATTGGGTGTTTAGATAACAAGGAGAAAGATATGGGCTCAATCTTTGGATTTGGGAGTCATAAGAGAAATTGTGTGAACTAAGAAGACTGCTAAGATCAGACCAGACTATGAGGGTGGAGGACCACCAGGTGAGGAGGGCACGGAGGAAGTCAGAGAAGTAGATGAAGAACTCAAATATCCTGGGCTCAGGGCCCCTAAAGGAGCCCTTTTAGAAGATATGAAACAAAACATTTTTATTCCAATTCATAAATCCTCTGGATAAAATAATCCAAAATATTTATTTCAGGTGTACCTGGAAGGAATAACAAATTTTATAAGAGTCTGTCCTGACCTCAACGACCATAGAGAGGCATGCATGTCAATGGATATGAGATGCAAGCGTCTTATTTCTCACCAACAGTGAGTAATGACCATGAGTTTATTGCAAACAAATCATTTGAATTAATGGTAGAAATGAACAAAACACTGGCTATGGATTTGCATCGATATTAATCCCTTTAGCCTTTAAATATGTGTGTGGTTCTAACCCTTTAGCAGGATGTGAAGTCAGAAGGGGCGTTACCTCCTTGAAAGCATGCACTGAGGTTTGAGTTTCCAGACTGTGGTCAGGACCAAGTGGAGTATTTACCCAAGGCAGCCGAATGCAATATAACTGGAAGGACAGTCTCATTTGTGGTCAGAGAGGGTGCAAAGAGCCAGCTAGAGCAGCAGCACCCAGCAATTAGGCCAGAAGGAGGAAACCTAATCATGAGTTCAGAAACCAGAATAAAGGCAAACAGGTGGGAATGCAGCATGTACAGTGGGCCAGAGTGAGGGTTCAGAAAGAAAGCAGGAAGGTCAGAGATGGCTGAGGATGCAGGCAGATTCATGGTTCAGGAGTATGCCCTGCAGCCCAAAGGATTGGCAGGCTCAGATCAAAGGACTGAAACACAGCAGCCCCTACAAAGTCTCCACCAAAGGAGACTGGCAGCAGCTCTTCCTGCTGAGTGGCAGCATTCCGTTTCCTCCTTTGGCTTGTCACACTGACCTGTGATTGCTACCAGTTGTGGCCAGGGTGGCCTTGTTTTCCTTTGTCTCCTGAGCTGTAATCACTGTCAAAAATTGGGTGTGGATGATATCTTTGTCTATGTCTAATAGAATGTCCGATGATAGGCGTTTCTCAACGTAATTAGGTAAATGAATGAAATAAGCCAACATTTAAAATGGCAGCTGAAAATCGAGGTCATTTTGGAAGTGTTTCTTATTAAAAGCAAGGGTACAGAAGAGTCTCCATGGTCTTTCCCTTCTTTTCTTTTCATTTACCTTTAATTTTTTTTCCTCTCAGGTTAAAGCTGACTCCACATCCTAAGGGACCAACACAAGCCATCAAGTTAAATGATGTCCCTGATAGCTCTGTGGATCAATAGTTATATAGGCCTATTCCTCATCTGAGCTCTGTCAGGGCCCAAATTATACACTGTACATGAAAACCACCTCCTGGATTTACTGCCCTTGCACCCCCAGCCATGGCAGGTGGCTTATTGCTCTGCTTTTATTTCTTTTAAGCTTTAACTAAGCCTTTGCTACTGATTTTTCAACATTTCTAAAGTGGCAGAGCGGCAATTAGCCAAGTTCTCTTCCCTTCCACAAAACAGTTATGATTTCCTTGGCTTCCAAAGAAACCCTTTAACCTCCTGTTTCTCTCACTAAAAAAAAAAATATATATATATATATATATATATATATATATATATATATATATTCATGTGAAAATATACACAACTGGCAAAGAGATTTAAAAAATAATGTGAAGAAACAGATAAGTCCTGGGCCACTGATGGGTCTTGACGACTCCCAGGAAAATTCACAAGAATCTGGACCATCATCATTTATGGAAGAGTGACTGGTGAACTGAAAATTCTAGTTCTTCTGATAACTGGGTGCTGGGTGAATCAGTTCACCTCTCTGTGCCTTGGCTCATCTCTCTCATCAGTGGGAATTATTCCACTTCCCTGCATTAGTTAATGGAGAGGATATCAACCTAAATCAAAAAGAGTCTACGGGAAAACATTTCACACTCTTGGGAGTGAAGATACCCTATAAATTCTAGGTTCTATTATTATTTCATATTTCTATACCTCAGATTGATCTGGCCTCATGAATCACTTTAGAACAAAGTGAACATGAGCTATATGGAACTGTTTTTGAGTTTCCCAATCTCTCAATTGTGTCAGATGTCTAGAATTATAGCCCTCTGAATTACTCTGTGAAACATAGCTATAGGAATAGAAACAGACTCTTAACCATAGTTAAGAGACAACATCACATAGTTCTCTAATCAGTGCCGAGGCCCAGGGGGGTCAGGTGGGTGACCATATTGATGGGCTGCCTTACTTCCATAACTGCGAACTTCAAGTTTGACCCACCTTTCTTCTTCTGCATGTTCTTGATGTTTCTGCTTACTAACTAACCATAATAACTCCTATTTTATCATTTAAAAAACGAATAAAGAGACCTTGTGTTCTGTTGATCCAAACATGTAAGTATGGTTTCAACATGCAGTCTGTCCATGACTTGTGTTATCAAAAGTATTGTTTCATAGTCCAGTCCCTGTTACCCTCTTACCCAGTTAAACTCTCTTGGGTACAGCTTTGGCTGTATGCAATAAGAAAAAGTAATGTGCCCCTCAAACTCAAGAATAATCCCCACTAGCTTCTGCATGCCTGCGCCCAAATATATTAACCCAACATTTTTCACACCATGCCGTGCTGAGCTCTTACAACTTCGTTGTGAGCTAGCATGTTTAGTTCATCTCAACCAACAATCATTTAGCTAATTGAAAGCATTTGAGCACCTGCTCTAAACTACAAAATTGTGGGGAAATGGTCCGTGTTGCTTTTGTATTTATAGTTACAGACTCTTAGAGTCATGTGTACAGGTCAATTTCTAAGTGTTTGAATTTAATCACAATTTTGCAATTTATGCAGAAAACAAATTGCAGACTTTTTTTTCAGAGAACAGAGATTCCTTTCCATTGTTACTCACAGAGAGTCAGCTCAGGTCATTTTCTCAGAACTCACTGGAATTGTCTGGGGACCCCAAGGTCTGAACCATTTGGCCTCTTCTATACTCCCCAGTGAGTATCAGAACACAGGATGGCCTACATTTTGTGGCTTACTTATGTTGAAAATATCTCCTTCTTTCATCTACCTCTCTGAACTGTTTTGAAATAGTAGAATAATAACTAACATACAGAACTTTAGAGAACGTAAGGCGTATATCATGTAAAAGAACTTTGACGTTTTAATTTTGTTGTTCATAATGATAACAATAAAGGAATATTTTATTCAGTTATTTCTGAGGGGTCAGTTCTTCTAAAACATTGGTATCCCAGATGTTGAGTTCCCCATTTGCCCTCTGAACTCAAAAGATTTCAATTTCCTTGCCATGACCCACAGCCATCAGGATGGAGTATCATTTGGTCGTTTGAACTGACTTGCATTCATTGATAACCCACTCAGTTGTAGATCATCTCTATGTTTCTTATTCTGCTTAATAGCTATATGATTGTGCTTTGCAGTTGGCAGAAAGCGCAAAGTTACTCATGCACACCAAATAGCTTATGAAGTGATATTGGTCCTGATGCCTGATCTTAAACCCAAAGTCAGTGCTATTTAGTTTTGCTTCTTATGGATTCATCCACTTGCAGCATTAGAATAGAACAAGAAATTATCCCTGAAACAGTCACTGTTATAGGAGTACAGCCTTTAATTTCAAGGTACTTTCCCCAGATGAAAGCTGTAATAATGGTTCATTCCATTTGGCAACAAAACAAAGAAGTGGAGGATTTATAAACTGACAGATCCTCTAATAAGTGTAAGAGATCAAATTTGCATTCTTTATATGACTGGGTGACACATCTCATCACCTATTCTGACTTCAGGGCCTTATTAACAGCCAATTTGCACACAAGAAATTGGCATGATGACCCAAATCAATCATAACCATGATGAAAAATGTTCCATAGAACAATGACAAAACCCATTGACACCCAGTTGTACAGACAGGGCGAAGTGTGAAGATAACCTAACCTGGACAGGATACCTCCAAACTTCTGAAAGTTGATCAGAAGCTAACTGTTCCCTCCACTGCCCTACAAATATCTCTCATGTACAGCCTGGTCAATGAAGGGAATCACTTTCCTTAATAGAGAAACTAGATCAAAAGGGAAAAACAAGTTCAGGGATGTTTCTGGATAGCTTAAAAGTACTTGTGGAAGTGCCAAGCTGTTAAAGCAATTTCCAAAAGGAATGTGCATCAAGCCAGCTAGATCATGTGTGGTTGGTAGACATGGACTTCAATCCTTGTGCTGACATACAGGGAGACGCCCCCTAGAGTAATACTCTTAGTCTTGTGGGCCATCCCTTACTCACAAAGAGTCTGCAGATGGAAGGTGAAAAGGATCAGTCACACTTCTGAGTTATGAAAGAACTGTGAATGCAGTTCTCTCCTTTTCCTTAGATCAGAATAGCACTGCAAACCTAGACCAGTGTATTTGCTTTAAAAATGCCCATTGCAGGGTCCAGACTGGACCTAGGAATCAAAGCACATTAACAAACCCATTTAGCTGCATGTCTAAGAGTTAAAGTCAATTATTTGGTTTTCATTTGGCCCCAGTGATGATCTTTCAAATGGCTCAGAATTCAGGATTCAAACAAGGAAGAATGGGGTATTACTTATTGAGCTTCCTCAAATCCAAACATCTTTTTTAGCAGCCATGTAACCTAAAGTAACATTAGCTGATGTGACAAATTCCCAAGTTGCATTGGCTTGGAACAATAAACTCATATAACAGATTTATTAAACATTCCTGGCTGGGTAGCTATCCTCCAAGGAGTGGATCCAGGCTCCTTCCATGTTCAGTGTCAGTTATTTTCAATATGTGGCTTCCAAAGTCAGCATGAAACTCAATGTTATCCTAGAAAGCTAAAAGGAGAAGGGAACTTGGAAGATACAGGTAGGAGAATTTAATGGATCAGGCCTGGAGGTAGTATACACCACTTCTTCCCATATTCTTCTTTCTCAAAAACTGTTAGTTACATGGCTACAACAGAAACTCTGGAAAATGTATTTCCATAAGAAGAGGAAATAGGTTTGGTGAGCACCTTGCGATCTCTGCTACAGTGGCAGTCTAGGAAAAAACGATTGAATTAAAATGGAGATAACTCCAGACTGAAGAGCATAAGCATCCTCCAAATCATCTCCTCTATATAGTAAATGCTGTTATTAGGCAGCCCATTGAATGGTATAAAGTCTCACTAAAAGAAAACCTGGGGACTTGCATCATCTACCATAATCATGAACTCGAAGCCAGCCAATCGCATTAGCGCTATGCCACTATCACTGAACATGCACACGATCTTAGCACCTCGGCCTTCTTTCTGGACTCTCCTTCCTTGTACTCCATGCTCACAACCTCTTACTTCACCTCCTGTCCATGTGGTTACCCCTAGGTCTCCCTTTGACCCTGACCCTGATGCTTTTCTTTCTGTCCATCACCTCACCCTAATGACTGTACTCACTCCTGAGACTAGGACTCTGGCTACTGTGGATAACAATTCAGTTAATTTCTGCTCTGAATCACTGATTCTAGCTTCAACACCAGCCCACCCATCTGCACAGATTTTCCCTCTCTTGACAGAGGAATCATGCACACAAACTTTAGGAAAATGTATTGTACAATGATCTACAAAATTCTCCATCCAGTCAGATTTTGAATTGTAGCTATCAAAAAAAATTCTACATACATTTTTTTTCTTTTTTTTCCATTTTTTATTTTAATCCAATCTAAATTCATAATAACCCAAAGATGTTAGCACCATTGTCACTCCCATCTCAACCAAGTTTCTAGGTGATATCTATGGGGTTGTTCTTGTCCCGGACTGTATGTGTTTTTCCCCAAAGAGATAGCCATTCAAGAGTAGTGTTATAGGTGAATCCATAACATGGACATGGGATCCCATCATATTTAAAGAACCTCAATCACACTGCCAAATGGTTTTGATTGGCTTCCCTGGCAGTGACCCATTTGGGGATCTGATTGCTACCTCTTTTTCCAAATTATGACATCTTTCCTGTTTATTACTCATGACTTGATTTTTTCTGACAATATGAGGAAATCTCGGCCCCAAATGTCTGACAATGATTTGTGGATGGCAGGTAAGCCCATTAGCAGGTTATATTTAACACAATTTGGAATTTCATTGTTTTTTTTTTAGTGAAAGGCAGCTGTTTCCAGATGTCACAAATCAACCTTTATGTCTGGCTGCTGTGGTGTTTGCAGGAAACATCTTGCAGTATGGCCATGTGCTAGTGGGAGCTTCTTAGACTAGATTACTTGCAAGTCAGAACCTACAGCTTTCTGGTGAATTATTATTTGGATTGCTTCAGTAACCTCCTCTTCAGAAATGACAATGAATCGACAATTCCTTGGTTCATCTGGCCCATTTGGTTCTCTTGTGACCACAATGCTGCAGCCATTAGGTAGTAGGAACTCTGCAAACATTTGCCAACAATTCAATCGCACATCATATTTGAGGAATACTTTCAGTGAGAGCTAATTGGTGCTATTGTCAAATCCAAGAACATTGTATTTGGTTTTCCTGGAATTTCTTATCTTAATTCTCCAAATCCTAAATTTCCTTCTATTTCTGTAGTATTTTAAATACTGACTTAATTTTTGTGTGCATCTGTCAATTATTCCCATCAACTTATCTTCACATAACTCACTCAATGTAAGATATTAATTAGCTGAGCAATTTTATTGTTTAGTCTGTAAGATTTGTGGTTATTTTTATACCACATAAGCCTTCCCAGGCATTTGGCAGCTTTGCCAAATTTCTGTCCCTTTGTTTTACTACATTTCACCCTATTCACCCATTTATTGCTCTAATGTGTGTTAACTGAAGTCATTTTTCCTACTGCTGTAACAATCCAATAGTAAATGCTTTATGCATATTATTTTAGACTTGACATGTTGATTGGCTATTGAGGTAATGCAGATTATTATAATAGCATAATTATTGTAGAATAGGAAATTTGGAGAGCATGATGTCTTTTATTAGGTCAGAGAATGAAACCACAATGAGTATAATTCTTGCAAACATTTGTTGAGTACCTGATTTTCAAAAGCAATCAGTTCTGTTAGAATTTTTTTTAAAATCTTTCCTTCCATTTTGCAAGCTCTACACCCTTCTCCAAGTTTCCATTCATTGCTCCTAGATGTGAGGTCTCACATCTGGTGGCCTATCTTTTTCCAGTTCAATAGCTAGTCTTCTCTTTACCATGACCAGCTTCAGAGTCACCACATTTTATTCACTTAGCCTGGCTGTCAGTTCAAGATATTTGGTAATAAAAAGTGGCCACCTTGCAGGTCTGTGCATTGTCACCTCAATTCCCAGTAGAGAGGTCTCCACATAACCGTGCATTTACTGGGTCTTCCTTTCATGCCCTCTCAGCAATCTGCCTCCAATGGATGACTGACTCTGTCAACCAGAACACGTCGGACAGTCACAGCTCACTGGGCTTGGGTGCTTCTTAAATCTCTGGTTCCAGACCATCAGGCCTAAACAGCCACTTGCAACTCTTCTCGGAGTATAAGGCCATTCTTGAGTGAAAGGACCATCAGTCTCCTCTCGGACTCACCTCTAATTCTCCTTTTCCCCTGACAGAGTGACTACTGGCCCAGGGAGAAGCTTCTAAGGCCTTTATTGGTTAGCAAAGCCCTAAGAAGCGACTGTGACACAGCCTGCCTCTCATGCACAAGGACACTGAGCTGGGTTTTGAGAGGCTTGTAATTAGTATAATTACTTTATTTTGATTGCTGAGGTTAACAACATGGGCAATGCCCAAGTATATTATCATCATCAATTGACGAGTTAGAGTTTTAAAAAATCTGATTACATGACATGTGTTCAACCATATCACCCTCTGCATTGCTGTTGGGGAATAACTAATGCTTTATTCCTTAAAAAGCTTCAATAATTTTGCCCATAATACTTTTCCAGGTGTAAGTAAACTTAACGATATAAACTTCTCAAATACTTTGCTCTTTGGGTACATTTCTATTTGCATGAGTACCTATTTTAAAATGGTACCCAAGAGAACAGGAAGGAAGCACATTATTCAGAAGATAATGAATATGTCAGCAAAGTTCAAAATATCTTTGGAATACAGCCACGCTTCACTAGGTCAATACCCAGATATGAGTATATATATGATAAATATAGAAAGATATACTTTATATATGATAAATACAGATATAATGATAAATATAGATATATATACTTTATATATCTATATTTGTCATAATATCTGTATTTATCATATATATTTATTTATTTATCACATATATATTTATCATATATATCACTATATACATAGGAGAGAGTGGTCTGTCTCCTAAACATAAGCAAAGGATTCTCAACTGGGGTTCTTTGTCAACATCAAAATCTGGCAAAATTTTGATAAATATATTTGATTTCCTAATTTGTGTGTGGGGAAATGTATACATCTGGCATCTAATGGGTAAAGATCAGAGATGCTGCTAAACATCATATAGTACACAGCATATCCCCCTCGCCATGAAGAATTTGTCTCAACATAACAATAGTGGCAAGGATAAGAAACCTTGAGCTTGACCAAACAATAAGACTTAATAAGACTTAACAGATGTGCAGAGGATTATGCACAAAATGTCAAAGCTCAAACATCTTGCCCCTTTGAAAATAGTCAAGGATTACAAAACTTCAAAATAGCAAGCCTCATTTGTTGGAGCATCTTAAAAATTGAAAGATTTACCTTGGCTTTTCAAAGTTCAACCTTTTAGTCATGTTGACTGAAATCTGCCTGAAATTAGGATTTAAGCTCAAAATGAATGCTCTGTTTATTCTCATACCTAAGTCTCTCTTCCTCATAAGGAAAGATAGATGATAAATTTGCACACTGGTCATTTCACACATACCAGAATTCCCTCATGAAACCATACTATGTACAAGAGACAATAGGTATATCTTCATCTAAAGATACCCATTTTTTTTACAGTTAAAGAACACAGTCCCTACACAGGGAGGTCAGATACAGAGGGGCAAACTTATATTTCACATAGACATTGCACATGTAATTCTTTAAGTTCTGTCAAATTGATTTTGTGGCCTAAATTCTGACTCTTCCCAAAATCACTTCTTTGCTTATGGACTATGATACAAATAATTTTTTTTAAATTTATATTTCTATTTTTTTTTGAGAGAGAGAGAGAGAGAGAGAAATTTTAATATTTATTTTTTAGTTTTCGGTGGACACAACATCTTTGTTTGTATGTGGTGCTGAGGATCGAACCCGGGCTGCACGCATGCCAGGCGAACGTGCTTGAGCCACATCCCCAGCCCCCAAATAAATTTTTTTTAAATCATATTTCTCCACTTGGAGGGGTGGACATCCAATCACTCAGATCTTAGAATGAGGTAGTTACCAAAGTTTGTTGGATTTCTTTCATCTATCTCAGATGAGTGTGAGAAAAGTTTTTTGTTTTTTTTTTAAAAAGCTACAGATGAATAAATTCAGAGATTTTTGTCAAGGAGGCCCAGGAACCCCAGAATCCTGGTTCCAGCTAGCTGTACCACTTTGTGAGTGATCCAGAAACCTATGCATATAAAAGACAATGAAGAACATTTGTCCTTTACTAGCAACTCAGATTTTCCCCAAACTCCAAGGCCTAACAGGAGTCTTGTAGAGCTCTGCTGTCCACCAGAATCCTCTTGGATGGACAAGGAAAGGCACTTTTTTAAGGTACTCTCCTTTTTCTGTACCTTACTCTAATTTTTACTTAGCTTTCCAAAGGGAGTAGGAAAGAGTCACCTCTTCCACAGTGGAGAGGGATACCTCTTACTTTTGACCTCCTGAAGGGCAGAGCACCTGAAGACAGGATGGGAGATACAGGGAGAGAGAAAAGGAGACAGATTTACCAAGCCTTCTTCTAGCATAGCCAAGCATAGCCAAGTCTCCACACAGCCCTGCCTTACCTCTCTAGGCCCTTGGAAGGAGAAGTATTCAGAAATACAAGCAAGTGGTTGCTATGAAATGGGCTCATCCATCCTCATTGTAGATATGGCTCTTCGTCTCAGAAAATAAGACTCAATGAATTCTGTCAAGCCTGAGCGATGCATGCATATCCAAACTCCTCCTCCCTGGAGGTGGGATCAAAGTGGGGTTGGGGGTATTGGGAACTTCCATGGGACACAATCAACTGAAATTATCCACCAAGGCTTCAATGGAAGTATGGAGGAAGTAGGAATCAAGTAATTCTAGACTTGTCAGCTATAAGAACAAATTGGCCAAATGGAAACATAGCAAAACCAGGAGGCAACACAAAAGCTCAGGACATCAGGAGAACAAGATCAAGGAGCCACAAAGAAGCACAGAAAGTGGCCATGAGAGAGTCAAAGACTCATTTGCAAACTCTTGCTTAGACCAGCCTGATGTAAGTCTTTTCACACTGATTGCTCTGTCTCCATGGCTGATACCCTTCTTTCTAGGAACAACTCTTTGCCCAACCAGCTTTCTTCCAAAGATGTCCTCATACCCAGAGGCTTTACACCAAGTACTAACAGTCCAAGTTGCTGCTCAGGCCAATGGAAATGATGGCTTTGAATATCTTCACTCCAAGCGACACACATCAGAGATTGCTGAGAAGATCTGAAGTCAACTCAGAAGACAACTGTGGATTTTGACCCAAGCTTCAGGAAGTAAGACTGTTAGTTTGAACAGGTCAACAGCTTCTGAAAAAAATCAGAACTATCATTTAAGATCAATGGTACAATACATCATCTAGGCTAAAGGTGGTAGGGCATCCACATTAACATCCACATTGCCATGCTAGGTTGGATGGTATAAGAAGGACCCTGTATATCAAGCTCAGCTTTCTTATCCACCAAAAATTTATTCCCAGCTATTCTTTTTTGGTCCCAAAGTTGTGAAAAATCCCAGTTTGGGATTGATTTGAGAGTCGTGAGCCAGAGCAATTATCAGGAATGTGAAAAACAGGAGCTTAGAAAAATCCCCACTAGAATATATGTGGCAAACACTACATCTCTGTTTTTATTCTTGAAGATGTTTTGCCTCAAATTAGCTTAATCGGGCCAATAGACCTTTCTTGAATGCCCTTGGAGGAAGACAGTCATAGAGAAAATGTTAGCTGAAAGTAAACCAGAAAGACCAAAAGTACTGCGTCCAGGCTAAAAACAGTTCATTCAAAATACTTTAGGTTAAAGAGTCACACACCTGAAATCCCAGCCACTCAAGAAGCTGAGGCAGGAAGAACACAAGTTTGAGGCCAGCCTCAGCAACTTATTGAGATCCTGTCTAGAAACAAAATAAGGGCTGGGAGTGTGGCTCAGTGGTAGAGAGCCTCTGGGTTCAATCCCTAGTACTAGGGAGAAAATGTTTGATTTAAGAACAGTAGTTCAAGAAGAAGTTTCCAGAGTAAATTTGCCCTTGGTGTGCGGATACAAAAGGCTGACAGGGAAATAGCTTCAGATTTCCTCACCATTTCTTCAAATGGGGGTCAATGCTTGGGATGTGTCCACTGGTCCAAAGATAAACAGTAGTGACTCCAACTGAATGGGACAGTCTGTTGGCAAAGCAACTTTCCAACTAGCAGAGCTTGTTTCTGGATTTCAGAACCTGCCTGTATCCTCTGGCCCTCTGGCCCATCCTGATTCTGTATCATCGTAGTTCCTTTTCCTCTTCCTCTTTTATTCTGTGAACAGGGCCCTTCCCTGTGTGGGGTGGATCTGACAAGAGCAGCCAAGCTTCAGCTCCTTCATTTGTTTCCCTTGGAATTTTCCATTTGAAAGCTTTCAGAGTTTGGTCTCACATTACAGTTCTGATTAAGTGGCTCCTGCTTGGCCTCCTTCTTGGCTTATTATAAGGACAGAAGATTGTTGGGTTCCTCGTGTCTGTAATGGGCCCAGAACTCCCCAGAGAGAAGTTTTATATTTAAGACAACAAAAATAACTCTCATTACAATTAATAAAAGAAAAATGAGGCTCCCTGTGTAGAATCTAAATAAGTCTCCAGTATATTAAACATTCAGGAAAAGGATTTGCTGGAGAGTCAGTTTGTCATGACCCAGGAGGGGCACCATTGTTCACAGGGACAGGAGGCAGGTGACACTGGGTGATGCTCAGGGATGCCAGTTGCCACAGCAACTTGGAATATCTCCAGGAAGGTTTCTTATGCCTGTGCTAAAGAACCACCTTCTCAAAGCAGAAGGGGAGCCTCTGATGACCCTTCTGTGATACACCATCCCTCCCTGCATGCGAAGTTTGGAAAGGCATTTATAATACTTGCTAAATCCTAAGCGAGCTCCAATACAGGTGTTTTCTCCAAATAAGAACATATCTTTGAAACAAGATGGACCTTGGTTTGAATTCAGAGTCTGCTGTTTTATTCCAGTGATTCTAGCCCAACTACTTGACTTCTTTGAACCTCAGATTCCACACTTGGAAGTTAGGATTGTGTGTTTATTTTTTGCTGCATAACAAATAATCTCAGTGTCTTAAAAAAGAAATTAATCTCTTGTTTGCAGGTTGGCCAGTAGTTGTAGGTCCATGGGTATCAGCCGGGGTTAGCAGGGTTTGGTTCCAAGCTGTGGTTTGGTTCATGTTTCCTTATTCTCTTTGGACCAGTGGCAACCCAGTGAAAGTTCTCCTTATGGCCAGCCACAGAGACACAAAGGAGCAAACCAAACTATGCATGTCTATCTAAAGACCATGACGAGTCTCCAGAGATGCCATCAGATACTTAATCACAAAACCAAATCTAAAGTCAAGGGGGCAGGAAGTGCATTCTTTTACCATGAAGCCTTTGTAAGCCCCTGTAAAGAACTGAGATCCAATCTACCATCATCAAAATAACTATTTTACAAGAGTGTTGTAAAGATTAAATGAGACCAAAATATGTATAACCTAGGACTGAGTAGGAGCTAAATAAGTGATAGCTATCACTATGAGTTAACAAATAATTTTCCCTGATGTCTATGCCTAGCTCCACAAAAGTTTTAAGATGAGACAGTTAGGCACAACTTTATTACCCCTTAATGAATTTTATTAACTGTAATTACTAAATCATAGCCTCAGGCTTCTTTGCCTCTTGCCTCTTTGCAAATCTGATGATGCAAGGAAGCCCAGGAAAGCTACCAGGACATTCTACACATGCTCAAAAGCTGAAGAAGTTCATCCTTGAACCCCAGGGTCTCTATTCTGAGCAGCTCCCTCTAAGGGCTCTGGTCTTCTTTAATACAGCAAAAATCTCCTAGCAAAAATCTCCTAAATCTCCTAGTGCCTTAATTAGCAATTATCAGGACCTCTGGAAAATTGATGTCCCCTTCTCTTTTCCACATAGGGCCAATGAGAGAGCAAGTACAATGATACGGTGATCATTGTTTAGTTTCTTCTCACATAACCCTTTTTTCTTGCATTTCCAGTATGGAAGGGATCTTTCAGTGTGCAGAGTCGTGGGGGTGTTTTTGCTTTTCATGATGACTTCAGGGACCCTTCTCCTAGGTCCACAGACCCACTTTCCTTCCTTAGTTTACATATACCCTTCCCATCCATCCTTCATATCACCTAAAACAACAGGGAATCACAGACCATTCAAGTATTGGGGGTCATGAGGGGTTTCAGAACATCTTAAATACCCTAAGAGAGCTGAGGTTTTGAACCTGAAAAGACATCCTTGGGTGAAATATCCACTCCCTTGCCTTTTAGCAGGACCCAGGGTGTATTATTTTAACTCTTTAGGGCACCTTTTTGGCAAGCATAAAATGAAAAAAATTAAAAACTCCCTCTTTGAAATATTGCTGATAGGATCAAATGAGCTCATTTACTGCAGAGAAAATATTTATGGGTGCTTGCGTGTGCCAGGCCCTGAGGAGAGAAGACAAGGCTACTGCCCTTCAGGGTTTACAGGGTGGTCTCAGGCACAGAATGAGAGCTCAGTAAGCCATGACTATTATTTCATTTGTATTGATCTGGTGGTAATGTGTGTGATATTTAACAAGTGGCACAGACCAAGAACCCATCTACAGGAGCAAACAGCTGTTTTAGAGTGGTAATAGAAAGCTAGAGGTCACCTACCAAACCAGGATCATGGGGACACCCTGGGGTCCTGGGGGTAATGAATAGGGAGGTCACAGTAGCATCGCAAACACAGGAAAACACAAGGCAGCTGCTTCATCACCCAGCAGAGAAGTGTTTCAACGTTCTAACAACTGGTTTCGCATTCCTCGTGATGTAATCATGCTTTAAATGATAAATCTGCACTTATCATTTAAAGGCATGTCCTGCATTGTGGTAATTTGTTATTTCTCTTTTCTACCTAAATGCTATAATGAAAGAAGAACACTGTCCCACATATGTTGCTTCTACTGGCCGATGGTGCAAGGACATTATTCTGAGTGGAATGGATTTTCCTGTTCTGGCTTTGAATTGCACTCAATATGGCCAAGGAGAAGCCATTCTGCTGTGCATCAAAGATCCCTTTCCAACTACCATATGAACAGAATCGAATGACTCCAAGATCAAAGTTGAAGGAAGCATTACTATGGTAGCTGTGAGGAATTGCGGGTGAGTCAGATTGGATGTTTTGCCCACCCTGGAGCTTCTTGGAGGGCTCTCTAAGAGGACTCCCTTCCTAGGGATGTCTGGGGTTTCCCTGAAGTCCTCCAGTTAATACACAACAGAAAGACAAGAGGGGCCTGCCCTAGGAGGGAGATAACAAGCACAAGAGATCTATCAAAGACAAGGAAGAAGCCTCATGATGTTCATTCCAACCCCCCCCCAAAATAAAGCAATGTCTGGAGTAATACCAGCCTTCTGCCAGGAGCCCTCTCCCCAACACCGAAGTAAACAAAGTAACACTTTGGCAAATGAGGAATACAAATGAAGAATATTCTAGTCAATGAAAGAGGGAAGAAGCAGAAAGTTCCCATGCATGATGGAGAACATTCTTACAAGAATCACATCAAGTAATGACACATTCTTATCTAATTCTGGGTTAGGGTTGTGACAGAGTTTATAGAAATCATCTGGTTCATTTAACCTGGAAAACTAAAAGCCAGTAAGGTAGCGTGCCCTGTTCTCGTGGAGGACTCCTGACCCTCAACCCAGAAGCTGGTTTACATCATGCTAACATTTCTCTCTCTCAGCTGTGGAAAAGAAGCACACACACATGAAAAGGAAGACACGGAGGACTAATCAATGCATCATGAGACAGGCATTCTTGGAAAAGACTTGTGATAAAATATTCTCCAAAGAATATATAAACACAGACATTTAGACTATTTTTCTAGTTGCCAAGACAACAAAAGAACAAAATCAAAGAAAAGAACCAAGAAATCAGCCCCGGAGTCTTATACCCAAAGCACATTGATACTAGGGGTCAGGGCCCTCTCACCTGGGGATTGTCAGCCCAAGGAAGGCACCTGGAACCAAAACATATGTCTCTGATCACAGAAACCCTGGCTGCTCACACCCATGGAAGTGCTACAGAGCAGAAGTGTTCAACAACAGTGCGCTGCCGGCCAGCGTGATCTGAGAACTAATTCCATTCACATGTGCCTAGAAGATTCGTTTAGGGAGAAGCAATCCAAAGGCCAACTGCAGAGTTCATTTTAATAGCACTGAGGTTGTGTGCATGTCTAATCATGAGATCAGTAAATTACATGCCTAGTACACGGACCATATGACCTTTGTGGGATTGTGGAACAATTGAGTGCATTTGGGAGAAACACCGAGAATGGAAAATTCACCGAGCAGGAGGCCAAGTTGCAAAGCTTTTGCCCAGGGCAGATGAGCAGCAGGGATGAGCTTTGTGTTATTGAGCATCTCCTAAGCCTAGGGCACTGAACTAGGCACTGGGGGAGAATTAATTCCCCCCCAAAGTCACTATAGAGGAAAGTGCAGTAACTCCTTTAATGAATGGGCAGCCCTCAAAGGAGACTGCAAATGCTGTCATCACCAGGCAGCCAGAGATTGCAGAGGGGAAGCAGATCAGAAAAGAATCTTCTTTCACCCCTATCTGCCTGGTTGTGCTACCTCCAGACTCTCAGAACTCATGGAATAAAAGAAGAAGAAGAAAAACAAAGGAAAAAAAAAACAACCTGGAGGACCTCAGATGTTTAAAGGCACTAGTAATAAACTAATACCAATGATTTAAACAGGCAAAGCATGAGCAGGGTCACTGATGGCAAGTTAAGAAAGGAAAAGCTAAGTTACCCATCTTCCCACCCTCTCTTTGATCTTGGTCTGGTTTCCACACCTGTCTCCCTACACTCGTCATCTCCACATGTGAATATGTGTGTACAAATACACACACACACACACACACACACACACACAATTACCAATCTGCGGTAGCAAAAAGTCTTGGGCAAGACTAAATCCTAGAATGGGCTCAGCTGAGAGACGTTGGAGGTGCCAGGAAGAAGACTGTTCTTTCTGCATAAGCCGTCACCTGAATCATAGAAATGTTAGCAAATCCTTTTTTCCAAGAGAATCCTCTAGAACTTTAAACCTCCAACATGTAGGAATCTCTCCTCCTCTTAGTGCTTCTAATAGGATACAATTTTTGCTAAGGACTAATTGCAGAGCATGTAAGAAGCAGGTTTTATGAGTTTGCTAAGATTCTGAGTCCTGCAAAGGTACAGGTGACATTTCTGTCTTTGTACATCTGCAGCCAGCACATACTAGTTCTTGCTAGATGCCTACTGTTGTCGAATTGCTTGCCCACTCCACATGTCCACTTGACAAAGAGCTATTCAGTCCCCCAGTGCTTATTTCTTCCCCTTCACTGAGATCAAACAAGCTCAGTAAACCATCACTATGCTCCTCTACATTGATCCAGTGGCAATGAGATACTTAACAAGTGTCACAACACAAGGACTCACAGGAATGACCAGTGGCCTTAGAGCTATTGCAGGGTGCCAAAGTCCATCTACTATACACCAGTATCATTCATCCATCCACTCAACAAATATTTATTGGACACTTAAATGTACAAGGCACAGTTCCTGGTACTAGGAATGCATCGCATCCCTGGTCTTCCTAGAACTGTCTCCAGCCAGTTCCACTTTTGGACAATTAATGAATAAGCATTGATCCAAATGCCACCTACCATGTGCTAGAGTATGTCTAAGCACTTCAATGGATGTGAAGTAATAAATGCTGACTATGCCCTCAAGAACCTAACAGCCTAGTGTAGTAGCTGCAATTACCTACAGGAAAGGAGAACTGGGCAAACCTGGCAGGATGCAGCGACCCTCAGTGAGAGGAGCAGTCATCAAAAGTCTTAGTTTGCAGAGGAGGGAAGCGACTACTCCTCCACTGGTGTGGCCTGTCAGACCTGGGCCAAGTCAGAGTTGGTTCTCTGGAGACAAAGAGATTTAGAACATCAGTAATTTAGTCAGCTTTTTCATTGCTGTGACTAAAAAGTCTGACCAGAACAATTTTAGGGGAAGAAAAATTTATTTCAGGGTTCACAGTTTCGGAGGTCTTAGTCCATAGAAGGCCAGCTCCATTCCTCGAGGCTCCAGGTGAGGCAGAACATCACGGCAGAAGAGTGGGGCAGATGGAAGTGGCTCACATGGTGATCAGAAAGCAGAGAGACTTCTCTCATCAGATACAAAATATATACCCCATAGCCACACCCCCAGTGAACCTCTTCCTCCAGCCACACCCCACCAGCCTCTAGCTACTGCTCACTTAATCCCATCAGAGATTAATTCACTGATTAGGTTGAAGCTATCACCCAATCATTTCTTCTCCAAACCTTCTTGCATTATCTCACATCTTTTGGGGGATACCACATTTAACCCATAACAATCAGTAAGGTAAAAAATGTGAAGAAGGGAAAGAGAAACTAGCATCAATTGACATGGTGAGGAATCCTGATAGCCATCACTTCATGCAACTCACTGGCCAGATCTTTCATCATGGAATTTCGTCATGTTAGGCTGCTCAATATCTGAGCCTTCTTCCCTTATGGGCAAGTCTCCATCAACTGGTCCAATGAGGTGTGTAACCTCAAAGCAGGCTTTGAATGGAGGACAAGTAACAGCAAGGAATGGACTGGTGGGCCAAGCAGTATCTATCAGTTAGGCTGTTGTACAGAGATGTATCCAGAAATGGCAATGTTCTGACTGGACTGTCCCTTTGGCTCAACTTTAACTAAGGTTCTGAATACTGCACTTCCCTTGGTTTCTGCCTTCTCCTCAATTCTGTGACTTATCTGACATCTTTCCAATGAATTACCTTTCTGCTTAAGTTAATTAGAGTTATTCTAGCCAGAATGCTAATACTCTACAATATGGACACCATTCATTGCCTATCCCAGATATGGAAATCAGAGCTCACAGCTGAGGAGTGAGAGGGGGAAGGGAGTAAGTTCACATCTTCTGACCTCGAACCCAAAGACATTTTCCCTCAGAGTTCCATTCATTATGTCACCTCTGGTTGCAAATGACAGAAAAAAAAATAGCTGAAACCAAGTAAAAAGAAAATGTACCATTGAAGGGTTGAGATGGAGAATACTCTGTTCCCCCCAAATGGCAAGTCCATTCATCCACTCAGTCCCATGCCTGCTCTCACATATGTGGACTTCACTCCCAGGAATACTTTCCATGATGGTGGCCTGTTTCAGATTTACTCTCAGGACCACAGATGAGTAGAAAAGGGGGAATTATTTTTCACAAAAAGTTTGAATGAAGTTTGAGTCAAGTCTTGGGCTTGACTCTTCCTGAACCATCTCAGTGGCCAGGGATAGCATGTGTTACAGGACAAGCCTGACTTACATGTACCCCCCAAAATCTGCAGTGGAGTTGACACCACTCAAACTTTATAGACCCAAGTTGGAGGAGCAATAGTTGCTAAAGGGGGAATCAGATTACCTTTACCAGAGGAAAGGGAAGTGGATAACAGACACCTGTTCACTAGCTTCTTCTGTCTCTACTCTGGGTAGTGCTCATCTTTCCAGCCCTCTACTGTGCTGCAGTAGAGCCTTTCTCTAAAACTGAATCCAATCTCCTACCCACCAGACACAGGTCTTCTTTTCTTCCTCTCAACCCAAAGTTTCTTTCAGATTCTTTTGTACACCTATACATAATAGAACAATTACCCCATCCGTGGGCCTTTGCATTTTTAACTCAAACCAACAAATAATCCTGGGGCCATGTGACCATTGTAGGTTAAAGGGGGAAATATGGAGATAGAAAGCACGGATAGGTCTCATGGTGGCTTCTCCCTGGAATCGTATCACAGTGACCAGCCACTCCAGGTCTAAGTCACAGTGGTGCTTTGTGACAGACCTGTGATGCCAAAGCAGAGGATAAAACACTGAAATATGTCCAAGGAGATGAGAACCTACAAATCATGGCCACACCATTTATAACAAAAGAACGCTCTGAAGTGGGTTTACAGATCTGGAACTTGCAGGCCAGAGGCCACAGGTGTTTAGGGAAGATGAAACCAAGGAAGATTGAGAGGGACAGAGACCAGGCTGAGATGACAGGAGGGCTCAGCAGAAATGCGAGTGTGCCCTGTGTCATGCAGTGAGGTGGACTGGCTTGGCATCAGGGACCAGAATGAACAAAAATTTGACCTCCATAGAAGGCCAGCTCCAGAGCCTTGTCCACCTGGCTCTTTGGCTCTAGATTGGTCCTCCCTTCCCTGACCCTAAACTTTTTCCTATAACTGAGCCTGTCCCCCACAAATTGATATTTATAAAACTTCAGTGTTTACCAAACACTAAGAGGTTGCTAAGCCCCTCAACTAGGTGTTGTGTGTTACAGAGAAGAAAAAGGTGAGATTTTCATCCTGGCAAATTTTAGTGAGAGTAGGAGAAGCAGCTGAGTTAAAAACAAACCAAAAAAAAATGATGATAATAATATATGAGTTCCATAATGAGATTTATACAATGTTACCATAGGAACTCATAAGAAGAGCCATTAACCTAAGTGCCCCTTAAGGTTGTGAGAGGGAACAGTGGGTAATGAAGAGGGAAGGGAAAGTTGGACCTGATTCTCCATGAACTGGCACAGGTTGAAAGATGAGAACCAATAGGAATTAAGTGTTGGATCCAAATGCAGTCCACACAGGATCTTAAGTTCTTCCTAGAGCGCATACCCTTGACTTGGAATGTCCAGTATTGGCACAGGACTTTCTACCTGGGGGAAGGGAGGTCAGTAGGTGTTTGTGAATTAAACAAATGAGCCCTGATTGCCTTTAGAACAGAAGGCAGACCTGCAAGTCCACGGGACATCACTTCCTAAAATAATATCACAGCCTTTAATTTCTCATTATGACTCTCTGGGCAGTTTAATTAATAATTGCTGTGGGAAAAGAAGAGCAAAGTGATAACTAATAACTATTGGCCAGAGCTTTTGCTGAATTAAGAATCCAATTATGGAACAAATAAGCAACACCCAGAAAAGGAGCATGAATTTCAGTTGCAAGGAAAAACCAGGGGTACCGAGGACATGGGGCACAGGGGGATTCCTAATCTAAGCAGCTATTGGGGAAGGTTGTCTCCAAACAGAAAGATGGAGACATGATGAATTTGAGCATGGTCAGGAAATGACTCTGTCACCATAATCTGCACTTCCTAGAAGGGCAAACATTGACACTGGGCTCATGTTCCTCCAGATGAGCAAAACAGTAAAATTGCAACAAGAGAAACAAAGACTAGAGCCAGCTAATCAGGGTACCATATGCTTGGGGTGCATCCCACAGCCCCAGGGCCTCCCAGCACTTCTGAGGTTAACAAATCCCCATAACTTAATGATTCTTTGAGTTTTCCTACAAAAGGAAGTGTTTTCATAAAGATAGAGACTACATAAAGTCTCCAAAACACCTGTTGAAGTTCTGAGTGATTGGCAATTCCATTGATCCCAGAGTTTACCTGTGTATGTGTTCCTCTTGTCTCCACCAGGGACCCTCCTGAGCTGTTACTCCTTGCACACTCACTTTCCCATACCAGCTGGCTCTTTTCCACAATCCATCTCTTCCCCACAACTTAAGACTTCAATTTTCAGTCTCTGAAAATTCATTACACCTAAACCATTGATGCAGCTGATGCTTATACTTTCTTTTCTGAAAGAACTTTCTATGGAACAGGATCCTCAGAATTAAGTACTTAAGAACTTCTAAACTTGAATCATTTGGGCTGTAGGTTAAATAGAATTTAAATACAAAAGTTCAGAGGCCTTTAAGTGGAGATGTATAATTCATAAAGCTTTGTACTAAAGGAGAAATTAAGAAAAGCTGGCACACAATCCCTTGAAGAACCACAAATAATAGTATCTGGGGAAAGTGGCAGAAGGAAGGGAATTCTCTAAATGCCAATGGCTGGTATAGCTTGGGAACTGCTTTGCTGCATCACAGGTTTGGATAATTCGGCTCTTTTGAAGGAGCTCCTTTAAGAAAATGCCTCCTATTCTCCTCCTAGGAAATTCTGTCATGCTGAGAAGTGGGTGGTGTAAAGGTGACATTCTGTGGCTGAGCCAGGAATTGCAATGGTTCAATCCAACCACCCTGCGCTCCCTACCTACCTTTCCCGTTTAAAGCTTTGCTAACTTGTAAAGTGGAAAGTCAAGGTTAACCTAACAAGCTGTTCGTGAACTTCAACAGGTATTGGAGTGTGAGCCTCTTTGATTCCTTTGCAGGTTAAACTCCTTGCATCTATAATTTCAATCAGTAATCTCTCCCTCACCGGAGGCAGTGAATATAGCAGAAAGAGAGAGAGGGTTAACCTCAGAAGACTGAGGTTCAAGTCTCTGCTCTATCTTCCTCTGACTGAGGTTCAAGTCTCTGCTCTATCTGTTCTCATGCACTCTCTGGGGCTCTCTTTGCTCATGTGTGGCCATACCACCTGCTCCAGCCCATGGAAAAGGGTGTTATGTGTTGGGTGAGGAAAGCATGACCTGTAATAGAAACTGCTTTACCAAGATGGAATGTTCTCCACTTCTGAATGGAAAAACAGCCTCTCTGAGGTGCAGAACTTAATTCGTTTGAGGTCAGCATATCGGCCAGGTTGACAGACTACAAAGCACCTTCTCCTTGTACCCTGTAACAGGACTCTCCAATCCTACTGCCTCCATTACAGACCTGAGTTACTAGACGTGTCATAACAATAGTCTCTTCTTCTATAAGAAGTACATTGCAAATTGACTGTCCAGTCCATCTCCGGAGGCACTGGTTTTCAGGATAAACATATGAACACATCAGTGGATGTCAGATCAAGAGCATGGAACTCAAATCCAGATTCCTGAATGCAAGAGACTGATTTCCCACAAATTCATATTCCAAGCTGTATCCTCAATATCTGATCCTTTTTCTTTTCCAAGGCCAGGAATGATCAAAGGTCCTCTTGGCTAAGCATTTTCCAGACTGTAGAGGATTGCCTACTTCTCCAGCTGGTTTGTCATGACAGGCAGAAATTTCATTTTGCAGATGCTCTGTGGGAACTTAGGTTTTTTTTCTTTTGCTTCTCTGAAGCAAACCCTAAAACCATCAATGGATTGAAACTCTACATAGATGAACTCCCAACAGTTAACCTACATCAAATTCATCTTTGTATTGCCATCAGTGCCCTTGTCCCTATTCTACTTTTTGCTTTATTTGAATTTCTACCTTCCTACCTACAAGGGAAGGGTTAGAAAAGAACAAAATAAGGTGGAACAAAAGTGGATAAATCAAAATTAATACAGCTTTACTATTTATCAGCTGTGAGCAGAAATACAGTGAAAAAGAGAACTTATTTAAAATAGCAAACAAAACTATACTTAGGAACAGACTTTTAAAAAGTAACTATGACACTTTAAAATGAGAGATGCTATGTGCCTAGTTAGGACAACTGAAAATTGTAATAAAAGTTCTTTAAAATTTAATCTTTTGAAATTCCAAAAGACTGATATATATGTCTACATAAAAAAAATGTAAAACTTGTATGTTCCATGGAAGCCACTATAGACTGTAGAGAAAATTATAAGTCTCCTCTGTAATGATTAAAGTATTTAAGATAAAAGATGCTCCTATTAATCCATTAGCAAACTGTAACTCAGTGAGAAACAAAAAAAAAATATTGTCTTGCTGGGCGTGGTGATGGTACACCTGTCATCCCAGAAATGCTGAAAGCCGAGGCTGGAGGATGGAGAGTTCGGGGCCAGCCTAAGCAACTTGGTGAGGCACTAAGCAACTGTCTCAAAATGAAACAAAAGGGACTGGGGATGTGGCTTGGTGGTTGGGTATCCCTGCGTTCAATCCCTGGTACAAATATATATATATATATATATATATATATATATATATTCTCTAGTGAATGTAAATTAAAATACTTTCAAATTGTATAACTTAAACAAGAAATTTATAGAGAGTATTTGTAAAGGGTGAAGCGTGTGCAGAAAATGGCCACTATCTTCAAAGGCATGTTAATTAGAGGGCCTTTTTGAAAGGGTAGTTGGCATCAAAATTTAAAATGTACATATTCAATTAATCCAGAGCTTAAAAGAATACTAATGTATACTCAGATATACCGTATGTGGAAGTTTCTGTATTAAAAAAACAATAAGTAGTAGCATATTGTGATTTTAAAATGCAAATGAGTGGTGTTATGTTCCAGGTATTCTGCATCTTCTTCTTATGTATTGCTTCAGAAACTTGTCTGTATTGTTGCATGAACAGCTGTTTTTCACTTTTACATTTCATCCCATGAAGAATAAACTAATCCATATCTGTGTTGATGGATAAGAGAGGAGTTAGGCTGGCCATAGGAAAACAGTGAACATAGGTAACACTCCTTGCATAACACTCTTTGCGGACATAAAAGGCAGCTCATCATGAAAAGGTAAAGATGACAGAGAAGACACTGTACTGGACGGTGAAACACCTGGGGAGGGTTACTTTCAGGGTCTAGAATGCATGCTGGCATGACATCAGAGTGCACTTACTGATGACATTTTTGACAAGAAGGGGACCTGCCATGTCCATAGTCACAGTGGCTAGAGCTTTGGCTTGCAGTCTTTTCTAGAGTGTGGTATGGAATGTGCCTTCAAACCCTAGTTTCATAGATTAACTCATTTTAATTTCCAGGCATTAACTTTCTTTGAGCATTCTAGGGTTCTGAACCTCAGGTTCAGAAGTAACTTTCAAAATAGTGGAGGGGTTTTTTTTGTGGTGAAAAAAGACAAATCCCTTAAATTAAAAGTAAGGTAGTTTTCTGGAGGAGTGCTGGAAGAGACATCCCTCTGTACAACCATGTATACATGAGCATCAGAGGCCACCAGATCTGAGCTGCACTTTTATTTTCAATGCAATGAAAATACACCTGTGGTCATGAGGGCTTTACAATTTGACTATAAAATGTAGATAATCTCAATTATATAAATCCTATTTTGAATGATACATTTTACTTTCAAAGCAAGCTCATTACTCTCATCTTATCTGATTTGCATGGTAAGTGTGGGGAGTAGGTAGGGCCTACCTGTTTATATTAAAGGGAAATCCTACACAGAGAAGGCAAATGATTTGTCTGAGATCTCACAGATTCATCCTGGGTCCTCAGTCCTACACCAATAGATTCTCTCTTATTTCTTGCAAAGTACAGAAAATTGATTCATCGCATTGTCAAGATCACACCTCATCTCCATATCAATTTCTTACTGCTTTATGTAGCCTTTTGAAATATTTATTAAGTGCTGACCTTGTAATTTGCCACCTAAGCACCTGCTTTCCTTTCCAATCTGTATATGAATGGGAGTCTGAACTGGTTCTACCAGCTCTAAAATACCTCAATTGGGTCCCCATGACAATTATGTGCTGTCACATATACAAAGAAACAAGGTGAATTGTTCACTCTTCAGTTCCCAAACCCACCCCCCCCACCCCCCACTCGATGAACTCTCCTTACTTTGGGGCTGGGAGCAGGGAGGGAGTGTCATATCTCAGTGCAGCATCTCAGTGGAGAAATACAAAGGAGAGAGAGAAACCCCAGCAGGTAATAAGAATAGACAAGCCAGGTTTTGAGGTTCACGCCACACCTCAGAGAACAGCTGAGCCCATCCATGATGACTTCCTAGAAAACATAACTGGCTTGGGAGCAGCCCCCTGTTCCTGGGCCTCCTCACCCAGAGCCTGCCTAACTAGCTGAGGCCCTGCTCTGCACATTCTTATCCACTGCCTTTTGTTTTCATGTTGGTCCAACCAGCCCAATAAAGCCAGCTTTTTGCATACTAAAACTTAATTTGTTTAAGGACAAACAGTTGGAGGCCTGCTTCTCAGGAGCCTGAGTGACAGATCGCAGGAGGGGCACATCAGCCTTGGGGGCTGCCGAATTGGCAGGTCCCCCGTCTCTCCTGTGAGACAAGCGCATGAGCTGCTCACTGTCAGGATTCCAAAAGGCATTACCCTGAGCTCCAAGGTGGAGCTGTTTACCAATACCATGATCTCTCCCCAGATGCAGTTGCTACTGCAGCTAATTAAGAGAACAATTAAGACTAAGGCAATCAGTCAAGTACACAGACCTCAGTCATCTTCCCAGCTCTCGGATGCAGCACGGCTCCCAGAGGGCTGAGCCATATTCAGTCATTCAGAAAATGACAGGAAGAAGCTATTAAATATCTGAAAACCATAAAAACACAATCATACTGTTCTTCAGCTGAGCCGTCCACCAGAGATCAATGCCCAGCAACTTTAGAAACTTAGCAGTCCTCTTTGAATTCACATACTCACAAACAAGATTAATCAAAAGCAGCTCAAATCAAAATTTAATTATAAGGTGGGGAAGGAAGAGGCTGTACTGGCCATTCCCCTCTTTTTTTTTTTTTTTTTTTTTGGTTTATGACTGATCAATATCCCTTGTATCACCAAATGCATGACAAAGTCCACAGGGTGTCTTTGGAAAGGAAGTAACAGATTAAATATTGAACTAAACAATTTAATCTTCTTCAGGAAGGATTTTCAAATATTCGTAAAGGTAAATCCTATTGGGGGGATCAGTCTCCACATGCTGGATTATATAGCCTTGCTAGGAGGAGTTCATAAACACAGGTACACAAGCCACTAAAACAAAACTCCTCTAAATAGCATAGCAGATCAAGGAAGGAAAACAAATTGCCCTTATAAAGAAAATCAAATATATGCGTATGTTAATCACTCTACATTTAGTTAAGTAAATGTAGTGCAGAGTGCTCCAGGATTTCTCCTATTGAGCATTGGCTTTACCTCTGCGTAGGCAGTTATACTCTTTGAATCTGTGCACAAGAGAAATAGAATTTTCTCATGACCCAGAGCTAAGAAGTGAGGCTGAACATCTCAGGAAAAAACACCATAAACAATGTTGCTAAATATTTTTATTAAACACTTACTGTATGATTTTCAAGAGATACAGAAGGAATAGATAAAAAGTGTTGAAACTTAGGAGTCAGTCTTGAGTTCAAATTCCAACTCCCCCTATACTATCTTTATGACATAAGGCAAGTGGCCCAACTGCTATTTGTATTTCCTTGTCTGTTAAATGGAGCTAATGCTCTTCTAATCTCAGGGAGTTGTTCCAGGTTTAAATGAGATTAAGTTTATAAAGTGCTTAAAATCGGATCAACACACAGTCAGTATTCAAGAAAGCCATGATGATGGTGATAATGATTTCTAATAGATGCCACTTATAGAAGGCTGGACCAGCTGTGACTTCTCTGTGCAATCTTACTGAATACTCACTGCAACTTTATGCAGTGAGCAATCCTATTATTATTAAAGCCATTTTACAAATGAAGAATCAGAAATTATAAGGCAAGGCTTCTCATAGCATTGACTAGAAGCACCAGTTTGATCCAGGCTCAAATTAAAATTTTATTTTATTTATTTATTTGTACTGAGGATTTAACCCAGGGACATTTTACCACAGAGCTACATCCCCAGTCCTTCTTATTTTTTTTTTTTTATTTTGAAACAGGGTCTTACTAGGTTGCTGAGGCTGCCCTCAAACTTGCAATCCTCCCACCTTAGCCTTCTGAGTTGCTGGGATTACAGTCGTGTGCCGATACCCTCAGTGCTGAATTGAAATTTTAGGTTTTTGTTTTTATCTCCAAATGAACTGATGCCATCAAAGAAAGAAACTAAGGCTTGAAAGTAAACAACATGACCTTTTTGTCTTATTAAAGTCTAAGAGCACACATCTTTTAGTGTACTCTGAATTAATATTTTTTCTAAACTTTAAAATTATCTGTGAAGTGGCTGAGGCTATGGCTCAGCAGTAGAACATTGCCTGGCATGCATGAGGCACTGGGTTCAATTCTCAGCACTGTGTATAAATAAATAAAATAAATATATAACAAAACTAAATAAATATTTTTTAAAAGTAAATTCATTTAAAAAAAAACAAAATTATCTGTGAAGAGCACAATCATGGTACATTGTATTATGTGTTTAAAAATGAGCATTTGTATACAGTGAGGCATACCTATAATCCCAGATACTCAAAAGACTGAGACATGAGGATTTCAAGTTCAAAGTCAACCTGAACAACTGAGAAAACACCTGTCTCAAAGTAAAAACTAAAAGGAGCTGGAAATGTAGCTCAGTTGTAGAGCACCCTTAATTTAATCTTCGGGACCCCCCCCCATACACACACACTCAACACACAGTGTGTGTGTATAATCACACATAAGATATATAATGCATATTAAATATATATTCATTATTAATAAATATATTCCCTCTAAATAAATATTTGAAATATATATCGTGATTTTTAAACCTATTGTGGCCTTTCATCTTTTTGTTAATATATCAGAAGTTTCTAAAAAAAGGAGATGTCCTGGGTCTCTGTTTACTTGAAGTCAGGTTACCAAATAGTCACAGTACTAGGAAGAGATGCACAATACACAACATCTTACGGTTCTCTCACATACAGACACAATAACTGCAAGGAATTGCAAAAGCATGGACTGTCATAAAATGTGGTGAATTAATTAGGAAGGGATGAGCTTAGAGGGCTTATTACCTTTTAATATAATTTATTTAATTAGAAGTTTATCTGAGTTAAGTTTTTAATAATGTCTGTGTTGAACAACTATCTTGCAAAAAAATCTAACAGTAGGCTCCTGTGATCCAATAGGGCTAGCCCCAACACATCATCGATTCCATAGACAAGGCTTCATGTGTGAAAACATGAACCTTTCAGCAAGTGTGTATGTGGATACAGTGACACACCCAAAAAGGCACTTTCAAACAGTTACACATGCTCAGAAACAGACAATCAGGTGGATTTATTTAAATATCTAAGTCTAGGTACCTTACACCCAATCATGGTGATTTCTCTGTAGACATTGCCCTCTCAACTTCTCCAATAGACAGTCCATGGGCACAAACTCTGCTGCTGTCTACTGAAGGTCTTTGTTGGGAATGGCCGTCAATGCATATGTAGCTGTGGGAATAGCAGGACTTCAGTCTATTAGCTCTTGCCAAACCCAATCCAATGTCAGGGATGAGTTGGTGACCTCCAGGTGGCTATTGCTGCGCTACCTCCTTTTCATTTGGTAGCAGAGATCCAAATGCTCCCCCAGTCTTATTTAATAAGATATATTCTGAAATCAAATGACCACCATTCACTCAGATCAGGGATTTTCATTTGTTTTACATGACTACACATTCACTCACAGGCACATACATGCTCACACATACACACATTTGCTCTCAAGAAAGCTCACGTTTGAGGCCAAACATAGTACTACTTTTCTGAAATGTATAAAACCTGTAGCACGATAAGTTGTAGTGGTTTTCTAATGTAGAATGAAAGCCCCAAATACATTCTTTTATGAACTAAATTCTGTGCCTAGCTACATTTCTGCTATAAAACTTTAGTGCACCCATGTTTACCATTAAAATTTTTTAAACTACCACCTCGAATATCCTTACAGCCAAACTACTACTATTGAAAAGGAATTTGCCCAATTATTATTGCTTTTCTTTTCCTTAGAGATAGAAAAACAACCAATCCAAAGAATCAATTGCTCAGATCTCCACTGTGGCCAGGGGAAGCAAGTTCAAAACCTTTTCATTAATACTGCAAATTTGAAAAATGTCCACAATGGACAAAACTATAGAAATTCAGGGGAGGGAAACGGAAGGCAATGGTTTTCAAACTCTGCATTTTCCCTGAGTAATCCAAAATGATTTTATAATGATTTTTTCCAGGCCATTAGCCCAAAATGTTGTCTGATACTTGTGACTCTTTTGAAAAGGTAAAATAAATTAAGCAGGAAACAGCTACTGAATTTAGAAAGATACTTTTGCCTTTATATTGCAGCCTTTTTATCTCTGCCCACATTGTAAATAGATTTTTTTTTTTAATATCAGAAGAACCACTGGTCCCTACTTTTAAGGTACAATCTTCCTGGATGGGATTTTTACACACACACACAAAAATAAATCAATCTCTTGACTCAAATATAATCAACTGACCACCAAGATTCTTCGGGAATCATCTCTACCTACCATTCAAAGAAATGTCGAATAAAAAGGGCAAAAGAATATCTTCTACAACAAAAGAAAGCATTTTATAATGGACAACAATGTGCCTTCCTCTCCAGGGTGACAGACTCATTCACTTATATTTTTAAGTGGGTTCTTTAGAAAGTGGACAGAAATGTCAAGTGAAGCCAAAGTAGTGAGCTTCCATGAAGACCAAAATATTCCAACAATACTTGAATAGCAGAGAGAAGAAAAGAAATTTTTCCCATACTTCTTCACTATTCTCCATTTTGCCAAAATACAGACTCTGATTTCTAGTCTTCATATCTCTCTCTCTCACACACACACACATGCACGCACACACACACACACATACACCAATTCAAAAGGGAAACTTGTGAATCCAGACTACATTTAGGCAAACTTATTGTCTCTTTTACTAAGCAATTACAAACGACTGGAGTCATCCAGTTGTTTTCAAAATAGTTGTTCAATTGAAATGTAATTTTTCATACTTTTCTTCAACATTTAGAAATCCAAAGAATTTTGAATTTGGGGGCATAATTTTTTTGCAAAACAACAATTCACTTTGGAGAGTACTACCTAGTGTTATGGTTTAAACATGAGGAGGAGTTCCCCCCAAAAGCTCATGGATGAAACCATGCAAGAAAGTTTAGAGGTGAAACAATGAGGTTATGAGAGTATTGGCCCATCGTGCATTAATCTCCTGAGAGGGATTAACTGGATGGAAAAATGGGGGAGGGGGGGTATGGGTGGAGGAGGTGGGTCCCTGGGGATGCACCTTTGGAGTATACATTTTGTCCTTGTGAAGGAGATGGCTCTCTGCTTCCTGGTGCCATGTTCCTAGCTGCTTTCCTCTGCCATGATAGTGTACCTCTTCTCACACCTCTGAAACTGTGAACCCCAATAAATTTTTTCTTCTTCCAATTGTTCTTTGTCAGGTCTTTTTGTCACAGGAGCGAAAAAGCTGACTAAAACACCTGAATATTGATGGAAAAAGAAATGTTTTGATATGTAGTTTGTAGTATCAGTTTTAACTGACCTCAAAGATGAATCCAAGGAAGTTCCGAATGAAAGAGACAGAAATTTCTGAGAAGAATTCGTCATAAAAACCTCTGGTTTCAGAGTCTAATAAGTTGTCAGCAAATACTAGTTATCAAAAAGCCAATGTGTGAGGCTGGGGTTGTGGCTCAGTGGCAGAGCACTGGCCTAGCACGTGTGAGGCACTGGGTTCCATCCTCAACACCACATAAAAATAAATAAAGGTATTGTATCTATCTACAACTTAAAAAAAAATTATTAAAACAAAAAAGGTCAATGTGTGGGAAAGACAGTAGAATGAATCAGACATACCTTTCCTGTGTTCATATATGAATACAGGACCAGTGAAACTCCACATCATGTACAACTGCAAGAATGGAATCCCAATTAGAAAAAGTTTTATTCTATATATGTCTAGTGTCAAAACACGCTCTACTCTACTCTCATGTACACCTAAAAAGTGTAAATAATTTTTTTTAAAAAGCCAATGTGTATTTTTCATCAATATTTATTAGCTAATCCATCTGCATATTCTCTCAAAATAACAAAATGCAGAGTGGCAAAGATGATGTGCTCAGCCATAGGCATGTTATATGACTCTCATTCTATTTCACAAGTCAAAACTCCCAGGTTTCAGGCTCCCATGGTGTTTATGTAGGGGGGAAAAATCAAAGAGAAATTGAGAGCTCATAATTGGCCCAGGGATTCAAAGATGTTTCCCACCTAAATTATGATCAAGACAAACTGGGAGACTTTATCAAGATCATTGTATTTGCTGAGAAATGGTTCTCTCTCGGTTTTTGTGATTGGGTCAATATGAACATCTCCCATTTTCACAAACGAGAAACTTTGAAGTCTTCCTCAAAACTCCCCACTCTGCTGCCCTGGCTCCTGTTCCCATATCTCAGCATTACCAGTTCCAGTCCTTCCTCAAGTGCAATATCTGTGTAAGCACACCTGAGCCACTAAGACAACTTACATCAGTTTTCCATTGGCACCAGGCTCTACCATACCAATCCAGAAGGCACACCATGTTTACACCAAATCCTAAAACCTGGCTGTTCTCAAATCATTTGGTTGGCAGAATCAATAAAGATCTCAATTCCCCTGTCCTACTTCCATGTTCTCCCAGCCTCTCCAGCTGTGGGAGATCTGACAAGATATCTCCCAAGGTTCATTGTCTTCTTCCTTTGACAATAGAACCCCCAATGACAGCTGGGTGCATTGCTACCTGAGTAAACAAAAATCTTTCCAGATTCCTTTGCAATGAATTGTGCCCCTGAAATTAAGTCCTGGACAATATGATTTGAACAGAACATGTGTGACCTCTAGGATGTACTCTCAAAAGGGAAGAATATGGGTATTCCTCCTCTGCTATTCAGATTAACTAGGACTAGATGTAAGATGTGAGAGATGGACCAGGAGCAGCCACTTTAGGCACAGAAATGGACATCACACATAAAGGATAGTAAATATATTCTATCAGGGCTGCTAGCTCTCTGCTTTCAGATGATCAAAGAGAAAGAAGTAAATGGACCTCTTGGTTCATCCACTGTAGAGTTGTGCTTCTGGGACAATAACCAAACCCATACCCTATTACTACACCAGAATATATTATATCCTCAGTTGTTTTATGAAATTCAGCAGTTTTCATTTCACATATATTTAATTTTAGGTATAGAAAATCATGAAACTCCACATCATGTACAACTACAAAATGGGATCCTAATCAGAATAACTTCTACACTGTGTATATATAATATGTCAAAATACACTCTATTGTCATCTATATCTAAAAAGAACAAATTTCAAAAAAGAAAGAAAAATCATAGCAAGTGGGAAAATGACCTGAATTTTTCACTCAGGATCACATTCATTTCTGCCACCCAACTTAACCTACACTGGCAACATGGCAATATGCGAATAGCTCCACACCATTTTTGTGTGTGTGTGTGTGTGTGTTAAATATGCAGTTAAGATACAAACATTTTATTTCACATATTTCATTTCAGATATTTCATTTGTTATGAAGAGTTCCTATTGCAATGATGATCTGTCCCCTCGGGTGGATGAGGGGTGTGGGGCTGACCCTGGGCAGGAACTGAGTTACCCATCAGAGTTCTACCTGCACATATTAGCTCCGAGTCCCAGTAATCGGGTTTACTCCCTTTCCACTGTCCCCAAGAACCATGAACTCAAGGTGGAAATATAAAGATGGCAGCCAGCTAAGACACTCTCAGAAAAGCCATAAAATGTACTTAGCATCCTAACATCTTATTTGCTAATGTATACATGCTCCATTCTTACAGCCTTAAGGGTCCAGACATTTCTTTGTCAACAGCCACCACAGAAAACCTGTATGTGCTTGCCTGGACTATGATAACCATCTCCTGATGGTTAACCATCTCTCGGTCTTAACCCTAGGCTCTGTTCTCACTATGACCAGACCCGGCCACACCTGCAAAGTATTATTTAAAGCAGTATTCACTTCAGAAGTTCTAAGCTTCTAAGAACTAAGGGTTGTCCTAAAACCCTTTTCCAAGACAGCTGGCATCCTTCATTCCCTGGTTACTTCCACCTTCTCAAGAACCCTTTCCCTTCCTGCCCTGGCAGAACAAGCTGCAGGGATCATCCGTTATTCGTGGCCCATCTCCCCTTTCGGTTTAGCAGAAACCAATCCTTAGTCATCTTGATAAGCTAAGAAACTGACATGGTGTCTGATTTATTGTCAGGGCTCTATAAGGGCTTGATACAGTGAAGGAGCATAGCTGAAGACATCCTTCCACCGAAGAGCTGGAGTATTCAAAATTGAGACTGCCATATTTGTTCTCAAGTCTCTGGTGACAGTGAGATGCACCAGTTCACAGGTTAGAGTCCTCGGGTAGAGAAGCATTCATGTCTTGACATCCAGAGCCTTAACTTTGGTGACCCAGCATCACAATCACCCAAGCCACAAGGTGACTGGAACCCTGACGTTTCATTTAACAACGTGGGTGAGAAGGATGAGCCTAAGTGAACAGCCACCTCGATTGAGAATCCATTCAGATGCTGATATAAAAATAACTGGACAGCAAAGCCTGGTTTTAGCACTTTCTCTACAGGGATACACAAGAGGCATTTGTGGGCCCACAACAATTTCAGAAGCATAGTTCTAGGGAATAGTACTATGCAATCATAAAATTACACTGGAGATAAGATTTAATTATCATTTTCACCTTTCTAACACCTTCCACAAAGTAATGCTTAAAAGCTTTGTGAGAAAGAATATCACCCTTAAAGCAATAACGTGCAACACGGAGAGCACAAGAAAGACCAACCAGCAGGCGAGGCTTGTAGGGGAGCTTAGGTTCAGGGGTGTTATTCAAAAATTATTACAGGTGACCGCCATCTCAGGGGGATTATAGATTGACTTCAGAAGGAAAGCCATTGTGAAAATAAATGGACCCTGTTTCCTAAAAGAGATCTTTTCATTTCTCCTTACAGGGTGCTGATGGAAGCTAAATAAATACCATGGTAAGCAGACACTGATCACAAAATTCTCAGTATCATTCTATTTCCACCATAAATCACAACATGTTCAGCATCATCACTAATAGACATGTGCAAGGTAGAGGGAGGAAAGAAGGAAAGTCCCTGACTTGTCCTCAAAGGGTGGGACCCAGAGGATGACAAGAGCTACTTGAAAATAAACTTTATGTATCCTGGCAGAATAGAAGTTTATATAGTGTCCTAATTGCATACATTAACTCTCAGCTAATTTTAAAATTTGGGGGCATATGCCATGGTCATGAAAAATAAGAAAAATCTGAGAAACTGTCAGATTAGAAGAGACTATGGAGGTATGTTCAGGCCTGGACAGTCAACATACCTCCATAGTCCTCCTCCCACTGCCCGCACAAAATCCATATGTTGGAACCTAATACCCATTGTGATAGTTTTAAAAGATAGGGCCTTCAGGAAGTGATTAAATCTTAATAAGGTTCTACTCTCATGAATGGGATTAGTGTTCTTATAAAAGATGCTCTAGGGAATTCCTTTGCTCCTTCCACCAAGTGATGATGCTGAGGGCCATTACCAAGTAGGTATGACGCATCGTAATCCTTGCCAGTGTACCCCATGTTAAATGGACTTGCCTTGGAAATTTGCTGCGACCTTGCTTGTGTGTTTGAGAAAGGTGACCCTGCTCAATCACCAGGGTGGATCCAGGATTAGGGTGTATTCCTGCAGGAAGTATCTCCGTCCTTGGGTTTAGGGCGTGACAATAGGAGTTTTAGGGAAGTTGAGGTTGAAGATTATTGATGCTGGGATTAGGGTGTTCCTGCGGCTTGTTGAGTTCTCATGAGATTAAAATGGGATTTGGAAAAAGCCTCGTGGAGTAGGATTTGGGATGGGACATTTTGGAATTGCCCCTGAACGTGTGTGGAGGCTGGTGTGAGATCGGGAATAAAGAATTGCTGTTTGAACCTACAAAGCTGTGTGGTGGCTCGTGATTCTGTGCCAAGCCGAGACATTGGCACTTGGCTTTTGGCATGATGATACAACAAAAAGGCTCCATCTTTGAAGCAGAGACCAAAGACTCATTAGACAATAAATCTACTAGTTGCCTTCATCTTGGAATTCCCAGTCTCCAGAACTGTAAAGAATGTCTGTAGTTTATAAATTACTTAGTCTTGGGTATTGTGTTATAGCAGATCAATCGATTAAAAAAATGACCAAATACAACCTGGTATCCTATATCCACAATAGATATTAGTGGGAAATTAATGAGATCCAAATAAAGTCTAGAGTTCAGTTAATAGTGATATGCTCATTTTAATTTCTTAGTCTTAAAACTGTTGTGGTTATATAAGATGTTAATGCTAGAACTGGTTAAAAGATATGTGGGAACCCTCTGTATACTGTTTTGTACTTTTTTTTCCCCTATAAATATAAAATCATCCAAAAATAAAAAGTTTATTTTTAAGACAAGGAATAAGTGAAGTCTACTGGGTATCCCAATAGCCAAATACTTATTTCTACTTTTCTACTTTCCAAAGTGGAAGATGTGGGTCCATCTATAACATGAAATAAGGAATGAATAGGGCGGTCATTGATTCATAGAGTGGCCCTTAAGGTTGAAAGGAGAATCTGACACTATTGTTAAGTGTTGAGGGATGCAGTTAAGCTGCTGAGACTCCCTGACACATTTAGCTCACCCTGAAAGGACTCCTGATGGACCTCCTATTTTTGCTGATCGATTCAAACCACAGCTATCAGGGATTCACTTTGAGATGAGACCAACACGTTTCTTAACTCATTTGCATTTGTGTATATGCACAATTTAATGTAGATAATTTGTACTACAAGTTTGTATGCTCACCTTTCTTTCTTAGAATGCCAGGAAGCAAACTGTTCAGGAGGCATGCCCCAAGGTTTGATATAGGAAAGGATGCATTCTGGCTTTAGGCTTAGAGGGGAAGATTGCATTCAGGTCCTTGCCAGAAACATTTGATATTGTTGATTTTGTGAGTTTAATAAAAGGATTGCTTTCAAACGTATGGATGAGATTTTTTTTTTTAAACCAGGAAGGCATAGCCAGCATCCTGGGGTCAGCAGTTGTGATTAATTGTTCCTACCTTTATACCTAAGGAACAAAAGAGGGAAACTGGAGACTGGGTGGACCCATGGAGCTACTTGGAGAATATCCACCAGAGCAAGCCAAGACCTCACCTCTACCTCTGAATCCCTATGGGGCATTCCCATTATCTGACCCACTTTTTTCTTTCTAGATCATTTTTCCCTTAGCTATATGGCCAAATTCCATTCCTGGGCTCCATTCCTTTGGCCTTACTGACCAAAACCAACTAAAAGCAGAGCACAGGTGCTCACGGCTACCCCTACACGGTACAGCCTTCAGAAGGCTCAGATCAGGATGGAGAGAGGGATAGAAAGTGAATCTTGAGTCCCAGTGGTAGCAGCCTCTTCACTCTGTGGCCGCCTTCGTCCTGAAATCTCATTGCTTTTTTTCCACCTGTTCAATAACAATGCTAATCTCTTCATTGCTCAGTAGCAGAATTTTTTTTCTGAATCCAATATGGCCAAGCATTTTTGCATTTTGTAAATTCTTTGATGGGGGTCAAGCCACACTCTGACAAGATGCCCTCGCTTTGGAAAGAAAGGACATTATTTGCCAAACAGCTGAGGCTGGCCACAGGCAGTAGCTGCTGTGTGTTTTCAGAAACAGGGTGGAACCGGAAAGGACAGTCTCCAAATGTCCTGAGAACCTCACCTGGCTTTAAATAACAGCCTTTTTTCCTCTTTCAAGTCTGTCCTTTATATCTCTTCATCTGTGAAACCCTTTAAAGAAGCCAGCAGCAAAGACTTCTCTCTAGAGACAAAGAGGAGCGATGGGGCAGAGGAGTTCTGAAAAATATGGCCGGGGCACAAAAGAAAGAAGTGCCAGTGATTGCAGACTTCTGGCACTTAGAGATTCAACAGGGTTTGAATTATTTATCTTTCTTTCATCCTGTTTGGATCTTTAGTCATGCCTAACAAAACCCCCCAAATTTTAGAAGTAGAAGAGGGGCAGCTAAGGGAAATATGGTCTAGGAAGAAAAAAGTGGGTCAGATCAAGGGAGAGAAGATTGGGTTGGGGGCGGGTACAATCACGTGCTGGAGATGGGGCGATCAGAGCTCACCTATGGGGCCGTGAGGCACAAGAAGAGGTTGCCAATGAGCTGGCCCAGCAGTTGGGCTGGGGTTTCCAGTGTGTACATGGAAAAGCCATGCAATGAGTATGCCCCACTTCAACAGCTTTGATAACAAAGGCACATGGCTTTTCTGTCTAATCACAATGGCTCTGAGGCTCTACCCACTCAAATTAGCAGTGCTTAGAGATGACACAAATCAGACTGCTCCATCCATAGTGTTCATCTTTTTTTGTTTTTAATTTCATAACAGAATCTGTTTCCATATCACTCCCTCCTTCAGTAAGCCAATAAATATTTATTAAGTAATTTTTTATACATCGGTTACTACTGTAAATATTGTGGACGCGGCAGAGAAACGGGAAACAAGGGGTCTCGTTCTCAGGGTCCTTATGTTCTAGTGGGGTGAGATAGACAAGCAGCAAATGAAATGAACATGATAAGCTCACAGAGGTATTAAACCATGCGAGAAATAAAGTAAGATGGACTTTTAAAGAGGGCCCACTAGCAAAAATGAGGTTGAAATGAGTGTTGTGAAAGATTCCCCCTCCCAAGAAGGAGGCATTTGGCCCAACTTCTAGATGACAGAAAGGAATCAGCATTGTGAGTGTGAATATTTGAGGTTTATTCCTGAAAAAAAAAAAAAAAAAACAAGTGCAAAGTCACTTTGAAAGAATGAATTTGGCTACTAATCTTACAAGATGTCAAGGTCAGGAAAGGTTCAAACCTTGGCTGCAGAGTTAGCCCTTTCTAAAGACAACCTGGGTCCTGATGTAATAAATCTGCATCAGGATCCATATTTTTGCAGATGTCCTCACCCCCAAAAGTCTCTGACCTATTCCCATTAGGACACGAATTTGAATTCACACATGAGGGTCACTTAGGAGCAAAATATCACAGAATTCTTGCAAAGAAAATGTTCCATCTTCTTCCAGAAGCAGCAGGGTTGGAGAGATTCCACTTTGGGTTAAGAATTTTACTTTAAAGTCTTTTTTTTTTAAGAAATAATAGGTTGTTGGGTTTTTTTTTTTTTTTGGTGTTAAGTTTTTTGAGTTCTTTATATATCCTGAAAATTAGCGCTCTATCTAACGTGCGTGTGGCAAAAATTTGCTCCCAAAATGTAGGCTCTCTCTTCACCTCATTGATTATTTCTTTTGCTGAGAAGAAGCTTTTTAGTTTGCATCCATCACATTTATTGATTCTTGATTTTATTTCATGTACTTTAGGAGTCTTGTTAAGGAAGTCGGGGCCTAATCCAACATGATGAAAATTTGGGCCTACTTTTTCCTCTATTAACCCAATCAATAAATGGGCTAAGGAGCTCAACAGACACTTCTCAGAAGAAGATATACAATCAACCAATAAATATATGAAAAAATGTTCAAAATCTCTTCTAATTAGAGAAATGTAAATCAAAAGCACTCTAAAATTTCATCTCACACCAGTCAGAATGGCAGTAATCAAGAATACAAACAACAATAAGTGTTGGCAAGGATGTAGGGGAAAAGGCACAATCACACATTGCTAGTGGGACTGAAAATTGGTGCAAACAATCTGGAAAGCAATATGGAGATTCCCTAGAAAACTTGGAAGGGAAGCACCATTTGACCTAGTATTCCACTCCTCAATCTATAACCAAAGGTCTTAAAAACAGCATACTATAGTAACATAGTCACATCAATGTTTATAGCAGCTCAAGTCACAATAGTTAAACTGTGGGACCAACCTAGATGCCCTTCTATAGAGGAATGGATAAAGAAACTGTGGTATTTATATACAATGGAATATTACTCAGCATTAAAAGAGAATAAAATTTTGGTCTTTGCCAGTAAATGGATGGAGTTGGTGATTGGGCTGAGGGGAGGGGGGGGGGAGGACAGGAAAGATGGTGGAATGAGATGGACATCATTGCCCTAGGTACATGTATGACTGCACATACAGTATGATGCTACATCGTGTACAACCATAGAAATGAAAAGTTGTGCTGCAATTGTGTGCAATGAATCAAATTGCATGCTGCTGTCATATATACCTAATTAGAATACAGAAACAAACAAACCATAAGAGCTGATGACAAAGTTAATTGACATGCTCCATCACTAAAAACCAAATCTAATGTTAGCCAAAATAGATTTGCCTGTAAGGAGAGCCTGGTGTCCGGCTCAGGCAAGGAAGAGCAAAACATGTAAAAATTAACTACAGTTCTTGAATGGAGGCATGACATTCAGCAGAAGTGACAAGACTTTGCAGTACAAATAAGAAATATACATTCCAAAGTAAAGCAAGTCATCAACAGCAATGGGATATTTTTTAAGTTGTCCACAAATTCTTTGACAATCCTAAATTCAAGCACAGGAGACTAACTTCTGTTCTCATGAAGAGAAGTTGTACTAGTGATCAGATGAATAGAATGTCGTATAAGTAGGACGGTGTGTCCTTCAGGATAAGGGTGTAAAGGCTTCCTCCTGGCATCCTCTTAGATTACTCACTCTGGAAGAATCCAGCTGCCAAGTCATGGGGACACTCAAGTAGCCATGTGGAGACACGTGGGACAAGAAACAAAGGTCTCCTGCCAACAGCCCTGTGAGTCAGTCATTTTAGAAGATGATCCTCTTCCCCCAGTCAAGTTCTCAGATGACTGTTCCCCACTTTACATCTGAATTACAATCTCATGAGATACCCAGAGTCAGTCAGCCAGCCAGCTGCGCCACTCCCAAATTCCTAACACAAAAACTGCATTTTCTGGGATAAAAAGTGATGTTTTTACCCACGACATTCAGGCAATTTGTTATACAGAAGCACAAGAAGTGAGGCCAGGAAGTATGTATGTGGGACTCTACAGGAAAACACCAGGCTTTGGAATCATTGATATGCTAGTTTATGGTACTCAGTTTCTAACTTCAGGCTAGACATAGCTATTGGCCCCCGGGACGCAGCTATTATGTAGAAAAGCAAGGCAAAACCTATTTAGAGTTATCAAGTCTATCTCAAATAAAGAAATACCACTTGCTCCTGTTTGGAATTATTAATAATCATACTGTTCTTAAATTGCTATCATGTTTTATATTTTCACATAGTGCTAAGAAAATTACTTCATAGACTTCTGATAGGTACCAGAAAATATTCTGCCTCAAGACTGGAAGGGGGTGAATGTAAGAAATTGAACCCAGAGTAAAAGGTATCAACCCGGTAGCAGAGTTTCAGTACCTGCAATTCAGGTTCATTAGATGGGTGGCAGGTAGAACCCTGCCATCTTTAATCATCCAATTTACTAAGCCCTACATTGAGAGTATCCCTCCCTGTGCCAATATCGCTCCGCAGGTTAAGAAGTTAAGAGGATGCAAACAAGCAATATTATTTTGGAACCAAGAGATGTTGTTCTCAAGCTTAAACTTCTTCACCCTCATCACATCTGCTTCCCAAAATATCAAAAATATTGAAAATCAGGAACTGTCAAAGGCAAATCAACTCAGATGGTGCCTATTCCGAGACTAGCATGTCAATAGTGTTTATACCCCTTCTTACACCACATAGTCTAATTACCTCTGATTATATATTTAAGGAAACTTTCATGCACTGTAAACACTGCAAAAATATATCCCTTCAGGTTCCTATTTTCTCCATCTGGCAGAGACTAGGAGTCCCCAGTCAGTTAAAGTCCTTGACTAGGACACTTCACCTATGGTTTAAGGGATAGGGAATAAATGACAGCAACTATCACTCATGAGCAGTGACATATTTCTCTTTTACTGCCCATCTCACCATCCTCTATAAACCTCAAGTGGTGGAGAAGGTGTTTTCATGGCAAATTGAAAACCCAGATGGCATCTACACTACCAAACATGACCTCCACACAAACTGATTTGGGGCCAAAGGTAACACAATTCTTTGCTAGGTTGAGGAACAGCTACCCAAAGTAAAAATAAAATAAAATAAAATAAAAAACCTATAGGCAAAAATAAATAAGTGAGCAGAGCCTGACCCCAATATGGCTTTTTGTAAAGAATTGTTCATTTATTGTTGTTGTTGTTGTTGTTGTTGTTGTTGTTTTCCTCTCCCCATCCTCTCTTAAGTAGCTTTCCAGCGAGACCTGGGAAATTCTCACCATTCAGATCCTCATCTATTTTCCCCTGGGCTCCTGTCACCATAGTCTTAGAGTCAAGTGGTTTAAATTCCCACTGGCAAACTCAAAGCATTTCAGTTTGGATTTCTATTCCCAGAATACACAAGGCTTCAAAATCACCCAGCAAACAAAGGCAGTGTTCTTGGAGGGCTTCTCCCATGGGAGAATTCCTGATTCAAACTGAAGCCTTTGGGGAGAGCCTGGGGTCTCGGAAGTGCAAGGAAGAGGCAAAATATCTTCAGAAGCTTGTTATATAGTTTTACACAGAGACAGACATACCTCTCCAACAGAGCAGAGAAAAAAATGATTGTCATTTTTCTAATTTTTAAATGATGACTATGATAAGCCCGGCAGTGAATTCAGTATTTCAAAAGCACAATAAAAAGCAGATAACTGACACTGGTTCCCAAGATGTTTTAAAATTTCACTCTGTAAGAATGAATTATCAAGTCGTATACCCAGGTGTCTGTACCTTTATTCACTTATTAAACATGTTTTTACTACAAGGCACCATGCTAGGTGTTGAGAGAGCATTGTGGAGCAAAGACAAACACATAATTCTTGAATCCGTGAAGTTTTTAGTATAGAGATAAAACAAAAGAAACTAACCCATTAAGTTCCAAGTTTTCAATTCTGTGAATATTTCAATGAAATTGACAGAGGGGCATTAAAATAATTTGGAAATCATCATCTGAAGCCTATATATCCTTTATATGTATTTTCATGTACATATGTGTATATTTTTTTAAAGAGAGAGAGAGATATAGAGAAAGAGAGAATTTTTTAATATTTATTTTTTAGTTTTTGGCGGACACAACATCTTTGTTTATATGTGGTGCTGAGGATCGAACCCGGGCCGCACGCATGCCAGGCGAACGCACTACCACTTGAGCCACATTCCCAGCCCATATGTGTATATTTTCAAAGGCTCTAATCATTCACCTGTTAGACCAGGACGCAAGAAAAGACCACTGACTCCAATTAAAATCAAATTAAAGCAAGCTTATTATTTCGACCGGCCGGGCTGCCTTGCCCCTCAAATCGTGGGAGCCAAGGACAGCCCCGAGGCTTCTTTGTGGCCCAGTTTTATAGCCCAAAAAGTTACACAAAGGGGGGGTTACAGATAACAACATTCTGAAGAGCATAACACAAGTTTACATTTTGCTGGCCCCGGCATCAGAATTTATGGAGATCTTAGAGACTCAGAGAGGGTCGTTGTCTGGCCAGGGAGGGCCAGAATTTATGAGGCGTCACTAAGGTTTAGGAAAGGGTTGTTATATGGTCAGGGAAAACCGGACCTGGGTGAGTTCAGGACACGGGCAGGCATTCCAATCAGCTTTACAACATCAACTAATGGCCAGGCCATACAGACATCCTGATATTTTTACAGAAAACAGAAATGAATCCTTCATAACTTGTGACAAGCTGGCTTCTAATCTAATGAGATAACTAGGCTAGGTATATCACACCCTTTACTTTTCTCAGAAGAATAAAACTCTAAAAATACAATATTTATTTCAAAAGTTACCATAAGTGATGTATTTGTTGCTCAATTTCAGTTTTTACATGTGTCCCTCATCTGTGATGATGGGACTTAAAGGGTTAGATGTGTGTATCTGTTATGTGGTGTGTGTGTGTGTGTGTGTGTGTGTGTGTGTGTGTGTGGTATGTTAGGGGAGAAACACACAGAACTGAATTAGTGTTATGGCTTATATGTTACATGGCCCCAGAAGTTCCTGAGTGAGATAATACAAGAAAGTTTAGAGGTGAAATGTTTAGGCTATGACAGCCTTAACCTAATCGGTACATTAATCCCCTGATAAGGATTAACTGGGTGGTAATTGTAGATAGGTAGGTGTGGCTGGAAGAGGTGGTCACTGGGATGCACCTTTGGGTTATCTATTTTTGTCACTGGAGAGTGAAGTTGACTCTCTGCTTTCTGGTTGCCATTTTTCTGAACCACTTTCCTCCACTGCTATCTTCTGCCATGATGTTCTGTCACACCTTGAGCACAGAGTAATGGAGTCTCTGCCATCTAAGGACTAAGACCTCTGAAACAAACCATAAGCGCCAAACAAACTTTTCCTCCTCTAAGATTGTTCTTGTTGGATCTTTTGGTCAAACAATGATATAGCTGACTAAAACAGAAATTGGTATCAAGAAGTGGAGTTGTTGCTGTGACCAACCTTACCATGGGATTCAGAAGCTTTGGGAGCTTTCTGGAATTTGTCTGAGGAATTTTGAAAAGTCTAGAGATGCAAGCTGGAAAAGTTTTGGAATACTATAAGCATAGGTTAATGAGTGATTCTGGTGGGTGATCAAAAGACCAGAATGTTTATAGGACTGTAGGTAGACAGTGAAGCCTGGGCTCATAAGGTTTTGGAGAATAAGGAGCACTCTATTGGAAATTGGACTAGAGATCAACTAGACTGGGAAGTTATCTACATTTTTCTTGTGATCTGAGACTTTCTGTGACACTGAACTTAAAGGTGATAGTCTTCTTAATCTGATGGAAGAAATCTCTAGGCAGCATAATATTCAGGCAGTGGTATGAATATTGCTGGTAGCTGGTAGCCACATTTATTATGATAATCAAGAGCAGAAAGCAAAGCAGGAAGATTTAAAAAAAAAAATCTGCCAGAATATTTTGAGTAAAACCCAGGCTAAGGAAAGTGCAGTTCTTAAAGAGATTATAGCCACTGAAGACACTGCTGAGTGCTTTATCCAGAAACAATAGAAAAGATGGCTTGAGGGCATCACAGGAATTGGCAAGACCACACCCGCCTTAAAGGTGTAAAAGTAAATATTCCTTTGAGAAGAGATCATGGGGCACCGTGCTTGCACAGGGGGGCCTAGGAAGTTCTTTTACCATGCCTAGTCACCAAGGCACTCAGAGACTACTGCAGTCATTGTCCCTGGAGGCTCGGCTACCGTTGGAGGTGGAGGCAGACCTTGGCATCAATCATGTGGTGTTTGCTCTGCAGGACTAAAGCTAGGGAGTCATGGAGGCTTCCACCAAGAGTCATGGAAGCTTCCACCAAGATTTCAAAAGAAGGCTGGGAGGCCAGACAATGTGCACAAGGGCGTCCCTGGGAGTCCCTGAAGGCAGCTCCTGAGAGGGTGACATGTAGAAGTGTGAGATGGAAACCAAGGCTACAGAGGAAAACCCCCAAGATTAAGAAATGCCTGTAATGTAGGATGTCTCCCAAGGAAAGCTGTAGGAACTGAGCAGAAACAAGTCAAAGAGGAGGCCATGTGGGTTGCAACCAGCAATCCCTAAGGGCAGAGCTACACATGCACTTTGGAGAGAATATCATGATGCCACATGTCCCAGATGCTGAACATGGAGCTACAGAGCTCATTTGCCCAGGTGGATTTCAGTCTTGCTTTGGTCCCATCCCTTATTTCTATGCCCCTATTTCTCCCTTGTGGAATGAAAATATTTTTTCTGTGCCTTTATATGTTAGATATATGTAACTTTCTTTTCATTCTTACAGAAGCTTACACTGAGATTTTGCCTTAAGTTTTGGTAGAGACTTTGAACTGGTACTTTGGAGAAATCCTGGGACTATGAACACCATGGGGACTCTTGAAAATGGACAAAATGTACTTGGCATTGTGAAATGGGCATGAGTTTTTGAAGGCCAGGAGAAGAATGTTATGATTTAGATACCAAGTGTCCCCAAAAGCTCATCTGCAAGATAATAAGAAAGATGATATTTGAAATGACTGAGTTATAAGAGCCTTAACTAATCAGTGCATTAATCCCATATCAGGGATTAAGTGGGTGGTAACTGTGGGCAGGTAGGGTGTGGCTGGAGGAGGTGGGTCACTGGGGGCCTGCCTTTGAGATATATTCCTAGAGAGTGGAGTTGACATTCTTTGCCATGTCCTGAGCCACTTTCCTCTGTCATGCTCTTCTATCATGGTATTCTGCCACATCTGGAGCACAGAATAATGGAGTGAGCCCTCTATGGACTGAGACCTCTGAAGTTGTGAATGATCCTCTTCGTCCCCCTTCCTCACAGCAGTAAGGAGTTCCCAAATCAGAGGGGGGAATGAAGCTAGATTTAAAGTTAGGTAGTCAGTGTAGTTAGATAAATCGGGGTCTAATACGGAGTGAAATCTAAAATGGAGGCCATGCTAAAAATGATTCCAGGAAACACAGGACAACCCATGGTAATCAGAAGGCAATATGCTCCACTGACAGAGATGAAAAATGAGACTCCCCAATAATTATGATTCATTACTTTTAAGATTAAAGGTAGTCCGAAAAAGGAGTGGGGAATGAAAGGGTAAAGTTTCTAAACTGGAAAGCTTGAATTAAAATGTAAAAGATTAGGTATTATTAAGTTCCTCTGTTACACCCAGATTCCTGAGATAGTTAAGACAACGCCCTACTGGCCATTCAGCCTAGGGCCCTGTGCAGTTTGTCACAGGGCCTGAACCAATCAGTTTGAATGTGTATCCCACTTAGGAGTGACCAATCACCACCCCCACCTGTTCCCGCCAATGAATGTGCTTTGCCAATCACGTCTCAGAGTTGCTGTTCAATTTTCCGGCGCCTCATGATGATTTGTTCTGATGTATGCAAAGCCCCCCCCCCACCCGCCCTCCCCAAAAAGTGTACTTAAGCTCTGCTTGACCTCTGCTCTGGGCTCCAGGCTGCTCTCCCTTCTTGAGTGAGCACGAGGCCCCAGCGCGCTGGAATGGATCCCCAATAAATCCCCTTTTGCCAATTGAAAAAACCAAATATACATTTCCTCCTTCCTGTCAGGTATTTTAGTCACAGTAACAAAATAGCTGACTAAAACAATTGGTTAATAACTAGAGATGTTTATACTAAAATGGTGAAAATGACCCATTCAAGGAGGCCGAGAAAGCTTCTATAAGGGAAGTTTATTGAACTGAATTCTGAATAAAAAAAAAATGTCTGGGTTATCTGAGGAGAAAACTTATCATACAAAGAGAGGAATATTTCCAAAGAACATTTACAAATAAGAAAAGAAGAATAGCACACTCAAGAAACAGAAAGATTATTATAGCTGCACTGCAAAGATAAAAAAAAAAGAAGTCTAGTGTCAGAAGAAGCTGTCAAGGTGAATAGGGCCAAGACAAACAGGGCCTCCTAGTCCATGTATGCAAAAGAGTGGGTTTTACCTAATGTCAGTGGGAAACTTTGTGGAGGTTTTAGCTAAGTGACACAATTTAGATTTTTTTCTAAAGGGAACTTTCTAACTATATTATGGAGTACAGAAGGAAGACCAGAAGGGACTTAAAGAGACCAGTTGGGGCTACTACAGTTGTTTATGTGAGAGATGTATGCCTGTTTCAAAGTGATTCTGTGGGCCCAGATACCTACTGTTGCCCTGTTGCCTCTCTGACACACACCCATCTCTATACATTCTGCTTTATTCTACTGGACTGGGAGTCTGTGAACTATATTTCCCAGTTTGCTCTGTGTACTATATTCCTGTTAGGCTCTTCCGACATGAGGCACTGGCAGAAGTGCAGAGAGTAAAAAAAAAAGAAGAAGAAAATATCCCCACTTCTATCTCTGGTAGTTGCCCTCAGTTGTAGGTGGTTGCTGTTGAAGCAGCCCAAGTAGGACAACTCTGAACTGCAGCAGTCTGGGAAGGTTCAGGCCTGGCTCATGCAGTTCCTCTTCTTCACATCTGGGTTGTATTGCAAAATGCTTCCAACCAAGCTACAGAAAATACAGCTCTATGGACTTTGCAATAGAACACTAGCATCTTCTTAAATCTGTGGGTTATGCCTTCTTCTTCCTTTAATCTCTTTCAGACCTCTTCTATCTCCCGTGTGTTCTTCCAGCCATTCTTACAAATTTACAACCAATTCCCTGAATTTAATTCCTTTTTTGGAATACCTTGAGAGTTTTCCTTTTCCCTGACTAATTTTAGACTAAAACAGCCCAGGAATTTAAAATTGGAACAAATGCACTAAATCCAGCCTCGTATCATTAAATCATTCTTTATAACAAAACCTACCTATTTGAGACTGGAAAAAAAAACAGGGATAGAAAAACACATTACTCAGTAGCCCACTGATGGTAATCTCCACTACTAAAGCCTTCCTAAGAATAACTCAAATTCTGCCCATCCACTCCTACAGCAAAAACAGAGAGAATTAACAGAAAGTCTATGGTCATCACACCTACAAGGGTCTTAAGCTATGACACTCTAGGATGTGGGCAAACCAATGCTATGCCCCTAAAAAAGCCCATGCATAAGAGTGAAAGAGAAATCCATCCCAAAAGATGAAGAAATACAAGAACTATGAAAAAATGAGGTAACACAATATCTCCTAAAATTCATGACTCACCAGCAACTGACTCCAAAGATTTTGAATAGGTCAAAATATCAGATAAAGAACTCAAAATAATGACTACAAAAATGATCAATGAATTCTAAAAGAACACAGAAAAACGACTGAATGAATTAAGGAAGTCAATACAGGATATGAATTAAAAAATTCAATATGTAGATTGAGATATTTTAAAAGAAACAAACAGAGACCTTGGAAATGAAAGACACAATAAATCAAATAAAATTTTCATTTAAAAGTCTTTCTACTAGAGTAAATCATGCTAAGCACAGAATCTCAGAGCTGGAAGACAAAGAGGCCAGCCTAGAACATTCAAACAGCATTAAAGAAAAGAAAAGCGTGATCATGACTAAAATATTCAAGTATGCTGAGACATTAAGAGACCAAATTTAAGAATCATTGGAACTGAATAGAATTGTGAGATGAATAGAATTATAGCATGGATAATCTCTTTGGGGGAAATAATATCAGAAAAATTTCCAGACTTTTACAATGAGATAAACACCCAGATACATAAAATATTCAAAACTCCAAACAGACAGGATCAAAAAAAGAACCTCTCCATGACACATTATAATTAAAATGCCTAATATACATAACAAGGATAGAGTTTTTAAAGTCTCAAGAAAAAAACATCACATCACACAGGCAAGCCAATGAGAATAATTTCTGATTTCTCAGCACATATCCAAGAAGGCCTAGAATAATGTGTCCCAAAATCTGAAAGAAAATGTCAACCAAAACTGGGAAATCCAGCAAAGCTATCCTTTATAATTAAAGAAAAAGTGAAAACCTTTCAAGAAAAGCAGAAACTAAAAGAACTAATGACTACTAAGCTGGTATGACATGAAATGCTTAAAAAAATGCTTCACATGGAATAAATCCAAAGCCACAGAGTCACAAATAAACAAATCTCATTTGAAGGGCAATTAAGCAAATGAGATACAGGACCAAATTAAACATTATCAAAATGGCAAAAATTAATAGATATCTGTCTATGATAACTTTAAATATATATGGTCTCAAGTCTTTCAATTAAAAGGCATAGGCTAACAGAATGGATTAAAACTCAGGACCCAACTATATGTTGTTTGCAAAAGACCCTCATTATAGGCAAATACAGCCACAGATTGAATGTGAAAGATGGAAATTGATATACCATACAAATGGAGCCTGAAAAGAAGCAGGAGTGGCTACTCTCAAATCCAACAAAGCCTACTTCAAGCCAAAATTAATCAAAAGAGACATAGTCACTTTACACTGGCAAAGAGGGCAAACAATCCAACCAGAAGATATAACAATAGTAAATATTTATGATCCAAACATTAGTGCAAGACACTACTCAAATGAAAAACTCAGCTGGACTACAGTACAACAATACTTCATAATTTCAACACACTGCTGTCACACATAGATAGGTCATTCAGACATAATACTCAGTAAAGACTGTTTGGACCTACAAGTATGATGTATCAAATGGACTTCACAAATATCTATAGAATATTTCATCCAACAACAGCCAAATACATTTTCTTTCCAACTGTCCATGGAATCTTCTCCAAAATAGACCTCACATTAGACCACAAAGAAACTCTTACAAAATACAAAAAAAACTATAATTCCTTGCATCATATCTGATCATAATTAAATTAAATTAGAAATCAACAACAAAAGGACTGAAAATTGGTGCAACCATTATGGGAGCAGTATGGAGATTTCTCAGAAAACTTGAAATGAAACCACCATTTAACCCTGTTATCCAACTCCTTGCTATATACATGTAGGACTTAAAAACAGCATACTACAGTGACACAGCCACACCAAAGTTTATAGCAGCTCAATACATGATAACTAAGCTATGGAACCAACCTATGTGTCCTTCAACAGATGAGTGGAAAAAGAAAATATGGTACATAAAAACAGATTATTACTCAGCCATAAGAAGAATGACCTTATGACTTTTGCTGGTAAATGGATAAGTCTGGAGACTACCATGCTAAATTAAATAAGACAATCCCAAAACAACAAAGTCTGAATATTCTCTCTGATATGTGAATGCTAGAACACAATAAGGGGGTGGAGTGCAGAGAAGAGACATTTATTGAATTAGACAAAGGGGAATGAAGGGAAGGGGAGAGGATGGGAATAGGAAAGACAGTAGAATGAATCAGTCATAACTTTCCTATGTTTATTATAAATACAGAACCAGTGATCTCCACATCATGTACAACCACAAGAATGGGATCCTAATTAGAATAAGTTATACTCTGTGTATGAATAATATGTCAAAATGTATTCTACTGTCATGTATAGCTAAAGAAAACAATTTTTTAAAGTGAAAAAGGAGAGAAGTCAACACCAAAAAACTTTACATAAACTATATAAGCACATGGAGATTGAATAATACACTTTTGAATGATGAATAGTGATGAAAGAAATTATAGGAAAAATTTAAAAATTTTTAGAATAAAATGAGAATATCAATACAACATACCAGAATCTCTGAGACACTAGTAAGGCAGTTCTTGGGAGAAAGTTTATAGCTATAAGTACCTACATAAGAAGATCAGGGGGCTAGGGTTGTTGCTCAGTGGAAGAGTGCTTGCCTAGCATGTGTGAGGCACTGGGTTTGATCCTTGGCACCACATATAAGTAAATAAAAAATAAAGGTACATCAACATCTAAAAACTATTTTTAAAAGAAAGAAAATCAGAAAGATCACAAATAAACAACCCAATGATGCACTACAAGGCCCTTGAAAAAGAAAAACAAACCAATTCCAAAACTAGTAGATGGAAGGAAATATTGAAGATCAGAGCCACAATCAATGAAACTGAGAATTTTAAAAAAACAATGAAACAACATCTCAATGCTTTAAAAATATAAACAAAACTGATAAGCTCTTAGCCAAACTAATGAAAAGAAAACAGAGAGAAGACCCCAATTAATAAAATTTGGAGTATAAAAGGATAAATCACCAGACATCACAGAAATCCAGGGGATCATTAGGGACTGGTTTAAAAACATACTTCAATAAATTTGAAAACCTAGAAGAAATGGATACATTTCTAAACATATTACCTGCTAAAACTGAATCAAGAAGACATAGGAACTCTAAACAGATAATTAGCAATGAGATAGAAATAGAAATAAAACACCTTCCACCAAAGAAAAACAGGAGAAGAGATAGTTGCTCAGCTGATTTTTACCAGACTTTTAAAGAACTAATTCCAATGCTCCTCATATTATTCCATGAAATATAAAAGGATGAAACATCTCCAAATTCATTCTATGAAGCCAGTATCACACTCAAACCAAAACTAGATAAGGACACACCAAGGAAAGAAAAACAATTTCCTAATGAACCACATTTTCTTTTTCCATTCATCTGTTGAAGAGCACCTAGGTTGGTTCCATAGCTTAACTATTGTGCATTGAGCTAACATTGATGTGGCCATATCACTATAGTATGCTGAATTTAAGTCCTAGGGTATACACCAAGGAGTGAGATAACAGGGTCAAATGGAGGTTTCATTCCATGTTTTCTTTCACCTTCAATCTGTGAATGTCTTTTCCTATGAGATGAGTCTCTTGAAGGCAACATATTGTTGGATCTTTTTTTTAATCCAGTCTATGTCTTTTAATTGATAAGTTTAGGCCACAAATATTCAGAGTTATTATTGAGACATGGTTTGTATTCCCAGACATTTTGGTTTATTTTTTTGTTTTTAACTTGAGTTGGTTTCTCCTTTGATTGGATTTTCCCTTAGTGTAGTTCTTCTCTTTGCTGATTTTTATTGTCAATTTTCATTTCCCCCTCATGGAATATTTTGCCAAGAATATTCTGTAGTGCAGGCTTTCTCATTATAAATTCTTTTAAATTTTGGAAGGTTTTAATTTCATCATCAAATCTGAAGCTTAATTTTGCTGGGGTATAAGATTTTTGGTTGGCATCCATTTTCTTTCAGAGCTTGTTATATGTTTTTCCAGTATCTCCTAGCTTTGCTGGTCTGGGCTGAGAAATCTGCTGAGATCCGAATTGGTTTCCCTCTAAATGTAACCTGAAACTTTTCTCTTGAGGTTTTTAAAATTCTATTCTATAGAATAATGTTCTGTATGCTAGGCATTTTCATTAAAATGTGCCTTGGTGTGGATCTGTTGTAATTTTGTACACTTGGTGTACTGTAAGCCTTTTGTATTTGATTTTCCAATTCATTTTTCATGTTTGGGAAATTTTCTGATATGATTTCATTGAAGAGATTGTGCCTTCCTCTATCCTGATAATTCTTAGATTTGTTTTTTTCATGATGTCCCATAATTCTTGGAATTTCTGTTCATGGTTTCTTACCATCCTCACTATGTGGTCAACTTTATTTTTAAGATTATATGTTTTGTCTTCATTCCTTGAGGTTCTGTCTTCCGGGTGATCTAGTCTGTTGTTGATGCTTTCTATTGAATTTTTTATTTGGCTTATTGTTTCTTTCATTTCAAGGATTTATGTGTGTTTTTTTTTTTCAGAGTATCTCTTTCTTGAAGTAATCTTTTTCTACCTATATTTCTTCTCTTATCTCTTTGTTGGAGCAGTCAATTGTTGCCTGCATTTGCTCTCTTAATTCATTCTTTGCTTTGCCTATCATTTTTATAATGTACATTCTGAACTCCTCTGACATTTCATCTACCATACTGTCAATGGAATCTATTATTGTATCATCTTTGTTTATTTCTGGCATTTTCTTCCCTTGTTTCTTCATACTGTCTATATGTCTTCTTTTCTAGCAGTGTGAATTTGAGGGTCACTCTGCTTCTCTCATTCCAAGTTTTCTAAGGAATCTCCATACTGCTTTCCATAGAGATTATACCAATTTGCAGTCCCACCAGCAATGTATAATTGTACTTTTTTCCCCACATACTCACCAGCATTTATTGTTACTTTTATCTTGATAATTTCCATTCTGACTGGAGTGAGATAAAATCTCAATGTAGTTTAATTTTCATTTTTCTATTTGCTAGAGAAGTTAAAAAAAATTAATATATTTGTTGACCAATCACATTTCTTCTTCTTTGAAGTGCTTGTTCAGTTCCTTTGTCTGTTTGTTGGTTGGGTTATTTGTTTTTTGGGTTTTTTTTATTGTTGTTGTTGTTTTGTTTTGTTTTGTTTGTTTGGGTTTTTTTTTTTTTTTAGTTCTTCATATATCCTGGAGATTAATGCTCTACCTGAGGTTCTGGTAGCAAAGAGTTTCTTCCATTCTGTATGCTCTCTCTTCATGTTCTTGATTATTCTTTTACTATGAAGAAGCTTTTTAGTTTGTCTCACCCTGTTTATTGATTTTCTGATTTTGTTTCTTATGCTTTGGGACTCTTATTGAGTAAGTCAGTTTCTAACCCAACATGATAGAGAATTGGGTCTACTTTTTCTTCTAGAAGACATAGAATCTTGGGTCTGATGCCTAGGTCCTTGATCCACTTTGAGTTGACTTTTGTGCAGGGTGAGAGACAGGGGTCTCTCATTCTGCCACATATAGATTTCCAGTTTTCCCAGCACCATTTGTTGAAGAGGCTATCTTTTCTGCTTATGTGGGTTTGTCTCTGTGTCTTTTATTCTTTTCTATTAGTCTTCATGTCTGTTTTGGTGCCAATAAATTCTGGTATTGTGATGCCTCCTGCTTCACTCTTCTTGCTAAGGATTGCTTTGGCTATTTGGGGGCTCTTATTTTTCCAAATGAATTTCATGACTGCTTTTTCTATTTTTATGAAGAACGTCATTGGAATTTTGATGGGAATTGCATTAAATCTGTATAGTGCTCTTCGTAGTATGGCCATTTTGGCAATATTTATTCTGCCAATCCAAGAACATGGGAGATCTTTCCACATTCTAAGATCTTCTTCAATTTATTTCTTTAATGTTTTGTAGTTTTCATTGTAGAGATCTTTCACCTCTTTAGTAAGATTGATTCCCAAGTATTTATTTTTGGGAGGGCTACTATAAATGGGATATTTTTCCTGATTTCTCTTTCAGCTAATTCATCATTGGTGTCTAGGAACACAATTGACTTATGGGTGTTAATTTTGTATCCTTCTGAATTCATTTATGAGTTCTAGAAGTTTTCTGGTGGAGTTTTTTTTTTTTGGGGGGGGGAGGATCTATGCTATATTGATAGTATTCTAGTCAACTAAACCAATATAGAAACAATAGTAAAAGTAATGGAAACTTTGAGTTGTTACAAAAGAGGCTAATATTTCCAATGAAAGGCACTCACAAGATCTCCTTGAGAATTTAGATTTGGTCAGCAAGGTGGGTTATTGAATGACTGCACATCTATCAAGCCTTGGATAAGCTAAATTATTTGGAAATCTTTATTTTATAATGAAAGATGAAAATATGTTTATCTGCCAAAGTTTGCTTGTATTCACACTTTGTGTGAAGTGGCTACTGCTTTCACACAAAGGGAAATTTGAAAGAAAGTATGCTACCAGCAAAGACCCCCTCCACCCTCAGTGGAGAAGCTGCCAAAGCAAGCAGTAGAATTTTCTGTACATCACGGTCCTTGGTGTCTCCTCATGGGGCTTCAGTTGGTACAACAGCAATGTTCTGGGGGGAAAAGACTGTGTTGCCAGCCTCTTTGTTAAGCATGATTGATCACAGACAGAATCAGCAACTTTCCTTTGTGACAGCCTGCTTTCTTCTACTTATTTCCTTTCACCCTTTCTTTGCTTTTCTCTTCTCTCCAAGATCCTTGCTTCTGGCCTCCCTAACAAATACCTTTTCCTAGACAAGGCAACACCACTCAAACAGAACTCCTTAATATCTCCTGGCCTGCCAGGTGTCAAGCTGATGACCCTGTTTGCTAGCAAAAGCAGCCTCTGAGCTAGAACTCAGGTTAAAAATAAATACAAAATAAAATTCTATTGAAAATTAATCCCCTAGTCCCCTTTCAATCTCATACGAGATTCTCATTCTCATTCTCACAGCCTGAATTCCATGCTTGACTTTCAAACCACTTGCCCACCTTCAGTCTCATTTCTTTAGCATCATATCCTGTTTTCCAAGTCTAATCTGAAAAACACCATCCTAAGACCAATGCAAGAATTTATCTTCTCTGTGCCCATATATAGCACAGCTAGGAATATGAAAGACACTATAAATTCTCATCCCAGTTACAAAGGGGCCAAAGTGCCAACATCCAGTTCTTACCCTTGTCCTGGGTCAGCCCCCTTCCACTTGGTCAACTTCTGGCCCCATTCATCTCAGTGCCTGTGCCAAAACTAGTTCTCCCTCTGCTGTCTCTCTACTATCCTTCACCACCAACGTGACACCTTCCACACACCCTGAGTTCTAAGGCAGACTGGATTTTTCGTCAGCATGGAAATCAGATCAGCAAATATAACTTCCTGAGCCTGTAACCCCCAACATCTACAATTTTACTAATCTCTTATTTGCTCATTGTGGGTCAACCACAATGACTTTTCTGTTCCTTGAACAAGAAAAGCCCAAACCCAACTTGGGGACTTTGTTCTGACTATTCCCTCTGCTTGAAATGTTATTCTAAATTTCATTTTCTGACTCCTTCTTGATATTCAGATATTTGTTTAAATGTCTTCAAAGCAAGGTTTTCCCAAAGCAATCCATATGAAGAAGTCAGCCAAGCCCTCTGTCAATTCACCCAAATCCCCTGTGCAACTCTTAGTATTAGATGATACTTACTTGTGTATCAACTGTTCGCTACTCTATCCCCTGGGTCTATCACTGTGTCAGACATAAAGCTCACCAAATGAATCCTGATTGAATCCCAGTTACATGAATCTGAGGCATGGTCATGTGTTGTTCTCCCACTTTTTCTCTGTTGCTGGGTGTAAGTACCAAGCAGACAGATGGTCATAAGCATGGTAGGGTTTTCTCCAGATTAATATTATAGAATTAAGATGCCAGGAATTCAAGATCTTTGCAAGAGAGTGCTTTTAATGTTGGATCATGGAATCTGTGCTGGAAAAGAAGTACTTAGGACAATGGGGGTGGGGGAGAGATGGTGAAAAGTGATAGGAACAAATAGATTGTAATGAAGAGCTGAAAGGTTGAGAGGTGCTGCCCACAGAATTGGGGGCATTTGAAGTATAGCTTTCAGGAAAGCTGCAATTCTTATATAAAAAGAGAGAAAAGAGCCAGGCCATGTTCCAGCCAGATAGTAGAGCATCCTCAAGCCATTCAAGCTCTTTACCTGGCCACCACGGACCACCCCTCAGCACACTCCTATGCGTTTTTATGCCCAAGGAACATTTGGCCTTATGTTACAACACCAAAGGTTCCTTCCATCTGTCTAATTTTTGGAACATGTCAGGTCTCACTTAAGGAACAAGGAGATAGGAAGAAAAAGAGCCATATCCTATCTGATATCCATTAAGATGTAGTTATTTGTCACCTTCTCAAGGAAGCTTCCCCCAGCCCCCTGCTCCTCTCACTTATGAGGATTAGAAGACTCCCCTTCTCCATCGGAAAGCTCCAGACATTTCTCCACAGTGCTTTGCTGCACGGTTTCAAAGCATGTCCACCTGGGACTGTTTTCCAGACTAGACTTAGACTTAGAAAGACAAAGGAAAATGGGAAAATATTTTACTCATCTTTATTTCTAAGCACCAAAGTTTCAGCACAGAGTAGGTAGTCATTAACATTTTTGGAACAATTTGAATGAATGCACCAGGGCATAAAATATGGCATGGAACAGCAGACTGGTACCACATACCAGGAAGGCTCCTAGGTCATTAGTCACTTGTAGGGACATGCAGTCACAATGACACCTACTTCACCCTTGCCCCAAAGCAACCACCCTACACACCACTCAGAGTGTCAGAGATGTTCTGAACAAATCCCACTAACTCAGTTTCTACATCGAACATGGACACAGAGGCCATCTCAGAATACTTTGGATCCTTTCATATAAACCATCTTTTTATTACAGGTTTTATTGATGAACTGATATTTGCCCAGTTCATAAAGGTCCTGGGGGAAAATAAACTCTGGGAAAATTCAAAGCACAATTATCTCAATAGGAGCCAGCCCTATTTGTTTCTGTAGAAGTAGGTCTCCTGCTCGACTTGAAGTTTGACTTATAATTGCCAAATCATTACTTCCAGTTATGAGCATTTATTGTTAAAACTAATGAGGTGCCTCCAAAAAAATATTTTTACAACTTGCTTTTGAACATTCTGAAAAGTTCTTTCTTGGAAGCTACAAATAGGGTCTTTGTAAGAGAAGTCACCTCCTTCCCTGGACCAGGTGGGCCAGTCCAACTCCAGGCTGTCAGGAATGTCGTCCACTCTGACAAAGGGGGTTTGGGGACAGGCTGGCTGCCTTCTACCAAGGGATTCCTGCTTCTTTCCAGGCCTGAAATGAGTCACCCAAAGGGCAAAGCTCGAAAGCAACCCCTTGGCTTAGAGACAGGAGAACTGCCTCACTGCTCTCAGGAAATTCAGCCACTTTCAATGGTTCCCAGGATGAGGACCAGTGGCCCTGCCACCTAGCCAGGCTGTAGTTTTATAGCATTTCACCAACTGATAATGATTCTAGGCATGCTCAGGATGCCTTTTGTGAAGGCAGGTAAAAGCCTGATCCAAAAGTAGAAATGGGAGCCAGGAGTTGTGGCTCAGCGGGGGAAGTACTTGCCTAGCATGTGTGAAGCCCTGGGTTCGATCCTCAGCACTGCATAAAAATAAATAAAATACAGGTATTGTGTCCATCTACAACTAAAAAAGAAAGAAAGAAAAAAGAAAGAATGTGGAAATGAGTATCCCTCTGTTTCTCAACCTGGAGATAGAAATATTAGCAAAACTTAGTGAACTTAAAAAGGTCAAGTTCATCTCTAGACATCCTCGACAGCCCCTTCCCCCAGGTTCCAACACACCCTCTTTTCACGCTGAAACCTGTGAATATTCTGTTATGTTTCTGCTATACTTGTCCAGCTGACACTAAGAGTCAAATAAGGGCATTTTCAATTATGTTAAAGTTCCCAGGGTACCAGGAAACTGTCACCAGGACAGTCTCTAACTTAACTACTCTATTAAGAAGTTAGAGATGACAAGAAGGTCAGATCCATGAGTCAGCTGTGGTGGTTGGCAGTGGCTGCCCTGAATTGAGAAAGATTCTGGGGACCATGTCCAAATACGACAAGAAAAAAAAAAAATGGCAGGACTGATTAGGACTGATTACTGACTTGTGCCACAAGTCAGAGATGGTGCACGTGCCACCTACAGTGTTTGCCTGAACAGCCAAGATCCTGTGCAAAGCCAGAAATCTAGGCTCAGACTCCAGGCTCTCTGCATGCCAAGTAAAATCCTTTCCATAAAACCAGAAACCAGTTCTGGTTGTACATTTGCATTTATTTAAGGATGCAATGGGCAGGGCTGGGATGAAATTAAAAGAGGAAGTTGGGCCACGTGTTTCCTAGAAACAGAGCCCAAAATACAAAGCAGAAAATATCCTTCCAGAGACCAAAAAAAAAAAAAAAAAAAAAAAAAAGGAGGCTTCCTAGAAGAAACACAGCTAGGATGCACGGGAGAATGCTAGCAAAATGATGCCTGCCAGTTCACAGTATTTTCTTTGCATTGCTCAAGGGTAAAGTGAAAGATAACACTGTTTTGAACATGTTTAGATGTTTTGTTACCAGAGGGAGCTACGGAAAGCCTGAATTCTCCAACTGAAATGGAAAAGAAAGAACAAAAAGGCACGTTTGTGTGTTTTGCTTACTGTCTGTTACTTTTAAGCTTTTCTTAAACACCTGAGGCATGACGTGGTGGGGAGCAGTGAGTGGATTTTATTTTCAATGAAGGCAGATTTTAGTTTAGTTTTTTTTTTAAATGTCTTTGTATAAAGGTGATTCGGGACATCCCAAGGTCAATGATACACATTGGTCCTCCAAGGCTTTAGCTCATCTTCTGAGGTGGCTAGATCGGAAGAAACAAGGAGAACACTCACGTTTACTGAGGTGGGCACTTCTGAGGGCCCATTCTGTCCATCTCCCTGCTTAGCACTCTGCTCTGTAAGTTTACTCCCCTCTGGCATCTCTCTTGGGTCTGATCTGTGGTAGTAGGGAAAGATACTTGTACTAAGGTGAGCTAACTAGAGACCCAGCTCTGCACATACTACCTAGTCATTGAGCTGTCTCTGTCTCAAGTTCATCATCTGAAAGCAAGAATAGCATCTCTTTCACAGGGTTTGCAGGAGGCCTGAATGCCATGTTCATGCACTTTGTGTCTTACAAAGCAAATGCAAAGTGTCCAGTGCCGAATAGCTTTCTATTGACTAAGACCTCAGCTCAGATGTCACCTCCTTAGAAGAGGGCTTCCCTGTCCATGCTTTGAAAGTTATCACTCCTCACCCTCTTCATCGCTTTTCTCTGATTCTTTTCACACAAGTTATGTGTCCTTGACATTATGTTTTATCTACTCACTTGGTTATCTGTTTATTATCTGTTTCTCCTACCAGAAATCTATGGACATGGACTTCTCTGTCAATTATAGGGCTTAGAACTGTGTCTGAGCAGCAGGAAGTACTCAGTAAGTATTTGTGAGTTAACTAATGGATCTTTCCATACTCTTCCACCTAGTTAAAAGGACAAAGGCAAATATCTCTTCTTGATGGATCAAGAGAAAAAAATAGACAAAGACAGGGACAATGTCTCCATTCAACACCAATGTGTCTGGGACATTTTCACATCACAAAGAGACACCATCAAATATTCCACTAAACAATTCCTAAAATGCATTTTATAGCATAGAATTGATTTTAGTGTGCCGAGAAGTTCTACGTTCAACAACTATAAAAATCAAAGGAATTTCTCCCTAGAAAAAAAAAGGGAAACTTTTTACAAGATTTTTTTTTTTGCAAAAGGAAAAATCTACTAAGAACAAAAGAAGCCTAACTCAGACCCAGCTCAATTTGAAGACTAGTTGAACTCTTTTCTATAATGTACGATTGAAGTTGGCCTCAATTGGTCCCCATAGAAGTCAGCCTCTTAGAAAAAGTCCTCCAGAAACTAGAAAACATGACATCAAGGAGCTGCTAATCACTCACTGATGTCAACGGCTTCTCATTCATGCCTAGGAAATAACCACACTCATAAAGCAAGGCCACAAAAAGTCTTCCTAAATGCCCTATCAGCCATTTTAAGAGTTTGTAATTAAATTTAAAAAACTTGGCATGGAAAGCAAATGGATTTTAGTTAGGTCCTCTAGAAGGCAAAATAGTATAAATAACAAGGAAGGGCAGTCATCTTTAGAAATCACTATGTTGAAAGTTACCTTCTAACTGGGCTGCCAGACATGAAAAGGAAAAAAAAGCATTCGATCAATTTTTCTACAAAACTCCCAAACTGTTTCCTCTATTGCAAAGAGAAAGAACTATGGCTTCACATTTCTTATTTTAAATAAATGATTCAGGATTTGAAAGAATCTCTTTGAATTGCTCCTGAAATATTTACCAAGCTTGAACACAATTCTTAAAGAAGGGCCTATCCTTGAGTATTGATCCTGGCAAGTGTAAGAACAGAAATTTTGGAGATGATGAACACAAGTGTCCTATTTGTACTGGTGGGGAGGGAATGAGGAAGCTGAAAGCCCCTCTTGGGGTTAGCTGTTCGTCCTATCATGCCGATTGCCCTTTAATTGGATCTTAATTTACCCTGATGTCTCCTTGAATCCTCCCCTTCCCACACCTCACTATCACCATGTGAGAAGCCCACATGCCACAGCTCTGCATTTCCATTTCCAGACCTCTCTCAGCACGTGCTCACTTACCCACACATTTCCTCATGAAGTCCACCCCTCCTATTTACACCAAACTAGCTTTGTTCTGGTGCCTACTGACCCCCAGGGCATCCTGCTTGGATGCTGTCAACTTTTGACTTGTGGTTGTTCTTACAAAACAGCACAAGCTTTGGTGAGTCCTGTGTTCGTAGCCTGACTCTAGCATGTCCTACCTGAAAAACCTTGGGCCACCTTGCAAAGCTTCCAATTCTTCATCTCTAAACAGGATGCAATATCACCTATCAATAGAGTTATTGTGAGGATTAAATGATATACAAGATGTGGGGGAATAAAATTGGCACACTGCCCAGCATACAGCAGGCTCTTGATAAATAGAAGTTTCTTTCTTTTGTGCCCCTGCCTTTAATGGGTGAGTTCAGAATCCACATTAGGGATACTTTTAGCACTGACATACCACCTCCAGATGCACGGAATTCCAAAACCCCTATTTCCATTCTATTTTTAATACTTCCTGAGCCAGACCCAGGATATCACAAATTACCTCAGCTAAAAAGTCCAAAGCCATGAAATTCCCATCTCTGAATAGTCCTTCCTTCCCCACAGGCTCACTTCCTCTCAACATATCATATGCCCTTATTGCAACTGTCCACCATTCCCTGACTTGCTTGGATCTTAATTCCTCTTAGATGCCCTTTCTAGGTCCATGCATCCCCCCACCCAGGCAAGTCGCAGGCCAAGCCTTTTAGCCTCTTCCTTTGTGACCCCCCTGGTATCCTTCAACTCCTTCATTTACTGAAACTACTTTGCCGCTTTCCTGTCCCTGGAGACACCATCTACTTTAATCTAACAAAATTTTATTAAGAAAATTTCTTGAACTATGCTGATTTGAATTAATTCACGCTTAATGCTGTTTTCCTCACTGGCGGACTCTTCTGAGCTTCCACTTGCAGCCATATTCTCTTCTCTCACCCCTCTAAGCCCCAACGGTGGCACTGCCTCCCAGCTGTGGAGACATTCCGGTTAATATGCCAGGAGCCATCCCAGGATCTCTCTATGTGGACCCACTCACTTAAATGTCTCTAGTGACTTCTAATAGCCACATCCGCAACCACTTCCCAGCACTTGATCTGAGTGCTCACCACTTTCTTCTCGAAACTTGCTCTTTGTGTGTCATTCATTACACTGTACTTAATTCTGGTTTTTTTTGGGGGGGGGGGCGGGACTGGGGATTGAACTCAGGGGCACTCATCCACTGAGCCACATCCCCAGCCCTATTTTGTATTTTCTTTAGAGACAGAGTCTCACTGAGTTGCTTAAAGCCTCACTCTTGCTGAGACTAGATTTGAACTCGCAATCTTCCTGCCTTAGCCTCCTGAGCCACTGGGACGACAGGCAGGCACCACCTTGCCCAGCTACACTATACTTAATCCTTTAGTCTCTCTCCTCATTGGTTCACCTTCCTCTCCAAGCCCTGAAAGTGTAAATTCCCACAATTCTGGACCGCAGCCTTTGATCCTCGACTATCTATACTCTCCCAGGAAATTTCGTCCATCCCCATCATTTTTACCATGTGTCCAAAGAAGTTGCTTCCAATTCCTCGCTTCCAATCCTACCCAACACTCCAATGGATTCCATTAGGATATTCCACAGGCAACTCAAACAGAACACTTTTAAACTGTATCTTGCTCTTTTGCCTCACTCTATTTCCGTTTCTGTGACACCACTACCAATCTACCATTTGGTCAATCATTCTCGACTTCCCTTCTTCCATACTCAGCAATCCAGTCATGCCAGATCATATCCATTGCTGCCTCCTGTTCCCATTTGTGCATCCCTGATTCAGGCCTTCAGAACCCTCATCTGAAATATAATAAGAGCTTTATATCTGCTTTTCCTTCATCCTATGTCCCAGGGTCCCCACCACCAAATTAAGCAGCTAACAGATTAAATCTAAATCACAGTTTAGCTTGGAAGTCCACACCCTCCTTGATGGGGCCGCAACCTAACCTTCCATCTCACTCATTCTCTACTCTCCTCAATGAGCCTGATGCCAATCTGTAGCCATTCAATAGTTCACTGTTGCTCAAACCTGTGCTACATTTCCTGTCTACACACTTTTGTTCTCATCATTCATCTCATTTCATTTTGCTCTCATTACATCATTTCCCAAAATTTTTTGTTGGGCAAAATTCTTGTGCACTCTTATAGGCTCACCTAAATGTCACAGGTACCTGAAGTCGTTTCTTAGCCACCATCAAACACCATCTCACCTCTTTCTGAGCAGACACAGCGCTTTACCTTTTACCTTTGTAGGATTTAAAGCATTCAGTATGACTTCCTAATGTCTCTTGCTTACAAAATTGTCTATTCCTCACAATGGGCTCTCCCTTTCCCTTCCTGCCAAGCTCTCCTGCCCTCTTGAATTATCCCCTCTAAACTACTGCTACTGACCTGAACGATACCCTGCTCCTTCCTCTTCCTCCCTTTGCTTTGCTATTTCTCTGCAGCCAAAGACTCCAGCCTCCAGTGTCACCATCTGTTCCCTGTAGTCAGAAGTGAAGTCCCTTCTGACCCATGCAGGCCTAGCACCCCCAAATTCTATCCATACTGACCCTGAAATATGCCTGAAAGTCAAAAGCATGCAGGCTAAACCATGAACTTGCATGGCAGTTCTGTTCTCAGAAAGCTAAAACTAATCTTAGAAAATTCCTCCCCAGATTTTGGCCTTTTGTGGATTTTCTAACAATCTATTTCTATCATATTGTGTGTCTTATCGTTTTCTTCTCTTCCTCCACAAGTGAACACACTCAGGTGCCTGACTTAACAGGCTGAAAGAGGCCAGAATCTTCATTTACCATGTACCAAAATTAAGTCAGCCTGTCTTAATTTATGTTCACTTGACCAAACACATACTTTGAATCACCACTTTGATATTTTCATCCTCTTGTCTTTTGACTCTTTTGAATGATCAGGGAGATAAATCAAAATATCCTATTGGCTATTGTAAGAAAGCCCACATTTGGTGCTTTAAGCAGATAATTAAGCAAAAGTGAAGGGTGTGTGAAAGTTGGGACCTACTGATATTCTTAGCCCAACATTCAGGATCATGTCTGACACCTTGGTAGTGCCACTTCAGATTGAAGTGGGCAAAGGAAATGCTCAGAATCCCACATGTGGTAGTTACAGGTTTGAACAGAACTGGAAAATAATGCTGAAAATGCTTTCCAATTGTATTGTTCCAACTACATAAGGAGTTAAAAGGGCTTTTGTTGTCTTGCCTAGGATTATGATAGTATTTTGTAAACGATAAAGTGTTATATAATTGCAATGTGTTAGAACCTTGTTTATGCAGAAAAAAAAATTCCAAATTCCAAATGTCTTTAAAATACATTTTAAAGTGTGTTTCATTGGAAGTTCCTAGAAGGCAGGGCTCATTTCTTATTTATCTTTGTATCCCATCTCTTATAATATTTTTGATATAAATGCTCAGAAGTTCATATCATAAGCAAGACAAAATGAATTGATATAAAGGAAGGAAAGCTGAATTCACCAAAAAAGAAGCCCTGAAAAATGCAATCACTTGGCATTGCAGAAACCCCACTAAGTTACTTCAAACGGGACTATTTAAATCAGCCACTTTCTAAATAAGAAACAGAAAGCCTACAGATAAGAAGACAATTGTGTACATTTACATCTTCATCAGATTATATTTCCTCTTATGCAAATCAGCAGCATCAACTTGCATGGAATTTGACAGCAAGTCTTCCCTGCAAAGGCAAAGGAAAATCATTCAGCTTCCCTGGCTCCAAAGCAAACTTGAGCTGTGGGGAGAATGGAGAGGAAATAAAAGACAAGAGAAGCAGCTACAGAATGCTGGGTCCTTCTCATTCAGGCTTTTCATTCACTCCCTCACGCTGGTCAGTATGAGGGCAGGAAAATATTTAACTTCTGCCTTAAATGGAGTTGCCTGGTGCTTGCTATTCAGGAAATCACCTAGTTCCAGGCTCTGAATCCTCACTGCATGGAGGTTATTCACACACACACACACACACACACACACACACACACCATTTAAACCACCACTGCTTCCTCTGAATCCAGAGCTGGCTCCTCTACTGAGAATCTCTTTCCTGGGACAGACATCAATGGAGCAAGGAAATTGTCTCTACCTCTGGGCCTGTTACCAGGGCTCCCTCTTTTCAAGGCTTGCCACAGCCATGCTCTGAGAAACATTTATCTATGCTCCCTTCATTGTCCCACTGCACCAGAAAACAAGGAAAGGCAAAAGAACAGTCATTATTTGTATTTGGCAAGAAAGGCAGCAATAAAAACCGAGAGGCAGTGAGTATGTAAATGTCAGGGTGAGGATGTGAATGAGGCAGGGCCCAGGGAAGCACTAAGGAGCAGGCTCGGTGGAGAGAAGCCTCAGTTACAGAGACAGGAATTGATGGAGAGGGGAGGAAAGAAACAGAGTATTGGGAGCAGGGAATCCACTACACCTAAGAGTGAACTAGCTCAAGTTCCAATGCCACTTCCACCTTCTGGGGTATGCAACATAGAAACTGAGGACACTACAGATTTTGCAACACAGGGTCCACTGAAATCCTGGCTCGGCCGCTTGCTATTGATATGATTTATCTAGATTCACTTTTTAAGGCTTTTGTGCCTCAGTTTGCTCGTCTGTACCGTAGCAATGATGACGATAACTGTAATAGGACTGTCGTGAGGATCAAAGGAACTTATATTTAGAATGGTTAATGAGAGAACAGTGTGGGGCGCGTGGTGTGTGAGCTTCTATTTTTATGATGATGATCTGGTGAGAGTCAGTGTGACACTCCTGACTTACTTTCCTTATTTAGAAAAAGAAAAACAGCTTACCCACTCACTTCCATCGCTATCATTCCACCCAGCAAATATGTATTATTTGCCACGTGCTTTAGGAAAACAGCTTCCTGAGCGCAGAGGTGAGAGGACCCGGATTCCAGCAGGCTAGGGCCCCTCAGTGTGAACACAAACCACACAACCCTCTCTCTGTAGCCAGCATAGCCCTCACACGGCAGCCATTACTTCAGGGGTCTCCACTGGAAGTAGACTTGGGCTGTAGAAACAGCACCCTCAAAATAGTGCTCACCTTCAGAAAGAGAAAACACTATCGCAAGAAATAAAATTGGTATTGGGTATTTCACTTTTCCTTTGAATTTGGCTTCAAGAGGAGTTGTTAATCAAATCAAGTAGGTGAGCTCTGTCTTTGTTGACCTTTGGTATCTTTTGGTACCCCACCCCAAGCCCATGCTGGGTAGCGCTACGGTTAGAGCAGCCAGGGAGGGTGGGACATTCCACTAGTAACAAAATGTTGCCAGAAATGTCATGAAGTACCTAAAAATGGACTCTCCAAAACACAAAATAGAAGGTTTCTGTCCTAAATCCAAGGTCGATAGTGCAGAGAAACATAGTGTTAAGTGCTTCAGAGAGCTTGCACCTGCTCAGGAGGCCATCCCTGAGCATGCTGCATAAGGTGAGCATGCCCAATGGTGCCTGAGCAGAACTTTCAGTAAGAGAGAAGATGGGGCTGCCCCAGGAACTTTCTACCAGGCTTCAAGCCCTCATCGGTTCTCCCTGGCTCCTTGCCTAGAATACAGGGCGCCAGGTTCTGTTGGTGGGATGGAGGGACACAATTTGACCAGAGTGTTGTTACCATCTCCCAAATTGCATCATATTTAACTCTGACAGCAACTGCTAGATAAGAGAGTCACTTTGACAGTGTCTCTAAGGAGAAGATGCAGAGACCAGAAATCTTGGAACCATGCCCTGCCCACTGCTATAGAACATAATCACTGCTAAGCCTGAAAACTATAGGCAGCTCCTTAGAGACCCTGCTTCTTAGCATCACTCACCCCTCAACCAAAGTCCCATGTGCATGTGTCTGGTGAACAAATCAGGGTCCCATGTCTGTGCCCCTACCTATACAAAGAATGGAGTATAGACCAATTCTCCATTAGAAGCCAAATTCCTCAATCACAAAAGGAAGGCACAGATGTCCAGTGGCTAAGAGGAAAGACAAGTATGTGGATGTAGGAGATTGTTAAAAGGAGATATCCTCTTCAAGGACCTTGATGGCAAACCTCCACTAAGTTAACTAAGGTGACCACATGTCCTGTTTGCCAGGGACAATGTTATTTGTGCCTGTTGTCCTGGCTTTCTTGTTAATAGCATTCTTATCACTATCAGAAGTGCTTCAGGGACTTGAGTATGTATAGGTGTATATACATGTGTTTGCATGCACAGACATTGATGCACTTGTACCCAAACTCCCATGAACCATTGTTCAAAGACCAGGCTCCTGATAAAATGGCACTACCTCCGCTTCCAGGAACTGCTCAGTACAATTTGAGTCCCCGACTTAGGAATGATTCAGAGGAACCACTTCCCTAATAACAGAATTGCCTTCGCTTGGTAAATGATTTGTTGCCTTGCAGTTGGAAAACCGGGAAGAGACAGTTCCTGGAAAAGATTCTTTCCACTGTGTCTGTTCTGTTAAGTGCATTTCTCAGACTCCGTTATTTTATCTCACTTCCCTCAGGACTCTGCCCTTAGCTGACTTCCAAGTAGCAATATAATTCACCTTTTTTGCTTCAACTTTAAAATGCCAGCATATTTTTAGTACTGAAGCCCTTTGGGGTTGAGTGGCCAGGGAGAAATAAGAAAAGGAGAAACCTAAAAAGGAATGTTAAAGAATAAAGTAGAGAAAAGATGGGGGGTAGTGAAGTAAAACAGAAGAGAAAGGAGGTAAAAAGGAAGAAGAAAATAAATGACAGAAAAGAAAGACAAGAGAAGCATCTTACCGGATACATAATTCACATGTTTATTTCTCTTGGCCTGGAACATGCGTTGGTAAGACCTAGCAAGCCGGCAAGCTTGGTGGTCTCCCCCAATGGGTTTCTCTGGCTAAACTTGCTCCCAGGGTCAGAGGTAGTCAGAGCTTCTGCCACATGTCCCAGGACCACAGAATCCTCGGGAGGAGCAAGAACCCATTCAGCAGATGGTGCTGGAGAGAGGGAGGGATGCACATCAGGGTTTATTATCCATGTGAATGCAGCCCCCTGTTTCTGTACTCCCTCAGGGGAAGCATGCCCAAGGGTTAGCTAGCAATCCCCAGGAATGCTTTTAAACAATGGTGGTCAAAGACACATTCCTCAACCAATAGATGGGAAATCACACTTTACCAGTTAACACAATGCCACTCCGCAAAATAAAACATGCTCTGTAACCCTGCTACACTACTGAGGAGAACAGCAAGCATTTCTCCCCTATTTACAGGTAATTAGGACCCTCTAGCATGTTATGATCACTAAATATTGAAAGATTTTTAAAAGCTTCTGTTTTAACCTACAACCTCATGCTGATTTGTGCATGTCTACAAGGACAGAGATGGGGGAAAATATCACTTCTTCCGAATGATCCAACCTCACAATTAATAATTGAGAATCTCTTTCTCCCTTTCTCCCTCGCCTTTTTTCTCTCCGAACTAGAGTGCACTCTTCAGCTTGTTAAGCTCAGCTCACTCCCACTGATAATTCACCAGAGATCATAATTTATGGACAATTGAAGCTGCAGAAACATCTCTTAGAAGGAATAGAGCAGATCCATAGCAACAATTCTTCAGGGGAATATTAATCCCCGGCTTTATGTAGTGCTAAGTGTACAATAGTAATCAGAACTTGAGTAGAAGCTGCTAATCATTGAGGGAAAAGGCTGTATAAAGAATTCATAATGGAATTAGCCTGCGGCAAACAAAGAAAGACAAAATTAAATCAGCCATCAAATTGCACCAAGGAATTTTAATTTACAGGTTAATGTAGGATTATGTAACTAATCACAGCTAACATTTTCAATGAACAACCAATAAAATTCTGCTCTTTTTTCCTTTCTAATCTTACTAATGGTATTCCGATAACATGCCTTTTATTGCCCTATAATATGCCAGGAATAATTCTCAAAAATTCTTAAAAGTCTTCCCAATTGTCAGGACCTAGGTAGAAACAGAGTTTTGAAAGAATCCATCAAAAAGTGGTGGGTCAAGGAAGATCCACTCCTTGGCTCAGTTCAAACGCAATAATATCTGGGTAAGTTTGCATAAAAATAGATTTGCATAACCATATAGCTTTAAAGTATATGCATGTTTTTCATGCAGTGCAGGGAGCTAAAATGGGACAAAAGAGACTAAATTAAATATGTGAAACTAATTTGGAGCACAAAGTGTATCAGCTAATTCTAAATAAAACCACTGCCATAGATTTATATGTCAATATTGCAGACATATCCAATGACATACACACCAAGGACTCCACTAACGGAGTTTTCATGGTTTATAAATGTGAACATCATAAAAAGAAATAAGGTTTCTAGGATAAAAAGTTGATTAGCATTCCCCATGGGAGGGGGTCGGAATCTTGTATCCTCCCCAGTTATATTTTGCTATCAACCAATGCATGACAAAGACGGGGGGGGGGAAACCTCTATACAATTTGAAAAAAAATCATATGAAACTCACTGCTTCATAAATATAAATATATAAAAAGACAGCATAACTCTTTGCACATTGGCAAGGAGAAACTCCAAAATTATACTGTACGCTTAAAAAGACATCAGTTTAATCAAAAAGATCTTTTTCCAACATATGGCAGAAGGAAAATTATTATAAATGGAGTAAAAAGTATGTTCATAAGCTTTACTTCACGGGGGAAGAATGCTGGGAAGAAAGGCGACAGCATTCTTCTTGCATATGTTTTTCTTGTCGAGAACAATGTGGGAAAGTCTCATTTTCCTTTAATCTAAATGTTCATTTTATGGAAGCAGCAACATTCAGCCCAGTTATTAGCAAAGGAGTTTTGTTGCTTTATAAAGTCTAATTTTAAGATGCTCACTTCCAAAAAAACATTATGGTGTCAATTGCACTACCCTTCAGCAATCCTGTAATAACTTTATTCAACCATTTCTAATTATAATTATATTTTCAATTCCTTTTAGCTATAGAAACTCTTTATCAATCAGAGCACAAGACAGAAAATTACTTTATTACAGCTACAGCTCGTTAGGCTGAGTGCTCTTAATGAAGCAGCCTCATAATCAGATGAAAATCATGCTGGAGAAAACTTGCATCATTAGTCTGGGCCTTAATTACCAAGAAATATAGTCACTAACAATGATATTCCATTTCATGATATGGTGCATGCACCTTCTACACTAGTTGCAATTAATAATTCCACCGACTGCTACAGAATCTTTTCTATTTATTCATAACAATGGAGGGGGGAAATTCTAAATTTAATTGAGCGCTTCAGATTGTGCTCTTTCTCTCTCTTTCTCTCTCTCTCTCTCGTGCGTTCAGATTAAAATGTCACAAGGCTAATATTCTATCTTACAATAATTCATCATTTTAATTACATATTTTATGTATGTGAAATGTCTTTTTTCCCCCTTTATAGTGGAGGTTGACATTTTTGGGGACACATCTAGGAAAATGGGTGGCCTCTCACAAAAGTGGCTCCTTCCACCCAGGACCACATCAAAAAAAAAAAAAAAAAGAAAAAGAAAGAAAAAAAAATGTCTGCCATCAGCCTATCAACTTTATCCATGTTGGAAAAAGCTGGCTACAAGAACAGGGACATTCATTGAATTAATACGGGCATCTTCTGATAAGCTTGGGATAGTAGAATGGCAACGTTCTGGGGTGACAAGGCTGTGTCACTGGCCTCTTTGTTAAGCATGATTGATCACAGACAGAATCAGCAACTTTCCTTTGTGAAAGCCTGCTTTCTTCTGCCCCATTTCCTTTCACCCTTTCCTTGCCTCTCTTTCTCTTCCAGAGAAATACCTTTCAGGCCACCCACCTGCCCAGGAAGGAGATCTGGCCCCTCGCCCTCCTGCTGGCTCCACACACAGATGCCTACCTGAAGCCCTGGTAAGTTCTGTGGGCTGACTTAAGACTGAAACACATGGTACTGTTGCCGCTGCTACTCTTTTCAAACACAAATTAGGTTCCTAGGCGCTGGCAAAGAGCACTTGGAGAGGGCAGAGGACAGTGGTTTGGGCAGAGATAAATGAGATCCCCATTTGACCTCCAAACTCAAGTATGCCTAGCGCTGAACTTCCTGCCTGCCACCTCCTGCCATGGGAACACTGGCCAAACAGCTGATTTGATTAATCTGGGCCATACTTTCTTCAATCATCTGCCTTAGGAGCACCAAGCAATTTGATAAATGAAATTGACAGAAGAGAATGACTTGGAAAAATCCACAGGCCCCAAGAGAAAGGATGGGCTCAGATATAAAAGAGTGCTAATATTTTTAAGACCTTAGCACCCAACTTGCATACCATGAATGTAAAGATGGTCTACTTATAGATCACTGGTCTCAAACTGATTTGTGTTGAGCAAGCGGTGGCCCAGTTCTGGGAGCAGCCATAAAGAGGAAGACTTTCCTCCACCCCTGCCTAAGTTCAAACCCCAAAGAGACAAACAAATGACTGAATAAATTAGTCAATGAAAACCCTCTACCAAAAACCCCAGATATTGATTTGCTTAAAGGTAGTAAAGAACAGACTGAGTCTCTAGCCAACTTTTGCTCCTCTTGGCAGGACACAGGTTTGGAGGAAAGCAGTGGCATGTGTTTTGATATTCCAAATAGGCCTCAAAGGCAAAGTAGACCCAGAGAAGGGATCTAGAAGATGAGAACCAGCAGGACCCAGCAAGACATCAGGCAGAACAGGAAAATGGGGGCCCACCGAAAAAGAGTGGTAGGTGGACAAGAAGAGGCAGAAACACGGACCAAGGAAGAAAGCTGTGGGAAGCAGCAGGAAATGAAAAGCAGTCCCGAAAGACAGCAGAGAAGAGCGTATTAATCAGAACCACACAAGGCACATTTCCATAGGAAAAATGCTTGGCATTTTGGACGGCCCAATGGCTTCCAAAACAACTTGAGATGTACAGTGATCCCTGAGGACAACTGGTTTGCAAGACCCAGCCTGATACCCTGAGAAGCAGCCACAGGAGAGCCAAGAAGAGTTAAAGGGAACCGGCTGAGTCTCCACATTCTACTGCTAAGGCGCTGGCAGGAAGAGCCCTGGTCGTTCTTGTCCTGGGCTTCTGCCTCTCCTTGATGTTTCCTCCTAGCAGAGCCCTGTGAAAGCTCAGAAGTCATCGCAGGGCTTCTCATCTGGCCGTGGCGACCCACACAGACACGACAGAGACCCCTATAAAACTCTAGACTTCTGTCTGAGGCTACGGCCTGCATTCTGATGTCCCCAGTCTCTCTGTGTCTAGCAGTGTCCACATCCAGTTCCTCAAGGGAAAAGAGATAATAGAAGTACAGTCATATCTGAGCGGATGAGGGCAACCCCACCTCGGAGGGTCTATCAACCTAGTCACCTTTCATCAGTACAGGACCACAGCATGGGATCTTCCTGGGCCTGACCATGGACCAGCTGGATGACCTTAGGGGGATGACTTGACTCCTGTGTGCATCAGGTTCCTCATCCATGGGATCAGGACAACATAACATGGGCTCCATAAGGTTATGGGAAAGGTGATCTGAGACAAGGCATGAAAAAGTGCTCAGAAGAAGAACTGGAACTTAGGTGGTTTCAAAACACATTAGGTCTCATCGACATCATCATGGTCACTGTTAGTACCACCACAGACAGGAGGCAGCATGGCTTGCTCTCAAAATAGATTCAAAGATTCCAAACTGTGGTTTTTTTTTCAAACGCTGCTGGATATTAAAATTGCCTGCCCCAAATTCACCCATTCTCAAATCAATTTGATCCGAATGTCTCCGGTGGTATTTTTCGAAGCTCTCTGCCTGTTTCCAGCGTGCTGGCAGGGTTCAGACCCACGGATGTTGAATCTTCAGGCCTATACACGACCTTTCAAACATGGGTATGCCGGCCTAAAGACGTTTGTGTTGTCAAGGGGCAAAGTCCTCATCAGGGTTGCCTGGAGAGCAATGGGAATCTTGCACCTCCACTTGGAGATGTGAGGATTTGGAGTTTTTATGACCCATGAATGAACCACCACAGCCTGGCTGATGGAATGTGCCTGTTGGTTATTCCAGCTGACAAAGTGGTCCATTTCCAATAGGCAGAGCATACTGCAGGCAGCCAAATGTTCCCACAGGATGGACACCTGTGACTCGCAAACACATCTGTCTAGGTCCAGGACACGCACATGCCACAAGGCAAAAGGTCATCCGTGAGCACCAGGGCCAGGACTGCCTTCCCCTGGGGCTTAGTCAGGGCAGCCCATGCAAAACCTGCCCAGAGAGAAAATAGGAAGGCCACAGACGGAAGAAATGCCTACCATCTAGGTCTCTGAGAGTGAAAATTAACCTGTCAGAATGCACAAAGTTAGATGCAGGCCAGCTCTCAATGAATGGAGCAAAGAGAACGGGTTAATGTCCTTAGCTTTTCCCCCCACCCTTAGCTATCTTGATGACTCTGGCAGCTGTTGGACCCTTGCATTTGCAGGATCTTGGAAAACTAAAAATCTCAACTATTTAGATTCCTCAAACTCAAAAGACAACCCTCTATTTATTTATTTACTTTTAATGTGTAAGATCCTTCCGCCACAGAAAGCCCTTTGGGACCACATATGAAATGACAGAAAAACCACAATTTTTTTTTTTTTAAAAATACATACAATAGAAGAAGAAATTAAGAACCCTAAGCAGCATCTAAACGCATCATTCATTTCAACTCATATTTCTCTTCCGACAGGAAGGGATTAATTTAGACTGTGGTGGTTACTGGAGACCTGAAAGGGGCGGCTTCGTTCCAGAGTACAGGTTAGCACAGCTTCCTGTCTGTCCTCCTAGGGATTGGGAAAGCAGAGGAGGGGGTCTGTCTTCTGCCAGTCAGAGACATCAAGCTTCCTTCTTTGACAGTCTCCAGCTGCTTTTTCACCCTACAAATGGCTCACAGGAAGGAGATAAGCCTAACAAAGAAGAGAAAATCCTCGAAGTTGGGTGAGAAATATCCAAAGACACCCTACATCATAGGGTTTGGCATGGAACCTTCAAAGAACAACACCCACCAAAAAAACTTAAAATCAAACCCAGAAAGACACAAATAAGGAGCAAGCCTGCTCATATATGCGATTTCTAGAGCAATCAAGTTCATGGAGACAGAAAGTAGATCATGTTGTCAGGGACCGGGAACAGGAGCACGGGGAGTCATTGGATGGGAAGGAACAGTTTCCACTGGGGATTATTAAAAAGTTCTGGAGATGAATAGTGGCAATAGTTGCACAACAATGTGAATGTTCTTAATGATACCAAACTGAACAGATAAACATTGTTAAAATAGCAAATTTTATGTTGTGTATATTTTACCATAATAAAAAAAACAGACACAAAAGAACACTTATCTCGAGGCTAAAAGGAAATTATTTAATATTTAATAATGTTTTGCTTCAGTGATTTTTTAAAGCAATGCAAAAAAAATGCAAAATCTAGAGTTTAATGTTCTTCCTTGAAATACTGGCAACAGATCAGAAATAGAAGATTTGAGGCATGAGAGATATATTTAGTCAGGAGTTCTGGATTTAAGACTTCTCTCTGACCCTAATGAGCTGGGTGATCTTGGACAAGGCACTGCACCTCTCAGAGTTTGGTTTCCTTATCATTAAATCCAGTACAATGAAGGTGGACACAAGACCCATGTCAACTCTCAGGTTCCCCATTATATATTCTTTCCTTGGCACCATTTTTCAATCCTACCCTCATATCTATGTATTTCTATAGGAAAACCACACCAGATACTTCATATCTATAGTATCCTTTTTTGACTAAAAAGAGGAAATAATGGGGGACAATTAGATAAAAATAATTTTTAACTGTCAAACTTGCAGGCAGGGAACCCACAAAAATATGCAAACCCTAACATGAATGCTATTTTGTAATGCTTGTTCTTTTATCAGAAGATTTAAAATTTTTTTTATTTATATATGACAGCAGAATGCATTACAACTCTTATTACACATATAGAGCACAATTTTTCATAACTCTGGTTGTATACTTAGTATATTCACACCAATTCATGTCTTCATACCTGTACTTTGGATAATAATGATCATCACATTCCACCATCATTAATTATCCCATGCTCCCTCCCTTCCCCTGCAACCCCTCTGCCTATCTAGATTTTATCTATTTCTCCCAATGCTCCCTCTCCCTATCCCATTATGAATCAGCCTCATTATATCAAAGAAAATATTCTGCATTTGGTTTTTGGGGGGGATTGGCTGACTTCATTTAGCATTATCTTCTCCTGTGGCACAAGAATTAAAATCAAGAATCAATAAGTGGGATGGACTCTAACTAAAAAGTTTCTCCTCAGCAAAAGAAACAATCTGTGAGGTGAACAGAGAGCCTACATCTTGGGAGCAAATCTTTACCCCTTTATGCCGCAGTCTGGCTGGGCACAAATCACGAGCCACTAAAGCAGGAACAAATTTTATTTTTTCTACTGCAAGAAAAAACCTCACACACGCTCCTGGGGAATCCTCCCGAAAAGCCACGAGGCTCCTCCAGGAACCCCCAGCCGGAAATATCTCCCCGGGAAAACCCTCCTCCTGCACTTCGCCAACCAATGGGAACTCCCGGGGAATCCCCGTGAGAACTAAAAATAGCGCGAGAACTCAAAATTAGCGCTAGAACTCAAAAGTAGCGGCAGAGGCGGATATTAACGCCTTGCCTGTCAATCAATACTGTTGGCAAAATGCCAGGGGCCATACAGACTCGGCTGTGGCTCTCAGCATCTCCCCCCTTCTGTTTAATTAAACAACAAGTAATGTGGCTTAGGGACCGTGCCTGTTAGGTAGTCCAATTCAACATATGGTCCTTACCCGTCATCGGATGAACTGACCTCTAGGCGTCAGCCTCCTGTCTTAGGTTGGTACCACTGCAATCGGATCATACCCGTCACTGACTACCGGTCCAGCATACAGCCATACTTGTGGATAGGCCTTTGCACCAGTGGGGGGGTGAGGTTCTTTGCCTCACCTCTGTTGGCCCCCAAATTTTAGACCATCACTAGAAGAAGAGAGGAGGATGAAAAATGCCATGACACCAAGCCAATTGACGGCTCCTATGAAAAATTGTACCACCGGTGACACCATCAGCAAAGATGCCAGCATTACCACAATTCGCTGCACCAACAGATAGTTCACAATGCATACAAGTGATACATAGTCCAGGCAAGTTCTGCAAGCAGTTCAAAGTAGAGGAATCTGTCAATATGTCCATTTCCTCCCAAAGTAAATCTACTCCTTGATTGAGCATTACTTGTTGAGTTATTATTCACTGATGCATCAGTTTATACAGTTTGTTGATAGCTACCGAAGAAGCTGTAGTTTTGTTTTATCTTTGTCTTCACCGGCACTGGGATGAAGATAGGAATTCTGGCAATGATGCTAGGAAAAAAATTATGTAACATTCCAACAGGCATTAAGAAAACAATTTTTTGAACAATTTACATTATCCTGAACAGAATTATTAAATATAATGAGAAGGAAAGGTGAAAGCAAACAAACAGATCTGTTAACCTCCTTATTTGTTCACATATTAAAACAATTTTCAACAGCTGTTTACCCAATCTAAATTAAACCATTAAAATCACGTGAATAAAAAAAATTCGGATCCATTTATTCATGAGCGCTCCTCATATAAGATATATGGACATACACACATACAGACATACAACACAAAACAGAAGTGTGCGCACATAACATACAACATATAAGACAATAATAAAGGCCTTGTAGCTTTACCTAGGTGAAATCTCCATTGCAATGTTTAGAAACTCCACAGTCAAAAAATAAAACACAGTCAAAAAACAAAACTGATCAGAAAAACATTAACCTAGGTTTGTATGAGCTCAAAAAATAAAATAGAACTTTATGATGTGGGAAAAATGCAATAATAAAATAGATATTGAAAAAAGGCACCGTGGTTAATCACTGTCGCAGATGTAAGAATAGCCAAGCTGGAGCTCTGGATATCAGCTGTTATGGATTTCAGTCAAATCATCTTCTTTTTCTGTAGAAATTGTTTTGGTTAACCTCTCTGGAATCCAAATCGGCTGCTGTTCTCCCTGTGGGAACACACAAACGGAACCCCTACTCCAGACAATAACTGGGTCGGGACCTTTCCATTGTCCTGTTAGAATATCTTTCCAAAGTACCTTAGGTTTATGTACATTTTTCGGATACATATGTCTTTCCGCAGCACTAAGTCCTGATGAATCCAAATTTAGAAAGTTTAGAGTAAAAAGGGTTATTTTAAGTTTATCTTTGGGGGATATATACCCCTTTCCAATTCCCTCTTTTTGCTTTAATAAGTACGTTTTAATAGTTTGATGAGCTCTTTCAACTATGCCTTGTCCCTGTGGATTGTATGGGATTCCTGTTATATGAGTAATACCAAAAGATGAGCAAAATTGTTTAAAAGAGTTAGAAGTGTAACCAGGACCATTATCAGTTTTTAACTGTTTAGGAACACCCACAGTGGCAAAATTTTGTAAGCAATGAGCTATAACATCTTTAGTTTTTTCTCCGGCATGAAGGGAGCCCATCAAAAATCCGGAAGAAGTATCAACTGTAACATGTAAATATTTTAATTTTCCAAATTCTGGCAAGTGTGTGACGTCCATCTGCCAAATATGGTTAGGTATCAGTCCTCTAGGATTGACTCCAAGATTAACTTGTGGTAAAAAGGTCACACAATTTTGGCATTGTTTTATTATATGCCTGGCTTGTTCCTTAGTTATTTTAAAACGCTTTTGTAAAGTATTAGCATTAACGTGAAACCTTTTATGAAAATTTGTAGCTTCTTCTACAGTAGAAAAAATATGTATATCATGTGTAGTTTTATCTGCTAAATCATTGCCCAAACTAAGGGCTCCAGGCAATCCTGTATGTGCCCTGATATGTCCTATAAAGAATGGATCTTTTCTATCCCAGATTAGACTTTGTATAGTGGAAAACAAAGAGAAAACAGTAGAGGAAGGGGAAATCCTACCAGCATCTTCAAGGGATATTATAGCATTAACTATATACTGACTATCAGAAAATAAATTAAATACAGAATCTTTAAACATCACAAAAGCTTGTAAAACTGCATTGAGCTCTACCTTTTGAGCTGATTGTTTGGGAACTAAAAATGTAAAAGTTTGATCAGGGGTAACTACTGCTGCTGTACCATTATTAGACCCATCAGTGAATATATTTGGAGCATTCACGATAGGTGTTTTTCTTGTCATTTTAGGAAAAACTACAGGATGCTTAGACCAAAAAGACAACAAAGGATTAGATGGTAAATGATTATCAAATGAAACATTTGATTTACACATGATTATTGCCCATGTATTTAACTCATTAGCTAACTCATCAATTTGCTCCATAGTATATGGAGTAATAATTTTATTGGGAGAAATTCCAAACACTCCCTTTGCTGCTTTTATTCCTTTCAGTATTAATTGTCCTACAGCCTCAGGATACCTAGTAAGAATAGTGTTAGGAGAGTAAGATAAATGTATCCACAATAATGGACCTTCTTGCCAAAATACTCCTGTAGGAATATTTTTTGTTGGTATTACAATGAATAATAAAGGCAAACTTATATCAATTCTGTCCAAATGCATATTTTCCATATATGTTTCAATAATTTTTAATGCCTTTCTTGCTTCAGGAGTTAATATGCGGGGTGAATTTGGATCTGATGGACCTTTTAGGATATCAAATAAAGGTCCCAACTCTCCTGTTGGTATGCCTAGATAAGGCCTTATCCAATTTATATCTCCCAACAACTTTTGAAAGTCATTAAGTGATTTGAGTTGATCTACTCGTATTTGAATTTTAGGTGGACGGACCATGGTTGAGGATAATAGAACTCCTAAATAATTAATTGGAAAATTTAATTGTACTTTATCTATTGCTATCTCTAGATTATAATTTTTTAACAAATTTGTAAGTGTGGCATAACATTCCAACAATGTGTTTTTATCTTTGTGTGCTAACAATACATCATCCATATAGTGAAATATTTGTAGTTCAGGATTTTGATTTCTAAGTGGCTGGATTGCTTTATTAACATAAATTTGACACATAGTTGGGCTGTTAGCCATCCCTTGAGGGAGCACTTTCCATTCATATCTCTGATCAGGACCTTCATGATTCAGTGCAGGGATAGTAAATGCAAAATGTGGACTATCCTCAGGATGAATTGGAATTGAAAAGAAACAATCTTTAATATCTATAGCTAAAACATACCAGGTTTTTGGTAAAGCAGACAATTGAGGAATCCCTGATTGAGCAGGTCCCATAATAACCATCTCATTATTAATGGCTCTTAAATCTTGTAATAATCTCCATTTACCAGATTTCTTTTTAATGACAAAAATGGGAGTATTATAGGGAGATACAGAAGGTTGTATATGTCCCTCTGCTAATTGTTGTTTGACCAGGTCATGGGCTGCTTGTATCTTTTCTTTAGTCAGGGGCCACTGAGAAACCCATACCGGTCTATCTGATTTCCAAGTGATTTTTATTGCCTCAGTGACCCCTTCTGAAAACCCAGTCCATGTCTATTTATTCTTTGATCTATTTGTATTGGTGCTGCTATACCTTGTTCTTGTTTTTCTAATCTTTTTCCTTTCCTAAAACCTTGTCTAGCCATAATAGTGGGTGCATTTTGATTGATATTATTTGTTAATGTCAAACCTAATTGATCTAAGACATCTCGTCCCCATAAATTTACGGGAAGATGATCCAATACATATGGCTGTATAGTTCCTTCACATCCTTCAGGATCCTTCCAATCTAAGACCATTGCACTTCTATGGGGATTAGTTGCCACTCCTAGGCCTCGAAGCGTTTGAGTGGCTTGTTGTAATGGCCAATGTTTTGGCCATTCTGATATGATGCTAAGGTCTGCACCTGTATCCAGTAGCCCATTAAATTCATGTCCTTGAATATTTAGTTTTAGCATTGGGCGAGAATCTAAATTCAAAGACAGCATAGCCCAATCTACACCTGTGGAGCCTAAACCCCTGGAACCTCTTTCCATAGTAGTACTGGAAAATTTATCATGTAGGCTGGATATTATTAATAACTGTGCTATTCTATCTCCTGGTGAAATTACTGATATACCCTTTGGAGAACTAGCTATAATTTTTATTTCACCTTCATAATCGGGATCAATTACCCCGGGACTTATCATAAGTCCTTTTAGCGTAGAAGAACTACGTCCTAACAATAAGCCTACTGTTCCTTTGGGAAGAGGTCCTTTTACTCCTGTGGGAATGATTTGAACTCCCATCTCTGGAGTTAGTACTGCTCTGGCGGAGGCGCAGATGTCCAACCCTGCGCTCCCTCTGGTTCGTCTGATGAGAGATCGGATGGATAATGTGTCCTGGGTACTACCCTGATGGGGTTGCTGGGTTCCTCCATGGTTTTTCTGGGTTCCTCCAGTGCCCCGTACATTTGTGGTCGTGGGCCCCGGAGCATTGGGCCCCCCTGTCCGTTTTTTGGCAATGGAGCCTGATGCCTTTCTCCACGATATCGTGGGTAACCACCTGGTCCTTGTCCATTTTTTGATAATGGAGTACCCTCTATGGTGGTTTGAGAACGGCATTCATTAGCCCAGTGTCTCCCTCTACGGCATCGTGGGCAAATATCTGGTGTTCTATTCCTTTGATACCTAACTTTGTTATACCTTCCTCCTATGGGGCAACTCCTTTTAAAATGTCCTGTTTGTTCACAATTGTAGCATGTTTTTGGCCTGGCATCTAAAGCCTGTTGTACTGCTGCCAAGACTTGTCCTTGTTCATTAATGTCTCTACATAATTTAATATATGTGTTTAAATCTTCATGTTTCCATGGTCTAATGACCTCTCTGCAGCAACGATTTGCTTGGTCATAAGCCAGTTGTTTTATAAATGGCATTGCTTGTTCTGTGTCACCAAAAATTTTGGAGGCTGTTTGAATAAGCCTATCTACAAAGTCAGCGTAAGGTTCATTAGGTCTCTGTATTACCTTAGATAGCTGACCTTGTAAATCTCCATGTCCTTGTAAAGTCTTCCATGCCCTAACTGCGTCTGCAGCAATCTGTGCATATACAGCAGGATCATATTGAATTTGTTGCCGCTGACCCTCATAAGGTCCTTTTCCTAGCAACATCTCTAGACTTCTTTGAGGGTAACCGGCTGCTGCATTTCGTCTAGCTGTCTCCCTGCAAAATTCCTCATTGGCAACCTTCCATAACAAATATTGTCCTCCATTTAGCACAGATCTACACATGCTAGCCCAATCTGCTGGAGTCATGTCCAAGTTAGTAATGGATTCGACCATGCTTACAGTGAAGGGTGCATGAGGACCATAGGTTGTTACAGCCTCCTTTAATTGCTTCACTGTTTTGAACTCTAACTCACGGTGAATTCGCTGCCCTCCTGCCTGCTCAAGTACAGGGCATGCTAATCTTTGAGGTCCTGTCTCAGGATCCCATCTATCAACTACGGGGGTTGAGGGGGTTGAGGGCCGCTCAGCTATCTCCATAGGTGGAGCTGTTGGCTGAATTACGCCCTCTGGTGATAGATCGGTGTTAGTAGCAGCCTCCTGTTGTTGCTTCCCCCCTGATAGCTGTTTCTCCTCTAAGCTTTCTTCCTTTAAATTTTCTTCCTCTGTCTGACTAGCTTGAGAGACCTTCTCTTTTGCTTGATCTAAATTGTCTTTCTCCATGATTTGAACCTCTAACAATTTATTTAACACTCTTTCAGTTTGTTTTTTACTAATTTCTAATCTGTTACAAAGATAACGCAACCCAAAAAGATAACACAAAACAAGACCGAAACAGAATGAAACAAAAATGGAACAAAAAATCGTTGTATCAATTTTCCTATTTTCTGGACATGTGCATTTGTGGTCTATTTCTATCTCTTCCTCAGGGGCAAACAACTTCAAACCTTGAGCCAACCATTTTTCCCAGTCTGCCTGAGAAAATTCTAGGGATAGGCAGCTTGAAACAAAACCAAAACAAATCAAAGCAAGAACATATTGTTTTTTAAAATGGTCACCCATTCTCTTGCCTTCCCTTAGGGGTAAGCAATTTCACTTACCCCGAAGCTTCAGACGTTCCCCGTCCGGGCCACCAAATGCCGCAGTCTGGCTGGGCACAAATCACGAGCCACTAAAGCAGGAACAAATTTTATTTTTTCTACTGCAAGAAAAAACCTCACACACGCTCCTGGGGAATCCTCCCGAAAAGCCACGAGGCTCCTCCAGGAACCCCCAGCCGGAAATATCTCCCCGGGAAAACCCTCCTCCTGCACTTCGCCAACCAATGGGAACTCCCGGGGAATCCCCGTGAGAACTAAAAATAGCGCGAGAACTCAAAATTAGCGCTAGAACTCAAAAGTAGCGGCAGAGGCGGATATTAACGCCTTGCCTGTCAATCAATACTGTTGGCAAAATGCCAGGGGCCATACAGACTCGGCTGTGGCTCTCAGCACCTTTACATCAGATAAAGCAATAACCACAAGGGTATATAAAGAAATCAAAAAGCTAAACACCAAAAAAAAATAACCCAATCAATAAATGGGCCAAGGACCTGAAGAGATACTTCTCAAGAGATGATGTACGATCAATCAACAAATACATGAAAAAATGTTCATCATCACTAGAAATTAGAGAAATGCAAATAAAAACCACTCTAAGATTTCATCTCACTCCAGTCAGAATGGCAGCTATTATGAAGACAAACAACAATAAATGTTGGTGAGGATGTGGGGAAAAAGGCACACTCATACACTGCTGGTGGGACTGCAAATTGGTGCAGCCGATATGGAAAGCAGTATGGAGATTTCTTGGAAAATTGAGGATGGAACCACCATTTGACCCAGCTATCCCACTCCTCTGTCTATACCCAAAGGACTTATACTACAGGGACACAGCCACATCAATGTTTATAGCAGCACAATTCACAATAGCTAAACTATGGAACCAACCTAGCTGTCCTTCAATAGATGAATGGATAAAAAAAATGTATAAAATGGATAAAAAAAATATATATATAATAAGATATTTTTATTTCATGAAAGTGGTCTGTTTTTTCACAAATATTTGTTATCTGGTTAGAGAAGTCACTGGTCTATGCCTACCCTTAAGTGAGCAATGAGCTTGTCCCGTAGAACAGGAGCCACCTGTGTTGGGGTCCATGAACAGCCCATTATTATAAGAGAACAGATTTCCGGGTGCCCTCACCCCATCCTTCTCCATACTGGGCGCTGCTTTTATTTCCAGATTCCTTGAAGTATCTCTCCCATGATTGGGCTATTTCTAAACTTTTTATTCTTCCCTCTACCCAGTAATCTTACAATCAAGGCAATGATTTCAAGAGTCCAATATCCCAAACATAATTTGCATCATTGAATGTCTTTTTATTTGACTTTGTCCCTTTTCCACCTGGGCTCTAAAATGCCTGGAAAGCATGTCCCTGCTTCACATCTCCTTGCGGAGCCAGTGGCATCTGGGGGAACACAAGCAGCTTGGAGACGGCTCTCCATTCCTCAGGCCAGTGATTCTCCACAGGGCATAACTTGCCCGCTCTTTGCCTGTGTTGGCTTACATTTTTAGTTGTCACAACGAAGGATGGGGATGCTATTTGCAGCTAAGGGGAAGAGGCCAGGGATGCTGCTACACATGCTATAATGTACAGAATGACCCAGAATAACAAAGAAGCACTTGACCCAAAATGTCAATAATGGTGAGCAACCTGCATTTAAAATTTCACAGAAATTATGAAGTAGATTTTCTCCTCCTCATTTTGTAGCTAAAGCTCAGAGGGTGAGTGATTTCTTCAAAGTCACCCAGCACGGAAGTGGAAATGCCAGGAGAAAAAAAAAAAATTCAGGCTTCTAGACCCAAAGCGCCATTGCCTTTCGCTGAATGAATGAATGAACAGAGAATGAATAAAGGAAGCTGGATGCTCTGTGCTAGAAAGCCCTGCGAAGGGCAGACGGCACTAGAGGCAGACCTGTCAGTGCCTTTGGGTATCATTCTGGAAGCCCCAGGCCAAATGTTTAGGCAACATATGCTCACTGCCCTCCCATAGCTCCTCTTCCAAACACCCACCCCTTATGGAAGGGAGGCAGTGAGTCAAGGACTCGGTGTTACAGGACCTCGTGTGTCTGCAACACTGTCCAGTCTCTGGGGTAATCTGGGGAGGACATGGCTAGCAGTCCCCTGAGTGGCTCCTTAGCAAGGCAACCACTAAGGTTGCGGAGCTTACATGCAGAAACTGCAGGCCAAGACTGGCTGCCGGGAGGAGGAGCCTCCACCAACAGAGTGGACCTCTTAGATCCTTTACTTCAGAAAACAGAAGTGAATGAGGGAAACGGGGAGGACAGGGACCTGAACACTTCCTGAACTTCCCCCTCTCTACCTGCTGCCTACCTGTGTCCCTTTGAAAGAGCCATACACAAGACAATCTGGGTTTAAAACCAGCAATGTCCCCCTTTCCTCACCCCCGCAAAATGCTACTTCATGACACTAACTAGGTCTCCAAAGATCTATGGCAAATGCCAGTCTTCATGATGAAGTGGAGCGGAAAAGGTCTGGTTTGCGGGGCCCAAGTGGGGATACCCTCTCCTACCAGTGCCTCCTGGCCCCTTGCATCTCCACCAGCCCCCTTCAGAAACAAGGACTCACTGTCTGCAGCACAACAGACTAGCAAGCTGGATGAGGCAATTAAGGGCTGCAACTGTCAACCATTTCTGCTAAAAAGTCTTAAGGATATTTAGCTCCCTCAGGCCTCATGCATTAATTAAATCCTTTTTACCTGCACTCTCAGACTGTTCTGGAACCAGAAGACTACTAGGGGAGAGGAAAGAAGCCCTGTGGCAAGTCACACTATAGACATTGAAATCCAACCCTCTGGGGTTTGGAATGCACGTCTCCCACCCATGAGAGCCACTCTCCTGGGGGTCAGACCCTGGCAACTGAGATGGATCGGAGCTGCTGCATTTTGCAAGGACACCACGAGTTTACCTGTGGTTCTAGGGTCCCCTCCTAGGCACCCATGATGGGTGCACTTTTTTTCCCTATGTTTTAGCACAAGAAACAGAATTTATTAAATAATACCTGATTCATTCGTCTTTATTTTATTTTTCTATTATTAACTAAGCTTCAGACTTTGGCTCTTCTCAGTTTTCCATTGGTGTCATTCTTCTGTCCCAGGGTCCTCTCCAGGCTCACTCACTGCACTTGGTCATCTCCTTAGTGTCCTTGAGTCTGAGTTTTCCCTGGCTTTTCAAGACCTTGATACTTTTGAGAACTGGTCCAATAGTTTGCAGAATGGCCCTCAATTTACATTGGCCTGATGTTCTTCTCATGAGTAGGCTGGGGTTACAGATCTGGGGGGGGAGAACCGCAGAGGCAAATGCCCTCTCACCCCATCTGCTCAAGAGGTGGACGATATCCATCCACAGGACATCACTGTAGAGGGTCACCCTGACTGAGTGGTTAAGGAAATATATTCCTGATTGCTCTCTTTCCCTATTCTTTCAAAGCATGTCACTAAGTTCAGGGAACACTCAGGGGGAGCGGAAATTTTTTTTTATCACGTTGTGCCTTAGGATTGACTCCTTAATATGAGATAGAAATCCACTGAGAAAGCGAAGTGTGGAAGTCAGGCCTTTGGGCTCCAGTCTGAGCTGTGTGGCCTGGGTCATCACTCAGTTGCTGAGGTTGGTTGCTGCAGTCTTTCTTCTGTAAGATGCTCAAGGTGGCCCTGCTTTTCCTAGACAGTTAGTGGCATCTAAGGGGTGACACATATGAAAGGACTTTTAGCTGCCAGGTACCACCCCATTATGCCAAAAGTTGAATAGCTGCTTTTCCTGTGGAGCCCGATGTTCCTGAGAGCAACCAGTATTTTCCCACTTCTGACGTTTGTTGCTGCCCTTCTTCTCTCTCCTGCATTGCAGAACTTTCTCCCTCATTCATTCCACGTGAGTATCTGTTCCAACGTCATGTCCACAGGAAGGTCTTCCCTGGCCCTCCTACATTCTTGCACAGACTTGACCTCTTCACCCTTCTGTGGTGTGTGTGTGTGTGTGTGTGTGTGTGTGTGTGTGTGTGTGTGTGTGGCTTTCAGCACTACTTGACATTATACTTTATATTATCATTTCAGTCCTTTGTCCCCTACACTAACTTTGCATCATGAAGGACAGGTGTTATGGTTTTGATACCAAGTTTGAGACAATGCAAGAAAGTTTAGAGATGAAATTTTGGGGGTCATAACAGCCTTAATCTAATCAGCACATTAACCTGCCGATAGGGATTAACTGGGTGGTGACTGTAGGCAGGTAGGGTGTGGCTAGAGGAGGTGGGTCATTGGGACATGCCTTTAGGGCATATATTTTGTTGGTGGTGAGAGAAAATGGCTCTCTCTGCTTCTTGGTGGCCATGTTTCTAAGTCACTGTCCTCTGCCACACTCCTGGGCCATGATGTTCTGCCTCGACTCAGGTGCAGAGCAATGGAGTCAACCATCTGTGAACTGAGACCTCTGAAACTGAGAGTCCCTAATAAACTTTTCCTCCTCTAAAATTGTTTCTGTCAGGTCTTTTGGTCTCAGCAGCAAAAAAGCTGGCTAAAACAGGTAGGCAGAGATTTGTTATGTTTTACTCCCCCACCGGATGCCCAGTGCCTACGACAGAGCTTCACATATAATAGTCTGAACCTCAAGAGATATTTAGCGAATGAGAAAATACGTGGGAAGCTTTTTTTGTCCTCCTCATGTCTGCACAATGCTTGTCTGGTGTCTTTGTAGATTCAGGAATCCTTGCAATAATTCTATATCATGCAATCTCCCACCAAACTCACAGTGGCTGCTTTTACTTGTTAATGCGTAAGGTTAGAACTTTGGATAGATGGGAGATACTTCAGGTAGGAGAAACGCTATACTACAGAGATGGCAAAGAGATTTTATCTTTCATGAAATCTGTGGTCCAGGGGCAATGGCTTCCTGGAAATTCTTGAGAAGGATTCTGAGAGCAGATCTCAATTCAGTAGAAGTGCTGTGATTGATTGGTAATGTCTGCCACAGGCAAGACAATGGGAATCAATGACACACATGGGGTGTCTGGGGGTGTGGATGTGTTGTTTTATTCCTGATCCTTAGTTCATTCCACTCTGAGTAGGTCTGATTTCTTAAATAATACAAAATGATTACCACTTAGCCAAACTCCCACAAGATCACTACCTACATTAGAGGTTGGCAAATTTTCTGTGTAAAGGGTCAAATAGTAAATATTTGAGGCCTCTTGGACACTACGGTGGCCTCAGTGGCAACTAATTAATTCTGCCTTTGGAATGAAAAGGTTGTCATAGGAAGCAGGCAACCAAAGGCCAACTGGACATAGCTGTGTTTAAAAAAAAAAAATTATTTCTACAAAGAGTCTTGGGGCTGGCTTTGGTGGGCCTTATTTTGCCAACCTCTGACCTCCTTCATGGAGGTCCCTGCCTCTGCATATCCTCCACCACCCCACTCTTCGCCTCCCCCTCAAAAGCAACAAGATCTTCAGGAAATTTAAAACTTATTATTCAACCTTCTCTCCATCATCTGACTCCTTGCTCAATAGTCCACAGAGATTATTTACTTATCAACATTTTCTGGCACTTTAAGAGTTATCAAAAATGTCACCAGTCACCAAATGTTTCATTAATTATTGCAAACATCTTTAGAAAGAATGCCACAGTGGGCTTCTTTCACCGAGTGATTTATTTCAGATATAATTTCAGTTTAATTAATAGGGGATTTTGTTGTGACCCGGAGGGTATAAGAACCAACAGTCTGCGGTTTGGTTAGGAGAGCGGCAGCGACCTGCCTGCCTGTGCCTGTAGAAGGAAAATTTAACAGAAAAAGGAAAAAAAAGTGAGCTGGCATTAAGGGCACAGGGGAGCATCTTTTAAAAAGCAAATTAAAAGGTGAGTGGTGGGGCGCTGACAAGTACAAATTGAGATGGGGGAGGCAGAGGGATTTGGCTTATTTACGATGCCATGTCTGAAAATGATTCCATTTCTTAGCTGGTCTGTGGTCTGTATCTCTGCCATAGTGCGTACAAAATCCTAAACCAGCAAAAGCAACAAATCAACAATACCATTTATTAGGCGATGCCTGGCACTCTATAGCAAAAGTCAAAGACACGGTCTCTGCACTTGAGGAGCCAAGTCCTCCTTAAAGTGGCTTCTTTTGAACTTCTGGCATTCTGAAAGCATTTAATCACTTATCTAAGCAATAAAGCTTATTTTCTTTTTGAGGGGTGCATTTGGAGGGAAGATGGTTGTTGTTTTCAATTATCAATAAGCAAAATGCCTCATCCACATTTCCCAAAACACCAGGTTACATTAGTTTCAGTTTTAATATCCTGCCAAAAAAGAAAAAAAAAGGTCCCCAAATATGAAGCAAATACATCTGTCTAATATTGCTGCTCAAAATGCCACCGCATTAAATAAAATTCCATGCTGTAAAATTTTGCAAGGTGATAAAACAAAAATGATATAATAAATATAAAACATCTGCTTTTTTTAACAAGACATTTGGAAACCAATTTCATTTATATTTAAACTTGTTTTGAAGTGTTCTAGTTTTGAAAAACATCCTAGTTACAGTATATTAGATTTTTCCCCCCAGGCAAAAGATTAAAGAGCTGATGCCTAAATGGAGGAGGACCAGAGAGGAGAAACCACCATTGTGAGTTCTAGAAGGGACCTCAGATTGAATCTCTAGCTGGATTTTGATCATAAAACAGGGATACATGTCCTCCTCCACCAGCAGTCCAGAAGATAGATTGTCACACACACCCAAAAAAGTGTTAAAACAACATTAAGTTTCTGGTAACAGCTTAAGCACATAGATCCCAAGAAGTGGAGAGTTTAGCAGCATCTCTGGCTCCATGTGCCAAGGCAAGGCAGTTCCCAACACACGGAGAGGACAGCAAGACTCTCCTGTGGTGTAGAGGAATAGAACTCAAGTGTGGGAAGCTCTCAGCCACCATCAGACTGGGAATCCCCACACCTGAGCATCTGGGCATCAGACCTCACAAGAGCTCCAAAAGGTCTCCAGTTTTTCTCTGGAATACTAAAGCAATAAAAGCAAATGATATTTGAGGGGCAGCAAGGAGAGCAAAATATGTGCATCTCTTTGCTGCAAATTCAAGCAATTCCTCATTCTCCACTACTAAAGAGAAAAGTCTGGATGCCCAGATTCATGCATCTCCTACCTACCCCAAACACCTTTTAACACCTATCTTTTGGCCAAAATTCCAGCAGAATGGATAAATTGTACTTAGAACAATTAAGAGAAGAGAATCTTAAGTGGATGACTATCTATTCATAAGTGAGTTTTTGACATTATTATTAGCTATCTTTTCTTGAACACCTTCAGGTCAGGCATTTCACAAACACTACCACTTTTCATTGCTATTCCACAACTACTATTGTAGGTAAATGTTATTGTCACCTTCCAAATGAAGATGAGTTTCAGCAAGGCCAAATAAACCCCCTTGGGTCACACAGCTAGCAAGAGGCAAAGCAGGAAACCAAACCAGAGTGTCAATCACTCAAAATATTTACATAGTTATTCCTTAGCATCTGGATCAAAGAAATGAGCTGGTTTTAAGTAGAAAGTTTACTGATTTCAACCACTAAGGAGAGGACCCCAGAATGGACAAAAATTCTGCATAACAGAATATTTGGAGAGAAATGCAGTTTTTAAATATTGTCCTGGTAAGGCTGTATCTGGAACTAGGTTAACCACGTGTTGCTAGTACAAGCAGAAGACAGAGCTTGTGTACACTCCATGCCACACATAAATGCATCTTTAAGTCCTTTTGCAAAAATGTGCTCTCATAAACTCAAACCCTTCTACAATCTTGTCTATTCTTTTGTTTGGGAAACCTTTTCTTCATAACTGGTCTAAAAGTGATCATCATTCCAACCATTATTCAATCAGACAAATGTTAGTGCACATTTCCCTCAACACCACCCACATACACAACTGTCCACAAAACTTTAACTTTGCCTCCTTACATGACACATATCATGATATTTTTCCCAATTACCTAAATAAATCAGGTCTCAGTATTTTGTTGCTTTCATGTTTTATAGTTATAGGCACAGGTATAGATATGTGCCACAGTCTGGCTGGGCACAAATCACGAGCCACTCAAGCAGGAACAAACTTTCTTTCCAAACTCCACCAGCACATTCCCCGGGAACTCTCCCAAACGCCACCCACGCAGCTCCTCCAGGAACACACCACACACCAACCGGAACTCCCACCACGGGAACTTCACCAACCAACTCCAACTCTTCAGGAATCCCCGAGAGAGCTCAACCAGAACTCAATGGGAACTCCGGGAGAACACAAAAGTCATCATCTTAATGGCTCGCTGGCGTCACCTCTCAACCACTACTTCTGGCAAAAATGCCATGCATCATCCCGACTCGGCTGTGGCCCTCAACAGATATGAGTTCACAGTCAAACATATGTATCACTCTCATACATATATATCCCAGTCATACCGACACATACACATGTGCACATATTTGTATGTATGCGTATGTGTGTGCATGACGGTGGTTATTCTATACTCCCCATAAGATCTGAGTGGACTGACCAGCTTCAGGAATTCATTCAGGCCGTCATGGAAATCTCTTCTCTCTTGACAATCTATCAACACAAATCTAAACCAGTCAACCCAGGATTCAGAAACGATCAACCAGGGTGAAGCTCAGGATTCCTGTTTGATGTTCCTGGGAGAAGACTTTCCCCTTTTCCAAGATATGAATTAGGAAGCAGGTAGCTATAATCACAGCTGTTTGCTCTTTTGTGTCAAAAGGGAAACCAGCCTGACAATGCAGAGAACAAAGTCCAATTCACACTCCAAGGAGAGAGCCGAGAAAAGAATCAGAGCTATGATTGAACTGTATGCTGAAGCTGGACTTCTCAGGTATGTGCAGCCATCAATCCCTTCCACTTTTGTGCTGGATTTTATTTTGCTTGTAAGTAAAAGACTTCTAACCAGTATGCTGAATTTTTTTAGGGCACTGTAAGAATGTGCTGGGCAAGTTCAGCTCTCCACTTAATTCAATGGAGTTGCATCTTAAGTAAAAAAAAAAAAAAAAAAAAAAAAAAAGCTAAGCATCTAAGGGCTGGGGGTGTAGCTCCAGGCCAGAGCACTCACCTAGAATGAGGCCCTGGTTTGATCCCCAGCACTGAAAAAAAAAAAAATTAAGCATCTAATATGCATCTAATATCATATCCTAATGTGAAAAAAATCACACATAGCAAAATTTACTCTAGAAAATTCTCAAAAGGTGCTACCTAGGAAAAGTAGTACAGTAATTTTTATGTGCATTAACATGTGTTATGGTTTAAATGTGGTGTCCCCCAAAAGCTCACATGTGAGACAATGCAAGAAGGTTCAGAGGAGAAATGATTGGGCTGTAATAGTCTTAACCCTATCAGTGTTTTAATCCCCTGACAGGGATTAACTGAGTGGTAACTAAAGTGGTAGGGTGTGGCTCGAAGAGGTGGGAATTGGGTGTTTATTTGGGTATGTGTTTGTATCTGATGAATGGAGTCTTTCTTTGCTTCCTGTTCATGATATGAGCTGGTTTTAAGTAGAAAGTTTGCTTCCCTCCACCACACTCTCCTGCCATGATGTTCTGCCTCACCTTAAGCACCGAGGAATAGAGCTGGCCTTCTATGGACTAAGATCTCTGAAACCACAAGCCCTAAAATAAAATTTTCCCTCCCCTTAAATTGTCCTGGTCAGATCCTTTAGTCACAGAAGCAAAAAAAAAAAAAAAAAAATCTGATTAAAAAAACACGTGAAACTCAACTATAAGAAGAAACACTTAAACACGTCTTATTTGACATGACTATATCTACGGGTTAATTTATCTCAGATTCAATATTCCTACGTGGAAAGCTACACCTTAAAGAGGCAGGCGGGGCCCTTCCCAGTCTGAGCCCATCTCCTCCCCTGGCCTTAGAGTTTTTGCACATGCTGTTTCCATTCATGTTCCTTTCACAGTTTTTTTCACCTGGAATAGAGCTACTTATATTTCAAGGCCCAACTCAAATAGTACCTCCTGCCTACTTGGTTGGACTCTTCCTCAGGGACTTAACTGTGCCCTCTTCCATACTCTGAGAACACTCTGTTACGTCTCCACTGTGACACTTATCCTCCTGGCATGGAACTCACCAGTCTACACATCTACCTAACTCAGAGACCACAAGCAATTCTACGGAGGGGACATGTCTCATCCACCACCATACCTCTTGCCTTAGTATGTGGGACTGACTCAGAGTGGGTGCTCATTCCATTGGTTGAATAAGTATCCTTAATTTAGTTGAAGACTAAGCTAAATTCATATCCACTTCTCCATACCTCCCCTACCTGTGCTCTAATCCAAACACTACCATCCTCTCTCCCCTGGGGGACTCCCAGTCCTCCCAAATGATTTGACTGTTTCCATTCCCACCCTTTCTTGATCTTTTCAGGCCTAGAAGTACCTTTGTAAAAATTAGCAAAAGGTGTTCCTACTAGGCTGATACAACTTATTGGGAAACTATTAAAAAAGAGGTTCTCTTTCTATTAGGGTCACCAAATTGATAGGATAAAAGCCTGGAGGTTCCAGTGGTCATTCTGAGGCTATATAGGGAATGAGGAGGTGCATTCCTGAGATTGATATCAACCAGAAGGAAGAAAGATGGAAAGGAACAGATTCTTATTTGGTGCAGCCATACCTGAAAGTTATCCCTGGACTCTCCAATTACCTAACCCAATTCTATCACCTTTGTGCTCAAGCTAATCTGAGTTATATTACAGATATTTACCACCTAAGTAGTTCAGATTATATACTATTGTTAAATGTTAAGAGCATAACATGAAAACATAATTAGGGAGAGTACTCTCGAAAAGATGTAAACTACAGAGGACCGGAGACCAGACTTACCGGTATTAGTATAGGCCTAGAATCTCCAAGGTCTGTAATTTAAAACCATTTGCAGGAACTGTTTAAATCAGGACTCTATAGTGTAGCTCTGTGCTTTGGATTCGATATGAATGAGCCCCAAATTGCCATACCCTAATTTACCTTTTATTTCTAAACTGTTTTTGCCGTACACATCAGCACTGGGAGGAGGTGCTCTTGAGAGGTGATCAGAGACATCCCTCTGTCTGCATGTCACTCTGCCCTCAAATCACCCTCACCACAGAGCTGCCAGATACTAAGCTCCAAAAAGAAACTGCCTGACCTTCTGAAAAGCATTTGAATGTTCAGATGGTTTTATATCATTTTGTTAAGAGTGCTCAAAGATATTGATGCGATCTTATGAAATATTGAACAGAAAGCCTTGAGGGCAAGGCAGAAAGCATCCAACATCATTAGCTACCTTGCCCTATTCTAACCAAGGTTGTAACTGTGGCTAAAAAGGGAGAAACCTGGCCATCGGTTATTTATTTATTTACTGCTACAAGCATACCCACCCGCTTCCCCACCACAGGCAGGCTGGGTGATCTGACTGAAGAGGACTTTTAGAATAGTAGATGAATATTGGGTTCTTTTCCTGGTATTGCTATTTATTTAGCAGATGACCTGAGCCAGCCAATTTCCTTCTCTTAGATTCCCTTTCCTCCCTTGAATGAATAGGGTTCATAATGATGCACGGCTCTTGTGAGGAGAAAATGAGGCACCCAGACCCATTTGTTTGCTTGCCTTTCATTGAGTTATCAGTCGCTGGCCAAACCAGTCGATTATTTTTGTGTCAGATTTCATCACTTTTTATCCTGACTGAGTTGTACTACTCACCCAGTTGCTCAGGCTACGAGCAACACATAAAAGGGCCTTGAGTCTTCTGCTTCCCTCATATCCCACATTCAATCTATCAGCAAGACCTGTTGACTATACCCCAATTATGTTAGTCAGGTTTTCATTGTTGTGACAAAATACCTGAGAAAAACAACTTAAAGGAGGAAAGATTTATTTGGCTCGTAGTTTCAGAGGTTTCAGCCCATGTTTGGCTGGTACCATTGTTTTGTGCCTGAAGCGAAACAGAACATCATGGCAGAAGGGTGAGGTGGAGGAGCACTACTTAGCTCAAGCAGCCAGGAAGCAGAGAGATAGAGAGAGGGAGGGAGGAAGAGGCCAGGGACAAGATATAGTCTCAAAGAACATCGCCCTAAGGACTCACTCCCTTAGATGAGGCTCCACCTCCTACAGTGTTCACCAGCTCTCTACCGTCCATTCAGCTAAGAATTTTCAATTGATTGTTCCATTGATGAAGTTAGGAGCCCTAGTGATCCAATCTCTTCCCAAAGCTCCACCTTTGAACATTGCTGTATTGGAGACCAAGGTTCAACACATGAGCCCTTGGGGGTATTCCAGGTTCAAATCAAAACACCAAGAAATATCTCAAATCTGACACGCCCTCCCTTCCTCCTCCCACGCTCCCTCTGTCATCTCAGCTGTGCCACACACAACACTTCTAATGGGTCTCCCTGCCTCCACTCTCAGCTCCCTACAGCCTCCATATCGCAATCTGAGTGCCATTTTCTGAAGAACAAATCAAAGCCTTACACGGCTCAAACTTTCCACACCTTCCAGCCCTGCTAATACTGAAAAGAAAATCTGTCATTTATTGACCGCTTACTACATATAAAATGCTTAGCACTGTGTTCATATCCAATTCTTTCATCTAAAACAACTGTTATATGGCCCGTGTTTTATATATTGAGGTCGACCAGTTAGTGGTACCAGAGCAGGATGAAGCATGAACACTTTCTCTTCCTAGAGACTCCAAAAGACCATACCCTATTCTGCTAGCTGTCACATGTCACTTGGTAACACTCTCCCAACCCCTTGTTACCTGAGCTGTAGCCACTTTGGCCATTTTCTGTCCTCAGACGTACCCCAGCCCCTCCTTTCTCTGGTTGCAGGACTCTTGTGTCCAGGCTCTGCTCAAAGGCCACCATCTTGAAGAACCACTCTGACCGCTGATGGGCAAGCAGGCTATGTGTACTCTTCCTCCTGCTGCTGAACTACCACTGTCTCAGGAGTCCAGAATTCCACAAGGACCTCTTATTCTTTTAGCTTGAAGATCCTGCGGATTTAAAAACACAAGGAGGATGTGGACTCAGTGCTGTGATTTATCATTTATATCTGCTAGTTCATAAATCCTCTTACTTCTGAGTTTGATTCAAGACAGAAAAACATCTAGAAAAAAAGCAGAAGTCTAGAGAGTGTTTGTGGAAATTGCCTCTTAGAGTCCTGGTAGTGCTTTTGCCCCTTTAGTGAATGAACTACTCTCTGATAGACAGTACTGAAAACATTCTTATTTTAACTTTTTTTTTTAAAAAAAATATTTGTGTTTCTTCAAATATTCCTATGATTCTTTTTTTCAAGGCAATTCAATTTAGGGGGCACACAATGACAAAAAAAATACTTCATGCCAAAAAAAAGCTCTTTTGTTTTTGGCTCCTCTTCTGTTTCTAGCTTTTGTTTTCCAGCTGTTGTATCAGATTTTCTCATCCAAAACTGTGATTTATCATCCTCATTAAGTCTGGTTTATAATTCTCGGGGTTGCAGTTGACATGAAAACATTCACGGATTAAAACTCAGAGTAAAATGAAGATTTCACTATTTAGGATCAAGGTTAATATTTCTCAGATTACAAGCGGACCTAAGAGAATACTAGAGTTTATCCAAGTTGTCAAATGCCCGGTACTGGCCACTCTACTGAAATGTGCTAAAAAAAAGCAAGACACAGGTCACCCCAACTGCCAACCCAGCCTGGGGAGTTGGTTCCAACCCAAGCAACTAGATGGTCTGAAGGAGGGCAGTAGATAAAAAGAAGTTCTTCTATCACTTGACCTGTCAATCCAAATAAAAGCATCCTACTTAGGCCCTTGATTAAAATTGATCGAATGGTTATTATTTAGTATCCAGTCTACAGTCACTGGTCATAGTAGGTACATATTGATCAACATACCTACCATTTATTGAGTGATTATTATGTGCCAGTCAATGTACAAGGCAGTTTGCATGCCTTATTTTATCAAACAAATATTTATTGAATAAGTGGAACTTCTTCATATTAGGATGAATTATATACAATTGACATTTTTGTAGATAAAATGATCTTATGCCAGCAATTCCTTGTAGTTCAATCTAATACTTGTTCTATGCCTCTCACCTAACTCAGTAAAATACTTCACATAAGCACACACAGTAGAGCTTAGTAAACTCTCATTTCATGTATTAATTTCTTTTTTAAGAAATACCTCTGAGAAAGGGGCCTGAGGAGACCAGATTGCAAGCAAGAATCAATACAGCCAACTCTGCTGCCTTTACCTCAGCTATGCAGGTTCCTTCTGAAGTGTGTCAGGCCACCCACCTGCCTCTACCTCCCCAAAGCTTACGGAGTATCGCAGAGACCTCCGTCCGTGTGCCTCAAGCCCAGCAGAGCAGCAGGAAGCCATGGGATACAGCTGCTACTCCCTAAATCACTGCAGTCACCTATTTCCTGGCAACCTGCTTCTTGCTCCCTCGAAAGTCACCCTAAAAGATATTTTATGGCTAAATAGCTGCTGAGCAGCACCTCAAGAGGACTGAATTTGGTCCTGAGGTTAACCATAAAAATTGAATTTTAGAATCAATGTGTATCTCAATTAGTAATATTTATATCACTTTTTAGAGGATGAAATGAGATCATTAAAAATATATGGCTTAAGAAAAAAGACTCTATTCCTTAAGGAGTTGGAGGTACAATACTAAGAGCCCCAACTAGAACCCAGGAAATTTAGACTTAAATGTGAATATGAGATGCAGAGAAAGACATACAAAGAAAGGATTGGGCATTTGGTCCATTTTAAAACCATGCCTGAGGGAGAGTGCCCAGCCCTTTCACAAGGTCTCCACACCCTCATTCCTAAGAAATAAAACCAAACCTTGCCAAAATCAAAAGGCTCCATTTTACTCAGAAGCTAAAAATTAAACCCAAAACTGAACAACAGAACATGCTCCATAGCACCCAGCACAGACTTTACTAACCCCAGCCCAGATCAGAGAAGATGGCAGCGAGAGTCTAGATAGCTTGTTTTGGATAGGGAATAATTTCCCCTTTGGGATTGGAGGAGGGGCAGAGAGTGTCCCCAAGCCAGTATTTCGAGCCTGCTTATTAGAGAACTAATAGAGAGGGAAACATCTGCTTACCAGCTGTGAATGTGAACCAGCTAATTTATCTACAGGCATCAGATGCTCAACTGTCCCAACTCCAGAGAAGGGTGGGGTAGAGGTGGAAAGATAAAGGAAGAGAAGAGAATGCAAGATAAAGGAGGAGAGAAGAGGGGGAAGGAGGGTAAACGGGGCTGGGGAGAGAAGTAAAGAGCTGGGTGGAGAGGCTAGAGGAGAAGGAGTAGAGGAGACCACTTCTTAAACCAGGGACCCAAGGAAGCCCAAGGGCTCACTGTGGTCCTCAGAAATGTCCACCTCTTTTTCCCCCCTCTCCCAGCCCCATCCTTTGAACCAATGAAGTTGATCAATTTCAGCCACAGAAAACCTCACAGGAGTTGTGTGTTCAGCCCCCACAGCAGCATGAACAGATTTTGTAAAGAAAAAATATTTGCAGCATCCATGGCATAAATCTACATGGGAGTGTGCCATGGGTTCAAAGCTGCCTCTTACCCGGCCAGAGCTCCCTGTGCTTCTTTCTCTACAGAGTGGCCATGCCCAGCCCAGGCAGGGGCCAGAATGGTGTAGATTAGAGGATATATATTCTCCACCAAGGTACCCATCAGGCTGATGTTCCCTGGGCAGTGGCCAGGCTGGGAAAGCTTATATCCTTTGCTTCCAAAAAGCAAAAAAAGCATTGAACCTAAGTTGGATAAGTACAGCACTACAAGAAATCTTATAAAGGACCCTCAAGTCTTGTTCTCTTTTACCAGCCCAGCTATGTCCTGTACTCAACCCACCCACTCAAATGGACAAGTGCGAGCTTGATCATAGTCTTGTTCATATTCAAGCAAGAAATCCAAGGTCCGTTGCAGTAATCTTCAAGGAGATCAGCACTGCAATTAGGGCACAGACTTCAAAGTCTGATGACCAGGTTTTGAATGTGGTCTACCCCTTACCTAAGGCAAGTTGATTACCTTCTCTGTGTCTAGCTCCTTTTATAGAAGGTAGGGATAATCACCGATTCTAGTGGCTAGAGCTGTCATATGAATTCAGTGAGCTAATCTAAGACGTAGAAAAATCCTTGGCATAAAGTTTGTGGTCGTCATCCTTGTCACCATCATGATTTCCCCAACTCCCATCTTTAAAGAAGTGGGAAAGCTCTGTTCTTCGTAGTTTACAGACTAGTGTGAAGATAAGATCAACACCAAAAAACAAGAGAATGAAACTGACCCAAGTCAGGGTTCATGATGTGACAGAGACGATAGACTCCACGGGATCCAAGGAGGAAGGAACAGGAAGAACTGGGGAGAGAGGCCTCCTAGGGACTGGCATGATGGCAACATTTTGATAGGTAGAGAGAAAGAACAAGAGGGAGACTCTCAAGTTCATTTTTTTTTCTGAATGATTCCTAGGGGTAGGGAGTCCTACTATTTACAGTAAGGGACTGATGGAAAAGCTCTTCTCTCAATTAGCTCCCTGGTCAACTTTTATTGTGGTGAAACTACACACTGAACGCAGGTCGCACTGCAGACAACCAGGATAAATTCCCACAGAAGCAGCCTCCCACCCACCCCACCCAGCCTCCCCGCTGCACCCAGTCAACACTGTAAATAGAACTGCCATACTATTACTGAGAAGGGGGGACAGCTCCCATGCAAACTACATATTTGATTAGGATCTGAACTCTTTGCTGAACCCATGAATTCGAAATAATTTAGGTGATACATATAAATTTAATTTCTTTGTTCAAAAACTCCACATCTCGAAATGACGCGCCGGCATATATGGAAGTCTCACGGAGGTCTACGAAATGAGTCTCCTTCTAACTCGTCTATACTGTGTGGAAATAATCTTCAAGGAAAGGAATAAACCTATTTTAAAAACAGCTGAGTCCTTTAGATCATATAACCCTAACCAATTTATGGAGATAAATGGAATTCAGTATTAAAGAAATATATTTCTTTCCACTCCTCCAGAAAATGTAAATGCTAGCTACAAAATAGAAAAAAAAAGAAAAGAAAAGAAAAAAAAAAGAAAAAGACGAAGACAAAGAAATCAAGAATAGATCAGCACAGAAAGCTCGAAAAAAAAATTCAAGGACTATGGAGAGAGCCTCTGCTTATGGTCCCTTGTTGCTTGAACCCCTCACCCCATTTCCCCATCGACCAAAAGGAATTGTGTATGGGAACATCACAGAGGAGGGGAATCCCAGAGAAAAACAACTTTTGAAGAAAACAGAATTCATTGCCACCATCTGGAATCAGAAGAGGCTTGGTTCTCTGTGGAAACAGACTGCACAGGGGAGCTACCACAGCCTCTCTTTCTGCCCACCCCCTCCCATCCCTATTTCAGTACCTCTTACATTAACCCCAGGCTAATTACCAGGACTGATGAGAAAATAACAAAGAAGAAAGAGAAAGAAAGGGAAGACCCAAGTAATACCGTGAGTGATCGCTCGTGTCCTGTTAATATAAATGAATACAAAATACTTTAAAAAAAATGCATTAGGCAGATATTGGCTTATGATGGGGTCAATATCACGATTTATTTAACTCTGGGGACAATAAATCTTGATATTGACTCAAAACATAAGTCAATATGTGTACTGTTGTGTGCATTCTATTACAAAAATGAGGTTTTTAACTTTAATGGCCACTTTCGCAAAAGAGGAAAAATGATAGAACTCCCTCAAAGTCCCCCGAGTCACAGCCCCACCAACATCTGCTGGGAATGGGTGACTGTGGCCCTGTCTCTCAAGACCATGCTAGTCAACTGGTCAACTGGTCAGTTAATGCAACAGATTGGATTATTGAAAGTTTCACCTTCATGTATCCACAGCCTTATGTTCCTCCTATGTAAGTCCACTTCTTGACTTCAGGCTTGACTTGGAAGTTAACCAGTGGAATCTGTGCTGGGAGTTTGCTAACTCTTCTCCTAATCTTGGAGAAGCATTTTATGCTCTGCTTATTCTCTTAGGATACTTTTTTTCCAATTAAAAGAGCTTCCATTCAAGTAGATGCTATTTCTTCAGACTGAAATCCAAAATAAGTCCATGTGGACAAAATAAGAACCCATGCCATAGCAAGGTACTATGCACAGATGGATCTTCAACTAGAAGCAGAGCCACCTAAATAAGCTTAGCCTAGAGTTGTACCTTTCAAGGTGACAGCAGATGCATAAGAAAGAAAGGATCCTTATGGATGTCACTGAGATTTGGTGGTTGTTATACAGCAGTAGCTGACTGATACAGTTAGCATTCACTAAGGGATAACTATTCTCAGGCCACTGTATATTACTCCCTTGTGGGTGTCTTTAAAGAAAGACAGAGATATATGCCCTGCCCCTTAAGAACTCACAGTACCATAAGGGAGCAGGACACTCAACTTGACACACTGTGCTCCTTTAGGGTATTTCCACTTAAGCCTGATGGCTGTCAGATAATCTCTTCACCCCCTTCATCCCTTCCTCCCCTTAACCAGAGATACTAACTTCCTTAGCAAAGGGAGACATCATGAGGAAAAATTAACCCCAGGTTGAGGGGATCCATGTGCCAGTCTACACAGGCTGGGTAGCAAAGGCCTCTCTGAGGAGGAGACGTTGAGCAGTGGCCTGAATTGAGCCTAAATCTCAGAGTCTTTGCTTCCTTCTTCCATCCAGTAAGGATTCACTGTGTCTGGTGCACTGTAGGGATTGCATTTGGTCACTGGGGTGCACAGAGAGAAGCCCTGAATGGACAATCTCCTCAAAGAGAACTTTAGTCAAATGAAAGAAATAAAGCACATTTAAAGAAAAAAATATGAAGTTGAGATAGGAAATTACATGTTCTGTGCAGATAGAGTACCAGGGAGATTTGGAGGTATAAGAAATCTTGAAGTCCTTTAAAAATCATCAATTGTAAATAAAGAAAAATCTAAAGAATCTAAGGTAATTTTATTTTAAAAAGGAGATATTTTTCTACCTCAAATTTACAGATACTTTGATATCCTTTACATTCCTGGGTATGCTACATGCCACAATTTTATGTGTAAGTCAATGATCTATATTTTATGTTGCAAACATTAATATATAAAGAATATAAGCAATTTCCATTTTCATGTTTTCCTTCTTTATGTCTGTGGAGTACTAAGTGAATGGTGGATATTTTAGTAAAAAAAATGATTTTTTCTATTTTATTTTCAAAAGTATTCTTACGTTGTAAAATTTCTAGGCTCAGAAGCACATAAACTGAGAGATTCAAGCACAGGTGGGTGAGACCTTCTCTGGGAAGTCATAGAGAATATTCTCATACCTGGGTAGCTCTGGATCTCACCCAGACAATGACTAGCGGGCTGATACACAAAATAGAGATCACTATAACCACACTGTGAATTATCTTCCCACCAACTTCTATAGATTTCTACTGACCATCCATATCTCCAGCTCAGTTCCCCTGTGCTCTTCTAAGAAAAGGATTACACTTCCTGATGAATAGACCTGGGGTTTATAGGAGGTGGGGAAGGAGTGTGGCAGACATTACCAGTCATCCATCAATATCCACTTCCTGGTTTTAATTTAATAATAAAACTCTAGAATTTTGGCTGGGTTCATGGCTGTCCAGCAAAAATCATACTTCCTCGACGTGAGTCTGGCCATGTAATAATGTTCTCTAGAGGAATGGGAGAGGGAATGACACATCTTACCTCCAAGGTAGGCAGTGGGCATGCAAACTTCTGGCCCTTCCTCTCTCACCTCCCCATCTTCCACCAACTGGACATGCTCAAGCAGAACACTCACTTTGAACCCAGACATGTAAACCACAAGCTGAGGATGGCAGTTACACCCTTTCAAGTCCTGGAGCTCTGACTGTTGTGTCATTCAAGAGAAATAAATTTCCATTGTGGTTAATTCACTGTATTTAAGAGTCTCTTTGTCACAGCATCTTAACCTGCATCCCAAGCAATATGAGGCAGATGTTAGTTATGTTGATTCGCAGACCCAGGCTCAGTGAGCACGCTGTTGGCCAGGTTTGTGGAAGTAGTGCTATCAGTGCAGAATGATTTGCCAAAATCTGGACTTTGCATTAATCATCTAGCTATCTTCTCTCTTGGGTATGGCCATGTATGCACAGTTTCCACACATGACTTGTTGCTCATGCTATGTGGCCACTGACAACAGTACTTTCTGGACCAGAAAAAAAACCAAGCCACTCATTGAAACTAAGCATTGAATAAGCACAGCTAACATCCCAGAAGCCAGAACATGAGTTTCTTAGGGATCCTAATAAGTGGAAACCCATCTATCTACTGCTTTTCTGCTCTAAAACTTGATGCTTCTTGAGCTTCTTAGCTGACATCCTACTCCTACCTGGTTTCTTAACACAGAAGAGAAGTTATTCTCTATGCTGTAGCTTCACAAAAAGTCATTTCGCCATAGATCAGGAGAAAAGTAAACAAAAGCAATGCAAGGGAACCCAGATATCTTTTACTTGAATGCAGCTTCTCTATTGGGGAACCTGTAAAGCAGAGGATTGGAAGGTTTGATCGTTGAGATGGCCCTGACATTTTATTTAAAAATCTGAATAGTTTATGGCAAGAAACACTTAATCAACTCAATTAAAGTTAAGGGATTTGGGGCAAGGGAGGGGATATTTTAAAAAAGAGAGAGATCTCCTGAAATCTGAGGGTGGGAAATGCAGTAGGAATGGGGGTTAAATCTCTGGGGACCTGGGGCAGCTGGACTTGGTGAGTGGTTCTAGATTCAGGTGGTCCTGAGCCTTTGTTCTGCTCGACACTGTTGACTTGACTCAGTTATCTCACAGGAAGGCCACTGGGCTTTGTCCCACTCTCAACCAATGTTCCAACCAGTATTCCAGTTCCATAAAGGCTAGGAGCATAGGAGGTTCACAGGGAAAGCAGACTACAGGTGAGCCAGAAATCCCAACGCAAGCCCTCTGCCCCAGTGATTAGGGGACAACACAGGTGTCTGGGATTTCAGGATGAGTTGGAGGCAAAACACTAGATTCTTTTTTTTTTATTTTTGTTTTTTGTTTTTTGGTACTGTGAATTGAACTCAGGGGCACTTGACCGCTGAGCCACATCCCCAGCCCTATTTTATATTTTATTTAGAGACAGGATCTCTCACTGAGTTGCTTAGCGCCTCACTTTAGCTGAGGCTGGCTTTGAACTTGCCGTCCTTCTGCCTCAGCCTCCCAGGCCATTGGGATTACAGGCATGCACTACCGCGCCTGACTGAACACTAGATTCTTGACCTCTTTAGCTAGTTCTGTGAAAAATACCTTTGGCCAAAATCAGCTAAGCTGGGAGATCTTAATTCATCTACTTATCATTCAAATATTCCTTCAATAAACATTTATGAGCACTTACTCTGTGCTACGGACTAGGAAAACAAGGTTGAATGAAAAAGGGTCCTTCCTTCAGGATCTCACAGGCAAACACAAAAACAGCTACTGTCCAGAGTGCTTCAATATTTAAGAAAATCGGAGAGGAAGGTCCCATAAAGCTCAAAATATGAATTAAAAAATAACTGGTTGAAATATGGCTTAAACTTACTTAACATAACTGATGTCTAGACTGAATGCTGACTCATTCACATAAGCAACCTTATTTGCACAAAACACATCCACATCTCTTGACGAGCTCAGCCAACAGTAGATCAGCCCACACAGATGTGATCTCACCTTCAGCCAAGCTCTTCCTGGTTGCAGAGAGTATCTACCATGCTACCCACTATGTCACTGTCACTGAGGATCTCAAATGCCAGTTTTCTGAGCCCTTACCCCTGTTTGATATTGTTCAACCAGTAAAATATGAATCAAAGCTACCATCTGCTCCAAGAGTATCAAAGAAGCATTTTCTGTGCTCATCACAGATCTGTCCAGACATATTCCTTTCGCCCATTGCCAGTGGATTCAACCAGAATTGCCTCATCCCAAGGTTGTCGTAAAAGAGGACCTTTTCCATGGTCTTATCCTTTCTTTTTTTTCCAGTCATCTTCACTGATTCACTGAGAATGCAAAAGAAATCGTCATCACTCATCTTTTTCTTTTTAACTTTAAACCACTTACATTTCTTTGATTTATTTAATGTAATTTGCTTGGTCTGGGTTTTATATTCTACACTTTCACACGTTGTCCCACTTTTTAAACATTTTTGTAATGCTTGAAGTACTATGGAGGGTTTTTTTTTTTTTCCTTTCCATTCCTGTGTCTTCATTTTAGGTAACTTCACTGCATTTCAATGTACAGCTGTTCACTAACACAGCACTGTTAAGATGCATGCAAGTGACTCCCAGGGTGTACGCCGTGTGCCGAATCGGAGTGATGGGGGTAGTTCTACATGACAGTGGATAACTTGGCCCCTGTGAAGTTCTAAACCAGAGAAATCTACAGATTCTGGGTAATGATAATATTTTACAAGTATATTGAAAAACCCAATCTACCAATTGATCAATACAAACCTAGATAACAACAACAACAAAAAAAGACAATACATCAATCTTTCCAGACGAAAAGAGGGACTGTCTAATGCCATAGGAAGGTGGGAGTAGGTTGGACATGCGGGTAGAGGAAAATCTCACAGCCAAAGTAACTCTCACTGTACAACTATTCGAGGAAATGAAAGAGAAATTATACTTTCTTAAAGCTGAAGTAGGGTAGATATGGGGTTGACTAATTACCTTAAAAATTGAAGAGCTCTTCCAAAGCAGAGATATTGTCCATGTTATCAATATAAGGTCAAGCCATCTCTGTACTTGGCAACTGGTAGGTAATGTGACTGCCCTGCTGCTTAGGAGTTTTAAAAACAACACAATTCATCCCATCAACCTTCCCTTCAACCTATTATCTCTGGAAAATAAAAAATACCTAAAGGCATTATATAACCAGTGGGCCTTCCACGAAACAACTCCAAAGTTCCATTTAACCAATTTCCAATACAGCAGGCTAGTGTCTGACCCGTAAAAGCAGCACCTTTCAGTATCCAATTCAACTTAGCCACACATCACTTGAGAAAAAGTTACAAGTCAAAATAGTGTTGGTCTCTTTTAATAAAAAAAAAAAATAGACAGGAGAGAGCCCCAGTTAGGAGTTCCTCTCCAAATAATTGAGGAGAAATGACAAAGCAAAAGACAGTAGCCACAAAGAGGCTCACCTCCTTTGTGACACATGTTCTCATTGTCAGGCCACCTTCACTGAGTTTAAGTCATCGCTAATTTAAATTGCCTTGCTTCTAAAATGAAGATCTTCCCAAGCAGAACATTTCACTGCTTTGTGCACCTGTGAACAGATGCATGCAAAGAGGAACACAGCAACATTACAGCTTACTTATCTGCCTTCCTCTTTCCCAAGACACTGTAAGGACCTGGATATTAGAGGTGGCAGAGAAAGACTTTCCTTTTTAGTATTTTTTCTTTATTTCTTTTTTTTTCCCTCTCTCTCTCTCTCTTTTCCTCCCTGATACCTTTAAAGACTTCCCTTAGAACTAAGATGGGACTCATCATTTGATAATGAATTTGCATGTTGATCGGCAGCCAGTGTAGCAGCTCTCAGATTAGGGACATTCCGCTGCACACTAAAAGGCACAAAGAACAAGAAGTGCATTTCCATCTGCCCTTCCTTTCCAGTCAGTGCATTCCCAGCCATGTCTATTGACGAGCACTTGGAACAATACCAAAATGCAGGGTAAGATCAATCCTGCTGTTTACTTCGCTGAGCTAAAGGAACAAAGAACAGAAGAAAGGCCTTAAATCCAGCCATCGTAAAGGAGCAGGATGAAGGACGAAAAAATGGGTCTGATGGGCAGTTGCACAGAGTAAACGTATTTGGAGAAGCAGCAGCTCCAGCTGAGATAAAAACCAGTGATGATTTGTATTTCATACTGTATCTTCAGGGGATAAAAGTACTTCTAGCAGATAGCATTGGGGGCAAACTCCAAACGCTGCGGGAAAGGGCAGTGTTCTCTGCCTTGCCAGGGAGAGAGTCAAAACTCCCATAATTGCTGAGGAGTGTTAAATATCTGATTGCACACGCCTCTCTCCTCCCCGGGTGAGGCAATTCTACCAGGCCCTCCTTTTAGTTCCCCTCGCCCCAGTACACCCAACAGTTGGCTGGGCCCTGCTGTCAACAAAGCAACAGGATACTGGGTTTTACTTGGAGAAATACCAGAAACTGTAATTTGTGGGATTATTTGTCTTTAAGCCTTTTAAAAAAGTTATTTCCAATGGGGAGCCTGGCAACTTCATTGCAGCCAAAATAAGAGCTAGGGGGTGGGTTGAGGTGGGGATAGGGTGAGATGAGAGTGCTGAGGCAGAGTTCATGGTCAGATGCATTATTTTGAGAAAAGGAAGGCAGAGGAACTGACCATTACAGCCAGGAAGGAATGTTCTCTTTCTGAGCAAAGAGCAGATGCAACACCTAGCTTTAACATTTGGTGAAACCATGTGGCATCAGCCAACCACAAGAAAGGTGGGCTTCAAATACAGAGGGTAAGGAAGGAGAAGGCCAGAAAAATTCAGGCAAAATGGGGCACATCCTCCTCAACTCTCCTCTCCAAGTCATATCTCATCCCCGGGCCTCAGAGCTCAAGCGTGATCAGAAGACCCCCAGCATCAGCATCACCTGAGAACCTGCTAGGAATGTAGAATCTTAGGCTCCACCCCGGACCTGCTGCCTCTGGATCTCAAGAGCAGGGCCCAGGAAACACCCATTAGTAAGAGTCCAGAACCCACTCAGCCTGAGATGATCCCCCAAGAAGTTTTTTCTGAATTCTTCAGCACTCAGCCAACTGAAGTCTGTGTCCTAGTTATTATCTGGTGCCCATCATGAGACACTAACATTCCTTCAAACATGGTGGTGATCTAACCAATACATCCATTTGTTTTGTCATTGTTGCTGCTTTTGCATGTATTTATGTCCTCTGACTCACCGATTAGATGTCAAGGTCTTTGAGGACATGAACTTTCACTTACCTCTTCTTTGAAACCTTCCAAATACCCGGCACATATCAGTCCTCACTAAGTGTTGAAGGGTAATCTGGGCGCTGAGCTTCCTGTTTCCATTGGGAGATATTAAAATAGATGATATTGAGTAGATTCTTCACTGTCAAAGAAAAGTCAGCATTTTCATACTTCAGTTATTTGCAAAAAAAAAAGGATCTGACAACCTAAAGTGACACTGGTCAGGCTGTCTGACTATAAAGTGACTGTTTCCCCCATTTACAAAGTAAGCATGGAAAATCATAATGCATGAGTAAATGTTTTGTAGAGATATTCAAAATTAACTACAAAATATTTTTCACCTGGGGAGAATTACTGAATAGATGCAGTCTAGTATAAGCTATGAATTTGTTAAAAAGTCAAATGCATCCGTTTAACTTAGCTTTTGTAAGAAAGCCTATTACTAAGTTCCACACATTATATAGAGGTGACTTAATATAATCCTCAAACAACTAATTGAACTGGCTATGATTTACACTAAAATGAGCTAAGGAAACTGAGGTTTGAACAGATTAAATATATTGGCAAGGTCCACCAAGTTACACAGCAGAGCATAGAGTCTAATACTAGTGGATTCCAGAGCCCTCTCTCCCTCCACATTGGAGGAAAGAAAGGGGGAAATTAATAGAGCATTGAAATGCAACCTGAAGAACTGGGTGTGGTGGTGCACGTCTGTAATCCCAGCAACCAGGGAGGAAAAGGCAGAAGGATCTCAAGTTTAAAGCCAGTCTCAGAAACTTATGGAGGCTCTCAGCAATTTAGCGAGACCCTGTCTCAAAATAAAAAATAAAAACACTGAGGATGTGGCTCAGTGGTTGAGCAGCCCTGGTTCAATCCCTGGCACCAAAAAAAAAAAAAAAAAAAAAAAAAGAAGAAGAAGAAGAAGAAATAAAGGAAGAAAGAAAAGAAAATAAATGCAACCTGCAAGTCCTTCTGTATACTTGCAAGGAATGGAAATGCATGCTGGAGTACAGACCTGAGTATCCACCAGGTCTATCCACCAGTGGTGTAATTACATGCAAGTCGATGAAAACATCAGAGCGTATGACTATGTCTATCCAAGGCCTAACAGCTAGATTCTTTACATAAAAACATTCTACCAGTCAACCAGTCATTCAAATATTTGTAAATAGTGAGGCCCTGAACTTTTTCTCACATGTTTGAAAGATATGTAGACACAACTTAAAAGTCTCAAACTTCTGAAGGAGATTTTTCTCTGAAGAACTTTTGACATTAGCAAAAAAAAAACATCAAGAATCTAAGATGTTTCTTGTTATATATATTATCTGTGCATAGAAAACGCACTAGATACCACAGAGAACATTAAGAGAGACTCAATTTCAGTTGAAAGGGCTCATAATATAAATTAGAACGACACAATCTAAATTAGATAAGCAACATCATCAGAGTTCTGATTCCTTCTCAGCAGGGATTGGGGGAGAGGAAGTCTCTAGGAGGCACTAATACACAGAAGGGTCTGCATGTCCCCAGGCAATAGGTCATTCATTGTATGTTATTATGTGCCTACTGTGTCCAAATATTGTCCTGGGTGTTTTTCTGAATGAATCTAGGATAAATGAAAATAATATTGACTTCATAAGGAGGCTCTAGGATAAAATCTTATAGTCTATTTCATGAAAATTTTAATTCTGTGGGGCATTTTAGCTTGATTAGAAAGTCCCAGTTATTATCCAGTTTGCCCCCAAAAGTAGTATTTACTGCCTTGCCCGTTGAACTCTGTGTTCTTCCCACAAAGAGTGAGTCTGGTGCAGACGCAAAGGGTTTGCAATATATTTTTCCCAAGTCGGAAGGGCCTGGCTGCCTGTACTCCGCCCCCAGCATCCTCTGACATGCTTCAAGAATGAAAATAAGATGATCAGCATCTTGCAAATGTAAAGTACTCTTAGAATGTTGTTTTTTCCTTAGGTATCAAAGACTCTGAACAGATCTTTCCAGAAAGACCTAAAAGTACAGAACCTTGAACTTCACCTGTTTAGGGTCACATATTGAATTAGTGCAGAAGCAAGACAGACCAGCTCTGGACCCTGGCCCACCACTCCATCCTATGTCTTGCCCTGAAAGCACATTCCCTGATAGCACTGGCAAAGTAATAATAATAATAATAATAATAATAATAATAATAATAATATAAAGACACATGTAAGACATATATGTGATTTAAAATTTTCTAGTAGCCACATTTTAAAAGGGAAAAAGAAAAAAGTAAGTTGTAATAACAGCTATTATTAACCCAAGGTATCCAAAATTTCATTTCATCAAATATTTGTAAATAATATTAAAATTATTAATGAACTATGTTACAGTTTCTTTTTTTTCAGTCTTCAAAATTCCATATTTTTCACATGTTCAGTCCATCTCAGTTCACCCTCATTTGCCCAATTTCACATGCTCAATGGCCATACGTGGCTATTGATGGCCAGCCCAGACTTGGGGTATCTGCCTGAAATATTTTAATAGTAAAGTTCAGCCAAGTCCCACTTTGGTTCCAAGAGTTCTTTTGCAGTCTGGACTAGAAGTTAGATCCATACAACAGCCCTATTGAGAAGTGGGAGGAAGGTTTCCATGCAGCCTCCAACCTTCGAGACTTCTACCCCTCCTATGAAGCCCTAGAAGCCTGGAACCCCTGCCTCCCTAGGGAGCCAAGAAGTCAGCACTTTGACTCAGCCTCCACCCAGGTCTCAGAGGGCACATTGGGCAAAGGAGATCTGCATCATGGGTTCTTCAGAGAATCATTTTATCCAAAAAGAAGAAGAAAGAAAGTACGTATAGTTTTTCAGCAAATACCTGCTGAGGGACAACCACGGATCAAGCATTGACTCACGTTCTGGAGATACAGTAACCCACAAAGTGACAAGATCTTCATGGAGCTTATCTTCTAGCAGGATGACCTGAGAACCACACACACACACACACACACACACACACACACACACAATTGCAGCCTGTGATAACTCTCCAAAGGAAATAAAGAGGCTAAGAACAAAGCAGCATTTAGTGAATGTCCACTCCATGCCAGAAACTGCCAATCTCCTTTATCTGAGATAATACAAATAATGGCCACCATTTATGAGTGCTGAAAACACACCAGGAAATACGCTAGGTTCTTTATATTGCCTCTCACTCTCTTAGTAACCTTGCAAGTTAAATCTTGCACCTGGAAACCCAAGGCTTTTAAAGATCATTGCCAAAGTTTACACAACTAGTGAGCAGAGGATCCAAGCTCAGATCAGACACCCTTCTCTTTTTTCTCTGTGATGTGATGTTTATTTTTATATCACATGGGTTTGTTGGATGACAAAGGAACAGAAATTGCACCTATACTGTGTGAACCATCAGTCTTTAAGCACTGAACTTCAAGTCATTGGGAATAGGATGTCTAAGAAATAAGGCCATCAATTCCAACATCAGGACACAGTGTGTCGGGATCACCAATATCCTAATTCTTAAGGCTGCCTGGGGATGACAAGGCTACATCTGGGCTCAAGGTCAAGTAGACCATAATCAATTAGTTACATCTGCCATGAGGGCAGGTAGAGGTGACACGTGCTGTGAATTTATCACCCCTGGGTCTGAGGCAAGACCATCATGGACTGAGTAGCAAATTCCTGAATCCTGGAGTACCTAAGAAATGGATCCATCTTGAGACCACATTTGGTCCAATGGAGGTCAGATTCAATGGAATCTGTCTGCCCTGGCTGAGGGTGTACTGAGCATCCCTAGGCCTGGTCATCAGACCCAAGACCCTGATAGGATCCAAGAGTAAACCCATGGACAGGGGTCTGCCTACAAGTTGGATTCAGCCTAAAATTGTCCCTGGCTAACATCTTACCAAAACTCTAGTGAGACACGTTTTATAGTTTAGCAAATAAATTACACTATAGTGATAATTTATTCATAATTTGCCAATGACTTATTTATTGTTAATTTACTTTCTATGAACTGTTCTTAATCTGCATCAAAGCATATGCTTAGTCACTTTTCTCTTTTCATTTTGCTCTATATTAAAAGCTGCAAGCTAAAAGAAATTATTTTTGGTTATAGAAGCACAAAGACCCCATAGGTGTTTTCCATCCTAATTCTGATGTGCCTAAAGGATAGACCTGGAAAACATCACTTTAGATCAGCAGAATGTCCAAATTGAGCTTGAAACCACTAGGTGACCAGGGCCATTTTTGTCCCCAGGGACCAGCTTGCATAGAAGGCACACCCACCAAAGCTGGGTGAAGGATCTCCTAACACCAGAAGGAGCACGCATAACACAGAACATCAGCACACCCCAGGTTAGCGCCTCTCCCTCCCCTGTCCTCTTTAATCCCGGAAAATAGTTGCATTACCTTTCAGTGGCCAAGAGACCACCTCAAAATCTCCTGAAACCCCTACCCCGCCCACCTAAACCCTGATATTACTGTGTTTTCTACAACAGACACAGGGGACGTGAAAATCTCTCTCTCTTCCGATCATGGCACAGTCACAGAAGGACAATAATCTTGGGATGAGAAAACTTCCTCTTCAAACAAAGGCATTTCTCCCTGTGTGGCGGGAGACATTTAGCCCTCCTAAGAGCCCCTGTTGTAGAAGAGCCTTCCAGACTTTGGTGCTGGGGATAATTACAAGGGGATTTGCAGGCAGGGCCTGCAGGCGGGAGGGAGGCGAAAAAGCAAGAGAGCCAACAGCTTTTCCATGTTGGTGAAGCATCTTTGTGCTCAAAATGAGCATCATTTCCTCACCATTGACCCTGCTCTGAAGTGAAATCTTCTTAGTTGTGAAAAAAAAGGAAAAGAAAAAAAAAACAAGGCTTGTAAAAATGGTTCCCAGAGCCTGAAATGGTGAAATTTCCTGCTTTTAGCACTTCCTGGTCTGGCACATAAAAGTACAATTGCCAGGAAAATACTCTGACGGCCGCTGCCATCTTGATTTCACATTGGGATGCAGACAGTGAGGGAACAGGCTGACAGGCATTTTACAGCTGAAGCTGGTTATGAAAAAAATAAAATAAAATAAAAGCAGAAGACCCACTGTTTGGAGAGTCCAGGCAACCACCAGTCCATCTGCTCCAACAACCAGGCCACTCTGAAGCCGCATTTCAAGGGCAGAACATCAGAAAAGAGGAGAGATGTAAAAGGCAAGAAAAGACAGACGCCTACCTCCAAGGTGAGTGTCTCTGTGGACAGGCCTGTTTCCAGTTCAGTGATCTGAGCTGAAACCAGGGCCTGGGCATCCTGAAGAGCTTGTACAAAGCCATCTGCTCCAGTGAGCAAAGGGACACCCTGCCCTTGTCTGAGTGCATGGGGAAATCTTGTCAACCTCTCCACCACCTGGAACTTCTGCAGTGCCTGGGTAGATGGTAGGCATCCCTCCCAACCACCAAAGAAGTGAGGATGTGCTTTTACAGAACACTTCACAAATCACCTGACACTAGGTGCATTTTATAGTGCATTTGAAACCTCCATGTTCCATTACTTTGGTTGGTCCGTTAATTTAACTCACCCTCATTTATTACCCCACATAAGCAGGTATCAAGACCTGTCATGAGAAAAAAAAATCCAGAAAGATACATGATTCTTCAACAAATGGTATATTGGAGTCTATTATTTCAAAAGTAGAGCAAAGTTGAAAAATAGCACATAATGTTTTGTTTTTAATCACTCAGAATCACATTTGGCCTCTTTCCTAGGTGGGGGGAGATGTCCTTCCTCAGCCCTGCAGCTCAGAAGGACAGGACTCCTTCCCTCATGTCCAGATTTGCTCTACTTCTAAGACGTTAGTTGAGCAATCCTCACAAAGTAACCAGGAAAGAACTATCAATTGAATTTTTGATATTTTATTGCAGATTTTAAAATGTATGCCCTTTCAATATTATTTATTCATAAACCACACACTTTTTTCTTTTCTTTTAAACAATACTGGGGATTAAACTCAGGGCCTTGGATGTGTGAGGCAAGAGCTCCACCACTGAGCTACCTCCCCAACCCCAAACACACATTTTTTGAACAACACAAATAATTTGGACCCTCATTTACCTCTGACTGGTGTGCCCATTCTGAAGGACAGCAACTCTCAGATGCACAATTTTGATTTTTTTTCCAAAATGCAGGTGGAGAATCTCAGAGCCAAGGGCAGTAAAAGACTTGGCCAAGGACAAGCAGGTAGTTCCAACTCTTAGGCTGAAGTTTACCAACGTGTTAGATATAAAGACAGAAAGTGAAGACAAAGGAAGCAAGAAGATGAAGAGAAGGAAGAAGAATGTTTCTCAGTGCCCTACAGACTCTTCCCATTCTTGCCCCACTTTGTGCTACATAGTCACTAGGGGCATAGGCAGGGGAGGGGTAGGGGGTAGACCAGGGATGGAGTAGGTGGGCAGAGCCATTCTTCTTGCACACCTTGACCTTGCTATCTGCTATTCTTACCAGTTCACTGTCTCTCTTTCTCTCTTTCTTTCTCTCTCAAGAATTCCTTCTTGTGTCTACTATCCTCTTTACTCCCCACATTTTCCCCCTTATCCAGTCTCCTTTCACATCCAATTTCCAAAATTACTTGCTTTTTTTTACAAACTAAGCACTGAACCAAGAGCCACAATAATTTTAAGGATTATCCATTCTTCTGTAGCCTTTCTCCTCCTTCATACCTTAAGTTTCCCCACCCAGTATCCTACCCACACCCATCGTGACAAGAGATCCTAAGTCTCTGGGCTAAAAGTCACCTACTTCTCTTCGAAGATCCCCCTATGCTCAAGCCAGACTCCACCATCAATCAGTCCAGGTGCCCCCTGGGACAAGTATGGTAAATAAATGCAGGGATCAAAGTTGCTATTAATAATAATTCCATTAACCAGGGCCTGGCAGGCTGGGGTTAATCTGGAAGCACGCATGCTCATCACACAGGAAGCCCGTAAGATGCAGAGGGTGGACCTTCATGCTCCAACTCACCAGCAATCATTTATATTCCAAGTCTCTATCTCTCTCCCAATGGAATCATTCAACACACTAGGATTTTCTCTGCTCAAACTCACCTTCACTTTAAAAGAACGAGAAAGGATCGGCTTAGCTGCAGCTCTGACATCAAGGTTTTTTTTTCCCTTTGACAACTGGCCTAGGGATCTTCAGCTTCCTCTCTTCATCTTCTTCCCCCTGTCTATGCACCTGTGCAAAACCCACAGCATCTTTATCGTAAGCTCTATGAAATTCCAGTGGATTCCCATTGACCTAGCATGGGATGGTGTTGCAAGCTAGAATAATGAGCCACTCATGTTCTATTGCTCTGGATTCAATGGGCTGGCAGCCCCAGAGAAGTAACCCAGGACCTGGTCTATGTCACCTCTTCCGGTTCAACTTTAGAAGAAGCTGCTTCAACATAGAATCGAAGGCAGTGACAGGAGCTTTTTTGTTGACTCAGGAGCTGCCACCCTGGAAGCAATTGCCCTCCCCCCACCCCAGGTGAGGTCCCTGTGTGTGTGGCTTCAGTGGCAGCCAGACAAGCAAGCTAGGGCTGAACACACCAAGGCTGCTCCACACAACTGCTACCAAGTCCCACCTGGAACTTCCCAGAGCTCAGGAAGGAGCAGCATCTTCCAAGACCCTATCTGTTTGCTTGAAAAAGCTGTCACCTGTGGAAGAATTCTATCTGAGAAGTCCCTGCAGCAACCCAGAAACACATCCTTCCCTGCTCTGCTGTTTCCTGGGCCTCGTATTGCAAAACAGCAAGGTGGCTTCCCTCACCTCAATGTGTATTCAAAAGTTTTCAGATACTAGACTCAAAACAGAGCTCACTCCATACCTTTTCATTTTTGAAGGCGTTTGGCATGACATGTAAAAGGAAATTGAAAGTGAATTATGTTAAAATTAAGCCAAGGACTACTAATAGTGTTGTGGCCCACAAAATAGTCAATGATACTATAAAATGTATTGAATATAGAACAAAAAAAAAATTTCAAGCCATCCAATTCACCAGGTACCTTCTTTAAAAAGTAGTGGTCCTAGCGGTTTTAAAGTGGCTATTTTGCTTTGTGCATAGAGATGCACTCTAGTGTATCCAACTGCATTTTCCCACATAGTACAATCCAGTCCGTCCTTCAGAGATGTGCTCTCAGACTGGTGAGGACTTGTACTACTAACTTCTATATTCCTTCCTCAAACAGGCCTCATATGAACACAATCTAGAGACAGATTTGCTCTCCCAGGGAAACACTGGCCACGTCTGGAGATGGAATATAATTTCAGCTGCTGCATTCCCAGACACGTCAATTTTTTCATTGACTCATTCACACACATTCATTCAACAAACAGGTATGGAGCCTCTAGCACTAGGTGACTAGGATATAGCAGTGAACAAGAGCAAACTATCTTTCTTCCTAGAAGCCAGTATTAATGAATAGTAAATGAATCCAGTAATTACAAATTAGAATAGGTGATGCAAAAGATAAAGAAAGGTCTCAAGTAAATGCTAACAGTTGGGACTGACTTGGATGCAGTGAAGGCCTCTCTGAGGAGTCAACGTTTAGGCTGAGGCTAGTCGTATATGGAGAAACTTACAATGCTGAAGTCCAGGGCATTACCTTCTGCTTACATGCAAGAATAGGGAAGAGAAATTTCAAAAGCCCTGCAGTTGTAAAGAACATGCACTCAGAGACTGAACGAAGCTTGGTTTTCCTGGCGCATAGTCATTGAGAGGATGAGACAATGTCCTTTACCTGATACAAGGTGTCCCTGGTGCTCTGGTTGCTGTCCCTTCTGAAGGAAATATGTCACAATGCAAATAAAGAAGAGGATGACCTAGAGAGCCTTGAGTCCACTCTAACTTACGAAAAGAAGCAAGCGAACTCTGAGACTTTTCCTCACACGGGTAGTGAATTGTTCCTGGTATGCGTCAGTCCTGGGCATACCATACCATCATCTTGGACCACCAGGCTTGAAAAGCAAAGATTTGGGGCATAGGCTCTGGAGTCCCACAGTCCTGCTCCTAAATCGGCTCTGCATCCCTGAACCTCTCTGAGATTCAGCCTTTTGCTGACACAAGGTGAGATTTGCTCAAGAAACTGACTCTGAAGGAACATCAGCACCAAAGGCTACTTTTATAGTAACCCTTTAGATATCTACCTAAAAGTCACTTAATTGGATACATTATCAAATAAATAGCTTCTTAATCCAGACTTAGTTAATAAATTAACTTCTTAATCCAGCCCACTTGCCAAATGAACACAAAATTGAGTGTTCTACGGCCAGGCTCTCCAACTGAAGCACAATGTGAGCCACAAGCGTGGACCACTGTGTGGTTCTAGATGCTCTGTAGACATCTTAGAAAACGTTATTTAAAATAGAGAAAAATGTGGCATTTATACACAATGGATTAATACTCAGCACTAAAAAATAACAAGATCAAGGCATTTGCAGGGAAATGAATGGCATTAGAGCAGATTATGCTAAGTGAAGTTAGCCAATCCCAAAAAAAAAAAAAAATGCCGAATGTTTTCTCTAATATAAGGGAGGTGACTCAAAATGGGGTAGGGAGGAAGAGCATGAAAAGAAAATTACCTCTAGATAGGGAAGAGAGGTAGGAGGGAAAGGGAGGGAGAATGGGAATTGCATGGAAGAGGGAAGGAGACCCCCTTCGTTATACAGAATATAGGTATGATGATGTGAGGGGGAAAAAAAAAAGAAGTGGGTCACATTAGATTGGGAAGAGAGAAGTGATGGGAGGTGAGGGGAGGGGAGGGGAAGAGGGGGATGGAAGGACAGCAGAATAAAATAGACACTATTATTGCTGTGGGTATATATGTGACTGCATGACCAATGTGATTCTGCAACCTGTACACTCAGAAAAATGAGAAATTATATCCCATCTGATTCAAATGTATGATATGTCAAGATCATTGTACTGTCATGTGTAACTAATTAAAACAAATTTTTTAAAAAAGAAAATAAATACATTAAATAAAGAAATTAGGGGCTGAGGCTGTAGCTCAGTGGTAAAGTGCTCGCCCCGCATGCATAAGGAACTGACTTCAATCCTCAGCACCACATAAAAATAAATAAATATACTGTGTTCATCTACCAAAAAAAACATAAAAATATTTTTTAAAAATAAATAAATAAATAGAGAAATTAATTTAAATAATGTATTTAACCCAATAGATCCAAAACATCATTCCAACCTGTTATCAATCTGTTAATTAAAAAGTTTTAATATTTTAAAAATTACTGATGAGATATTTTCCATTCCCTTTTTTGTATTGCATTTGAAAATGAGTGGGTGTACCCTACTTATAGCACATTGCCACTCAAACTAGCCTGCAGTAGACCCGCTACTATATTGGAGAACACTGCTTTATAGAAATAATTGGATTTTTAGATATGGGAATTTCATATCTTCAGTACAAGAGTGATGAAAGTTAAGAAGAAAATAAGGCCATCAAGATGAAACCAATCCCCTGCTTCACACATTTATTCTGGTTTCACACATTTATTCACTGTTCAAACTTTCCTCTCTCTCACCTCCCAGAACTATTAGTGGGATAGTCACTTCATCACCTACTCATTTATTCATTCAACAAACACTCATTGCACACGTTCTATTGTCCAGGGATCAGATTCCAGGGATGCAGATGTGAACAAACACAACTCCTGCCCACAAGAGGCTCAATATCAGGATGGGAAACTTGCATCCTAGCAGGCAGTCCCAATGTCTCCCTCACTAGCTAGAATTTGGGAGAAGCAGGTTCTGGTTTGGGATCCTCTGCTAATATGTTAAACACCTCAGAGAAAGCATTTTCCTCATCAGACCTTTGCTTTCTTGTTTGTCAAACGTGCAGGAGCCAATCTGAATAACTACAGAGATCACAGCTGCAGCCTGAGCCCCGTCACCCTGTGCCTCATCCTGGCATCTGTGGGAATGTGGGAGCCAACCAAAGAGAACCCCACCCTCAACAAGAGAAGTGGCAATTCTATTCACTTTTGCATCCTTCCCCTCCTGGGCCTCTGTGGTTGCAAGAATGGGCTAGCTTTGTTTTGCTTTGCTGTGTTTTAATTACATTCAAAATTAGCAAAACAATCCCCATGATCCACCTAGAAGAATAATTGGCCCATTTGGTGCTTCTGACTGTGTGGCGAGACCTCCTTGTCATCACACCAGAGCCACACACACATTCTGCTCCCAGATAGATAATGTCTAAGAAACCCAGAGAGCTCATCCGGCCCATCATTAACCTCATTTTGAGACAGCCCCAGAGGCGGTCCTTTAGCCACGGGCACTGCCGGCTGTCAATTGTGTCAAGCCGGTAACATATTAGTTAGCAGGGGAGCAATCCAAAGAGGTAGCCATAGATCCAAATGCCTAAAAGATATTCTGGAATGTGGTAATTATATCCTGCAGCTGCCAAGGGGGTCCTCTGTGGGCTCACAGACAGTAGTTGTACCTTGGAAAGGAGAGGACAGAAAACAGCATCCAAGATGTTAATGACAAACAAAAGATTTGGGTTCTCATCAAAATGGTCCTCAAAACTCACATCATGATTCTTCTTCTAGTCTGTACAACTGTTCCCAGGAAACTCTGATCCCCTTAATGTGGGTGCTGTATTCATGTTCCTGAACAGAGGTGATAAGGGGCAGGGTAAAGGGGGGTACAGGGAAAAGTAAATAGTAAGAAGGTTAAAAAAGAGAATCCCTGTTTTTTACTAAGCCTTCCATGGCTCTATTTTTACAAGTGATATTTCCTCTTTTTTCATAATTTTTTTAAATGAGTCATTTTTCATGCTCTACCTCAAAATAGCTTTTGCTTAGTTTGCTTTTTTTTTTTTTTTTGACAGTGAGTGGAATAACAGAGGCATAAAATGACCCAAAATTCAAAAGTCAGTAGGATCACTAGAAGGTAGCAGAAGCAGGGACTAAATATCAGAATATTTGGGTAAAGCCAACAACTTTCCCTTCTCCAGAACAGCTTATAACCAGCTTATCGACAGCTCTGAAAGATGAGCCCCATCCTGGGCAGGATTCAGATGGAGACAGCCAAAGTACAGGGGTTTCAGTGAACAATACTGAAAGAAACCCAGAAAGCTCATCATTAATCTCATTTTGAGAAAGACCCAAAAGATTTAGGTCTGAGTCACAGGTACATCCTAAACCCAGTCATGGCTGATTGATTGTGGCAATGCTCCTCACTGAGCAAAAACTCATTCTCAGAATCATTCTCACCCCAGAACCATAGGCACCACCTATATACCAATCAGAGTTCACATGCACCTTGGCCTAGACTCTCCCCTAAAACTAATACCACATGTATCAGTTTCCCACAGCTGCTGTAACAAATTACCATGAACTTTGTAGCTTAAAACAAAGCACAAATTTATTACCTGGAGGTCAGACATCGGAAATGGGTTCATAGGACTGCATTCCATCTGGAAATATTAGGGAAGAATCTGTTCCCTTGCCTTTTTCACCTTCCACCCATATTCCTTGGCTTATGACCCATTCCTGCTCCTCAAAGCAATGTAGAGTATATATAGCATCTTCTTTCCTCTCTGACATGTTTCCATCCCTACATTCTCTAACTCAAATCCTCCTGCCTCCTTCTCATAAATATCTTTGCGACTGCATTGGGCCCATTCTGGTGACCTAGCAAAATCTCCCCATCTCTAGATCCTATTTTAGTTATATCTACAGCCCTATTTTTCCTGTAAGATAACATATTCACAGGTACTGGGGATTAGGATGTGGACCTATTTCAGAAAACATAATTCAGCCTAACATATCACATCTTACAGAAAATTCTGTGTAGAACTATAGAAGAGGTCTGTTAGTGAGATTCATCTGTAAGACTCAGATATATAACAGTATAAGCTGAGAGAATGGTTGGCTACAGTTATTAATGTACAATGTTTATCTTTTGACCAAAATTGGAATCAAAATATGTCCCTGGACCAGTTCACTAAAAGACACCATTAAAAAAAAAAAAACTTGTTTTTACCATGTAGGGTATTAAGTCTGGTATCATTTACCCTTTTTCTCTTCCCCTTGTATTATGTCCTGTTGGTATAATTGTTCCTTTAATGTACAGCACTTGAAAATTAAGTTGTAACTAAGCCATAACTGAATTTCTTACCTTTTGGGGCTTCAGTAACTACGTGACAATTTTCCAGAACCTAAGGCAAGAAGAATGTAGCCCTCAGTATGCCCTGTTCTTGTTTAGGTTTTTATTAAGAGTCCAATTTTTATTACATGTAATGGAGGTCAGCTTCATTACTGCCAATCTGCAAGCCTCTACAGTCACTCTGGGACACATTAGCCTGTCACCACTGAACCAGCTGGGTCACTGAATCCTACAATAGGTCTCTTACTTTTTAACTTAAGAACAAAAATAAAATTGACCACAGATATCACAGCATTGCTTGACTTTCAGCATCACCCCCAGGACGATGACAGTGATAAATTGGCATCATCTAATACCTGCCGAGGTACAGCACCGTGACCAGAGGTTACATCCTTTTGGTAGACCCAAAAACACCTTCCACATTCTGCATACTTGAAGCCTTAAATACTTAAAATTTTTTGTCTTTTAAGAAGGTTTTTGTTGAGCAAGACTATCATCATATGAAAAGACATGTCCAATATTCCACTGTGATAAAATGGTGCCACTTTGTTTAAAATGTGTTTAAAAAAAAAATAGAAAGAAACATACCAAAATATCAGTGATGGTTAGCTTAGGAATGTTGTATTGCAGCTATTTTTTTAAATTCTTTGTGTTTCTCTATGTTTTCTAAATTTTCTACAATGGAAGTATTAATTTTATAAATTTTAAAAGTGTGTCTTAAATAACAATCATCCACAGTAACCCATCTTAGTGAGAAGTCTGACCAAGTCATGCATCAGCCTTGAATAAGTCAGAAGCAATAATCTATTTGAATTTGTGGAAGCTTAAGCAAATGTCTTAATTTACCTGAGCCAAATACGAGGCATGTACTCAATGTCAGATACTGCTCTTAGTGGTGGGGATACAGAGGGAATGAGGTATGCAGAGTCTTTGTGAGGGCAGAAGGAAGGTCTTTAAGCTGAGATCCAAGAGCATTTCAAGCTAAGGGAACAGGAAGAGCCAAAGCCCTATAGTGGAAACAAGCCAGATGTGATCACAGGAAGAAAAGAGAGCAGAGTGGTCAGAGCTTTATGTGAGAGAAACAAATGGAACAGCATGAGGTCAGAGAGGGCAGCAGCAGGCCAGGTCAGAGGGGAGCCTGTACACCAGCATTAGCAATGGGACTCTATTCAAAATGTAATAGGAAATCACCAGAGACCTCTCTAGCCATGATGATGACATGATCTGACTTACATTTTCAAAAACTTAATCTAGCTGCTATGAAGAGATTGGACTGGAAGGTGAAATATCATAGCAGAAAATCGAGATGAAGGCTAGTGCAATAGTGCCCGTGACAGATGGCAGAGTTTGAACTAAGATGGTGACAGTAGAGGTGTAGAGAAGCAGATGGAATTTGTCAAATAGAACTTAAAGGGCTTATTGATGGATTATATGGCAAAGAGAGAAGGAAATGAACCAAGGATAAGATGCATCTATTTACAAGTATTTATAAGCACCTAGTATGGGCTGGGAACCCTCCCGTTGCTAAGCTGCTGATGAATGGTGAACCATTTGCTGAGATGAACAAGACTGGTTTGAGGTTAAGACAGCCAAATTGCTTGGGAGGTCAAAGTTAAGAATCTGTATTCATTAAGGTAATTTTAGCTGCTCCTGTAGACAAACACAAAAATGCAATGGTTTAAATAATAAGATTTTATTTCTTGCCCAGATGAAAAAAACCCAAATTTGTTATTCCTCATCACTGGGTAGTTGTTTTCATTAGCTTTCGAATCTGTGTGACCAAAACACCTAACAAAAACAACTCAAAGAAACAAAAGTTTATTTGGGGCTCAAGGTTTCAAAAGTCTCAGTCCACAGACAGCCTACCCATTGCTCTGGGCCCAAGATGAGGCAACACGTCATGGAAGAAGAGACCGGTTCCTGGCAAGAGAGAGGGAAATGGAAAGGGCCACAGGAATATGCACCCTTCCAGGGCATGCCCTCCAGCGACCCACCTCTCCAGCCATGCCCAACCTGTCTACAATCACCATCCAGTCAAACTAGGATGGGCTGACTAGGTTACGATGATTTTACCTCTGAGTATACCCGCATTAACAGTAACAAGGGACCTACTTTCCTTCCATATTGTGGCCCCTCCATCTTCAAAATTTGGCTTTAAAAGTCACAGTGCTCCTATAAACTGGTCTATGAAAGACAAAGATATGGAAAATCATGTACAGGAGGTTTTAATAGGCCAACCTAGAAATGTCATACACCACTTCTCCAATGCCATGACTAGAAACCTGCCAGATGGTCATACCTATTGGTCCAGGAAGTTGTAATTTGCATCTAGATGAGTGTTCAAGAAGAAAATTTAAGTTTGGGAGACCTCCCAAGAGTATCTACAGAGATGCCTATTAGTCGTGCAACAGAGAAGTCAAGCAGCCATTTGTTGTGGTTTGGATGTGAGGTGTCCCCCCAAGCTCATGTGAGACAGGGCAAGGTTTGGAGAAGAAATAATTGGGTTATAGCCTTAACTTAATCAGTGAATTAATCCCCAGTGGGATTAACTGAGTGGTAACTGGAGGCAGGTGGGGTGTGGCTGGAGGAAGTGGTTCATTGGAGCGTGGCTACAGGGTATATATTTTGTTCATGGAGAGTAGAGTCAGTCTCTCTCTCTCTCTCTCTCTCTCTCTCTCTCCCTCTCTCCCTCTCCCTCCTCCTCCCCCTCCCCCTCCATTCTGATCTCATGTGAACTGCTTCCCTCTGCCACACACTCCTCCATGAAGTTCAGCCTCACAGTAGCCCCAAGGAATGGAGCCTGCCCTCTATGGACTAAGACCTCTGATACCGTGAGCCCTCAAATGAACTTTTCCTTGTCTACAATTGTTCTAGTTGGGTCAGTTTGGTCACAGCGGTGAAATAGCTGATTAAAACACTATTGAATATACAAGTTCAGGGGATAGTCTAAACTGGAGATAACAATTTTGCTAATCACTGTATAGATGATGAGATTATCTAGCTATCATATATATATATATATATATATATATATATATATATATATATATATATATATATAGTGAGAAGTGATAGGCCTGGGTTGTGCTATCTTTTGGAGCTCAAGCAATAAAAGATAAAAACCCAGCGAAGGAGGCTAAGACTGAGACGTCAGTGAGGTAGGAGCAAAATCAGAAAGCAATGGTCATGGAGAAAATGAGAAAAACTTCAAGGAGAAGGGTGGTCGGCTATATTGAAAGCTGCTGAGAGGGCAATAAGATAAAGACCCCAAAAGGCTGACAATTGGATTTGGAAACCTGAACATCATTTTCCTACAGGTGGAAAAGTAGAATTGGGAATAGATAGGGAGAGACTGCAAGGTACGGAGGTAGAGAGAGCAACCACAGACAATACCGAGACGTTGCTATAAAGAGGAGCAGAGAAATGAGGCACGGTTCCAAATGGGATGTGGAACAAGAGAGCTTATACATGTTTCTTAAGATGGAAAATGCTCAAACATATTTAAGTGCTCATGAGAATCATCCAGCCTCAAGAAATTATGGTACAGAAAAGAAAAGAGAAAACTGTAGCATGCAGTCCTTGAGAAAGGATGCGGACAACATCTAGAACACACATGAGAAGGCTGGGCTGGAATGTTCCAGAATGTTTCAGTGTAGCAAGAAGGAAGATGGAAGGTGAGAGCAGAGATTCAGATAGGCTGTTAGATTTGGTTGGGTGGGTGTGTCAAGGTTCATTCTTAACTGACTGGTTTTGTTTTCCTAGAAAAGTACAAGGAAAGCTCTTCTTTTGGAAGTGAACCTGGATGAAAGAATGTAAGAGATTTGAGAAGAGAGGTGTTAAACAATAGCTTAGAGGGACAGAAAGCTTTTCCCTACTAAGAAAATGCAGTGAGGATGGCCAGAGAATGAGAACTCATTTGAGATTTGTGGTCCTGGTTTTAAACTGAAAGTAGTTGGTCCAAGTTCCAACAAGGTTCAGCTTCTCACGTGCAGACATGGAACTGACAGTTGGGTGGTGTTAACCAAAGCTGGGTTTTACCAGAAGAACCTTAGAGTCAGAAAGGGGCAAAGGAGAAGGATCTGAGCATGGGAGTCATCCTAATGATGAACCAGGAAATCCTACCTGGGGAAGGTAGGAAGTAAAGACAGGAGGACACAAACATGTGGCAAAAAAGGGGTATATACCCTTGACTTGGAATTCTCCATGAATATAGAGATAGTGCTGATGATGGGGTTATGAGACCATGGGAGTGGGCAAAGGAGTTGGGAGGAAGTCAAGATTTTGGAGGTGAAGAAGAAAAACAACTGAGAGACCACAAAGTTCACGAATCAATACTTGAATACTGAAGTCACCGTCACCAAGAATGGAGATAGGACTAAGAGAAGAAAGGATCGCGGAGATCTGAACATTACATCCATCAATCAGCATGGTGGATACACTGGGTACTTTCCACCAGCCGCCCACTTTGATTTCCTTTCTCCACCTTGCACAGTATGAAACACGTCAGCAAGCTCCCTCCCCTCTGCCTTCTCAGTGGTTGATCAGAAGGAGGGAGAAAAGTGACCCCAGAATATTGATTCCCCTTGTTCCATATTGCAGAATTACCGGGGCCCAACTTCATCCCTTTACAGAAAGACTCAGTTCCTGTTGACAGCATCCTCGAACATCTTCTCTGCCCCCTCCCATCCATTTTCTCCCCTCCCCTCTTATTCTGAGGCTTTCAACAAAGAAGAAGTACCATTACTAGCCTTAGGCACACTATGCTTGGGATTTCCCTCATCCTAACCACACTTTTGTTAATAGTGCCTTTATTAAACTCATCACAAATTATCCTAATTTGAGTAAGCCATCTGTTTCCTGCTGGGAGCCAACTGATACAGTAGATGACAGCAGTGTAAATACCTACCTTGCAGGATCCCTGTAACAATTAGGAAAAATATATACAAGTAATCTAGCACAGTGTGGGGCATGTTATAGACTCAACTAGTAGCAGGGTAGAAGGGAGAAATAGTTGTTTTAGTTGTTGGTAGCAAAAACCTATGTATTGTATTTAGGTCCAAACACATCCTAAAACAAACTGTTAAATCAAAAGTTAAGCACCTGGCTTCTGGCACTCTCAGATCTAGTAGCAGCTAGCAAAGTCAACAAAATATATTCCAAAATAAGAGGAAAGAAAAGTGATTCCAAGAAAATATTTTGACCAAGTAATTGGCTTCTAGGTGATCTCTGTAGGTAGGTTGGCTGGGCATGATGGGAATAATGGTAAAAATGAATCACCTGAACAGTAGAAGTCTTTGGAGAACCAAAGAAGCAGAAGCCCCATGCCTGGCCTCTCCCACACTACTCCCTACTCCTTCATTCTGTAACTGCAGTGTTCTTCTAGGGTTCAAGAATAGAACTGCCACTGAGATATAGAACCCAGAACAGGTCCATTTCAGACTACCTGCAATGGTGTCCAGAGGCTGCCTTTGTAGAAGGACAGCTGCAAATCCATTTCCCCAACTCTGGAACAGGGAACATGGAAACCACTTGTTCAGAACTTCCAAGTGCAAACCAGATTAGAACCCCATAGATGGTGGGGCAAATTGAGATGCGTTTGATGAAAAACAACAAGGAAGGCAAGAATAAACTCAGAACAGATTCAGCTTGTTTGTCCATTTTTCAGTTCAAAGGACATCACATATATGTCACTACCTATGTTCCATGGAAACCAAAACACTCGAGATTGGTTCACACTGAACATTGTATGCATATACGATTGCTCCCTGTTTTGTGGTCCATCTGAGCAGGACCTGCTGCTTTGGTTAAAGCAACTCCCCATTATCTTTCCAGTGGAAACCAAGATCCTTAGTGGTGCCTCAACTTGTGTCATTCTTTAGAACCCACCACACTTGACTCCACCTGGCTTTTCAGGTTCTCCCTTGTATGCTCCCTCTGGCACCAGAGCACATCACCTCACTCAAGCTGTTCCCTTGTCCACTCCTCCACTCCTCCACCTTCCCTACCTCTTCCACTTGCTTCTAGGTAACTCCTCCTGCAACCCGGACTCACTCAATTTTATCTCTTTCAGAAAGCCTCCGTGATGCCTCAGGAAAGTTAGACCAGCCTGCAATGCCCTCCTCTAGCACTCTGCCCTGATAAAAATTTGGCATTTTTGTAATTATGATATGATGTCTATCTTCCCCCACTAGACCATCTACTCCATGAGTCTGTCCTGCTCTAGATTACTGTAACCAAATATCTGACACATAGAAGTCCCTTAGTAAACACTGATTGAATGACGTTTATAATGTATATAAAAATATAATGCAGAACTGCTAAACTCATGCAAATCACTCACGCCATTTCTCCCCCCTCCTTTGGTGTTGGAGGCTGGGTATTAAATCCTAGACCTTGCACATGCTAGGCAAGTGCTCTACCACCAAGCTAAACCCGCAGCCCAGTCATGTTCTTTTAAAAATAAGTGTGCTGTAATCTAGAGTATAAGAAATTGGAATTTGTGCTTCTCTGTTTCTAATCTAGGTCAAATTCATTGATTTATAAATAGGTATTTTCATGTACAATTCTTTACAATTTAAAAATAAAATCTGTTACTAGAAAAGCATTGATAAGAGAGTTCTTTTTTAATTTTCCTCTTTTGTTTTTGATTAATGTGTATTGATTAATGGGCTTCAGTGTGATGTTTTAATACACACATTTGCATGTGTGATCAAATCCAACTGCCCTTATTCACCTTGCCTCCCCTTCCCAACCTCTAGGAATCACTATTCTACATTCAGGTCAACTGTTATTTCAACTTCCCCATATAAAAGAAAACATGTAGTGCTTATCTTTCTATGTCTAACTTATTTAACATAATATCCTCTATTTCCATCCATTTCCTGAAAATTACAGGATTTTCTTCTTTTCGTGGTTGAATACTATTCCATTGTGTGTGTAGACCACATTTTCCTTATCCACTCATCCACTGATGGGCATCTAGTTGGTTCCATATCTTAGCAATTGTGAATCGTGCTGTAATAAACATAGGCACACAGGTATCTCTTTGATATGCTGATTTCATTTCCTTTGAATATATACCCAGAAGTGGGCTAGCTGGATCAAATAGTAGATCTGTTTTTAGTTTTTTGAAGTTTTATACTACTCTCTGTAATGGCTGTAGTCATCTACGTTCCCACCAACAGTGAATAAGAGGTCCTTTTTCTCCCCATTCTCCCCAGAATTTGTAATTTTTTAAATTTCTTATACCATTTATTATAACAGGCATGAGATGGTATCTCACTGTAGCTTTGATTAGCCTGTCTCTGATGTCTAATAATAGTGAACATTTTTCATATATTTATTGACCATTTGTATTACTTCTTGTGAGAAGTTTTTATTCAGATCATTTTCCTTTAGATTATTTGTGGTTGTTGTGGTAGTTGTTTTTAATTTTTTACTTCCTATATATTCTGCATAATAACCCTTTGTCAGATAAATAGTTGGCTTTTTCTTTTTTTCAATTTCAAAAATTTTGTACATTTTTCTCTTCACTCTGTTGATTGTCTCCTTTGCTGTGCAGAAGCTTTTTAGTTTGATATAATCCCATTGCTCTATTTTTACTTTTGTTTCCTGTGTTTGGGGGTCATATACAAAAGATCATTTTCTATATCAATGTCTTAAAGTGTTTTCCCTGTTTTATACAAGTAATTTCTGGTATGAAATTCTAGTAATTCACATGCAATTTAGGTCTTTGATTCATTTTGATTTCTTCTGCCTGTGGATATCCAGTTTCCCAGAACCATTTCTTTAAGAGACTGTCCTTTCTCCAATGTATGTGCTGGCACCTTTGTTGAGATTGGTTGGCTATAAATATGTGGGTTTGTTTCTGGGACCTCTGTTCTGTTTCAGTGGTCTGAATGTCTGTACCTTACCATTTGGGTTATTATGGCTCTGTACTATGTCTTAAAATGACATATTTTGATGCTTCCAGCTCTGCTCTTTTAGTTCAAGAATTGTGTGGGCTATTTGTAGTATTGCATACTTCCATGTGAATTCTCAGCTTATATTATCTAGTTCTGTGGAAAATGTCATTAGTATTTTGATCAGACTCAATGTAATCCCCATAAAAATACCAAAGACAACTCTTAAGAGAGAAAGTGATTAACCCTTGCAGTCTAAAGGATTCACCAACAAAAAAAATCATTCCCACCAATCTGTTATTTTTTAATGAAGCTAATGAATGGTATGTCAGAAAAAATGTGACAGCATTCAGAAGACATTTTATTCATTCAACCATATTTGTTGAGCCTTCTCCATGTACCAGAAGCTGTGAATGTGGCAGCGGACAAGATCCCTGTCTTTATTTAGCCCACAAGTGCTCTAGTTTTTGTACCACAGAACAGAGAACTGAGAGCAGTATGACACCACATTGAGTTCAGTGTGCAGTGGTTGCTTAAACAGCCAATAACTAGTCTTGGCTTTTCCATCACTGGTGAATGGAGACCTAGCAAATCTTTTGCATTTCTGGTAGAAGTGGTATTGGAGTGATGTTGAGAGCCACAGCCAAAGGGGCCCCAGCAAACTTCCAGCTGCCAGCAAACTTCCAGCTGCCGGCTGATGATTGGCTCACAGTGGCCCCAGCAACATCTAGCTGATTGGCTCCTCTGCGGTGATGTTCATTGGGCTGTTTCCCTGCCCTTCAGACTGCCAGCTGATGATTGGCTCACAGCGGCCCCAGCAACATCTAGCTGATTGGCTCCTCTGCGGTGCTGTTCATTGGGCTGTTTCCCTGCCCTTCAGACTAAGGAACTGCTCATTGGGGGACTTCTTTGGCTCCACCCATGCGACCCAGCCAATCGGCCTCAAGAGCAGGAGGATTGTGGGAGGTGGTGTGGTTTGTGTGGGGAGAGGCTTGTGGCAGCCGGTGGTGGCAGTTGGGCTCTGAGGGTTTTTTTCCTGAGGAGCTGTTTTGTTTGGAGCTTGTAGTTCTAAAAATAAAGTTAGTTTCTTTTGACAAGTGGCTCCTGAATTGTGCCCAGCCAGACTGCGGCAGAGTTTAGAAAGCAATTGGCATTGCACTCAAGCAACCTTAAAGACTACTTATCTTTGACCTAGTAATTTGACCTCTATAAATTAGACAAGAAATTAACCCTGAGAAAATAACACAAAACTTATAATGGAAAAATGCACAAAATAAAGATCATGGTTACTGTGTTTTGATAATGGTCAAATATTTTTTTAAAAAAAAAAGAATAGCCTGAATATTGAAACACTGGAATAATGGCATGGTATATTGTGACATAACCACATTTTAGACTATTAAATAACTAAATTTCATTTTGAAGATTGTTGCAATCCAAAGACAACATGTGAGATGTGTCATTTTTTAAAAACAGAATACAAAATTTTTGTCTATTTTATGATTACGAAGCTGTGGTTTCTTTCTGCCTATGAATGAAGACAGACAACCTAATAAAAACATTAAGAAAATTGTTAGAAAAGCTGGGTCAATTTTTAATTTTTTCTAAAGATTTACTCCCAACCTTGTTAAAATAAAAATCTTTTTAAATGCAATATGGCTTATTATTGTTGAAGTGGGCACACCAGAATTCAAATAAAAAATAATAATAATAATTAAAAAGACACAAAAGATTAAATTCTTATTAGAGTTCAAACTGTCAGTTATACAGAAAGAGAAATGGCTTCTTGCCATTGAAATGAAAGACTTGGAAGTTTATATTGTGCAGGTTTGAGATCAGCAAACAGTGCAATGTGGCCGTTAACATGAGAATAATCCAGAGTATGCAAATAAAGCAACAGGAAGAAATCTGCTCCTGCACTCACTGACAATGAGACCATACCTCAGGAATGTGCTAGCTTTCTGGGTCTCCCCTTGAGTGGGACTCTGATAAAGCACATTAGGGCCAGAGGGAACAGATCAAGATGAAGAAAGATTTGCCACCTCTCTATTTCAACAACCAAAGGATTGTTGAGGCAGGAGGGGGTACTAACATCACATTTTTGTGATTCTCATCTTGCAGATGGGAGTTTTACTAACAGGTACGTTTTCATCCAGTTAAAAAAGATTTTCTCCCCCTATTAAGTCTCTTGTGGTCCATTTTCCACTTCAACTGAAGCACCTACTGTCCCTAACTGAACCTGTCCTCTCTGCCCAGCATCAATATGCACTCAGGTGTGCAGGGCTGTACCAGTCTTCCATGCTCTTCTGGGATCCACAGAGATTGCTTCTTCAACACTCACTCCCCAAACCAGCCTGAAGACCTCAGCCCCTCCTCCTCTGTGCTCCATGGCGCCTGGTCTGAGCCTCTACTGGGAAATATTACTTACAATGGAAGGGTTTGGTTACTTACGCACCTTCACCCTGAGTTTCCTGAGGCAGGAGTCTGACATTTCATTGGTTCATCCCAACAACTTGGCACATCATCTCACACAGAATAGATGCTCTGCTCCTACTTGGCCATGAATTCATTTCTGTATACAAAATCCATTTTAACCATTTCCCCAGTACACAGATGTCTCTGATTGCAGAATACCTGGGGCAAGTATTGGAAAAACACTGCCTTTGAATAGATACAACATGGCCTCTTTCTCCTTCCTAATCCTGAGCACTCACCCTCCAAGGGCACAGCCCCCAAAACCACTACAAATGTGTGGAAATCCCATCCTCCGAAAACGCAAAACATAGGCAAAGTATTTTAACTCACACTGTGAACTCTGCCATTGTTGGGTTGTTGGTTTAAAAAAAAAAAGCATTCCATCTGCCATAAATCTACATTCCCCCCAAATGAAATATAATACCCCGCTTTCCTCTAGCAGTCAGATAATCATCTCCTTGTTTTACGGGAAATGATTTAGAAGAGAAAAGAATTGGTCTGACAGTCTCATAAGTTTCAGAAAGTGCTTACCCTGACAGTCCCTTTCTTGCTTGCCCTATTTCTTCTCATGCTATATCTGTCCTGGCATGCACACCCCCTACACACACGTACACATTCTTGCACACATGCACATAAGCGCTTGCACATGCTCACACACGCATTGAAATCAGAATCTCTGCCATTTTAAGACAAGACTGGAATTAGGCTGTTACTAGTCTATCTTAGACCTAAGCATATTATTCTACTTCTAAATTGTTTCCTGGCTGTTCTTTGTCTGCTGACTATTTTCCCAGCTCTCCATTGATGACTGAAGTCCTGGAAAATATAAAAGGACTCTCAAGATCACACAGCCCTTCAACCCTGACAGTAGAAAACGCTCTTCTGGTACAGTTAGTATGGCCAAGAGATAAGGGAGACCCACTATCTCACTCTATTTTGACCCTGCCACAGTATGTCTCCCCCTGAGGCCACAGACAGAGTTGTCCACCTGCCTCCTGTCCAGCCAAGACACATCCTTGTAACGGGAGGCAGTCATTTCCTAAATGCTTCCACGAAACCTTCCTTCGGCTGATGTTCGGTGTTCACCTTGAGACAGCAGGAGATGACACCGTGTAGGTGAAGAGAACATGACAGAGGCCACCAGCGCTCATCACCTCCCTGAGATGGAAAAGCCCTCGGGGTACTCAAGAGAATGAGAAACTTTTTTTCTTCACCACTGATGTTTATTGATTTGTCCAGTTCATAGAGAGCATCCCTTAATGTTCTGCTTTCATGTTTCTGCTTTGTTGCATGCGTGCAGAAAAGAATATTGCAAATTGATCTGTCTTCCCGGCCTTTGTTGAGAATGGACTCCTATTACTTTAGTTTCTCAGGCCTGTCATCGCATGCTCACATTCCAGGGCATATATAATCAGCCTGGCTAAACACTGAGAGCTGAGCTGATTAATTTCTAACATTCTCGCCTGAGTCCATTGATGGCATGCCTGTTTGATGATCTCTGCAATAGATAGCCACTTCTGATTGTTTGACCTTTGCCCTTCACCCCAGAGCTGTCTATTCTAGTACCTGTTTAAGTTGACAGCACGTAACATTGCGTCCACATCACGTTTGAAGAAAACCGTAATGTCTTGGTGCTTTGAAAGCATTAAAAAAAAAAAAAGGTGGGGGGGCTTTTAAGGGAAACCCATTTCCAGTACCAATTGAACAGCATTTGAGAACCAATCATATAACCATTAACAAAAAGAAAAGACATTACCCATAACCTATGATATTATGCTTGTACTTTAGAATCTACCCATTCATCCTGATTTAGCTTATGCACTAATTATGATCAATGGATTTCCACAAGAATGTAAAACTATATCATAGCTTTTAATTTCCCATTCTACCACTTCCCAGAATTCTGCTATTTTAATTACTTTATATGCCATTTACTTCTAATAGCTCAGAACAAAAGGGTCATCATCACCATCATCAATATATCTAAATACCTGTAATCTTAGGCATCTTGGGTCCATTTCTAATGTAACCCTAATGTTAGGTTAGACGGGTTTTATTTTTAGTTTTTTATTATAGAGGTGGAGTCTCTAACAGTTTCAGAGATGTATTTCATTTATCCTAAAATACCTTTGGTTGTAAGATAGGTTTGGGTCTATTTATAGAGCTAAGTTCTCAAAAATGCACATAATTTACACCCTAGCTAACTAAGAACCAAGCAGTTAAAGAGCTAATGCAGGTGCACTTGGCAGCCATTTTTTTTTTAAGGTCACACCAACTCACATCCACCCCACAGGAAAATGGAAGGTTATGAGCATACCAAGGTCACCCAAGGACAAATCACATATTAATCTACTTTAATGAATCACATATGTGTCCTGGCACTGAACAGCAGACTGAAGTGAGAAAAATCTTAAGTAGGGAGGTAAATACACTGAGCATTAAACATGCCTAATCGTGGGCTTGTAATTGTACTATGTCTCCCTTTGAAAATGGCACAGAAAAGAACACGTGCTGGGTTGGTGGAATCACAGAATGTAAGAATTCAAGGGACAGTTGAGATCACACAGCCCAAACTCTCATTTTTGAAGGACACATGAAGAAGAGCTGAGATGGAACCACATCTGGTCCTCCTGGTGCTAGGGCAGTGACCTGTCATTGTACCAGGTCATACCCTTTCTCAGGTACAGACCTCCATCTCTCTCACCCCCTCTCACTGTATCAGTCTTACCCCATCTTTCAATTAAAAATCAAATACTGAAAGTTTATAACCTTTTGTTCAATTGGATCTGGAGAGACAGCCAAATGGGCTTATGGTCCATGACTGAAATCTGGGCGCTACCAAAAAGCAAACACAGTTTCCTTTAGTTTGTGATCAACCTGATTGGCTAATGATTTTTAGAAGAAAAATGACTGAGTCAGGAAAAAATGCTTAAACAGCTTAGTTGTTAGCTTTATTCTGCCATGATGTGAGATTCCATATGAGCTTAACTTAACGTTGGGGCAAACATATCCATTTGTGTCATTTAGACTTCAGTTTATGTGCTACACATTTTAAAAGAAAAAAAAACTTAGGATAAATATGCATGTAGACATCTATGTGTGAATTTAAAATAATATTTTTCTCTTATTCTTTTATGAAATATTTCAAACACTAGAAAACAATGTCACAGCTATCATATCCCCCACCCTGCTGCCTGAACAAACATTTACACTTAGCTATATTTGTTTCAGCTCTTTCTCATTTCATTTTATTTTTTAAAATTTTATTTTAGTTGTAGATGGACACAATACCCTTATTTTATTTTTATGTGGTGCTGAGGATCGAACCCAGTGCCTTCCACATGGGAGGTGAGCACTCTACCACTTGAGCTATAATCCCAGCCCTCTCATTTTATTTAAAAAATAATAATAAAAGTGCACTTCAAACTGCCTGTGTACCCATATCCAAACACATTCCTTTCTTGGCCTTTTCAGAGAAAACCAATGTCTTGAATTGGGTGTTTATCATTCCCATAAACTGTCCTTACTTTTATTATTTACCTACCTATAAATAACATACAATACTATTTTATATGTTTTAAATTTTTATATAAATGGTATCTAAACTACATCATTATTTAACTTTCCTTTTCAAGTCCATCTTTAAGTTTTGAAATTTAACCATTAGATAAATGCAGCACTACCTGTTAATGAAGAATTCTGTATTGTATTTTATCATATGAATATACAATAATTTAATTGTTCCCCTCTTGGTGGATATTTAGGTCATTTCCAATTCTTCATTGTTCCATACAAGATTTCAAAAAATATTTCCAGGCACATGTTCTTATGCACATTTAAAAAGAAATTCTCTGTGGTACATTCGTAGTAATGGTAGCTCTGAGTTATAAGGTATGTATATTTTTAGATTTTTCTAGATATTGATCACCAAATTACTCTCTGAATTAGTTTTAGTAATTTTTAATTTTACACTCACACTGGCAGTATATAAGAAGTCACATGATTCCACACCCTTGCAATATCAGACTTCAATATTTTTGTCACCTGATGGATGGAAACTTACCACTTACTATTGTTTCAATTTGCATTTTTGTAATTACTTTGAACATTTAACATTGAGCATCTTTTTACATTTATTAACCATACAGAGTTCCTCTATTATTAATTCACATACATGGCTCTTTTTCTATTGGACTATGGTTAATCTTATTGATTTAGAGCAATTTTTATATAATCTGGATAATATTAGTAATATTTTGGGAGTGCTGACTAAATGCAAGACATTATTCTTAGGGCTTCACACATATTAACTGATCTAATCCTCACAACAAGACCACAACACTGTCAAGATCATTATCCCTTTTGCAAAATGAAAAAATTGAGGTTGTGAGAGGTTAAATAACTTGCCTCAGGCCACATACAGATAATAAGTGATGGCGTTAAAGATTCAGACCCAGGAATCCAGATCTTCTGCCTTTCTTTGTTTCAAAGGATGCAATTCCTCATCAGCTTTGGGTGCTGCAAATATCTTCTTCCAGTCTACAGCTTGTCTTTTCAATATATTTCTTGTGTATTACATTGTTTAGAAGTATATGCATACATATGTTTGTACATGTACATGTTAGATGGCTATGTGTGATATGCTATCTATGTGCCAAATTATCAAGTACCTATACATGATTTGTGCTTTTTGTTTCTAGTGTAAGCAACATTCCAAACCTCAAAGCCAAAAAGATATTGTAAAATATTTTCTTTAAAATTTTTGGAAATTTATTTTTCATATTTTTTGCATTTATAATAAAGTCAAGGTTTAAATTTACTTTTTATAATATTAAAAAAAACTTGCCTTCACTTCATTACCTAAATATCTTTCCCTTGTGTTCTGAAATACTATGCCTGTCAAATATCAAGTTTCTATATATGTGTGGATCTATTCTGAGTTCTCCTTTCTCTTCTATTGACCTATTTGTTCCTATTCCAATACCACCTTGTCTTAATTACCATAGCTTATAATAAATCTTAATATCTAATAGGCCATGTCTCCCTACTTTTTTCTTTTTAAATTATCTTTGCCAGTTGTAGGGTTTCATTCTTTCTTATAAATTTTAGGACCAGATTGTCAGGTTCCATAAAAAATCCTGATGGAATTTTTATTGTAATAGCACTGAATTTATAGATTAATTTGGAATAAATTAAAGTCTTTATGATATTAAACCTCTCCACACAGGAACATGGTATAATTCTACATTTATTCAGGTCTTCTATGTCCTTAAATAATCTTTGGTTAAATTCTACATAAAAGTCATTTTTATTATATTTATTCCTCACTGATGCTGTTCCTTTTGTAAGTGGGAGATTTTTCTTATATCATCTGCTTATTCGCTAATTATACTATTTGATGATTTCTGAAGTAGATGGCCTCTTCTGAAAGTCTGACATTTGCCCTTCACTTCAGAACTGTCTCCTACAATGCCTTCTTAGGTTTATAGTACTTGTATGTATTTTCTCTACATTTCCCTTAAAAGAAATTATAATATCTTAGCTCTATGAAAACTCTAGAAAGGAGAATTTAGGAAGCCTTTTGATTTCTGTATTGTCCTACAATTCAACAACTTTGCTTAACTCTTTTTATTTCTAAAAATTGTCTACATACTCTCTTGCATTTTTGATGCAGATAGTTATATTCCTTAGAAATAAGACATTTAGGTCTTCCTTTTAAGTTAGCATATCTTTTTTCTTTTTCTTATTTTATTGCATTGGCTATGATTCCAGAGCATGACAATAGAAGCCAGGAGTAAACATCATTGCTTTGTTTGTGACTTCAGTGGAGATGTATCTAAAGTTTCACCAACTAGATAGGTTTACTGTGAGGTTTTAAAGATAATCATAACAAGTTTAGAAAAGATTTCCTCTTTTCCTTATTTCTTATTTCTTAGAATCCTTATAATAAAGAAATATTTCATTAACTGAATAATTTTTATGTATCTGCGGAGCACATTAAGTGACTTCTTCCTACTATCTGATAATAGAATATGTTGTTAATAGATTTTCTGATGAGTAATTTATTTTCATACTAAGGATAATCTTTACTGAGTCATCACCATGCATCACTTTTTAAAGATTCTTTTAATTTGGAAAAATACTTCCATATTCCTACAAAAAAAATTTGTCTGCAATTCCACAGCTGACTCTTGTTATATTCATGTTCATTTTTACTAACATTAAGTTCTAAATGCATTCAATAATATTCATCTTTTATTGTTCTCTGAAAATATTTGTATAAAGATCACACAGGCCTTAAACATAGGCTAAAAATCCCTTTCTGAAATCACCTGGGCTTTGGATCTATTAAGAAGAAATATTTGTGATCGCTATTGGTCTATTTGGATGTTAGATTTTTTTTCTAAATAAACTTCTATAAAATTATCCGTTTTTCTAAGTCTATAATTCACTATCATAAGGTTATTATAGTCTTATCATTTTAAATCGTTATCTGTAGTAATAATTCTTTTTACCTTTTTATCTTTCTTTTTTATCTTTCTTGAAAGAGGTTCATAAATACATTGAACATGAGTCCTCTCTCAAATAAGTAATTTGATTTTATTGATGATTTTCTTTATTTTCTGTTTCATCAATTTACATTCTTGTCTTTATTATGTCACTCACCCTACTTTCTTTAAGTGTACTCTATTGTTATTATACAGCTTCTAAAGTTGATCACATATTCTAAAGTTGATCATGTATCTTACCTCTGTACTTCTTGGTGGCTAGTAAATGTTTTTAAAGTTCTAAATTTACCTTTAAATGCAAATAGTTCCATGACCAACAAATGCCACATGTAGTATTTTCTTTGTCATAACTGCCACTGTAATTACCTCTTTGAAACATGCATTATTAAGAGTGAATTTTATTTTTGCTGTTTTTACTATATTTGTATGAATTTTAATTTAATTTTATTAAGATTCAAGGACATGTTATCTATGATATCAATTCCTTCAAATTTGCTGAGAGTTCCTTAGAAATCTAGAACATAGTCAATTTTGTAAATGTGTCACATGTACTTGAAAAAATATGTATATATATTGTGTACTTTGGGGTATACATTTTTCTTCCGGATTTTCTATATTCATGTTAATATTGTGTATAATAGATAAATGTGTGATAAGATAAACAGAAACCTCACACATTAATTCCAGATTTATCCAATTTATTTTATAATTCTGTGAAGTTTTGATTCATAGATTTCAAGACTATATTGTTAAGTAGTATGAATTCATGACTGTTTTGACTTTGGTGCATTGTTCCTTTTACTATTGTGTAGTATCCATAACTATACTAGTTAGTGCTTTCTTCTTAAATTCTATTTTGGCTGGTATTAATATCATTATACAAGATTTATTTTTATTAGTATTTTCCTATATGTACTTTTTCCCATCTCTCTATTTTTGGCATTTCTATATAAATTTATTTTAGGTTTCTAAGATCTAGATATTAATTTTGTTTCATTTGATTTTCATTCCAAGCTCATCTCTAAAAGTTTATAACAGATGTCTATTCCACAGATCTTAGCTTGCTGAACTACCCCCTTGGAATATCCTCATATTTAATGATTATCTAACATTCTACTTGGTCCTGTTTTAAACACATACACCAAATAACCAAAGTAATCTTAAGCAAAAGAACAAAGCAAGATATATCACACAAACTACCTGATTTCAAAATATATTACAAAGTTGAAGTAATCAAAACAGCATGGTAGAGGCATGAAACGATACACATCAACCAATGGTGTAGAATAGAGAGCCCAGAAATGAACCCAAGTATCTACAGTCAATCGATTTTGACAAAAGTCACAAAGCACACACTGGGGAAAGGGCAGTCTCTTTAATAAATGGTGTCAGGAAAACTAGACATTCATATGCAGAAGAATGAAATTGGACCTTATTTCACCCCTATGCAAGAATCAATTCAAAATAGGTTAAAGACTTAAATGTAAGACCTATGACTCAAATAATACTGTAAAACTCCTAGAAAAAAATAGGGAAATCTTCTACAATGTTGATCTGAGCAATAATTTCTTGGATATGATCTTAAAAGCCCAAGAAACAAAAGCAAAAATAGACCAATTGGATTATACCAAACTAAAAATTTTCCACACAGCAAAGGAAATAATTAACAAGAGTGGAGAGATAACCTACAGAGTGGAGAATATATTTACAAATCATATAGGCTAATACCCAAAGCACATAAGGAACTCAAACTACTCAATGAAAAAAAATAAACTTATTTTAAAAGTGGGTTAAAAAAAACTGGACATTTCAAAAAAGAACTCATACAAGTGGCCAATAATTATATGAAAAAAAAATGTTCAACATCATTGGTCTTCAAGGAAATGCATGAAGTATCATTCCACACCTGTTAGAATGGCTATTATAAAAGATGAAAGTGCTGGTGAGGGTGTGGAGAAAGGGGAATCTTTGTACGCTGTTGATGTAAATTAACACACCATTTTGGAAAATACTATAGAGGTGCCTCAAACAACTAAAAATAGAATTTATAATATATGATTCAGCAATCCCACTAATGGATATACAGCCTAAGAACTGAAGTTGTTATATTAAAAAAATGTCTACACTCTCATGTTCGTGGAAGCATTATTTATAATAGCCAAGATATGGAAACACTGTAAGAGCCCATCAATGAATGAATGTATTTTTTAATGTAGCATATACACAAAATGGAATACCATTCAGCATTTTAAAAAGAAAATTGTATCTTTTACAATGAAAAGGATGAATCTAAAGAACATTACACTTGGTGAAATAAGCCAAGCAGAGAACGAAAAATATCACATGATCTCACTTACAATTGGAATAGAAACAAGACAAATTCATAGAAGAGCAGAAGAGTGGTCATCACAGGTCGAGGTGGAGAAGGTGAATGGGTGAGGAAGATGTTGGCCAAAGGGTACAAAGTTTCAGTGAGACAAGAGGAATAATTTTAGTGTTCTATCACACAGCATGTGACAATAGTTAATAACAACATCTTGAGTATTTTAAAATTGCTTAAGTAATGGATTTTATATGTTCTCAACACAGAGACATGTTTAGGTATGTGAGGTCATAGATATGTTGATTAGCCAGACTTGATATACATTCCCTAATGTATACATGCACTGAAACATCACATTGTACCCCATAAACACATGCAATTATGATTTGTCAATTAAAAATTAAATTATTAAAAAACAAACTAAGGAGTTTTTATCTTCTTGCTGTTGGTGTGGTTGACTATCTTCTTTACTGTCTTGTGATTGAAACTTGCTTTTAATAAGGCTTAAGTGAGAGAATTATAGTTATTGCTTTGTCCTTCCTCATTCCCCTCTTCTGATTTCATCCATTTCTGTGTTTTCCTACAGCTGGTCTCCTACAGCCACAGTCCACAACATAGTTTGATAAAAGTAGTTTGAGGTCCCTTCTTGATTATTTAGGTATACCACAGAACCAACAGGAGCCATATACCAGCTTGACTGAGTTCAGAATCCCAAAGTTCTTAGTCCCCTGTCTTCCCTAGCTATGAAGACAGATCTTTTCAAGCTATAATCCCAGAAGCCTAAGGTGGTATTTTTCTTCCTAACCTTCCTTCACAAGTGGGTTCTAGAGTATAGGGAACCCCCATCCTTACCTTTGGCTTCAAGCCCAGATTCAATCCCCCATCCTTCCACTGAGCATTTTTAGTTTTGGATAGAGCAAAGCCTACAGCCACCACTATTTGCTTCTCAACCTGGAGCCCAGCAATCCTGGGGCAGCATTTAGCTCAACTCTCCACCTTAGGTAGCTATGCTGTTGTTGGTTTTGCTTGTGAAATTAGCTGTGTCATTTTGGTTTTGTCTTTTACATAATTGTTACACGTGTACATATCATTGTCGGGGACAGGTCAAAGCATGGGCTCACCATGCAAACATGGCCCATGGATTCAGCTTCATGCTTACAACCCATGACAAAGCATGCAATACAAGGTTCACTATTGTATCCCTCATAGGAGAGGCTCAATGAAAATGTGTTGAGCAAACAGGTACATATAAATCATTTTCCTAGAAAGAGGAGCAGGCCAGCAGACACCATGCTTCAGTTTTCTTAGTACACCACAAGCTCTTGAGGACAGAACCAATATCCAATTGATCATATTGCCTAGTTTATTATTTTGATTGTGGTAAATGGGCCATAAATATGTCCAAGAGCCAACACATCCCTCCTATGGATTTTCACTAGGTTTGTAAAAACGATGCCCAGGATACACACAGCGCTACTCCAATGGGTTAAAATCACCATCTCCTGAGTGACTTCATAATGGGTTGGTTCTTCCTCACAAACTATCCTTTTTAAAAATGAATCGCTCCTATTTAAAAACTTTTCATTCAAGCATAGAGATTATCAGACAAAAGTGGAATATGTCCACCAGAATCATGTAAAAGTTAGTTTATGCCTAAATTTAATTAATCAAGAAATCAAATGAAAAACCTTTTCCTGCTACCTGATGACAGTATCAGGGACCAATTGTAAGGGAATGCTAAGTGATCACATTTCCTCTAGCTGAAATAACATTTTTCATACCACAATCCAAAGGACAAGGGGACAAAGAAATAGTCCTTATTGATTAATTACTTTTGGAACCAGGCCCAGCATGAGGAAAGTGTGGTCTAGTGATAAAGTGACAGGTCCACTCTTTGTCCCCTCTGCCCTCCCAAGAAACGATTCTCTGGATTTTTAAGAGACAAATGCATTAGGTGCTCTAAACCATGATACCCGTAAAGAAGAGATATTTCCATATATTTTCAAAATGAATTCATACCCTTCCAATCAACAGCTCCTTCAATCCTGTATATATGGGGCACCTATTGTATACCAGGGGCTCCGGTGGTTATGGAAGAATCAGAAAACAATGCATTGAGGGGAACGAGTTAGACAAGCCCTGCTGCATGTAGGTGACACCTTCATAGGAGCTGCGGGTACAAACAAGAGGACAGGTCTGCAAGGGTGCATGGGTGTGGAGGGCTTTGCCTGGAAGCCAGAAAAAAAATCAAAGGGCCCTGAAGGATGGTAGGAATTGTGGGGAGACACTCAACACTTCTGGGATTTGGCTGTCTTGTCCGTTAAGTGAGGGTTGATGGTTAGGTAATTTTCGTAAAATCCTTTCCAGTTGAAACATCCACAAGTTCTCGTCCTCAGAACCACCGACACCTGTGGGCTGGGCATTTGTAACCTAGTAAACAACCTCCCTTGTCTATAAAGAAACTCTTCAGGAACACAGTGAGAAAACTTCACAGACATTTGCCTCCAGGCAAAGAGAAACTTCTCCCCTCCTTCAAAAGATCTTCTTCCTAAAATTGAGGCTGTCAACACCCAAAGCCCCCGCCTCAAGGACCGGAAAAGGGATCCCAGGGGCCGATGAAGGAAAATAAATAGCACAGAGCAACGCAGGGGCACTTTTAAATGTACAGGTTGATTGCTCGCTTCGAATCTCTGTCCCTGAGATTCTGCCTCCATGGAAAGTGCCAACTGAAGAAAATGACATTCCAGATTGACAACTGATTAATATACAAGCTTGATTATATGCAAATCATCACTTTCTGTTGACTTAATTGTGACCTGATGTAACATGTATAATTAACACATGTATTTAAAATAAATGTATATTTAATTGATATGCATATTTAAAAATGAATATTTACATTTATATGTTGTCTTGTATTTTTTTTTTCATCAGGGGTGAATTTATTTCCCACAGAAGTAGAGGGTTAGGGGGCTCCATCTTGAACGAACTCAAGAAACAGAAACAAAGGAATGAGGACTTGCTTTCTGTCGCAGAGAAAGCCATGAGCTAGCAGTCAGAAAGCCTCCTTGGAGACCTGTCCTGCCCATGCCGGGTGACTTTCATGTCTGGGCCTCTGTTTCTAGGGCTGTGAAAGGAAAGGGTGGACAGACAATTGCTAAGTCACCTTCTCGTCCTTCGGTTCCATTGTCAGCTCACAGAATATCTCTGATCTTTAACCTCTTCAGTCAAAATGAGTGGACTCCAGCCACAGATATCCAGAGTCTCTCTGATGGCAATTAACACACTTTAAAATTGCACTTGGAAGGTCAAAGAGCATTCTGGAGCCTGAGGCACCCCATCCAGGCACATAACACTCAGAGGACCTGAGAACCGTCTCCATAAACAGGCAACTATGGAACAAGAAGGGCACACATAGATAACCAGAAGAGGGGGGGTGCTCAGGAAGGCATCCAGGAGTGGACTTTTGGTTTGGGGGTGTTTTGCGGGGAATGGGGAGAGTTACTGGGAATTGAATCCAGGGGCACTTTGGTACTGAGCTACATCCCCAACCTATGTTATTTCTTTATATATATATATATATTTTTTTTTTTTTATTTTATTTTGAGAAAGGGTCTCGCTAAGTTGCCCAGGCTGGCCTTGAACTTGCGATTTCCCTGCTTCAGCCTTCCCAGTGGCTGGCATTGCAGGTCCATGCCACCACACCTGGCCAGGAATGGTCCATTTTGAAGGGAGGAAAGAAAGAAGAAGGTGTGTGGCATCATTCTAGAGATACTAGCTTCATGGAGGGGGGTCCTTGATGGGTAGCCTCACTAGGAACAGTATGAAAAAGAAAACATAATGGGGAAATGTACAACCCCCATGCCCTTAGACAGGCCAAACAACCCAGAAAAAAATCAACCCCACTTTCATCATTAATATATGTTTTTCTCAATCTTTGACAAGTAAAGTAAAGGTACAATGATTTATGGTAAAATATTGTGAGGTCAACTGGTGAGGAGGATAACACTCCCAATGATTCTGAACATTTCTTGGAAGCATGGTAAGACTAAAAGAACCAAAGAGCCTGGGCAGGCCACCCTGTCCCAGCTAGATAGTGAACAACCTTGAACAAACTGCCTTTTCATTCCTGCACCATCACTTCTCCTGTGACTTACTTGTCTTCTTGGAAAATACAGTTTCGCCTTCTCCAAGCACATGTTCAAAAGATGTCCCTGATTCAATGCCGAGACTATAAACATGAATAAGACATGGTACCCAAGGAAATTATAATCCAGTGAGGAGACAACTCCTCGTGTTCAAAGAGAAAACTGCTTTGTTAGCCATGCAGATGGTGTCGGGGCAGCGAGGGAGACAGAAGTCCACTTACCTGGAGAGGCACTGTTTGGAACTCTGGGTCTTAAAAAAATGAGCCCCTTTCCATGGAAAGTATCATTATGGTGTGCGGCATCATTATTTTAGCAGTCTTCTCTAGACCTCCCTTTCCTGCCAATGTTCCTGGCACGCTGGACTTCTCTCTGCTCTGGGTGCAACAAGGGAATGAACTATACTGGGGCCTCTAAACCAGACCCTCTCTAAACTCCGCTGTTGTTTGGGGGGATTTTATATTTGGCCCATTCCTTTTCTTGCTGCTGAAAGGCATCAGACTCATTGATTAAGCAGAGAGGACACTTTTCATGAAAATGCCCATGCACAATGAAAGTTCCATTTTAGCCACTAAGCCAGGCTACCCTTGGGCCAGTGTCCACATTTCGTGGAAACTGGCTTACAAATCAAAAGAACCTTGCTAACAAATTTTGTGCATCAGTTGAAATCTACATAGTACTAATCAACATGCCTACCAGGCAAGAACTGCACACAAGCTACTGGTTCTCTGGTGTATCCTCTCTCTCTCTCTCTCTCTCTCTCTCTCTCTCTCTCTCTCTCTCTCTCTCTCAAACACACACACACACACAACATTTTACTGTATGTTTCAACACATGCATATCATCTGGGTAATGGTGCCTTTTGCAAGCAGATGGGAGAGAAAGAGACTTTAAAAAGATGGACTCCTATTGTTCCACCAAATATCTTAAAACTGATCGAAGCCTCAGAGGACAGGAAAACAAAGCCAGCTCTCTGAGGCTTTCCGTCTACCCCTTCAGAAAGTCGTTGGCGTCCCGGCAATACTTAGAAAAGTATTAAAATTTGAGCAACACTGGTTTACTTGTTTATATGCATCCCCATAGAATTTCCCACCACGTCCACAGAAGCTTCAAAGGCTCCACAGTGAGACCCGTCAGGATGTGGAGAGAGACAGAGACAGTGCTCTAGTGTTTGGAGACCCAGCCTGGGCGCGCGGGCTCGCAGGCATCTGGTTATCCCAGCCTGACACCGCGCCTGCGATTTCAGACTGTTTAATTAATTCTGATAATACCACATCGCAGGTGCTGCAGGAAGTATGTTAATTTAAGATCACATCTTACCAATTCCCACAGGTTTCATTCCAACCTAATAAATGAAATAATCTCCACTGTGAACGCCTTGCTTACCTAATTAGGCAGAGGGCGACGAAGCAGTCACACTCAGGGTACATCAGCGCCACTGGCCACCTTCAAAAGCATAACCGTGACCTGCCCACGGGCTCCTTCCCCAGGCTTCTAGCACACACAGATCAAAGCCAAACAAATAAGGCACCACATTACCCTTTGCATACCCACAATGCTTTTTCTTCTTCTCACCCGATTTCTTGTCTTTTTAAATGCATCTATAGTGCTGGATACCATGAAATCTCACCCTGCTTAAACTAAACTTTAGATCCAATTTCTATTAAATCACTTACTAATTACCGGAGATTTGGGGAATTTTCAACCAAATGGATTATTTCTAGCCTCTAGAGATTTTTTACAATAATAAGGCAGTAAAAGAAACCAATTCTTTTTTTTTTTCACCCCCATGGAAATGGGGACGGGACCAGGGATGCTCTGTCACTCAGCTACATCCCCAGCCCTTTTTATTTTTTATTTTGAAACAGGACCTCACTGAGTTGTCCAGGCTGGCCTCGAACTTGTGATCCTCCTGCTTCAGCCTCCCATATTGCTGGGATTACAGGTATGTGCCACCACCCCTGGCCTAAAGGGAACTAATGCTATCTGAACCAGTGTGATTGCAGCAAGATAAGTGCCATTACACTTCCCCTGTCTCCCACCTGCTCACCCACCTTCAGAAAATAGCTTCATGTTGCCAGGTGGGTACAGAGCTGCTGCGAATGATTTCCCCACAATCCCCATCTCAACCCTCCCCCTCACTTCCTTCATGATGATGCTCAAATGTTAGCTCATCAGCAAGGTCTTCCCTGACTACCTCAAGCAAAGAGCAACCCCATCCCTACATCTGCACCCTGCATCACCCCTGGCTGCTCATTAGACTCACCTGGACAGATTGAAAGTCACTATGAGAACCGCACTCCCTGAGATCCTAGCTCAGCTGATTTGGAGTGGGCTCCAAGCACCAGCATGTATCAAACACTCCCCCCCCCTGCCAGGCGGGGTGAGGATCTTCTCACGCCAAGAGTCAAACCAACTCAACCAGGAAGGACTAAGCATTCATTTAATGAAGATTAGATCTATTTTGAACACCTAATGATCAAATAGATTGATTATTTCCCTAGTCACCACTGGACTGAGAAAAAAAGTTATTTTCATTTCACTTTGTTTTCCAGGATCAGAGCCCCCTGCTGGGAAGAATTTATTTTAATTCCTGGTTCCTAGCCTGATTTCCCAATAACTAGGGAACAATAGTGACATCTAGCCAATGGGTATTTTTCTTTGCCCAATGTCAAAACTTACTAGACTGAATGAATAAGATATAAAAACTTGGGGGCTAGGGTTATGGCACAGTGATAGAGTGCTCACCTAGCATGCATGGGGCTCTGGGTTCAATCCTCAGCACCACATAAAAATAAAAATATAGTGTCCATCTAAAACTAAAAAATATTTTAAAAAACAAAGGATATAAAAATTTTGATCTTCAGGCCTTAGAGATCTTGTCAAGGAGATGAAATACAGAAAAGAAAATGTTGCCCTAAAGACTCTCTGGGTAGCTTCAGTTTTATGAAACACTACTTGCTTTGAACTGCTAAGTCCTTGCTCTCTTCCTATTGGCCCAACCTCTGATTCTTCCTGCTCACCCCCCCCAACACACCCAAAGAGAGGACTGACAGTCTGTGCTAGAGTCAGGGCTCCACATAATGGTTCTCCCACCAGGGAGAGATTGTCAGCAGCAGCCCCTTCTTAAGGGGTCTTGATCTTAAGAGCAAATGGTCCTCAGAGTGGTTCTCTTTCCACGCTGTCTACAGGCACATAATCTAGGAGGGGTCCAGCCTCAAGTTTCTAGACTCAGTTGGCGTCTCCCGTTTTCCATTTTCTGAACTTGGCTTTGAACAAAAGTTGAACAAATCTCTAAACCTCCGAGGGGAAACCCAGAAAACACTGCCAGGTTTTTTTCTAACCCCTGCTTGAAGTAATCAAACCCCCAGTGTATGCTCCAACTCAGCCAATGCCGGTTCCGCCGCCAGGCCCAGCCTTGCTAAAAAATTCATAAACCACAGAACAGCTGGGCCACAGTCTGCTTTCAGAGCAAAGCGTCCACTATCAGGTTTTCATCTGGCACTACTGAGGAACTCGGCATTTATTCCCTGACAGTGACTTGAAAGAGGAAATCTTACTGGCTGTCTACTCAGAGTCACACGAGGACAGATTTGATGGGAATCCCATGCATATTCCAACGAGATAAAAGATATTATTCATTCCTAAAATGTCTTCAGAGACTCCATTAATGGAGAAATTCCAAGTGACAGATATAACCAAAAAAGTGCCCTAATATCTACCTACAACCCCATTAGGATGGATCAGGGGAAGGGATGCTTAATAACAGGCCCTCCTTAGAATTATGTTTCTTTCTTTATCATCACAAAACTGGCTGGGGAAGTAATGGAGGGGGGAAGAGGTCCCCTGGAAAACATATGGGACCAGTTAAACACACGTTTTCCCTACTGGGAGGGATTTCATTAGGAAGCCGCCATATTTAGACAATTTCTATGGAGACATGTCCTCCCAGGAATTTCCTCCATCATGACAGGCTTGGTAAATGATACCTTGTTATTTTGCCGTCAGTGGTCTATGTGTGGATAATCTGTAGTTTAAATGGGCATTTTTTAAAAATCTCTAAATAAAATATAAAATAGGACTGGGGATGTGGCTCAGCTGAGTTCAATCTCCAGTAGCCAAAAAGAAAAATATAAAGAGAACCTCTATCCTTTCTCCAAATATTTTGTCCTAAGGAAAGAGATGGAGAAGCCAAATCTCTGAAATCTTGTGTCCGGTTCAAAGGGGAACAGAAAGCAAAATGCTCAGATTCAGGGAAAACTTCTTTTTTTTTTCTGATACGAGGGTGTGTGTGTGTGTGTGTGTGTGTGTGTGTGTGTGTGTGTGTGTTCAGATTGAAAGATAATTTTCTTGCATTCCAATCACGACTCTGTTAACTAACATAGCTACTTGTCTCTATACATTGGTAGTACAGTAATAATTACTGCTCATGATGGTGATCTCAAAGTTCTACAAGATTCTTCACAGTTGTAACAACAGAAATATAATGTTCTGTGCTTTTGATTGTTTTCTCAGTGTTTGAAAACAAATTATCTAGCGATAATCCACAAAGTGACCCCAAGTTAATTGCCTTTAATTGGATCTTCCTGTACACTAGATAGTATGCCTAACTCGTCAAAGAGCAAATGAATAGATAGGAGGAAGGAAGAAAGGAAGAAAGACAAACAAGTTGATTACAGCCTAGAAATACTGTACACCACCGGCCTTAGACAAATTGACTCAGGAGAAAGCTAGATAACTCAGGAATCAAAAGTTTAATTCCCCATTTTCATAATTCTTATAACCTATATAAATTCATTGTTTATTTTCATAATTTGCAGAATAGCCCAACATCCATTAAAAGTGAAACACTCAGTTTTAAATTAGGACAAAACCACTCTGGGTGCCATAGACGATGCTGTGCATTTGTACTAGAACTTCATCCTGGTTCAAATGCTTCAAAATGCCTTCACAAATATCACCTTGGATTCTTGGGATAACCCTGAGACAGATGTGGCAGGTAAATCCTGGCCATTTTCAAATGAGGCAGAAGCAAAAAGAAATCAAATGCCTTGCTCCAGTCCCATGGCTAGTTTGAGATGGGATCCCAATTAGACCCAGGAATCTTTTCATCCCAGTGGACATCTCTCCCTCTGAACAAGTTCTTGTATTAATTAGAGAGCATGCCCTCTGGCCAGGAACAAAAACAGTGGCAGAGCACCCGCTGACCCCTAGGCACACAAAAAGCTAACCCTTTCTCCGGAATCAGTACAATGTTCTATCTGGCTTGTGCCTCCCCAAGCCATTGTTCTCATTCATTTCCTTCTCTCCTTTTGTCAGATTAGTCCATGAAGTGTCCCCAGTTCCTCTAGGCCAGTCACTTCTTCCTCCTTGGAACTCTTCAGTTTGCACCTCCCGCGGCACTTGTCACGTGGAATCTTGTCACATCTCTCACGCAGCTGACAAATGTCAATTTACACTCTGCATGGCCATTTGACTTCATGTGACTATTCCCACAAATGGACTAATTTCCACCAGGACAGGGAGGACATGCAGTGGGTATCTTCTCTGCCTACAGCACATGATTCCCATCTTAACCAACATCCCGGGCCCCTTGTTCTGGCCACGGCACCATTGAGAATCACTCCTCTCCACCCTCAGCCCCTAAGGCTTGAGAGTGACCAGGATCTTCTTCCTGTGTCAGGGATGGATATGTGATCCCCCCAACCCATGAGACTCCGTTCTGAGATTTATGATGGTGTGAACAAGAAATGCCCACTTTGTGCTACGACAGCAAACAGAGAGGATGATTGAAGCCTAGAGGTGTCGGGAGCCCAATGTAGGGTCCAAGTCTAAACCTTGGATGCAAAAAACATAACTATGGGAGGAGCAATTCCAGATCCTGATGAGAATATTTGAGCCTCTGGATCCAGCCATTTTAAGCCCTTAGACTTTTTTGGGAAATGAACCAGGTGTTTCCTTTTTTTTTTTTTTTTTTTACTTAAGTCAATAAGAATTGGGTTCAGTTAAAGCCCACTCATTTCTTTTTTAGGAAAATATGTGGAGGACAATCTAATTTAAAGAGACACTACAGGACTTACTGAGAACTGAGTATGCACGACAAGCTTGTTTTTTACATAGCAATAAAAATGGGGAAATTCTTAGGATGCTTGTCTTCACAATTTACAGAAGGTTAAGAAAAGTTCCACTGTCCATACCAAAGTAAAATAATAACAACTATACCAAATTATGTCAATATGCTAGTCGTGAAAATCATTTTTATTACTATTACTGTTCTTCATCAATTCTCATATGCGCATTATTCTCACATTTTTTACCATCCCTGAAATCAGAATGTATCATATAATCAGTGGGATCGTATAATCTCTGGACTGGCAGATGAATTCTTCTAGAGAGGAACTGCATTTGCTTCTGCCAATCAGCGTAACCTGAGACAACTGGAAATTAATTATTTTTGTGCTTGAGGATTACTGGACCCCCACAATCGTGTGATTTTTTTCTATCTCAGACCTGTGAGTGTCCCATACAAGCTTGTGATTTAAACTCTCTGAAAGAAAAAAAAAAAAGTGTGTCTTCTTGCCTCTGGTTGACCCAAGGTTGAGAGTTGCAGGTTTCCCTGCTGGTCCTTAGGGGATTTCCCTTCACACTTCCACTGCATAGGTAGCCCATCGGTATCTTGCTTTTATATAGGGTCTCCTGTTAGAATTCCCATCTTGGAAATTCACAGTGCTTTTTATCATACATAGCTATCTTGACTTTCATGAAATATGATACTGTGACTGACATCAAAACTGGCCTGGGACAGCCAAGGTGACTATGAAGTTGAAGAGGGAGAATCTTCTTGGACAAATTCCTCGATGCTGCCACTGAATGCCTCTCACAAGAAACCAAGAAGTCCTTCTAAACCTCTAGGACTGGGGTGGGCGGGGGGTGGCTCAGTGCTAGAGCACTTGCCCAGCCTGTGGAAAACCCTGAGTTTAATCCCCGGCACCACAAAAAAAAAAAAGTTTAAATAAAACTCACTGAATCAAGAACAAGGCCAGAAATATAGTAGTCGCTCAAGAAGATGGTTCATTTCCAAATTACTGATTGATTAGAATCTGATGAACCAGAATCCAACTAAAAGAGCCAAAGGAAAAAACGCTCCAAACAAGCTCTGGAGCCAACTGCCCTCTAAACCTGTGCCCAAGATGTGGTTGTTATCAAAGGGGGCTCTCCTTTTGGAAGAGTCCAATTAAATATCCCTCCACATTATGCCTCAACGTGGGAACACAGTCCCCCCATGTCCAGAGCCACTGGATGTTGTAGTAAAAATGATTTTTTTTTTGGCCCTTTCATATGAACTTTATTGGGTGGTTTTCCAAATGCCCGCTTTGCTAACAATGGTTCAAGGACCAAATGAGTATTTATTTTCATTCATTTGAGCTTCTAGAAATGCCACAAATTTACTCTCCAGTATCGTAGGAAATGATTCCAGAGAAAGCTGAACAAGATGCCACCTTTCACCCCCTAACTCTATTACTGCTGGGGTGAAACCTTTGTTGAGTCTGGATTTATAACCCTTCTCCATTCGCATAGGCTAGTGGTTCTGCAAGCGTTGCGCCTGCATTTGTTGCCAGAAAGAAAACATTTGCTCAGTGAATTCTCTTGGTCTTTATCTCCTTTCTCTTGAGGATTGTTAGAAAATAGAGCATTGACTCCCGGTCGCTTTCTTTCTTTTTGTCCCCTCTGAGCCTCTTGCCGTATAACAAGATTGTTAAAGACAAATTGCTAACCATCCCTCTTACACACACACCTCATTAAATTGGTTGCACAATTTTCTTTCATTCTTTCTCCGGGGTGGCTGTAGGAATATAGCCATTTATAATAACTGCCACTGTCGAGTGTAACAGCTAGACTCAGGTGAAGAGTGTGAATATGCTCTTTGTTTTGCAAAAGGCTTTTCTTCAGGTACAAGCAATTTAGTTCTCTTTCCTTAGATTAATGATTGGCATGTTAGGAGACCTTAGGTTACCTGGGGGGTTCACGTGTTTAATGAATTCTGCTGAAATGCTGGAAACTCCAAGAGAGATTTTTGAATGGACAAAATTAGAGGTGATTCATCATCATCATTCTCATCTCCAGCATTATTGACAAGGTAACATGAATGGATAAGAGTAAGCCTCCCTCACCAAGTCAGCTCACCCAACTAAAATCCCACATTTCCAAAAGAATAATGAAAATCCAGAGAGAAAGCACATATTTTGAAAGAGCGCACCTGACCTCAATCTGAGAAGCCCAGAGGAAGACTTAATTCTACTCTAGTGTGTTATGGCCTTGGGACCTCAGTTTCACCATTATGAAATGGAAATTAAAATGCCCTCCAATCTACCTAACAGAGAGCCTAAAATGATTCCAAATCATATTTTGTGTGAAAGTGCTTTGGAATGTATAAAGCAGCAGACACGTGGAAAATATTACTATCAACATATTCATGGGCTGTCATGAAGCTTGGCAAAATGCCTTTTCTGTGCAACTTGAAGGGACTTACTCAGGAGTCAGAAAGAGGCAGGAAGAAAAGGAATTTTCAGGTGGCAATGTACTTTCTAGGATTCTTAGAGTCTCCGAGATCCAGTTCTGAACATCATAGATGATAATGTTTAGTGCCTTCTGTGTTCATCAGCTTTATGTTGCTGACCAACATGCCCATCAAGAGAAACTTAAAAAAGAAACAGTTTATTTTGGCTAATGATATCAGAGGTTCAAATTGGTTGGCCAATTCCATTGCTCCGGGCGCAAAGTACAGCAGAACATCATGGCAGAAGGTCATGTTGGAATAACGTTGTTCCATTGATGAAGGCCAGGAAGCAGAGACAGAAAGAGGAAGGGGCCACAGAGAAGATGTACCTTTCCATGACACACTCCCAGTGACCCACCTCCTCCAGCCATACTCTACCTGCCTGCAGTTACCACCCAGTCAGTCCATTCAAACCAGGAATGGACTGATTAGGTTACAGCTCTCACAGTCCAATCACTTTACCTCTAAACCTTCCTGCATTAACCCAGAAGCTTTGGGGGATACCTCATACCCAAACCATAACACCCGTCTAGGAGCTCAGAGCCCATAAAGACATCAGATCATCAACTGAGTGACTTCTTATCAGGAAAGTGATGGAACCAGATAAAAGGAACTACAGCTAATGAAAGGGAATAATCACAGAACCCAAAGAAAATGTAGTGACCCTGGCCAGTGAACACAACAGTAGGAGAACAAGAAGGAAAACAAAGCCTCTCAGTGGTCAGTCCAGTAACTGGGGCCCTTGGCTACTCCTAGCCTCTCCAGCTAGACAGCACTGAACCCTTTAAACATCCATCTCAGCTCCATCCTGGGCCTGAGCAGTGCTTCTGTGTTTGATTGCAGTCTGGGAGCCCTGCCTGACCACTTGGTGAGGGTGGAGTTGATCTTGCTGCCCTGCTCTCCCAGGTACCCACATACCCAGTCAATAGCAGCAACTCCCCAAGACTCATCACTATTGTCCTCCAGGACTGTTACGGAGATATACAATGGACCTAATCCAAGGCCAAGTTCACCATACTCTTTGGACATCTCTCTTGGGATCACCCTAGAGCTTGTTAGTGCCCTTGGCAGAGCCGACCTTATCTCTAGTCTACTGCCCCTGTGCTCATCAACTCACCAGTATGATGGCCTTGTCTCATCACCATCTCACGTGGGACTTTGGGAACCCACAGGCAGTCTTCCATGCCTTTGTGATTCTGTAGACAGCTGTATTATGGTGGAAAGTACCACTCTGCCAGCCAGGGAACCCAGGTTCAATTCTCAAACTCCAGCATTTAAAAATTGGTGGGACCCGGGGCCAATGTCTCAACAAACTTCACATCCTTCCCCTGAAAAAGTGGAATAATAGTATCTACCAATAGTGTTACCCTCAGAATTGAGTGAACATATTTTTTAAAAATGGCACAAACTATAAGATACTATAAAGCTGAAGAAGTGTGTTTTTTTCAGTTATCCAGAAGCAAAAGATGTAGAATTTATATTATTGGACTCTAGGCTCTCGGAAATTATTTGTTAAATGATTGTATGAATGAATGAAGCCTATATTTCAATTTTTTTGCTTAAATGAAAGCTATGAATCAAATGAAAATATGCATTAGTTTTAGACATCTCCATATATACAGGATTCTAAAAGTGCTACAATTATTTTAGTAAACAACTTCTACTATGGCAACTGTCCTTCCTCTAAATTCCCACTGTCAATACCTATCACCAACCCCTGACACATTTATCATCTAGTTTTATGGTAATAAAAGTTTTTGTAAGGGTCTCCCTGAATGTCCTGTTCGGATTGGAGGCTCATCCAGCAGAGGCAGCCGGGGTTATGGGTTGTAAGTCATAAATAAACATAAAAGGGTAAATAGGTGGAGGCGAGTTCTGATGGATATCCAAGCTAGCCAAGGCAATGAGTAGAAAAGAAAGGTCAAGTCATGAGGCTGAACTCAGGCTAGGGAAGGAGAGAATCAGAAACATCAGAGCTGAGGAAGCTTTCAGAGTGGATGGTGACAGACAGAAGACAAGGTGGAATAGTTGTGGGGACCTGAGGCACAACACAAGGAATCAGTTTCCCAGGTTATGGCGTGAGACCAAATCGCACGAACTTCAGTTTAATGCTTTTGAAGGACTTCACTCCATCTTTCTCCAGGGCTAAAATTGTCTGCCTTTTGCAGGTGGTCAGCAAGCAGCTCTCAACATCACCAGTCTCTTCCATTCTACAATCCATCCTGTGTTCAACTCACCCACTAAGATCTGCTTTGCTTTTCTCCTTCTCTCCCTCTCCCTCTCCTTTGGCACCAAAGATTGCCCTGGCCTCCTCTATAAATCCCCTCTCCTTCTTTAGTGCTCAAGATGCCCACACCTGTCCCTAAATGACCTATCCGCTTTTCCTCCATCCTGACAGTCCCATGTCTTCTCTTCCAGGCTTTCATTCCCCAATGCGTCTCACACCTTCCCATTTCCATGTTTTTTTAATACTATTCCTCCCATCTAGAAAACCATTTGTCTTTATTCTACCTCCCCGGATTTTAACTGTTCTTCAAGGCAAACCTGAATTGAAGTGGTAAAATACAAGCAAGCAAACAAACAAAAAACAGACACCAGGCTGCATGCTATAGTGCACTCCTGTAATTCCAGTGGCTCTGGAGGCTGAGGCAGATTTCGATCGCCAATTCAAAAACAACCTCAGCAATTTAGTGAGGCTCTAAGCAACTTAGAGAGACCCTGTCTCAAAATAATTTTTTAAAGGGTGGGTGATGCAGCTTAGTGGTTAAGCCCCTGGGTTCAAACCCTGGTACAAAAAAAAAATAGATTTCATTCAGGCCACTGCAACACCAAGAAATGATCTCAGTAGAGAACTGCACACCATTCAGAATACAGCAGGCAAGCGGGAATTTATAACCAAGGAACAGGATGGTAATTGGTGGATGTAAGATTACTGAGGGAAAATCAGGGCTAAGGGAGGATTCTGGCTAAAATGACCCAACAGGATTCTTACTGAAGATGGAGGATGAGGGGCCCTAACAGGTATTAGGTTGATCAAAGGATGGGACATTCCCGGTCAAGCAATCTAGCAAGGTTTTTATTCAAAATATAGTTTTACAAAGAACTGCACAGATGGGTGTAGGAACAATTTGGTCAAGCAAAAACTCTTTGTCAGGTCCCAGGGCGAACCTCTGCTGGCCATGAAGCAGCCCAGGTATGCTGGGCCTATAGTTGCTGACTCCACTCTGAATCCTAAAGCCCCAGTTCTCTAGTATTGGTTTGGGATAAGTCTCTTGTGCAATGGTATTGCACTGTTATCTTTTGCCATTTCTATTATTTAATTTTCATGAAAATAATCTTGTCACATTATTTGTTGTATCTCACAAAGACCCCCAAATAATGCCCCAATTGTAGGAACCCTTAATAAATATGTTAATTGCCATATTAAAATTCCTGGCTTTGCACTTCCTTCTATTCATCCTCAGATCATTCTAAGACAACAAGCAACACAGTGGTGAAACTGACCATTCTCTGGATACCACCAGGGTTTGAATTCTGGTGGTATCATTTATCACCTGTGTGACCTCAGAAAATTAACCTTTCTGCGCCTAAACTCTTCCCATAGAGCTGCACTGGTGCCTAAGTAAACTAATCCACATAAAGTACCTCCATGGAGGTGAGCACTTAATAAGTGACAGCTATTCTTAAAGGGAGAGTCCAAAAAAATGCATTTGATGTTTGCAAATTTTATATCTTCTATTTGGTCTAGTACTATGAGCTGAAAAAAGATATAAAAATGTGAATCATTAAGTTTATTATGTCTCTTTGAATGCCAGAATGAACTGGAAGTGCATTTCCTGCCTCTGGACTGACGCTGTATCATTTCTTGAGTGTCATCAAACATATTTTGGTTGACTCTCCAGGGCTCAGAATGAAGTCTTGGAGCCTTGGATCTATAAAAGAATTAAAGTCCTTTGGTTCAACAAAAGAAGAGAGAGAGAGAGAGAGAGAGAGAGAGAGAGAGAGAGAGAAACAGAGAAGCAAATCTGCCTTCCCACTATTCTTCAATTGTTCTCACTCTTCAAAATGGAGTTTGATTATTTTTAATAGCGAAAATGTTGCCTTAGACCAATTCAAAATCGATTTATTAAAATTGACAGATTATCCAATCCTTTGCCATAAAAGGATGCACCCACATGTTCTGTAAGCTGTCCTCCAAGAAACCTGGGGTTGCAAATGCCTTCCTAGAATGCTATCAATTTAAATGATTGAAAAAAACAACACATAATAAGTGACAGATTTTTCAAATCAGATAAAGATGGGAACCAGATTATCTGTCTGGGGGTGATAGATTGCTGCAATAATAAATTCACTTGAAGACACTGGATCAATTTTTAATCAAGCCAAGAATTATTATTGCAGAAAGATAAAATGACCCATGAGAAGATGCCTTAATTTTCCACCAATCAAATTATAGCCTTTCTAAATAAGATGTAATGAGATCCATGGAATATCCAGGTTACACATCCCACCTAATTACCCGTGTTCCCTGTCATGTAGTGATATACTAGTGGTAAACTGACCTCTGAATTTGCCCAGATGAAAAGGTAATTAGTTTTTCCACCAGGCTGTAGTGAAAATAACAGCAGTGACACATGTCATCTCCTTCCACCAAGTCACAGTCTCTGAGGTGTTTGTTCTTAAAATATACAGGATATGACCTACTGGGTAATAAACTACACAGTCATTAAGTGAAGCTTGTGTCTGACAGAAAAACAGCCGCCATCTCTAAGTTGAGAAAAAAGGGCCTGGAGGTAAAGCAAATCAGTCTACACTTGACATTAAACTTTATCAGCAGGGAGCGAAGCCCCCACCCCTCCCTCCCCCAGGAACCACCAATCAGGAAATGGGGCTTGTAATTACTGACCATTGTGAAGACCCCACTCAAAGGCCAGGTTCATATGTTCCATCTGCCCCACTTGTTCCCATCCATCCTTTCAGGATAAGACTCCTCCATTTGAAACCTCTACCCAACTCAGCCTCCTATCCTTCTCCTCCAAATATTACATGAATGTAAATCTAAGTATTCCCCTGAATGACTCCCCAAGGGCACCCTTCAACATTCACACATTCACTCCACAAACCGCTCACTGTGGTGAGCAGACACACCCCCTTTCCTTTCTCCAATTGTTTTTAAAGAAAAGCAATCAATTTGACTCTAAATTGATAGTCTTGTTTTTAAGTTTAGTAACTGGAACAAGGTAGTATTAGAGTTGTAGTATCTTCCTTTGATGTTTCTGACATTAGCAGATCTGAAGTCAGAAAGATAAGTTTTCTGAGAAACAAATCCTTTCTCCCATTCTGGAAACAGATAATTCAACCTGCCTGGATCCAACTTTCATCAAATAGATATGCTTTACACTCCTATCATGGACCACATACTGAGCTCTTTTAGTATCAGGATTTCCTATATTTGCCAAATATTGATTTAGTTTATTGCTTCTTTCCATTCAACTGAAGCTTATGTGTGCCTATAGACTATTACAAAACTGGTGATGTAGGGTCACATTTAGGCTTGTTAATAGGGATCACTTATTGATTTGAAATGAGTTCTTTTTTTTTTTTTTTTTTTTTGGTACTGGGGATTAACTCATGGGCACTCAACCACTGAGCCACATCCCCAGCCCTATTTTGTATTTCATTTAGAGACAGGGTCTCTCTGAGTTGCTTAGTGCCTCACTTTTGCTGAGGCTGGCTTGCAATTCTCCTGCCTCAGCCTCCTGAGCCACTGGGATTACAGGCATGTGCCACTGTGCTTGGCCCTTAAAATGAAGTCTCTTTCATTTCTACCTGTCATTACATCCTTTGAAGAACTACGTGCATTTCACCAAGAGCATGCAAATTGCAAAAGATCCTACATTTTCAAACACAGTTCAAGGCCACCCTGGAGTTACCTGTCTGATGGATCTCAAAAAAAAAAATAGTATCTATAATAATGAACACTGAACGTTCATTATGGGATGTGCTATCCACCAATGCATTATACTCAAGGAATGCACTTACTATGAGATATTTTCCCAAGTAATGACATTTGTCCAAGTTTCTGTCCTTTTAATCACTACTATAACTTTAACTCATTTTCAGTAATATGTGATCCTTCAAATCACCAAACTCATGCTCACAGTAAAGGGAAATTAATGCAAAAAAAAAAAAAAACATTGACAGCTATTCTTATGCTAACCAACAGATGTTCTCATCACTAATCATTCCAAAATTTATTTGATAATAACAACTAACATACATTAGTTGTCTTATTTTTATTACTTAGTATAGATGTTATGGACTAAATGTTTGCCTCTCCCCTAAATTCATATGTTACAGTCTAAACCCCCAATGAAAAGATATTATGAGGTAGGGTCTTTGGGAGGTAACTACGTATATGAGGTTTGAGGGGAAGAATGCCTTTATAGGAAGAGAAAGACACCTCTCTCCCTCCTACATGAGGATACGACAAGAAAGTGGCCATCTCACCAAGAACCAGATCTGCTGACACCTTGGCCTTGGACTTGCCAGCCTCCAGAGCTGTGAGAAATACATGTCCCTTATTAAGCTACCTAGTCCTTGGCACGTTGTTATCACACCCCAATCTAAGGCAATATATTAATATATGGCATAATATGTTATCTATTATACATTATGTTAAGCTTAATATGTAGTGTATAAAATAATATCCACTAACACAGTTTGGGGCACTCAACCCAACAGCTCAAGATATAACTCCTTATTTCAATTTTACAAACAGAAAAACCAAGGCTTGAAGGGGTTAGCTAATGTGTATAATGCCCCACAGTTGATAAGAACCCAGGACAGGAACTCTGTCTCAACATTGAGCCACTAAGACACAAGCGTGAGCTTTCTGGAGAACTGGTCAAGTGAACTTTGGGTTCAACCTTATCTAGGATTATAATTCCTGGACAACACCACTGCTATTCTATCCCACTAGTGATTTTTCCCCTCACTTTTATGACATCTTGGCTTGGATGTTACTGTACCCTTCCAAGCACTCTATCTTGGAAGTAATTGGCTCAAGCACAAAGAGAGTTATCCTCGATTTAATGAATTCCAGCAATTCATTGCTTGATTTCCCCCTTCTCGGCTAATTTATTAATAACAATTACAATGAAATTGGCATGCTGTATAAATTCTTACATTTTCCCTCTACCTTAAAATAGCATCCAAGGTGATCTTAAAAGGTGATACGTTAAGATTTACAGTTTATTACCAGTAACATAGCTATAGCCAATTGACCATAAAAGCCAACTATTTTTAAGTAATTCAAAATGCCCACTGTAGTGAATGGAATATTCGCTTGACTATGTCTTTGGAATATTAATATTTTCAAATATCCTCATGTATTCTTGCACTTGATTAAACCAATACCTACCCATTAGTTGAATGTACACTCATGTTCATAAAGCTGAAACTAGATGGCTAAGTCAAACAGACAATTAGTCACAGATTTGTATTATTTGTCTATATTAATTATCCAGATACAAGGCAAGTAGCTCATAGAATCACAGTAAATACCTTCACAAAGATTCTATTAATAAAAACTGTTTTAAATAGTACATCATTACAAAAGCACTGATTCTTATAGTCTACACAACTAATACAGGGATAGTGCTCTTGTGCGTTGATATGGCCCAAAAGACTTGATGTTAATAGACTTTCTGCACGTCTCTCCCATTACCTTGCTTCCTATTATTGCACAATCATAAGACATCCCTTCCTAGGGTGACCCATTGTCCCAGTTTGCCTGAAACCATCCTGGTTTTGCACTGAAATCTCTGTATCCTAGAAAATTCCTCAGTTCCAGGTTCCTCGCAGCCACCAGCTCAGAGCTAATCCATGACCGTGAAAGCTACTCTGAAAATGTGTTGAAAGCACCTCTGGCACCAAGTGCAAATGGCCTTGTCCAAAAGTATATGATTCCCAATATGTACAGCTCTTAGGAAATTGCTTCCGGCCCAGATCGATACAGTGGGACCTGCTGGCCCGAACTCTGGGTGCTGAACTCCTTTCACCTGAAAGCTAACAAAGAATGACAGCAGTGACAAGAGCTCACATTGGTTCAGGTAGATCCTTTTTTGTATTTCAGAAAGCCCAATGAATGAGGGCCTTAGCCTTTCACCAGGAAAATAAAAGTAAAAAGATATTCGAGTTTGGGGTGAGAAAGGATAATAAGTTTAATCGTGAATAAGGTGCATTTGAGGTGCTTTTAGAAACAGATATTTCCAGAAAGATTTCCAAGTACAAGGCTCTGGGGCTGAGAGGAGAGGTTGGGCTAGAAAGACTGGCTTATGGGCCACAGGATTATAGTGCAAAGTGAAATGGATGAGAAGCGGAGTGGTGAGGAGGAAGGCCTGGAGAGAAGGAATGGGAAAGAGGAGGCAGAGGATGAATATCTCACCTCATCCCCTGCGTCATATTAACTGCCTGACCCTGGAGTCCACTGAGCTCATTTCCTGTGTATTCACCTGGCTGGATTTGAACTGGCTGGGGGAGTCCAAGTGCCCTGACCTCTTAGAGGCAACCTTTCTTATTGAAAGCACAATCAGGTAGATCCTGGGAGCCCTCAGGCAGTTAAAAGCTTGTATCTGAGCAAGTCTTTCTTACATCCTTTCTTTCTTTCTTTCTTTCGACAAATATTTATTGAACACCAATTACATGCCAACCATTTCTCCAAGCACTAGAGGCAATGAACCAGAAAGCACAGTATTACTACAACATATACTCAAAAGTTGTATTTAAGAGAAATGAGCCCATGGGTTATTTTAGGAATCTTTTAAGTTTCACTTTATTAAGAAAAAGAGTGGCAGAGCTGTTGCAATCTCTTGAACTTATATTTCTAAAAATAAGCTGAAGAGTAGAGTATGGTCACTGAAGGTGGAGATGCTCTTTGTAGGGATTAAGCACTACAGCATTGGGTAAAAACATAAAATGTATTATTAAAGGAAGACATGATAGAGTTGATAGCAAGTTCAAGCCTCAAAGCTATGCGGATGCAACCCCAGCCCTCGCCTCTTGCAATGTCACTGTCACAGGAGATGGCTCTGAGAAGGGTCCACAGAGTTCTCAGAGGGGAGGGGGAGTTCAACTCAGGACAAGCGGGGGTTCTTGGCATTCGTGATGGAAAAGAATTTCAGGAGAAGATGGCGGCGGGGAGTGAGTGAGCTGCTCTGTGCTCCGCGCCACAGCGACCGCAGCGTATGTTGCTGCTTCTTAAAAGAAGAAGTAAAGATCATTAAAGGAGATCTGTCGACAAGGATTCAGCACCGTGTCAAGAAAAGGGCCTAGATGGAGTGAATCCGCCACGACTTCAGCGCGAGCAGTAAGGCTGCAGCCCCCGAGCTGCCCGGCTCCCTGGGCCCCTTCTCATTCCCCTTTCCGCCTCTCCGCTTCGCTTCTCCCCCGCCATCTCTCCTCCCACGCTCACTCCCTAAATCTAGATCTCAATCTCTTTCCCCCACCCCACCCGCTCTCTCGCATGCCCAGTACCTGGCCCGTGCGGGCCCTGAGGCGCGCTGCCTCCCCTCCCCCAGCCCGCACCCCCTCCACAGGGGTCCCGAAGGCCACAGCTTGGCCGCTGCCGCCGCCGCTGCCGCCACCGCTTTCCGCGGAGCACCTTAGAACAGACTCTTAACCGCGAGAGTGAGCTGCCAAGTAAAATGGAACAGCTGATAAGATGAGTGACAATTTAAAATCTAAATGATCCAACATGGCGGCGGACGCGGAGAGATCAAGTCTCTAACCCCTTCAGCTGCACGGGCATAGGGAGAAGTAAACTGTCAAAATACTGTTCGCTCAGGACCACTAGGCACGGTTGAGCTGAAGTGGACCCCAGGCGAATGGTCTAGCCTTCTCAGAACACACCTAGCCAGAATTGGCTGCATTCTAGCTCCGGTTCGCCTGCTTCATGTGACTCAGCACTAATGATCCCACTGAAATAACTAGTCGGCCCACCTGAACTCAAAGAGGTAAAAGCCAACTGAGCACCACAGCCAGACCCAGGGAATCAGGAGTGACGCAGGACTAGCTGCGCAGAAATCCCAGCTATTGCTATCACCAGTGCTGACAACAGGTCCCTTGCACCAGCTATCAGGGGAGTTGCTGCTACCTGAGGGCAAACAAATTCGCTGGGGGCCCTCAGCCCCAAGCCCTACAAACTTAGGGTCTGAGGGAGGCAAACAGAAAGGGTGTGCCCAGGCACCCATGAAAACAGGGCTCCCAGGAACAGCAGACCTGGCGTGTAGTCAGTATTGTGGTGAGTGTCACAGGTGAGCAGGGCCTGGCTTGAGGAACCACAAGAGAAGGCCCTAGGCACTCAGGATTGGAGACCCGCACAGTCTGGGAAGAAGAGCTGAGGCACAGTGATTGGTTCCCACCTATCAAGAAGAGAAGCCTGGCCCAGTGGGCATAGCTCCACCAACTGGAAGAGAAGTTAATCGAGCTATATGACTGCATTTATTATTATTATTCTTTTTTAATGATTATTATTAGTTTTTTTTTTATTTTATTTTCACTTTTTGTTGTTGATGTAGTTGTTGTTCTTTAACTTTCTTATTAATGGTTTCAATTTTTTTAAATTCTTTTTATTTTATTAGTATTACTATTATTTTTTAAACTTTAATTTCCATTTTTTACTATCATTATAAAATTTTTTCTTTTTTTTTGTTTTAAATTTTTATTTTTTTCATTTCTTCTTTCTTTCTTTTCACTTTTTTTTCTTTTGTCTTCTCACTTCTTTTCAATTTTCCTATTCCCCCTTCCTTGAATTCTACCTGCCTACACTCATTCTCTTTAGTGACTTCTTCCCTCCCCTTCTAATATCTCTCCTCCCCAGTGCCTGCAAGCTAGGCAAACCTGCAACCCACGGGCGGGTCAGGTCCAGCAACCTGCCGAGTGACAGAACAGCTACACGTGCCTGCAGGGAACGCGGACAGGACCCACAAGTAGGACAGGGCCGGTGGCTTGCTGAGGGGCAGGCCTGTCCCCTCCCCCAGTGTCTGCAAGGTAGGCGGGACTGTGACCACCGGCAGATGGGCCGAGCGGCCTGCTGAGGGGCGGAACCGGCCCCTCCCCCAGTGTGCAAGCTAGGCGAACCTTCGACCCATCGGGAGGTTAGGCCCAGCAACCTGCGGAGTGACAGAGGTGCCCCTCGTGCCTGCTGGGTAGGCGGACCTTTGACCGACCAGCAGAGCAGACCTAGGGCCTGCCAGCGTGGTAGATGGATCACACCAATTGGAGGAGGATCACAGCCACTACCTGCCCTGCAAGGGTGATTTTTCAACTATACAAGAGCAATATAAATAAATAGAGGGAAAATTTCAAAACACAACAGTTTCACCAAGCAGAAAGAAACGCCAGCAGTATGAAACGACAAGGAAAGAAAGGACCACAGGCAATGCAGGTCAACTCAACTTTAGAAGAGGTAATAGGTGCAACAGATGGAATGTCAGATAGAGAGGTCAGGATATACATGCTTCAGATGATCTGGAGTCTCAAGGAAGACATGAGACAGCAAAATCAGATAATGAAAGATCACATTGACAAACAAATCCAGGAAGTAAAAGATCAATTTCACAGGGAGATAGAGGTAATAAAAAACAAACAAATAGAAATCCTAGAAATGCAGGAAACAATAAACCAACAAAAAACTCAATTGAGAATACTACCAGCAGAGTAGATCACTTAGAAGAGAGAACATCAGACAATGAAGACAAAGTATTTCAACTGGAAAAGAACATAGACAGCTCAGCAAGTCTGCTAAGAAACCATGAGCAGAACATCCAAGAATTATGGGACAATATCAAAAGACCAAATTTAAGAGTCATTGGGATACAGGAAGGCACAGAGCTCCATAACAAAGGAATAAACAGTCTATTCAGTGAAATAGTACGAGAAAACTTCCCAGACTTGAAGAATGAGACAGAATCCCAAATGCTAGAAGCCTACAGGATGCCGAATGTGCAAAATCATAAGAGATCCACACCTAGACACATTATAATGAAGATGTCCAACATACAGAATAAGGAGAGAATTTTAAAAGCTGCAAGAGAAAGAAAGCAGATTACATTTAGGGGTAAACCAATCAGGATAACAGCTGATCTCTCAACACAGACTCTGAAAGCTAGAAGATCCTGGAATAACATATTTCAAACACTGAAAGAAAATGGGTTCCAACCAAGAATCGTGTATCCGGCGAAATTAAGCTTCAGGATAGAAGATGAAATTAAAACCTTCCACGATAAACAAAAGTTAAAAGAATTTGCAGCTAGAAAACCATCTCTTCAAAAAATCCTTGGCAAAACATTACAGGAAGAGGAAATGGAAAATAACATTGAAAACCAACTATGGGAGGTAGGACAGTAAAGGGGGGAAAGTAGTCAAAGAGGATAACAAATCAGGTTTAGTAACATTAGTAAACAAATATGGCTAGAAGAACAAACCATATCTCAATAATAACCCTAAATGTTAATGGCTTAAACTCACCAATTAAGAGACACAGGCTAGTAGAATGGATCACAAACAATATGCTGCCTACAGGAGACGCATCTGATAGGAAAAGATATTCATAGACTGAAGGTGAAAGGTTGGGAAAAATCATACCACTCATATGGACTGAGGAAACAAGCAGGAGTGTCCATACTCATATCTAATAAAATAGATTTCAAGCCAAAGTTAATCAAAAGGGATAAAGAAGGACACTTCATACTGCTCAAGGGAACCATACACCAACAAGACATAACAATCATAAATATATATGCCCCAAATAATGGTGCAGCTGTGTTCATCAAGCAAACTCTTCTCAAGTTCAAGAGTCTAATAGACCACCATACAATAATCATGGGAGACTTCAACTCACCTCTCTCACCACTCGACAGATCTACCAAACAAAAGTTAAATAAGGAAACTATAGAACTCAACAACACAATTAACAACCTAGACTTAATTGACATATATAGACTATACCACCCAACATCAAGTAGTTACACTTTTTTCTCAGCAGCACATGGAACCTTCTCAAAAATAGACCATATATTATGTCACAGGGCAACTCTTAGACAATATAAAGGGGTAGAGATAATACCATGCATCTTATCTGATCATAATGGAATGAAACTGAAAATCAATGATAAAAGAAGGAAGGAAAAATCAAGCATCACTTGGAGAATGAACAATAGGTTGCTGAATGATCAATGGGTTTTAGAAGACATCAAGGAGGAAATTAAAAACTTCCTAGAGTTAAATGAAAACACAGACACAACATATCGGAATCTATGGGACACATTGAAAGCAGTTCTAAGAGGAAAATTCATTGCTTGGAGTTCATTCCTCAAAAAAAGAAAAAACCAACAAATAAATGATCTCATACTTCATCTCAAAATCCTAGAAAAAGAAGAGCAAAACAACAGCAAAAGAAGTAGAAGGCAAGAAATAATTAAAATCAGAGCTGAAATTAATGAAATTGAAACAAAAGAAACAGTTGAAAAAATTGACAAAACTAAAAGTTGGTTCTTTGAAAAAATAAATAAAATTGACAGACCCTTAGCCATGCTAACGAAGAGAAGAAGAGAGAGAACCCAAATTACTAGCATACGGGATGAAAAAGGCAATATCACAACAGACACTTCAGAAATACAGAAGATAATCAGAAATTATTTTGAATCCTTATACTCCAATAAAATAGAAGATAGTGAAGGCATAGATAAATTCCTTAAGTCTTATGATCTGCCCAGATTGAGTCAGGAGGATATAGACAACCTAAACAGACCAATAACAATAGAAGAAATAGAAGAAACCATCAAAAGATTACCAACTAAGAAAAGCCCAGGACCGGATGGGTATACAGCAGAGTTTTACAAAACCTTTAAAGAGGAACTAACACCAATACTTTTCAAGCTATTTCAGGAAATAGAAAAAGAGGGAGAACTTCCAAATTCATTCTACGAGGCCAACATCACCCTGATTCCGAAACCAGACAAAGACACTTCAAAGAAAGAAAACTACAGACCAATATCTCTAATGAACCTTGATGCAAAAATCCTCAATAAAATTCTGGCGAATCGGATTCAAATACATATCAAAAAAATTATACACCATGATCAAGTAGGATTCATCCCTGGGATGCAAGGCTGGTTCAATATACGGAAATCAATAAATGTTATTCACCACATCAATAGACTTAAAAATAAGAACCATATGATCATCTCGATAGATGCAGAAAAAGCATTTGACAAAGTACAGCATCCCTTTATGTTCAAAACTCTAGAAAAATTAGGGATAACTGGATCATACCTCAACATTGTAAAAGCAATCTATGATAAGCCACAGGCCAGCATCATTCTGAATGGAGAAAAATTGAAGGCATTCCCTCTAAGATCTGGTACAAGACAGGGATGCCCTCTCTCACCACTTCTGTTCAACATAGTCCTCGAAACACTGGCCAGAGCAATTAGACAGACGAAAGAAATTAAAGGCATAAAAATAGGAAAAGAAGAACTTAAATTATCACTATTTGCAGATGATATGATTCTATACCTAGCAGACCCAAAAAGGTCCAGAAAGAAGCTATTAGAGCTAATAAATGAATTCAGCAAAGTGGCAGGATATAAGATCAACACGCATAAATCAAAGGCATTCCTGTATTTCAGCGACAAACCCTCTGAAACGGAAATGAGGACAACTACTCCATTCACAATATCCCCCCAAAAAATAAAATACTTGGGAATCAACCTAACAAAAGAGGTGAAAGATTTATACAATGAAAATTACAGAACCCTAAAGAAAGATATAGAAGAAGACCTTAGAAGATGGAAAAATATACCCTGCTCATGGATAGGCAGAACTAACATCATCAAAATGGCGATATTACCAAAAGTTCTCTATAAGTTCAATGCAATGCCAATCAAAATCCCAACAGCATTTCTTGTAGAAATAGATAAAAGAATCATGAAATTCATATGGAATAATAAAAGACCCAGAATAGCAAAAACAATACTAAGCAGGAAGTGTGAATCAGGCGGTATAGCGATACCAGACTTCAAACTATACTACAGAGCAATAGTAACAAAAACAGCATGGTACTGGTACCAAAACAGGCGGGTGGACCAATGGTACAGAATAGAGGACACAGTAACCAATACACAAAACTACAACTATCTTATATTTGATAAAGGGGCTAAAAGCATGCAATGGAGGAAGGATAGCATCTTCAACAAATGGTGCTGGGAAAACTGGAAATCCATTTGCATCAAAATGAATCTGAATCCCTATCTCTTGCCATGCACAAAAGTTAACTCAAAATGGATCAAGGAGCTTGATATTAAATCAGAGACACGGCATCTGATAGAAGAAAAAGTTGGTTATTATCTACATACTGTGGGATCAGGCTCCAAATTCCTCAATAGGACACCCACAGCACAAGAGTTAACAACTAGAATCAACAAATGGGACTTACTCAAACTAAAAAGTTTTTTCTCAGCAAAAGAAACAATAAGAGAGATAAACAGGGAGCCTACATCCTGGGAACAAATCTTTACTCCACACACTTCAGATAGAGCCCTAATAACCAGAATATATAAAGAACTCAAAAAATTAGACAATAAGATAACAAATAACCCAATCAATAAATGGGCAAAGGACCTGAACAGACACTTCTCAGAGGAGGACATACAATCAATCAATAAGTACATGAAAAAATGCTCACAATCTCTAGCAGTCAGAGAAATGCAAATCAAAACTACCCTAAGATACCATCTCACTCCAGTAAGATTGGCAGCCATTAGGAAGTCAAATAACAATAAGTGCTGGAGAGGATGCGGGGAAAAGGGCACTCTTGTTCATTGCTGGTGGGACTGCAAATTGGTGCAGCCAATTTGGAAAGCAGTATGGAGATTTCTTGGAAAGCTGGGAATGGAACCACCATTTGACCCAGCTATTCCCCTTCTCGGTCTATTCCCTAAAGACCTAACAAGAGCATGCTACAGGGACACTGCTACATCGATGTTCATAGCAGCACAATTCACGATAGGAAGATTGTGGAATCAGCCTAGATGCCCTTCAATAGATGAATGGATAAAAAAAATGTGGCATTTATACACAATGGAGTATTACTCTGCATTAAAAAATGACAAAATCATAGAATTTGGAGGGAAATGGATGGCATTAGAGCAGATTATTCTAAGTGAAGCTAGTCAATCTTTAATAAACAAATACCAAATGACTCCTTTGATATAAGGGGAGGAAACAAGGACAGGGTAGGGACGAAGAGCTTGAGAAGAAGCATTAACAGGGGTGAGAGGTGGGAGGGAAAGGAAGTGAGAAGGGAAATCGCATGGAAATGGAAGGCGATCCTCAGGGTTATACAAAATGACATATAAGAGGAAAGGAGGGGTAAGACAAGATAATACAAATGGAAGAAATGATTTACAGTAGAAGGGGTAGAGAGAGAAAAGGGGAGGGGAGGGGAGGGGAGGGGAGGGGGGATAGTAGAGAATAAGACAGACAGCAGAATACATCAGACACTAGAAAGGCAATATGTCAATCAATGGAAGGGTAACTGATGTGATACAGCAATCTGTATATGGGGTAAAATTGGGAGTTCATAACCCACTTGAATCAAACTGTGAAATATGATGTATTAAGAACTATGTAATGTTTTGAACGACCAACAATAAAAAAAAAAAGAATTTCAGCATGAGCCACACAAAGGCAGAGACAGAGGTTTATTTAGGAAGGTAGATACACATTCAAGGGAGGATGTGGGTTATCATGAGAGTGAGAAGCCCATGTTGGGCTGTGTGAGCCAATATTTATAGAAGGGCTGTATAGGGAGGGGCAAGACTAGAGGTAGAGACAGGTGGAGCTGCCTATTTACAAAGGCCCAGGCTAAAGGCTTGTCACTCAAGATCTACAACCATGCTTTCTGCATCTCAATGGATCCTGGCATTTCCTTTAAGACTCAATAGCTCTTTCTATTCTAAATCCCTATCTCCTAACCATCCATTCTTTCAGCATTCCATAGAACAAAGCTTTGGTATCCTTTATAATATCCGTATTTCCCCATTCAGTGATTTGAAACGTGCTGTCTAGCATTGGCTTCTTGTCAAGGTCATTGGGATGCTCTCTATAGTGTAATGGGAAGTTCACTATGATAATATGAAGGCACATGGTTGGCTCTTTTTGAGGAACCTGAGTCATTCAAATAATATTATTAAGATGTCCTCCTTAGTTCCAAGAAGGCAATAAAAATGATTCTTAATTAAATGTTTAATGTTTATTATAGTTAGAATATTAGTTTTAGGTCAAATTTATGATGCACTGGATTTGTACTCTTTATGTTATATAGACTTTATAGTTCATTGAGATTTCTTATATAATCAATGTGTACAGTATATTCAAGCCCATTTATATGACAGAGCATAATTTTATTCTTTAAAATTATTACAGAGGTTTATAGCTGTCGCATCTTTGCTTTTATGACATATTTTCGTCACGTCTATGGTTTATTTAATGGTAAGTTCTTGGTCAGGATTCCAATGCCCAATTATGACATTGTTCTTATGGGAAAATGTGACTGCTTTATTGTAGTTTCCAGGAATAGATTGTAGTCAAAGGCAGAGACTAATTATGCTTTGAAAGGAACAACTCATAAGTGTGTGTGTGTGTGTGTGTGTGTGTGTGTTATGCATACATAAAACTCCTTTTCTATCCAAGACATATCTCTCAGTATCCTCTTCTACCATTCAGACTTCGATGAACACCTGGACTCTTCTGAGGTGCTTCATATGACTCATACAAGTTTAGTGATGGAGTGGGAAGGCTACATGAGATTGTCCTCATGTCCATCACCCACCAAAAAAATAAAAACCATATCAACGTCTCAGCTACCTTTTCCACTAATGCAGGTAGCAAGAAGTCTCAGTAGCTTCCAGCAGTTCCTGTCTTTTGGACTTTTTTTTTTAATTTTTAGTTGTAGATGGACACAATACCTTTATTTTATCTATTTATGTGGTGCTGAGGATCAAACCCAGTGCTCCACAAGTGAGTGGCAAGCACTCTATCACTGAGCCATAAGCCCAGCCCACTTCTGGACATTTTTAGTGAGTGGAGTACAAGTCTAGCTGCTTCCTCTGTGATAGACTTGGGAAAGACCAATGGCACCATGACACAGAACCCACCAAGAGGTCCACAATTGAGAAGTTCAAATCAGGGTCCTCAGTGTGATCCTGGAGTCCCTTGATAGTCCTGACAGATTTGATTTTTGAAGGTTTCTTATCTTCTGCACATATGTTCAATTCTTCCAAAAGGATTCCCTGAAGGACACTATTTATAACACCTAGAAAAATCATATGAACAACCTCGTTTGAAATGAAAAGTACCCATCTTGTTCACTTAAGTTTTTTAAATATGATGAATGAATGAGTGAAAAATCCCAGGTGTCCTGAAAGGTGGGGATACATAATAGGAAAGAAGGTATGGAGAATTTCTGATCAGCCTCCCAAAATTAATGCATTTGGAACAACAGAACAAGATTAAGCCATGAAGCTATAGAAACTCATTGATACCTCATCTGTCTACATCCCAAAGTTAAGCAATTTTAGTTTAGTATCATTTTTTGATTGTTCAAGCCACAGGACATAACTTCAAATGGGCAGCAATCGGAACAGTGTTCGTGCCAGGAACTGTGCCTAAAATTAAGGGGTGGGGAAGACCCCTGTGAAGCTGGGCTATCAGGTGCAGTGACTCTAGTAGTAAAGTTGTCAAACTGGCCCAGAATATAGGTAGGAAAGCTGGTGAGTTCTATTATTCAGGGAGAATGGCAAGTGTCCAGTCAGTGTATCTGATTCAACTGTAGCCAACAGAAACCACTCTAACTAGTTTGAACACAAAACGATTTATCACTAGGCATTAGGTGGCTTCAAACATCTATGCAGAGCTTTCCAGTAATCATTCCCAGTGCCCAACCACAGTGGACAAAACCCACCACTGAGCTGGACACCCGAGAGTGTGAACGGTGGCAGTTCTGGCCCGATGCATACCAGCCAAGTGATGCCCCAGGCCCCAGCTGTGCCTTATTCTACTCAGCTACAAAACTTACCATGTACACAGGGAGGACCAATGTAGCACACCAAAACTGAGCTGCATGGGAGTATTTTCCAAGCAGCTTTTTGTTTTCCAGCATCTGCAGCACAGGAGGCTGGATGATGTTAAGATCACAGATGAGAAGGTCGGAGTCAACCCTGGGAATCCAGATCAGCAAAGGAGCAAAGGAAGGTCAGAAATAAGAATGGAATGCAAGAAAGAAGAAAATCTGGCTTATTATCCAAGGAGGTAGACCAAGCCAAGGCAGAAAATAAAAAACAAACATGAGAACTGATAGAGGAATCCAAAAACAGTTCTGAAGGGTAGATGGTGGAGACCATGTTCTCTACAGAAGAAGAAAGGCTTACTAGCAGGTTGCAGTCAAATGCTCATTTCATTTATTTGCTCATGTATCTCAACAGGCATCTAGGAGCTTCCTGATTAAATGGTCCCTTGCATCCTTTAAGGAGCCAGGGCTACTGCATTTGAAGGAAAGGAATCAACTTAACAGAGACCCTGGCCATAGACTGTTTCAATTCAATTCATGGCATCTTCTTTTACCCTTTACAACCTGCCCTTCCTATGGGACAACCTGTTAAGGCACTCAGGATGCAGCCAGGGCATGGAAGGTAACAGAAGTTTTACCCAAGGGGAGGTGAGAACAAACTTGCTGCTCATCCAGTGAAATAATCAGCTTCTGCTCTTTGCAAGGTCTGCTACAGCTGTCATTGCCTGGGGCATCTCTCAGCAGTGTTTTACCCGCTGGACACTGAAAGGAGGTTGCCAGCCCCTGGATTGCAAAAGTTAGACACAGAGCCCAGGCCTTTCCGGTGTGCATGGCTGCCTAGCCTTTGTGAGCCAATGTCTTTACAAGCTCTCTCAATAAAACCTCACCAATCTAAATTTGGTAGGTAGGCCTCTGATACCCGTGCACCCCAATGTTCTCTGGGATCAATTCTACTCTTGCAGTCAAGGATCTTTCCAACTGCCATTGATAAAACAATGTTGTTATTATTATCAAGGCATCTCTACAAATTGTATTCCTTTTCTGCTAGAACCTTGAGATAGAGGCAAGAAAAAGACATGGATCCCTACTTACGGTTGAGAAAACTAGAATTTAGCATAGTTGATGAATCTTCCCAACATACATAATGTTGACCTGAAGTCAGACACCAAGCCCCCATTAATTACAAGGGCAGGGTGGAGCTTCCACTATTTGGAGCCAAATCTCAGAAGCAAATGGAGAGTGTTCAAGGCCCTCTGCAAAGCTGGAGTAGGTATGAAGTAGGAGCACCACCAGTGTGGGGGCACACACCTGTAATCCCAGCTCAGGAGACCGAGAAAGGAGGTTCACAAGTTCAAAGTCAGCCTGGGCAACTTTTTCTTTCAAAATAAAAAGACCTGGGGATCTAGTGTAAGGGTAGAACACCCAAAGTTTCATTCCCCAGAGTACCTGAGAGCCTCCCCAGGAAACATGAAACTATTTCATTGCAAAGAAGCCTTCTTAAGAAACAACAATCTTTTCTGGCTCATGTTGAGGAGCAATAATTTTACATGATTCTAAAAACAATTTCAGAATTGAAGTGGAAAGAATAGGAAAAAAAATGAAAAGGGTGCCAATGAGCAACTTGTGTACATTGATACAGCAGGAGTGGGAGCCGTTTATTGTAGGACAGGAGGGGTATATATACATTCCACACAGCTTATCTTAATTAACATAAACTAGATACAGCAGTCAGCCAATAAGGAATCTCCACACTTAATGGCTCACTGGCGTTACTTCACAAACCACTCCCTCTGGCAAAATGCCAGGCGCCATCTTGACTTGTTTACAGACCCTAACAAAAGGGGAAAGTCTACTGCCAATTTCCCACTTTTTTCAGTGCCCATGTCTCACTGAAGTCTAATGGATGTTAAGATCTCTGTAGCTCCTTATAAAGTGGTAATTACACATCTTTCAATTTAATACAAATTTTGCTTTCCACACTTTCACAAGATAATTGGAGACACCTTATTAGAAGGCATACCCAAGGGGAGTGAGAAGAGAGCAACCCATTGCACTCATTCCCACCACAGTCACTTGGTATCTGTATTTTCAAGGAAACTAAAAGCCCACAGAAGCAAAAAAAAAAACATAAAATAGAAATACAAATCAGAAAATCTCAGGGTATGATTCAGCAATCTCTGTTTTAATAAGACTTCCAGAAGTTTCTTAAGCACACTTAAGTTTGACAACTACCACACTATACTATGCCTTGGTTTCTATGTTTTGTTTTGGTTTGGTTTTAAGTCTTTCCTTTTGTTTTACATTTGAGTCTTAGGATGTCTTTGCAGTTTTGACATATTACAACCCCTCTGTGCTAATTACTATCATACAGGTAGTTTGTTCAGATAAGGTTGAAAACATATTACCCCATGACAAAAAAAAAAATGCACTGCTTTCATCTTCTCCATAGCAGAGAAGAATAACAAAACAACTTATGCAGCTGATAAGATGGAATGCAAAGAAAGAGCTTAACTGACTTTCCAAATCAAATTGTTTATATGCTCTGGGGTTATAAAGTATAACTGAGCTGCTGCAGGCATGTGCTTTATACCTAGGAAATGATCATTCTCCTAGGCCTAAACATAGAACAGATTTCTTTGAAGGAATGGAAATGTTTCCCCAGAAAATTCCCCAACACAGCAACAACAATGATACACTCATTTCGTTTTCACATTCAAACCCATAGAACTCCAGTGCTTCCCCAAAGCAGGTCTCTATGGCTGCCAGAAATCACAGGCGCGCGCACACACAAACAGACACACTCCTAAAATGAAGACTAAATGAAGTTCAAAAACTGGAAGAAGATAAGTAACGTTTTTCTACTTATTGACTCAAGAATAATAGTATCCCATTCTGTTCGATTCACAGTCTGCTTAAGGTCTGCTGCTTCTGTCCTTACTTTATGTGACCCAATACATTCATCCTCACTAAAGCTCTCACCTCATACCCACTCTGGCTAGACTCCAGTCAAGATATTTTATAAGTTGAAAGTGTGATAGGCTCTTGATGACAGCACATATTTCCCCGCATCTGCACTAAATTCAAACCATTCTTCACAGCCCTATTAGACATGAGCAAAGTCACTTGTAGCCAGTAGGTGTCCTTTGATTGTATTTTTAGAATAGCCCATGAATAAAATAGAGTTGGATTATCCAAAGAAAGCCAGTAACTAAATATGACAGTTTGAATATATCAGGAGAATTCCAACATTTTATCTGAAGAAAAGTCTCTCTCAATGTCGTTGGAAGTTATGTGTTCTATTCTGATTCCTGATTTCCGATAATCCCAAAGAGTTGATTTAGGTGTTGAAAGATACTAGAAAGCAATACAAACGCAAGTAATACTCAAAGTTAATGAGAAAGCCTTTATGTGTGAGTGTGCATTCATGCATGTGCACACACACATGTGCGCACACACACAAACGTGCTTGCACACCATATAAGACCAGGAAAGCAGGCTTGAGTGGAAGAAAAGCCAATCTCGTAGTCTCATACTATACAATCCTCTTTCCATAAATCCCAGCCTTTTCTCCAAAGCCCAAACTCCCTTCACTGTTATCCTTAGATATTTAATTAATTTGCACCCACGTCCCCAGAACTCTTATTCCTTAACTTCCATCTGAGCCGGGCCCCAGAGAATCAAATACATATTCACACTCTCAGAAGCTGGAGTTCTTACCATATTTAACAAGAAGCATCTCTGACAGTAATTGGAGTTTCATATCAAGGTAAATAAATGGTAAGATCATAAGAACATACACCAGTGGCCCTGTGCATCCTGGAAATGCTAACATCAGAGAGCAAATTTAACATAAGGCCTCGGTGGAAATGAATTTTCTATAAACAAACAATGTGAAGAAAGCCTCACTTTTGTCATGTGCTATTCCCATTGAAGAGAAGATGAATATTCTGTTTCATATATTTGTTACCAGAAGCTGCGGCTTCATTTATTTAATAGGATGTTTTCCACTCCCTCGCCACATGGGCCCAGTTATCGCCATATCTTGACCAGCAGTGGATAAGCAATCTTACCCAGCAGTGGCTTTTAACACAAATTGCCCAAATTGTCTAATGTGCTATGGTGTTAACCATTCCAAGCTGGTTGGTTTGGAGGTGGTTTATCTTTTTTCTTTTATCCACATTTTATCTTCTAGGGCTAGAACACGTTCTCTGGGTCAGGGTTTCTCAACCTCAGCACTATCGACATTTGGAGCTGGTTGGATTTTGTTGTTTTTGTGGTCGGGGCTGTGGTAAGCAGAATAGTAGCCCCCCAAAAACATCCATGTTCTGATCCCTGGAACTTAGGAACATGTTGCTTTACACAGTTAAAGGAAATTCAGGTTCACAGTGGAATTAAATCTGCTAATCAGCTGACCTTAAAATTAGCAGATTATCCCAGATTGATCGGGGTGGCCCAGTGCCTTGGAAGTGAAAGAGGAGAGAGGACAGTTGGTCAGAGAGGTGTGATGATGAAGAGGAAGGAGAGATTTGAAGTGTGAGTGGACTTGACCCACTATTGCAGGTTTTGAATATGGGGAAAGGCGCTCAAGCCAAGCAATGCAGGCAACCTCTAAATTCTGGAAAGGGCAGGGGTATGGATTATGGATTCTTCCCTGGACTCCCCAGTGGAAGGCGGCCTGATGACACCTTGGTTTTAGCCCATGAGGACTTCTGACCAATAACCTATAAGATAATAAATCTGTATCGCTATATTCCTCAATTTATGACAAATTGTTATATCAGCTCTTGTATTTAAAAACCAATATAGCGCTATGCTAATACTACATTTGTAGGATGTCCAGCAACATCCACGGTCTGTACCTGCTAGGTGCCTGTAGCACTCTACCCCTAGTGATAAATGTCTCCAAGCATTGCCAAATGTTCCCTGAGGGGAAAAATCACCCCTGGTGAACATCTGTCCTCAGTTTACTAGTCCTATTTATTTTCAGAGTCATATTGTCTTCTCACTATCAGGTCATAAATACATATCTAACCTCAAACTTTGAGGTCAAATTTTTTCAATATCCAAAGAAAATGCAAAAAAAAAGTATTTTTATTTTGAAAAGATAATATAGAAAAAATTTTAAGAAAAAAAATTTCATCACTCATTGTACTAAAACAAAGCAAGCTTCAAAGAAGATATGAAAGATAACAGGTTAAGGTCAGAACCATGTGGGGAGTTGGCCCATTATCAATGATGTAATAATAGCATTAAAAAATTTGATATCTATCATTTAATTTAATCCCCCAACTATTAGTATCCCCATTGGGACTCAGAAATATTAGGATGTTCTTGCCCTCATTTGCAAGTTACCATAGCTGATACTTCAAAGGTGGAGATAGAGTGACCTTTTATTCAGAAACAGAATGGATGGAGAGCATAGAGGTCATTCTGAGTGTTTGGAGATACAAAGGGGAGTGGTGAGGACCACAGCCAAGCTTCAGAAAGCAGTCTTTGTCTGTATCTGATCCTCCCTATTTAACTGGATGTTCACACCGCTTCTGATGAGAACACACACAGAGACCTTGAAAATGTTTTTCAAAGTAAACTATGAGAACGGATGACTCCTTACTCAAAGTTGGTCTATTCCCTCCCTCACCCTAAACCTTTGATACTATTATACTACGATCTCTGGATCAGCCCCACAAACTTTAAAACAGTGTGTCACAGGAATGTGCAAACAAGATGTCTAGAGGAAATCTTCATCTCCATCTGCTCCCTGACATCGACGGGTCTTCAACTCCATAGGTTACATGTCTCTTTGGTTTTTCTTTGTCATTCTCTTAATATCAAACAAATGGTTTGCCCCCGACCCAACTTGGAATTTGTTGCCGGTCCCACTTACTCCAAGAGCTTCCTAAATGACCCATCAGCCTTTGCCATTTCTAGTCACCCTCTTGTATGGCCAAATGATCATGCTCATATTAGGACCACTTCTGTCTTCTGTTTTCCTGGAGCCTGACCCTGCTCTCTGGAGCCATCTCATCAAAGCAGTATTCACCGGATGAAGCACAAATCCCACATCTGCCTAACGTTGCCTTGTAGGAAAGACAGAATTTGATATAAATGATTCTTTTATCTGCAGAGGATTCAGAAAGGGGCTGCATGGGTGTACTGGGAGAGGCAGGGAGACAAAGCAATTGCCAGGACAGCCAGCGACCCTTCCAGAAATGGACAATAACTCTATCCCATCCACATTATCCATAAAGGGCCATTCTGCTAATGTGCATTATTTTCCTTTCCAGCTCTGCAATATCTGGCTCACTTTACTATCATATTAAATGTAAGAAATCAATGCTAGACCCTTTTGCCTTTGCAGAGTCCAATGTCAGGAATATTTCTTGCTGCTTTACCTGAATTTCCCCTTCCTTTGCTTTTTAAATTTTTTTTTATCTGCTCCAGGAGGTAATTAGCCTCAGGGTAAAAAGACAGAAATGCAACATTGCATCAGAAAACACCATTTGGAGTATATTTTATTGATGTCGTACTCACACAACACCCCCTCCTTGAAATGAACAGTAGTTATTTAAATTGGTTGTATGATGAAGCTGTTTATTACCTTACACTGAGCTAAACAAACGGGATGCCGAACCATTTCTAACATCCAGTCCGTAATTAGGGAGAATAAAATGCAATTTCACATTGAACAAATGCACCTCAACTAGCTAGCGGGTGGTGGGCCCAGCCGGAAACCCCCTCTCGGTGCTGGAAAACCAGGCTGCCACCAGTCCCCGAGCTTTTTCAGCAAAACTAGGATTGATTGTTCAACAGAAGTCCCCCGCCTTAGGCATAGAAATGGCAGGAAGGAAATGCAGGGCAAGAGGGGCTTAAAACCTCACTCACTAAGGAGCAGAACACTATCAAATTGGGTTGTTCACAGTTCTCACCTCTGGATCTTTTCAAGCTAGGCTAACAAGGCCCGGGGTGCATCCTGTACGGATGGCTGCTATATTCAGTGGGGCTGGAGGGAAGAGAAAAGGAAAGAGCCTGAGGGCGACTCTTCTGTCCCCATTTGAAAGACAGAAGCTGAAACCCATGCTAAGGCTGGATGGTTAATTATTTGTATTCCCGGAAAAAAAAGAGAGATTTACAAGTCCAGTCGATTCTTCTGGGGGAACTTCATTCAACAAACATTTATTTAGTATTTCCCATGTGAAAATAATCAGCTATAGGGAAAAAAAAAGAAATGACAACATGTAAGACACGATTCTTTTGTGGAAGGAGGTATTTAGATCAGAAATGATAATACAGTTCAGAATTAAATGCTTGCCTTGGGAGAGGTACAATCAAGGGCTTCCATGCCACCCGCCACGATGAAGGGATCAGGAAAGTCAGAGCGGTTGAGCTGAGCCTTTGAGTCGGAGGAGGATGGTAACAGATGGCAAGGACAAGGGAGAGCTGCGGCGAGCTGGGAGCAAAGGCTCGGTGGCGTGGACACGCAAAGCACATCTGGGGAGCAGACAGCTTCCCTGGGAACTGGAAGCAGACGCTGAAAGGGATAAGGATGCTCCCTGTACTTACTTCTAGCAGCTAACTCCAACCACGCCAGCACCTAGTGTCCGCTCAGTCCGTAGTGACCAACACACTCCAGAGTGACACACACCCCCCACCCAACGAGTCACCCTTGTACCATCCTCTCTCCTTGAGTTTAAGTGGGACATGTGACTTTCTTCTGACCAATAGAATAGGTCACAGCGGAGTGGATATCACTCCCTTGACATGGTTACTTTCCAAGTTCAGCCAGGGACTCCCGCGATCATGTTATATTATAAGACTTTATCTTCCCAGACAGGAGAGAGAGAGAGAGAGACTCCTTTACTGACTTTGAAATAAGAAATTACAAGAGAGCCCAGAGAAAGACTGTGGGTAGCCTCTAAGAGCCAACAGTATAGCCTCCAGCCACTAGCGAGCAAGAAAAGGGGAAGATGAGCCCTGTCCACAGTGGGAGCAAGCATGGGAGCAGATCTTCCCCTAGGCACACCTCTGATGGGACCATGGCCCCAGCCAACACCTTGGTCAATAAGTCCCTGACAGAAAGTTTGAAAAACTTCGCCTGGATTTCTGGCCCACAGAAACAGTGAAAGGATAAAGGAGTGGTTCTTTAAGCCAGTCAGTCTGTAGTACTCTTTTGCGCTGCACAGAAAACTAACACACTGCATAAATAGATATTGAAAAGGGTTGCCATTCAAGGCAGAGCCAGCAGGGCCTTAGACAGCACGCTAAAGGAACTGCGTCTCTCATGGAAGAGTAACTCTTCACTCTAGCCCAAAACTGTTTTGTTTTTGACCATCACAGGCACCTTATGAAGTGAGCTAACATATGTAAAATGCTCAGCAGGGTACCTGGAAGATCATAAATGCCATGAGTATTAACCATTATTATTATTGCTGCTTTTATCATTATAATTTCTTGCCATTAAGACATTTCCTTAGGAGAAATAAAGCACTATTCCAGACAAAAGCTCACCTGAAAAACAATACTCTCTTTGGGTTCTAAACTTCTTGGAGCTTTAAGAATCTAAAGAAAAACTACATATGCTAGGCATGGTGGTGCATGCCTATAATCCCAGAGGCTCCGGAGGCTGAGGCAGGAGGATCAGGAGTTCAAAGCCAGCCTCTGCAATATCAAGGCTCTAAGCAACTCAGTGAGATCCTGTCTCTAAACAGAATACAAAATAGGGCTGGGGATGTGGCTCAGTTATATTATAAGACTTTATCTTCCCAGACAGGAGAGAGAGAGAGAGAGACTCCTTTACTGACTTTGAAATAAGAAATTACCCTGAGTTCAATCCCCAGTACCCCCGCCCCCGCAAAAAAAAAAAAAAAAAAACTACATACTAACCTCCACTAAAAAAATGTGCATGTTCACATACACACAACATTTTACCTACAGTGAGAAGAGGGTCTCAGGTAAGAGCCAGTGTCCCAAAAGAATATGGTAAATGTGACGTTATAAGGCAGATGGAAAGGCCCCTGAAAACCTTTACAAGCGATACACACTTCAGGCCTCTGACTTACCATTAGCTCTGAGGCCAACACTTTGTAACTAGCTTCTCTGGCCAGTGTCAGTTTTAAGTGCTACTAGATGCTGCCAATGGTTATTTCCAGGGAAAGAAAGCATCCTGACCCTCCGCTCTTCTGGGTGATGGGTGATGTCCCCTACCTCCAGACCTACAACACACAGCAGCCCAAGGCCAGCTACTGTAACCCCCTCCTTGGGTTTTCTCCACACTCCACAGGCCATGTATGGAACCCCTCAAAGCAGTGTCCAATGCTACTTGCGTTCTAGCCTTCTCTCTCACAAGAGGTTGCTGTATGTGGATCCTAGTGGAAATGGCATGTAAGAAACTAAGGACTTGGCCAAATCTTATGAAAAGTCCAGTCTAGAGCACCAACCAGCAGGTTCAAAGTCACCCATTCTACACTCAATCTATCCATGCAATTAGTCCATATATAAATGCAAGCTTCTAAGAGTGCCTGATTCCATTTATTTAAATTGACAACTATATGTTCTTGGGATTGCAAGGTATTCATGATTAAACTAAAATTTTAGTTATCTGCCTGAGGGGGGGGGGTTGTTTAAAAGGACATGGAAATATAATGAACAATGTGTGGACCAAGGAACAAAAGATAATGTGCATGGAACTGGGGGAAAGTCAACCTCCTTCCATGAACACGCTCCATTCAGTTGTTCCGAAATACATATTTGATGTATATGTATGTATGTATATTACATTCACACAGTGGCTTGAAATTAATAATCAAATTTGCACATCATTTTTAATTAAATCCACATCTTTCCTGTCTCCCCAGCTGTTGGCCCGGGGTTTCTGCGGAATACATCTGGCAGTCCTCAACATTCTCCACAGTCACCCGTCCTCTCAGTCCCCAAATACACCTGCTTTCTGCAGCTGGTGCCCCAACAGGTGCAACGGAAAGCCTGGTTGATGGGCATTATAAACACCCCTGCTGTTGAGCATCTGTGAGGACACAAAGGGCCCAATTCTAATGTCAATGTTTCTTCCTTCAGCACCAGTGAAAAACACCCTGTGTGAACTAAACATGCCCGAGTCTCCATCAGTCACTTTCCCCCTCCAGGAAGAAATGTGTCTGGTCAACAGGGCATTAACAGCTGTGTCACCTTCCCAGTGATGAACTAAGGTCCCCACGGAAAGCTAGGGTCATTCTTGGTTTGTTTGAGCTTCCAAGCCCTCTGCTTGTGGGGGTGGATGATCATTCTCTATTTACCCTAATGAGCAAGGCAGAGAGATCTCCTCATGGTCCCCAGTTTGTGACCATTAGCCACCTGGTTTTGATTGAGGAGCCTGCAGACCAATGCTTCCCACAGTACTTCCAAATGAAAAGCATATGGAAGCAACACATATTGTGAGAATTACTGCTTTGCCATTCCTTTCTGATAGAGTAGTAGGTATTTCAAAGCAAGAAAATCTCAGAATACTGTTTAGCATCTTTTGGGGTTTGTTTTTGTTTGGGCTATGATCCCAAACCCCTGAAGTTTGGAAAGGGGTTTAGGATCATTTTTCCTGTGGTTATCTGAAATATATCTCACCCTAGACTGAAAGCATCCATGCAATTAGTCCAGATATAAATACAGGCTCTAAAACTATGCTCCGTGGCACCCAGGTTAATGGACTAATGTAATAAAGCAATAGGTTACAATAAGGAATTTCAATACAATTAAAACCATAAAGCTAATGATGATCTGTTTCAAATGAAGCTCTAGATGAAAATACAGCACTAAAAGTCACTTATTCATTAAACAGTTTTGGTTCCACTCACAGAAGTTCACAGAGGGCATTAGCCATCTAAAGTGTAAGATGCATTGTAAGTAAAATACATTTCAAATGGCCCCATCCCACTGTTTATTTCAGCGTTCTTGCTTCCTTACCAACGCACTATCCCCGTACACCTGTAAGGCCAAGTTCAAGTATCACTCTGTTACAGTCTTCTTAAAGCCTTTTAATCTGCATTCTATGCTACTGTATACAGCCCAGGAATTTAGTTGGTGACCTGAAACACATGGAGGCCAGGTCAGGAGGCCAAGCCACCATTAGTAGCAATGATGTTCATCACCACTTACTTGGAAAAGTTATTATCACAATGTGATCCAGGTAGGTCCTACTACCCTAGGTGAATCCATCCCCTGTTCTATTCCACTTCAGCTTCTCTAACTTAAATAAAGACCTTCTTGGTCCTTTTCTGGCTTCCTCCCACTCAGAACTTCTTACTAACATTGCTGAAAATAGGAGGTAGACTCTGGGGATGAATGTACCTACCCACCCGCAAAACACTTGAGAGTAACATCCAAATAGAAATACAGAAGGTCAAGAATCTGTGTATTATATTCCAAGGACACCACTGCTCAGGGAAGAGAAAAAGGATGCTCTCCATTCTAAATGCCTGTTGCCTGTACAAACCCAGAGGATGTGTTGTCTCTGGGCATAAAGGGCCAGAAAAGACAATCACATCCAACTGAAGCTTTCAGCAGAACACATCTATTGGCAAGTGAAAGCTCTATATGTGGTTTCCTTACATAAAGTAGTTTGTAACTCCTGTCTTTTATAAATAGTATCCACCTAAAACCTTAGCAAGCATGAAAAAAAAAAAAATACCACTTGCTCTCTTCTCCCTGGTCTGCATTGTGATTCAGAGACAGAAACCTGAATCATACACTTAGTCAATGGGGTGGAGGGGAGGAAGACTAGAAAGCCAACTTTCATGTTAGTCTTGCTACTGTGGGTACATGGCTGTGCTAGGGACCTTCCCCAGTGGTTCCAAATGCACTCTCCATCCTGCCTCTCCCTCCTCTAGACCCCAAGAGGCTGACAGCCCAGCTGAAGAGGGGCTCCCCAGCCCTCTACCTTCTAGTTGTTGGACTCATGCAGGTCACTAGCAGAAAGTGCAGAGGGAAAATACAATGGGCATTTCCTGCCACTTCTTCCCTCCAGGCTCTAGATCAGCAGTGTGCTCCAATCAAGTACCTGGGATTTGTTTTAATCACACGTGGTAAGACACACAGACATAGAGATGACTCTCATAAAGGAAGAAGTGTTTATACTCACAGACATTAGAAAATGGCAAACAAGCAGGCCACAGAAAGGGGTAGATGGAGAATTACCTGGGTCATTCTGGAGGCACAGAGAGCTGGGGAAATGTGGGCAGGAATCTTTATCGTGGTTTCTACTGGGAGGTGCAGGAGAGGAAGTAAGTGGGTTTAGAATTGGCTACTTTGAATAATTTCAGTGGGCATTAGAGCTGTCCTGGTTGTCTGGTTCCTTGACCTGGGGTGATTAGGGCATGTGGATAGTGGCCCAGAGTATAAAAGCCCAATAAAAGTGGTGTTTGGGGTTTGGGCTCTGCATGGGGTGGTCTGCATATGAGTTGAGTTGTTTGTTATCTCTAGGAATTAAGTAAGGGTTGGGGAGGGTGTCCCTCCAGGGTCAAAGAAGCTCCATGATATCAATGCATCAGACAGATAAATAAAAACACAGTTAATACACTGTTCCTCCTCAGGTAGCTCTCTCCATGGAACTGCATTCCCCAGCTGCTCTTTCTCTAGCCCCCACCTCAATCTCAGAGCAACCATCATTCCCACTGTGGCTCCCCACTGGGTGGTTTCCTTCAACTCTGCCTGCACTCTTGTAAATAGTCCTTTTATTAAACTCTCCTCCAAATTCCAAGTTTAACTGTGCCATTTATTTCCTGCCAAGTTCCTCACAGATACAGTCAAAATCATACCTAAAAGTAAGTTACTAACCCTCTAAAACCTGAATTTGGGGGGAAAAATTCTTATCTAACAACATGTTGCATAGGAATAGGATGTTTGACAGCAGACAGGCCAGTCATAAGAATTTAGCACCCACTTTCCCATTCCTGCACCAATGTCTATTGAATTTCCTGTGCCAGGCACTGTTGTCAGAGGAAGCAATGATACCCTGGCTCTTAGAGGAAATCCAGAATGTGCTCTTAGGGATATCCCTATTGCATATGCCAAGCAGGGAAGGGTAACTGTTCAATGGATCATCAAAAGTAACTCGGTATATTAATTTGTGCTGGGGAAGGTGGACGAGAAGTTGGCAGACTTAATAGTAGTATCTCATAACATATCCATTGTTCTCATGTTTGGTTGAAAATCAGAATACCTATGAGCTTCCTAAAAACACATATAACCCAACTCCAACCTCAGACTATCTATATGCCCCTGAGTGAGAATGTTTCCTGCCTATAAAAAATCATAAAAACTGTAATGAGTTTTAGATAGGGGCCACTCTCTCCTATACTAGTCTTCTCAAACCAAGGTACATAAGAATCACCTGGAAGTCTCATTAAAAGGCAGATTCTTTGGCTGAGATTATAGCTCAGCGGTAGAGCGCTCACATGCAAGGCCCTGGGTTCAATCCTCAGCACCACATAAAAATACATAGATAAAATAAAGATATTGTATCCAACTATAACTAAAAAATAAATAGTAAAAATAAAAAAGGCAGATTCTTATTAATTACGTCTGGAATAGGGCAATGCTACTGGTCTTTGAACCACACTGAAAGTAACAAAGTATCAACATCATACAATATACTTTAACCAATTTCCTATTGTTGGATATCTAGGTTCTGTTTAATATTTTATTATTATAAGTAACAATACAATGAACATCCTTGGACATACATATTAGTACAAACTTCTGAATAATTTACTTCATAGTAGTTTTATAAAAGAGAAAGATTACTGAGTCAAAAAGATGTGAACACTTTTTTCAGCTCTCAATATATGTTACTAAATTGATTTCCATAATGCTTATTCCAATGTATGGTCCAAATAGCAGTTTCTGCCTATGTCTTTCCCTGTATCCCTATCAACATTATATTCTTAAATCTTTGTTGTTTTACAACTTGATAGGTAAAAATGGTTTCACATTTCAATTGGCATTTCTTATTAGAAAGGTCTAGGGCCTTTGTTAGACCAGGCTTAAATTATTCACTTGTCATGTTTTGCAACTGCAGTCTATCATTGATTTTTCCCCCTTTTTCTGAGACTCCATTTCCAATTTTGTAGTTGAAGTAGGAAGGGGAAAGAAAAACTTCTTTAAAGAAATTCAGTTTATTGCTAAGTTGTGAAAACATATTCCTGTACTGACTTCAAGGGAAAACCTTCCCTAGTAATGCACAAAGATTCTACCATAAAATTGAAACCGTATACTTTTTCTTTGCCATAACATTTGTGTGTTTCGACTTGTAGCAGAAAAAAGGCAAATTCTGTATTTTGTTCCTTGAGGGATGGTTGTTTGCTTGGCAGTTTAAAAAAAAAAGTCTTTTTAAAGCAAGAAAGGAAAGGAAAAGAAATAGAAATAAAACTCCCATCAATGTTTCTCCACACCAGAATAAAATAGCTGCACAAAACCACAGAAGAGTTACAGTCAAATACTGATAGCGCTGTATATATTTATGAAGTGCTGCAGTCAGAAACACAAAATTCAAAATACAGTAAGGATTTCATACTGTGAATATAGAAGAGTGTATTTTTCAACATCATAAAACTGAAATATTTAAATCTGTAACAGATATGAACTGTGAACACTGAATTCAATACTGCACAACATTGAAAGTTAAATCAGCCAGAATTTGTAAGCACTGAGTATGTCCTCTTCTTATATAGATCCCATATATTCTAAGAAATACATGACTCAATCCCTGACATGTATTACCTTATAATCACACTACCTAAATTAATGATTTTTTAATATTTATTTTTTAGGTGTAGATGGACACAACACAATGCCTTTTTGTTTTTAATGTGGTGCTGAGAATCAAACCCGGGTCCCGCCCGTGCTAGGTGAGTGCTCTACTGCTGAGCCACAATCCCAGCCCAAAAATTCATGATTTTTAAGATTAGCTTTTGAGGACACCTTTATACATTGTCAGGGAGAGTGTAAATAGGCATAATCTCTTTGGAAAGCAATTTTCAGTATTTTATCAAAAACCTCAAAATTGTTTATACTTTTAAATTATTCATAATTTATTAAAAGAGAAAAGTAAACAGAGTTTTATTCACAAAGACCTCAACAATTTTGCTACATATATGATGAAAGAGAATGCCAACTTCAAAGCAGAATGCAAGTTTGTTCACTCAGTATGATCACAACTGTGTAATCTAAAAAACCAAGCATCGGAAATGGAGAGAGAGAAATCAAGCAGGAAGTTACAAGGATTATTTATGCCCCTCACTTTTATATATTTTCCCAAGTTTCCAGAATGCGCTCCCCCACCATCACCTCTTGCCTGAATTATTGCCATCCCTGCTTCTGTTGTTCCACTTTTAAACAGAATACTCTTCTAAAGACTTAAATTTGATCATGTCATTCACCTGCTTTCACTTCTAAGGACTTACCATTGCCCAAAACTCCTCACCAACTTGTGAACCCCATTGTTGGACCCCAAAATGGCTATAGTTAGGCTCCCTCACTGAGACTTCCAGAAGGCTATGTTATGTTTTTAGTGGTAGCCGGGGCTGGGAACTAGCTATATTATTGTTAGTCAAGGCCAGAAACTCCCTGATTCAGTGTATAGACTCCAGGTCATAAACATTAACTTGTGAGCATGTGCCCCCTTATGTAACCTGTTGGCCGTGTGCCTTGTTTGTTTGGCCTGCATGTAATAAAAAAGGTCTATGGAAATGGGCTGGCCGGAAGGGCCAAAATGGAACAACTGGCTGGGGCTGAAGGTGAAGCTGAGGGCTGGCTAAGGGCTAGAGCCACCATGAATAAAAAAAAATGTCTACTATCTTAACTGTGTCTTGCATCTTCTTCTACCTGCCGAACCCCGAATCTGTTCCTGGGTCAGAGCCCCAGCATGACACCCACACCACACAGCTCCCACTCTTTCACCAACTCCACTCCTACCACTTGTTGCTGCTTCCCAAATATGTCGTGCTCATTCCCCCTTTCACACCTGCATACTTGATTTTTCCTGTGACTATAAGGCTCCCATCTCAGGTTTTTTTGTGTGTGGCTCCTTCCTGGTAATTCAAGTCTCCACTCAGATGGCCCCTCTAAAGGGAAAGCAGGAACTATGGTAAGGAGAATATTGGCCCTGAAAAACCACCTTACCAGAATCCCTGGAACCTGTGAATAGGCTGCATTACATAGCAAAAAGACCTTGCAGGTGTGACCAAGGTTAAGGGTGCTGAGACAAAGAAGGCCTGGATTATTCAGGTGGGTGCAATCTAATCACTTGTCTCCTTGAGAATGTTCCCAGCAGAACTCAACCAGAGGGAGACAGGACTCCTGAGAGAATGGTCAGAGGGCTACAAGGTTGCTGGCTTTGGGATGGAGGTGGAGGCCGAGAACCAAGGAATGTGGGAAGGCCGGAAGTGCCTCCAGCCTTCAGAAAGGATCACTAGCCTAATCAACCCCTTGATTTTAGCTCAATGAAACCTATGCAGACTTCTTACAACACTGTAAGATAGTAAATCTGTGTCACTTTGGGCCATGAAGTGTGTGGAAGTTTGTTAGGACGCCATAGCAAATTACTTCATGCTCTCAAAGAGTTGCAGACTGGCTCAAGGTCCTGCAGCTTGTGGTCGGTCAGGAGCATCTGCTGGCCCACCCCTTCTGTCTTCTTCACGAATGAGCATATGGGCTCTTGAACATCCAACCCTGCCTAGAAATCAAAATGTGAGCCCATCTGGACACTTCTGAGGAACAATAAATAATAAACATAAAATTTTTAAATTAAAAATACCTCTGTAAATAAGTCATTGAGCTTCCCAAGTATGTCAAAGGTTGATGAGTGAAGCCAAAGTCTACATGATGATAGTGTTCAATACATGGTCTGGTTTGTGATGAGAGGAATCCAACGGGGAGAGAGGGGCACCATAAGACAGACACGGGTAGACAGGGTAGAGGAGTCAGCTCAGAGAGTTCTTTCCCTAAAATGACCCATCCCTTCAGTCCTAATCAACGGTCAGCAAACTCCCACTGTCAGGCCAATTCTGGCCTCAAGAGTCCTGTAGGAACACAGACCACTTACGTATTTTGCCTGTGTTCCTTTCCTACTACAATGGCAGAGTTGAGTAGCTGTGACACACCCTAAGCATAAAAGGCAAATATAAAATAATACTTGTCTTATTACTTTTTTTTAAACAGAGAAAGTTTGCTGACCCCTACAGACACTCTGGCACAGCCCCATGGAAACCCAGGAGTAAGAATCGTCCCTAAGCTCACAGGAGCCACCATTGCCCTATGGGCAGCCATGATGTGAGCAGCCATGTTTGTCTTTCCTCTTGCAGCTGGTTTTGTGACTCACATCTTCTGACCCCATTCAGTAAGGCTGAGACAGACAACCACACAACCCAGGGACAGCCAGCTGCGGCAAGCCAGCTACATTTTCCTCTGAGTCAGCCGCCTCAGCATGTAAGCAGCCTCATTTGATCCACTTCTAATCCAGAAGTCCCCAACCTTTCTACCATATTTTTAAAAATAATACACTGATGTATTTTTCATCACCCATAAATCACCATGACTTGCTGCTCTCTACCCACCCAGTCTGCTCTCCACCCACCCAGTCAAAGGCCTTTGTTGTTTCAGGGAAAGAAAAGGTACAACTTTGAATCAAGAAATACTTTTTTTTAGCTCATGTTTTATATTATATGTCTCAAGTCAGAAACTATTGTCTTAAAAATGAGTTTTGTGGGTTGGGGGAAAAATATCTTATTTCTATTCAAAAATCATCTTTGCACATATTAAGAACAAAGTTTGGGGACTAAGAGGAGAGGTTTACTCAAGCCACAGTGTGGAGAGGTCAGCAATCCCTGCTGCACAGGGAGGGAGACTAAGGAGCTGCCCACATGGCAAGAGGAGCCTATGGCAGAAGCTAAAAATTGTGCCACCAAAACCAGGTCCTGATAAGAATTTCTGATGAAGCCCTAGAGGCTCTAGCAGCAAGAGGCAAAGTGGAGGACACTAAACCAGGGCAGCCACCATGCCTGGTGGTGCCCAGCCTGACCATCCACCAAGTACACCTCAGTAGCTGAAACTAATGTCCTAGGAGGAGATAAGAACTGAACCAAGGTCCCCCCAAGCCTGTAATCCCAGTACCATGTGAGGCTGAGGCAGGAGGATCGCAAGTTCAAAGCCAGCCTCAGCAACTTAGTGAGACCCTGTCTCAAAAAATAAAAAATAAAAAGGGCTAGGGATGTGCTCCATGGTTGAGCACCCCAGGGTTCATTCCCTGGAACCAAAAAAACAAAAACCGGAGCCAATTCCCAAAGAGGAGATAGACGAGCTACACTGCAAAGAAAGGTCAAGAGAAGCCTGGAGAGAAGGACACGCAAGTACTAAATACCTTGTCACCCACATGACATTGTTCTGTAAGCCTTTTTCTGTACCCAGATATCAACCCAGGGAGAAGGAGCAGAAAGAAAGCAAATAGGCTTAAACCCACAGATTTCGAAGCTCAGTTGAAATTTTTTGCTTCGTGCCAGAATAGGCCAATTTACATTAATGGGCAAATTTAACTTCTCTTGGGTTACTCAGTAATGAAGAGGGACTCCAGAGCAAGATAATATCAATTACACAAAGTGAGGTTTCCATGTGTTGAGTACTATTTGAGGACGGTGGGTGTGTTTCCAGATCCCCCCACCCGCTTAGTCATTTCCCTGCCCCACCCCCCACATACACTTCAATCCACTTTTTAACACCAGGAAGCAAAATTCCCCCCTCCTCTCCCAGTAGGGAGGAGAAAGGGAACAGTGATGGATTAAGACAAGGGAGAGGAGCCACAGGGTCCCTCTGTGTGGGTCTAACTGCCCTGAAATCAGGGAAGTGGATCAAACGTTCGTGGCCACATTCCTGCCATCACTAGCCCGCTGCCAAGCAAGGCGACAATGGACAGTCCTCTCTTCCCTCACTGAGGCTCCCTGCTGAGGAGGGTTTTCCAAACCAAGTGGCCAATTTCAGATCAAACCAGCACTCCCAGTTCTTCTACAAGCCACTTTCAGGCCTCACTGTAAAATCTCACCATGCACAGGGTGCACCTGAGAAGCTCTAGATGGGTCCCTTCCCTAAGAGATACACAGAGCAGGACAGAGGCGTGTGGCTGCATAGTTACAGTATTTCCCCAAAACTGGAGTTAATTATCACTACTTGCTCCTCTGTCCCTTTCAGATCTGCAAAAGTGTGGGTCACAGTGACTTTGTTTTCTTTGGCCAACCACATATTGAAACCATTCCTGCATATTGATACTGAATATCTCAGCCAAATCCTTGTGAAAATTACTTACTGTGCAGCACAACACAACGACTCTCTAAAGTTAAACGTCTTGGGATATTTTATCTTTTCAAGTACATACCAAAAGCAATTAAGTTCAAACTATGGAATACAGTCTTTGCCAGTTTCCATTCTTGACACATATGTGTCTGGGTTTATAAGTTCAAAGACCTCTTAAAGGATCAAATCTCTAGCTTTAATTTTCTCTTTGCAAGTAAAAAAACGGTCCTGCATCCTTGTTGAAATCATGGGCGAGGAAGTCTGTGGCGGGAGGCTTCTGCCCAAGACACCTCTCATGTGGCCAGAAAAGACAGAAGGAGAGCCCACCATGGACGCCCCTCTCCGGCAGTCCACTGGGGATACCTCTGTTGTCGTTGGAAAGTAAAAAAATTTAGTCACAGAGCCCGGAGCAGGGGATAAGTATAACAGCCCATGCCAAAAAAATCACTCTGACTCACTGACCCAGAGTGCACCGCCGCTGGAGCATTCTCAGAGGCCTGTTCTTCTTGCTTCTTTTCCTCTTCCCTGGCCTGACTCCGGATCCTCTGTTGCAGTCAGAGCAGACTTTCCATCACTTGGGCCCTGGCTTACAGGATACTTGGGGCCTCACAGCTCCTTTCTTCTTACTTCTCAGAGCCACACCTCCTGTCTTCCTCTTCCCCTCTCAAACATGAAGGCCTTTCTCCATGGAGTCTGCATATGTGACTGATACACCCTAAATGTGTTGGAAGGGCCCAGAAGACTCACCTGTTCCAATTCTCCATCCTGCACGCACATGCATACACACACATGCACGCACACCCAAGACACCCTGAGTATATATTCCGACACTGGTTTTTAAATTGTAGTGGGATCTCAATTGTGAATTCCACATTTAGAAATTCACCACTCGCTAAAACATATAACCCTCAATCAGTACTGGCAGGCACTCAAAGTCATTTGCAGACACAGGCAGTACCTCAAAAACTCTGACCTGCTGGATGTGCCCATTCCCAGCTGAGGTTCCACAAGGCAACACTGCCTTCTTGTTTTAGTTTTCATACTAGAAGCATCTTTCTGGCTCTCTATTCCATGCCATATTATTCACTTTTTTTTTTTTGCTTTTCGTTAGTGATGTTGCTGTTTAACATGGCCTCCTGTAGGAAGGTTGATCAAGTAGTAATTATTTATAATTAGATATTAGCAAGAAATTCTGGAGTGCTATTGCACAGTAGGATGACTATAGATAAGAATAATGTACTATATATTTCAAAAAGCTACAAGAGGGCTGGAGATGTAGCTCAGTGATAGGTCACTTGCCTAGCAAGTGTGAGGCTCTGCATTCAGTTCCAGCACTGCAAAAAAAAAAAAAAAAAAAAGAAAAGAAAAGAAAAATTAAAAATGTCTTTTTAAAAGCTAAAAGAAATAATGTTGAAAATTTTCACCAAAAAGAATTGATAAATAGGCTGGGGTTGTGGCTCAGGGTATGCTCGCCTAGCACGTGCAAGGCCCTGGGTTTGATCCTCAGCACCACATAAAAATAAATATTTAAGAAGCTAGATGTTTAACCTGATTTAAACATTACACAATATAGACTTATTTTGAAATATACCTAATAGGTACAATTTTTACATTTTTAATATATTGGTCTTAAAAATAAATTTAATATAAAGAAAACCACAAAACAAAAAATAAATAAAATAAGATTAAATGGCCCCAAGTTTAGGGCCAAGTGCTGCCCATTGTTCCTGAGCTCAAGATGGTTGTGATGTGCCTTACAGAGAAAAAAGGTACCTGATAAGCATCATTCAGGTTGAGTTATGATTCTCTTTACCATGCATTCAATGTTAATGAGCATAAAGCATATATATGTGTGTGTGTGTGTGTGTGTGTGTGTGTGTGTGTGTGTGTATGGGCTATTTATATATATTTATATATACACATAATAGCCCATGCCAAAAAAAATCACTCTGACTCACTGATCCAGATCACACCGTGACTGGAGCATTCACAGCGGCCTGTTCTTGCTTCTTTTCCTCTTCCAAATATATATGAATCTTTGAACAGAAACATACATAAAACAAAATTATGTATTGATCAGTTGACAAAATCGTGACCAACCTGTATTCCCACTGGCTCAGTAGTCACTAATTCACTATTTTTGGTGACTTTCTAAACCTAACTACCAGAAATCATAAGAAATGACAGTAAATATGGTAAAGAAGTCAAATAGAAATTTTCAACATTCTGGAAAAGACCATCCTCTTCCCTTTGCCATAGAACTATAATTTCAGAAATATAATTCACAAATTTGTTTTACCACCAATAGAGTGGGTGCCTCTTTTCTCTCTCTCATTAGCCTCAGAAGTATCCCACCTCCAGGCTGCCCCAGGTATTCCCTCTACTCCCTCACACAGGGCCAGACTCTCTTCTCTGGGGGGCCTTCCACGAGTGGAAGAGTCTGTTAACCTCCTAGCTCTCACCTCCACTCTAACCATGATGTACAACAGAAGCAGATTGTTTAGACTCATTGACGTGTGTGCCATTTTTCCTTGATGTACACATATTTCATTGTCCCCATCTCCTCCTGGGTTTGTGAGTTTCCTATTTCCTCTGTGGGCTCACAGTGCCTGTCAGAGTGCTTTGTATTTATGTAATGACTCAACTGTCTTGAGTACATGGAAATGCTCGCCAACTCCACACCTTCTGGCTCCCTGCACAAGGCCTTCTGTTTTTTCCATCATACTCCAGGCAAACTAAAACATCATCCCTGGTGCTGTGTCTTCTCTTAATCTGAATTGTAGGTTGAAAGGAAAAGGCATTCAAACACAGCACATGAACATGTCCATAAGCCACATGTTTCAGATATGTCATAAGTTGATCCCTGGGACTGATCCAAGAATTGACCACAAAGTAGTTGCTGCTGTATCACAAAGAGAAAGAGAAACTCATAATGGAAGAATATACTACCACTTTGTTACCAAAAATCATCATCATCATCATCATCATCATCATATTCTTCATCATTTTATCATCTTCATCATCATTCATACTAAATCTTACCAAACCTGTAACTACAACTACAACTTACAGGAAATTCAGAGGACAGAGGAACATGTCAAACTACACCATGAGGATACAACCAGTAGATTCCAGATTATAGAAACACTCCATACAGGTCAAGTTCTCTGATTTCATCACAAGGTTAATCATGAAAAAAAAAAAAAAACAAAGAGATGGAGGGAGAATTTCTAGATTAAATGAGCATTAAATCATACCAACCAAACACAATGTATGGATCTTATTTGGATCTCAGTTCAAATAAACTGCAAAAAAGTATAATATTCTTGAGATGATCAGAAAAATTTAAACACTACCTCACTATTTGAAATATTGGAGAAAATTGTTTATTATTTTAGGTATAATGGCATTGTAATTATCTTCATAAGAAAATAAACCTTAGCCTGTGATGAAAATTAATCAACGGTGGGGAACTGACTTCAAAACAATAATGGCAGAGGAAGGGAATGGGATTAGTGGAAGATTAGCAAGGAGCTAAGTGAAGGTACATGGAGTCTTGATCATGCTATCCTGTCTACTTTTGTGCTTATTCAGAATTCTCCAAAATGAAGAAATAAAAATAAGCATGTACATTAAGATGATCCCTGTGACTGATCCAAGAGTTGACCACAAAGTGGCTGCTGCTGCAGCCTACCACTAGTTGTGTGACTTTGCCTGATTCCTCAAGTTCTCTGAGCTTCAGTTTTCTCAGCAAAATGTACTATTAGTATCCCAGTGAGGTCTCCATGGACTATTTTCTCTTTTCCAGTCTTTCAAATCTGTATCACCAGTCCTAACTGCTTCTCTGCAACACAAATCTCTGTTTCCTGAAAGCTGAGAGATTTCTTCCCAAAGACAGCAATTTGGGAGCAGAAGGAATTTTGCCTACTCAAAGGCCATTTTCACTTTTTTCTCTGTTAACACCATAATTGTGTTTCCAATATATCCTATAACCCCATTTCCTTTGGTTTCTTGGTGGGCCCCCAACCCAGTTCTGGTCACTGAGACATGAAAAGTCTGCTGAAGGGCTGGGGATGTGGCGCAAGCGGTAGCGTGCTCGCCCGGCATGCCCCCGAGCACTGGGTTCAACCCTCAGCACCACATAAAAACAAAATAAAGATTTTGTGTCCACCGAAAACTAAAAAAATAAAATAAAAAAAGAAAAGTCTGCTGAAGATTTCCTTGCTCATTTAAAAAGAAAAATACATGTATGCACAAGAGAGAAAGAGTCCTCTTTCTTTTGCTAAACATGGTCACCTCTGCATGTGATATCTGGAACTGCAGCAGCCATCTGGTGACCATGAGAGGAGAGAGTCTGAGAAGAACATGCTAAGCATGGTAGAGCAAAAATATCACAGGGTTCTCAGGGACATCACTGAGCCATATAATTGTACATCCATGAAATTCTTGTTTTACCTCATGATTATTAAGTTCTGTTATTGTTTAATTCAGTTTGAGTAGTGTATTCTATTACTTGAAGCTGAAAATCTATGAATGAAACAGGCTCACTCACCAGCATCACCCGGGAAAGGGGGATATCCATACATCACCTGCAAAATTAATAAAGATTTAAGTAAAAGGGAGAAGAATCAGTCCATCAATGAATGTCCTACCACCTCTTGAAACTTAACAGTTTCAAATTTGGACTCAACTTCCACCCTCTGCTTCCCAAGTGAGCAACTCATGCACCTTCTCTTACCATAACATAATGATCCTAGTCGGCCTCTCTGTCACCAGCCTCTATCCTTACTGCAGTCCACCCTCTCCAGGGCGCTCAGGTGTATCCTGTAAACATAAATCCAATTACCCACTACGCTCCTCAAACAGTTCTAGTCGCTCATAATGAGCAACCAGATCAAATATAAGTTACTTTCATGGAATGAGGTCCTTCTTCATTCGACCATAAGCTCAATCCCCTGCCATATCTCCCTCGCCTCCAACCCACCCTAAGCTCCAGGCACAGGAGTCACTGGTAGTATCCTGCACCTCTACCTCATTCATGCTTCTTGTAGTGTCTGTTCTCTTTCCACCCCACCTAGCTACCTGACAGACTCCTGATCATCCTTGCCAACTCACCTCCACATTTCCGGGCAGAGTTGGTCATGACGCTTTGGTTTATCTCATAGTCCTTTGGCCATAACTCCACAATAGCAGTTGTTGCATCAAATTGTTGATATCTGTTTAAAGGCGCATCCCTCCTACTAAACTAAAAAGTATTCCAGAGATGGATCTTACTCCTACAATATCTGGTATCAGCTAAAAGGTTTTGAATGATGGAAAAGAAGAAAGGAGGACAGTATTGGCATTTTTCCAGTTGCTAAGTCTAGAAACCTGGAAGTTATGAATTCCCAGAATAGAAAGGAATGTTACAGATCATTGTAGAAAACTCTTACTTTAAAGATTAGTAAGTTGACTCTTCTTTCATCCCCTTTACTCAATTTGTCACCAAATCTACTTGTCATACCCTCTTCCAAAATGTTTACCAGATTTCTTCCTGCATCTCCACCCACCTTGACCCCATGCTCCCTCTGTGCTCTCTTACTTATGCTAGGATTGTTGAGAGAGTCCTCAAAGAAGGTCATCTTTTCTGTCCCCATTCTGAACCATCTCATATACAACTGACAGAAGAAATGTCTATAAATCAGTCCTTTTTTTTTAAAATCAGTATTTTTAACATGTCACTCCAACCATCCCAAAGAAGTCTCTACATTTCTACAATTTTCAATTAGACTCCATTTTTTTTTTTCGGGTACTGGGGATTGAACTCAGGAGCACTTGACCATTGAGCCACATCCCCCAGACCTATTTTGTATTCTATTTAGAGACAGGGTCTCACTGAGTTTCTGAGGCTGGCTTTGAATTTGTGATCCTCCTGCCTCAGCCTCCTGAGCCACTGGGATTACAGGCATGTGCCATCGCTCCCAACTGGACTTCTTTTTTAAACCAAGCTCACAGCCTGGCCTGGAGCTCACTCATCTGGGCCATCACCTAGCCCAACCCTTCCTCACACTGTTAGTCACACACATGTCCTGGGTATCTCAGAGTCAACACTCACTGCACCTCCAGTCTCCACAAAACCTACCTAGGTATCTTCCTGCTCATCTTTGCTCATGAAAAACCTAGATCTCACTCGAGGCACCCCCTACCACTTCATCATTCTTCTCTCCCTGCCTCAAATCAGACTCATCTTTTCCTTTCCCTGAATCCCCATGGTCCTAACGCTCATGGTCCTGACACCCACTTGGAATGTAAGTGACTTGACAGGGACTGTGTCATCAGCAATCTGCACACCCCAAGAGCCAGCCGAGCCAGCCTTTGCCTCTCCCCATCCTACTCTTCCTTTGTGACTCAATACCAGTGCCACCTGCCAAGGAAACAAATCAGCCAAAGCTCCATGCCTCTGAATTACAGAACTCGCTGGTATCTTTCTCACAACATTTATCACATTCTTCCTGCTGGCAGAACGGTTTGCTGTTATGTTTTATTTCTCTTAACACAGGGAAATTGGAAAGTCTCTGTATCTCCTCATCCCACATGCCCTCGGCACCCACTGGAGTGCCACAAAGTAGGTCTTTGTTGTGAGAGTCTTTCTTTGAGCCTCTGTTTTTTTGGTTTTGGGTTTTTTTTTCTTTTGTTTTGTTTTTGTTTGTTTGTTTTTAAGAATCAGAGCATGTGTACTTCAGAGAGTGAGAGAAAGACAGAGAGAAGACTATCCCACTCCTCGATTTATACTCAAAGGACTTAAAGTCAGTATATTACAGTGACACAGCCACATCAATGTTTATAGCAATTCAATTCACAATAGCTAAACTATGGAACCAATCTAGGTGCCCTTCAACAGATGAATGGATAAAGAAAATGTGGTATATATACATAATGGAATATTATCCAGCTATAAAGAAAAATGAAATTATGGCATTTGCCAGTAAATGGATACAGTCAGAGAATATCAGGCTACATAAAATAAGCCAGTCCCCCAAAACCAAAAACTGAATGTTTTTTCTGATATGCGGATGCTAATTCACAATAAGGGGGAGGCACTAGGGAAGAATAGAGATACTTTGGATTAGACAAAAGGTAGTGCAGGGAGGGGAGGGGGTAGGGGGTAGGAAGGATAGTAGAATGAGACAGTCAGCATTACCTTATGTACATAGGTGACTGTGTAACCAATGTGATTCTACAACATGTACAATCAGAAAAATGAGAAATTATGTTCCATTTATGTGTGATGTATCAAAGTGCATAAATGCATTTTACTGTCATGTAATTAGAACAAATAAAGAAATAAAAAGATAAGGCAGGGGCTGGAGATGTGGCTCAAGCGGTAGCGTGCTCACCTGGCATTCGCAGGGTGCTGGGTTTAATCCTCAGCACCACATAAAAATAAAATAAAGATGTTGTGTCCACCGAAAACTGAAAAATAAATATTAAAAAATAATCTCTCTCTCTCTCTCTCTCTCTCTCTCTCTCTCTCTCTCTCTCTTCTGAGAGAAGAGAGACTTAAAAAAAAAAAAAAAGATAAGGCAAAGAGGTAGGTCCATTCCCAGGAGGTCCCTCTTGGTAACCCCTAGGGAAATTACTATTGGTCTAACTTAGTTTTAACATTGGAAGTCCTGTGTCATAGGAAACCCAGGATCACTGGCAAACCTACATGTCTGCCACCCAGCCCCAGGCCTAATTTTAGCACAAAGGCCACGGCCTCGTCTCCCTTTCCTGGCTCCTGAAATCACTGTTCATTCACCAGCATAGGCACCAAGGAAATAACACCAATTCATCCTAGTAGCCTAAGTCACATCAAACTTTGATCGTTCTTCAAATTTCCCAGTGCTAAACTAAGTCCCACTCTGTGCAGTAGGTGCTTTAGTTCTCAGGGGAAAATTATTTCAGCAGATTAGAAAGACTTTAAATGGATATTTGAAGTTGTTCCAGCAAAACAAGAGACAAGTAGGTAAATACACTGAGATAATACAATTACCCTGAAAATGTCACTGAAAGGCAACTTACCTATCCTCAAATCACACACAAACACAGTTGAGATGAAGAACCTTCTAGCATAATATCAATAGGTTCTATCTGCCTTGGAGAGTCCCTTTTGCTTATAAATACTTAAAACTCTTTCCATCTTCTTGACTCTGTAGCATTACAATGGTTTGAGGAATCCTATTCCGAGCTGTGGTATTTCCAGGTCAAATTTGAATGCAAACAAGTTCATCTAAAAAAAAAAAAAAAAACAGTGTTCAGAAACAACTGAGCTCTAAGCAGGGTCTCAAGTCTCATGATGATTCTTTGGGTGTCTTTGTTGTTGCTCTGGTTTTGCAAAGGAATTTTCAGTGTGAGAATTCGCTCTCTTCGGTTTCCATTAGTTCCCTCAAGGGAATGACAAAGCCCTCTCAGTCCTTCCCCTTTGTGACCCTCCACCATGTCTAATCCCTCAGAGCCAACATCTGAAGCAGTCATGTATGCGCTGGCGTGATACCTGAGGACCTATAAAATGTATTTAATTTGGTTAAGATTCTGGGAGTTTCTACATGGTTTATAGCATGTGAATTGTTCCAAGTGGACTCAACTAACGGAATTTTTGGCTGGATTAACTGAAGGTCCAGACACCTTCTAAATCCACCATTACAAGACTCAAAATATGTGACTAACATTACCCATAAAGTTGATAGAATCAATTATTTTTTAATAGGAAGAAAATTTTCAATTGTCCCTTCACATTGGCTGCACCATCAGTCGAACATGCTACATAACTTTTCATAGAAATATGATTTGATACGAGAACATCTGTAACCGTCTGGAACATATTTTTCCCAGGACTTTACTTAGAGCTCTCTATAGATATCAGATGTTCTCCACAGAATCTGTGACATGTCTTAGGATTCTTGCATAAACATCAGTTGTGCCTCTGTCTTGAATAGTGTCAATCTGAATTGAAAATCTGCCAGCTTTCTTAACATCACCACCAGCAGGCTTCTTAATTAATCTGCTGATACTGTGGATAGACTTTTATTAAAATCAGAGTATGTAAGCAGATCTTCCACTTGTTTTACAAGCTCACTTTAGTTTCTAAAGATTCAAGATGCGTTTTAGCAAGCGAGAATCTGAGAAATATACACGAGAGCCTTATCACACCATACACATTTGCTGGTATTTTTTTCTCCTGATGACTGACAGAGTCCTTTACCAATGGCCTTAAGTTCATTAATCATGCAAAATAAAAATACTTTGTCACAACTTGCTTTACCCCTGTGTACTTTTGAATAGAATGGAAGACTAACCATGTGATTAATAGTCCTTATTAAATGGGAAAACTTCATCTCAGATACTGGTCTCTCTGACACAAATGTTCAGCAAATTACATCTGAAGTACGCATTAAAGAACCTTCATAATTAATTTTTTTGAGAGAGAGAGAGAAAGAGAGAAAATTTTTTTAATATTTATTTTTAGTTTTTCGGTGGACACAATATCTTTTTTTTTTTAATTTTTATGTGGTGCTAAGGATCGAACCCAGCACCCCACGCATGCCAGGTGAGCGTGCTACCGCTTGAGCCACATCCCCAGCCCCATAATTAATTTTAATGAAATTATCTCAGATATGCACAAAGATGTATGTACAAGGATATTCTTCTCAAAGTTGTTTAGAGACTCGAAAATTTGGAAAGACTTGCACTATAGAGAATAGTTAAATGATTTATAATATATCCCTACAAAGAAATACTATGTTGTTATTAAAATTAATGTGGAGGAAATGTTTTCCCTTACATGGAAAGATAGCCCGTCATTATTGTTAAATGAGGACAAAAGAAATGTTGAAAACATCAGATTTTGTTTATACTTTCTAATTGTAAATATCTATATTGCATAGAAATAAGTCTGAAAAAAATGTACAACAAATAGTAAGGGTAGTTATCTCTGGATGGTGGGATTATGGGTAAGTTTTATTTTGTAACTCTTCTTCATACCACAACCAACCTATGACCTATCAAGGCCCAGGAGAGAAAGGGGTGTCCTGTGGTTCTGGCAGAGGATGAAGGGGACTTACAGGTTAACTGACTCCCAGAAGCAGAAAGCTCTGGGGTGGGACCTGAGAATCTGCACTTCTAACCAGCATCCAGATGATGTCAATGCTAGTGCAGGGACTAGCCACCCTTTGAGTAGCACTGCCTAGGGGTTCCATCACTTCCCTCCCACTCTGTCTTCCATGGGTAATTATTTGTGCATGTGTGTGCCCATACACACTTGGATCCTGGCCCAAGCTTAGGGCCTTCCAAATAGCAGGTGCTGCTTGCATGTTTGTTGAAGAAATTAATGGGGAGATTTTTCAGACATAGTGGGAAGCCAGCTGAGAAAGATCTGTGACATTCACTACTTAGATCTCAAGTGGCCTCAGAACCTTCTTCAACGTCTTCATCTACATGTGGGCTGGAACCTGGGGTGGGCCTTGGAATCTGAACACTTCACTAGCTGGGATGTTGTGCTCAGAGAATCAAAGGAAAAGGAAGATTCTTTAGCTTAGTCAGAGAAGGCTTTGCCTTGAGAGCATCTGAAGGTTCATGGGAAAATGTGAGAATGCTTTCTAAGGACTTAGTATGAATGAGTGCTTCCAACTAGCACAGGAAAGAGAGAGAGAGAGAGAGAGAGAGAGAGAGAGAGAGAGAGAGAGCAGAATTGACTTGATTTGATAAAAGAAACTTTGTAAATTTCCAAAGGAGAGCTGGAATTCACCTAAGCACCCGGCCTCCTTTTCCAAGGGGCCTGGGGAAGAAATGCCTTGCATGCTGCCTAGAGGCCTCCATGCTTTCAGACAAGACAGCCCCAGAATAAAGAGATTTTTGAAAAGAAAAGAAGAAAAGTAACTGTTCCTATTTCCCAAGAGACTCTGAAGCAAGCTCTGAGCAGAGGCCACGAGGGAGCCGGCCTGGGAACGGTCAGGGGGCCTCCCACACGCTGCTGTTCCCAGCTGCACCCGCCAAGGCCTGAGTGTGGGCATCGGATAAAAGGCGCTGGAGAGGCCGCCGCGCTTCCTCCTCTCACCCCAACACGAGGCCCTCCGTGAGGCCGGAACTAATTCTTATGACAAGTTACAAACCGCAGGCAAAAAATAATGAAAACCCGGACACCGCTCACACTGGGAGAGGACTTCAGGGCGCTCCTGTGACAAAGCCCCGTTATTCACCCAGCTCCCCCGGAGTTACCAGGGCTGGGAAGGGAGTCGGGAAGGCCCGCAGGAGGAGGCAAAAGGCAGAACTTCCACTGTGGCTCAGGCTCCTGTCCCTGGCAGGTGGTTCTATAAACTGACAATTTTTTTTTTAATTAGAGCATCATAATTATATATAGTTAATTATATATAGTCATTTTTTTCTTTTCATTTTTTGAATTTAGTTATACATGACAATAAAATGATTTTATTTATTTATTTATGGTACTAGGGGTTGAAATCAGGGGTTCTCCTCGACTTACTGAGCCCCATCCCCAGCCCTATTTTGTTTTTTTATTTAGAGACAGGGTCTCCCTGAGTGGCTTAGCACCTCGCTTTTGCTGAGGCTGGCTTTGAACTCGCAATTCTCCGGCCTCAGACTCCCAACCCACTGGGTTTATAGGCATGTGCCACCAAGCCCGCCTTGGGGTCATTTTGACAAAAATCATACATGATTTCAAGCCCCATTCCCCTCACTGGGTTTATAGGCATGTGCCACCACGCCCGCCTTGGAGTCATTTTGACAAAAATCATACATGATTTCAAGCCCCATTCCCCTCCCCCACTCCGCCCCTCTCCTCCCTCCCCCTTATCTTTCTCCTCTACTCTATTAAACTTCCTTTCTTCTATATATAAATCAAGGTGATATTCGTCTTAGCACCTTTATATGTGAATGTAACATGATGTTGTTAAATCCACTCCATGTATCTTCCCTTTCCCTTCCTTCTTCTCTCCCTCTTGCTCTCCTACTTCTACTCCATTGATCTTCCCTATATCTTTATGATATCCAGTCCTCTCCCCACCCCCAATACCTTCTTTCCTTTGTTTTGCTCTAGCTTCCACATATGAAAGAAAACATTCCACCCTTCAGTTTCAGGTCCGGCTTATTAACATGATTTTCTCCATTTTCATCCATTGACTGGTAAGTGCCATTACTTCATTCTTCTTTATGGCTGAGTAAAACTCCTTAGTGTATTTATACCACATTTTCTTCTGCGTTCATCTATTGACAGGCATCTTGTTGATTCCATAATTTAGCCGTTGTGAATTGTGTCACTGTAAACATTGAGGTGGTTGTATTGCTATAGTATGCTGATTTGAGTTCTTCTGGATAAATATCAAGGAGTAGGATAGCTGAGACATATGGTGGTTCCATTCCTAGCTTTTTGATGACTCTCCACACTGCTTTCCAGAGTGGTTGTACTAATTTGCAGTCCCTCCAATGTGTAAGTGTATCCTTTCACCCACATCCTCATCAACATTTATTATTATTTTCATTCTCAATATTTGACATTCTAACTGTAGTAAGATGAAACCTTAGTATAGTTTTGGGTTTGTTTTTTTTTTGTTGTTGTTGTTGTTGGGTTTTTTTGGTATGGGGGATAGGTATCAGGGACACTCGACCACTGAGCCACATCCTCAACCCTGTTTTGTATTTTATTTAGAAACAGGGTCTCACTGAGTTGCTTAGTACCTCACTTTTGCTAAGATTGGCTTTGAACTCACAATCCTCCTGCCTCAGCCTCCCCAGCCACTGGGATTACAGGCACGCACCTCTGCACCTCGCCTTAGTGTAGTTTTGATATGTATTTTTCTAATTGCTAGAGATGCTAGACATTTTTTCATGTATTTCTTGGCCTTTGTGCTTTTTCTTTTGAGAAGTTGCGTTCAGTTTGAGTTTTTTTGTTTGTTTGTTTTTGCCATTTATTGATTGGGCTATTTGTTTGTGATCAACTCTTTATAACACTTTTTTCTTTAAATCAGGATAAGGTTAGGGAAGAAGATTAGATTCTGAGACAAAAGTCTTAACTTTATGTCCAAGTTTATAAAAAATGGGATGACCTCAAATAAGTTTATTTCTCTGAGTCCCTGTGTGTGTGTGTGTGTGCACGTGCTTGCACGCTCATAAAAGGATAAACTGGTACCTTCAAAACTGAGCCATGAGCAAATCTGGTGTGGGGGTGACACCCAGGTCTATTTGCATCTATTTGCAGATGTTGGTAGGTGTTTTGTTGTTGTTGTTGTTGTTGTTGTTATTGTTGTTTTTGACTTGGGTTTGGTTGGTTGGTTGGTTGGTATACTGATTTTAGTTTTTCTAGATAAATATCAAGGGTTTTGCTATAAAAGGAGGCACTGGGAAACATGGTTCTGATGGAAGTAATAGAAGGATAGAAGGTTCCACATCAGTCCCTGCAGTACCACTGGGAGCAACCTGTCATCAGCCCAGATATGAGTGGGAAGTGAATTGCTAGCACCGTCTCTACCCAGTGGCATAAAATGTGAGGCCTAGTTCTGAGCCCAAGTGAGTCACCCTCCGGGAACCCCAGAAAAACAGAGAATTCTAGGAGAGCTCAGTGGTCCCACGGGCATGCCAAGAATAGGCTGAGCACCTTCAGATTTGGGTCATTAGACTTAATGAGATTTCCCTCCTACTTGCTGGTGGGCAAGGCCTGGGGACATGCAGAGGGAACAAGAACTCTCCTACCAGCACGAGGCTCAAACTAGGTAACATTCAGAAAACAATCTGTAAATTACCCAAGGAGTCTAAACGGGGGAAGGAAGTTCCTGCTACATTTTCTTTATCAATCTGAAGTCCACGGCCAAGGGATCTTTAGAACTCAGATTCCCCTTGTTTCAGTCAGCTATTTCACTGCTGTGGCTAAAAGACCCACCAGAACAATTGTAGAAGAGGAAAAGTTCATTTGAGGGCTCACAGTTTCAGAGGTCTTGGTCCATTCGAAGGCTGGCTCCATTCCTCAGAACTCTAGATGAGGCAGAACATCATGGTGGGAGAATGTGGCAGAGGGAAACGGCTCATGTGATGATCAGGAAGCAGAGAGAGACTGACTCTCCAAATATATACCCCATAGGCACACCCCCAGGGCTCCACCTCCTCCAGCCACCACTCAGTTAATCCCATCAGGGAATCGATTCACTGATTGGATTAAGGCTCGCACAGTCCAATCGTTTCTTCTCTGAACTTTCTTACACTGTCTCAAACGAGAGCTTTTGGGAGACATCTCATATCCAAAGCATAATACCCCTGGTAGGTTGAGCCTCACGTGGTGTGGCTACACCTCAAAGCATCTTCTGGAACTTGGGGAAGTTTCCCTTACTTTTTAAAGGAACTTCAGATTGTTTCTAAAGAACTGGCTTGATCCTCTGGATTCAGTCATTTTATATTTGATACCAGGTCTCTCTTGCTAGTGTTATTCCCCTGTATATTCACGTTGGATAATATCATTTAGTGCCCTACAAATACTTCAAGTCACCTTTCAAAATTAAATCAATCTTTCTTTATTATTCAGAAATTTTTATTACCATCAAATATATACATCTGTACTTCTTTTAGATTCCAAAATCACAAGTCTAATGACCAGCTCTTATATCATCGTATCACCAATAAAAAAATAGTAGATTCTCATTCAGGCTTGGTGGCACTAAATTAGAGCATTCGGTATTAGCCACAGTAATGCTAGCTATTATAACGAATGCCCAAGATGCCTAGTATAATTTAATTTTGCATACCCCAAAGATGGCAATGTGAATGCCCCTGAGGAGCTGGTGGTTTTTCCAATGATCCTTTGGTACCTAGTATCACTCCATTTTGTAGCTCTGCCTTCTTCAAGAGTCTCAGAGTCTTCTGTATTTAGTCTTGCAATAATCAGCTTTCTGTGCTATAGCAAATACCTGAGATAATCAACTTATAAAGAGAAAAGTTTGATTTGGGCTCACAGTTTTAGAGGTTTCAGTCTATGTCCCCTTTCTATTGTGCTGTGATGAGATAGCACAATATGGCAGGGACACATGATGGAGCAAAACTGCTTGCCTAATGGCCAGGAAGTGAAAGAGAGAATGAGAAAGAGGCTGGTCCCACAATCCCCTTCAGGGCACTCCCTCAGTGATCTAAAGACCTCCCACTAGGCCCCACCTCTTAAAGGTTTCACCAGTTCTCAATAGCACCTTCCTGAGGACCAAGCCTCCAACACCTGGACCTTTGGGCCAAATTAAAGGAGCAAATTTATAAGCCAAACTATAGCAAATCAATAGGTGGAGATGGAGCAGGGGAAGGGGAGACAGAAGGTAGAAAGTGGAAGACACACCTGCTTCTTAAGCTCACTGATCCCAAAGTAACACAACTCAATTCCAAAAAGATTTCATTGGCAAGATCAAGGTTCAGTGCTACTCAGTTACAAAGGAGCTAGGAAACATCACTGCTGGTGGGAAAGCTACTCCTAGCACAAGTCTATATCATAGAAGCAGGAGCATGACTCTGATGGAGTGAGCCATCTCTGTTGGATTCTCTTATCAACCCTAATATCTAACACATAAAAAAACACATGTTCCTCACAAATACAAAGATTATGTATCTAATCTGCCTTGAAAAAAGTTATTTTTGCCTATTTCATGACATAATTACCAATAACATCCCATTATACTCTCCAAAGTATCCAACTTTGGAAGGCAAATTATATCGTTTATTTACTCATAAGCCATTTTATAGGTAATCTATGAGCCTACCAAAAAGTGTTTCAAGGCCTATATTTTTCACCACAACAACACAGGACCTATCTGACAGTAAACATCTATAACATAAAGTATAAAATGTCAAGAGGGGCACATTCCATTTTCCCTGACCATCATCAGTCTTCTCTGTGTGGTCAGTAAAACACATACTTCAAACTTTAAAATTCACTTCCGGAAAACATGGCCCTCCAGAGCACACTTCCTCTGAGCTGTGGCAAATCTATGCCCGAAACCCAAAAGAGCAACATCTAGCCGAAAAGCACAGATCTTATATTCTGACCACCACTGAATCTGTGTTTTCCAGGAAACATCTGACATCCTCAGAATGGCCAGTTTTCCTCTTCAAAAGCAAACAAACTAAAAGTACCTGCAATGCAATCCCCAAGCCCTTCATTATGGCACAGAGAACAAGAATAATTAGGAAGTCAACAAATTTCTTCCCAAGTGTGAATTGCTACCCAACCTTAAATATTATAATTATATTCTGAAATTATAATTATACAGAGACCTGCCTGAGATTTACTTTTGATAATGTAAATTCTACATAAAGCATCATAATGCAATTAAAAAAGAAAGTACCAAGAGAATGCTTAAAGGAGTTGAAGTCAGAGTTTTTATGAACCCAGGAGAACTTCACAAGATAGAGACAGAGGCAGATAGAACTAGATACAGATATAGATGCCAACTACTAGAAAGCTGAATGAAGCCAAAAGTGTAGAATGAACAAAGTGGTGTCAGATTTCCGAAATTGGAACCTCTTTGTTATAGCAGGTGGGGTCCTTACGTGGCTAATAAAACAAGGGTCTGGGTACAGTTAGATGCAAAGGAGCTGGGCCACCCCTGGTGGGAAAGCTGCTCCCAGCACGACTTTTTTCAGTCTACACTTTCTTGAATTTAATTTGAGCAACTTGAAATCACATAGGAATCTCCTTGGAAAAAAAATAGCCTGCAAATCAATTTCACCAATTCAGAATGATTTTTTTTTTCCTCTCAATGAGTCCAGATGAAAGCCGCTTTGCCAAATGGAGAGGGTTTCTCCATCAAACATCCCTGGCTGAGCTTTGTGAAGGTACCAGGAGGAAGAGGAATATTTGATCAAATGCTTAAGCATTAACTATGTGCAAGGAAAGCCATTCAATGAATGAACTTTCTGTGAATTAAATTGTTCTAGAAAATGAAAATAAAATTGAATCCAAGAACAAACTATCTTAAAAATCACATTAGGTGAGTAAAACTTCCACTAGAGCTATAAAAATCAAATTAGCTGAAAGGGAAAATAAATGTCTTTGTGTTCCAAGTAGTTCCATTTGTTAGGACAATAGGTACCTATGAAAGAATTAAAACTCTAAAAAGGACTGTACCGGTTTCTCAGGATGATGGTGTATGAAGTCAAAGGAAAATCAGCTTTTTCTCTAAGTCACTTGCCTACAAGAGGAGAGTCACACTCCATGGCTGCTCACAGTGGGGCAGAAAAGAGGGGAGGCTACCAGAAGTGTGGCACTACTGGCTGAGTGGGCATTCACTTCTCTTCCCCTTTCAGTCCTTCCCAGGTATCACCAGTCTGCCCTTGGGTTTAAGTTGCTTTTATCCATCCAGCTTCTCATATAAGCTGATCAGGGCTCAGTCCACTTGGTCTGAAGATTGAATATATTGTGCTGTGAAGCCTGCAAAAAATGTTGACTGTGCCCAGATCCTTGTTTTATTAGCCAGGTAAGTAAGTACACTACCTGTTATAACAAATAGGTTCCAATTTTCAGAAACCTGACACCACTTTAAAAGTCCAAGTCGTCTTCTCCAGATGGAATCCAAGCTATTTCTATCCTAAGATGCCACTATCTTTCAGTCTATTGGATGGGAGGGAGGAATGGGGATCATGAAACTTTGTGCAGTAAGTTTAAGGCAGGCCTGAAAGTAGCACCCATCATTTCCACATGCACACATTCCATTTGTCAGAACTCCATGATATGGTTCATCTAGATGCAAAGGGATCTGGGAAATGCGGTTTTGCTTTGTGCCCAGAAAGGAGAAGAGAACTGGATGTTGGTGGATTCTGTTTCTAGCACCCTGGCTCTGCCCTTCAATCAGACAACACTTGCTCATCTATTTTACACGTCAGACACTCTGACGAGGACCAAAGCAAATGGCAAGTGGTACATTGCTCTTGAGTGATCACAGGCTGGTAGGAGAGAAGAATGTGTAAATTAACAATTATGGTAGATCATGATAAACTGTTATAGCAGATGCATTTTCTGAGTGTCGGAGGACCCCAGAAAAGAAGCAACTTTAGGGAAGCTTCAGGTGTGTGTGAATGGAGTCTTACAGGAGAGTGATCATAGCTAATATTTTTCAATTGCTTTCCACTCACTAGCCAGTGTTCTGGGTGCTTTTCATGTATTAACTCACTTAATCATCACAATGACTCTAAGAGGTAGGTGTTATCATATGCAGACTAGAAAACAGAAAGGTTAAGTCACTTGCTCAGGGTCTCTGATAGTAGTTGAGGCAAGGTTTGGACCAGGCAGTCCATATCCTGAAATGACTCTCTCTAGCACAACACTACACTGGGAGGCAGAATAAGCCTACCAGACAGGGTGGAGAGAGGCCTCTCTGTTTATGTGAACCCTGTGTTACCATATCTGCAACAGTGACAGTAGTGGGGTGGCATTTGGAGGTCTGGAGAAGCATGCCCTGACAGAATCTCGCTATACCCTTGCCACCTGTGCACATAGCTCTGGGTATCATAAATGGTGAGGGTCCTGAACCAGGCCTGCCATTTCAAGGCTGGGAGGATGTCAGGACATTCGAGAGATGGGCCAGACTGGAGCATGGACCTCAACCTGAATAGTAGATAGTCCCACTGAGATAAGGCCAGTAGCCAAGGAAACATCAGAAGAGGGTTTAATAAATATCTACGAAGATCTTGTGAGGTTTGACATATTTCAATCCAAATTGAAGTGGACTATCAATCCATCTCCCTATATATAGGTTATTCCAGAACGATGCAGTTTCTTCTTTGTTTCAAAGAAAAAGTGGCGGCACAGGTTTGACTCCCTAGGAATGCAGCATCCTCTGCTGAAGAGGCATCCTTGCAGACTCTGACCATTCCTGGGATTCCACCCTGACTGAAAGAACTAGCTCCCTACATGCAGTGAAAGCTTCTAGTGCTCATATCTCTCCTCTTTCCTGTCACTCAGCAAGTCTACACTCTCCAGCTTGCTTCCTCGTAGTGAGGTGGAGTCATGTGACTTGTCACCACCAATGAAATGTGTGCAGAAGTGATTTGTGTTTCTTTGGGCCAGGGCATCCAAAGCTGACCGCTAGTCCTTTGCATTGGCAACCCCAGAAGCCACCTGTTGAGATGGCAGCGTAACAAGAGAGAGGGCATGCTGCCCAGAGAACTGACTAACCCATACAGGACGTCATGCAAGTCAGAAATAAGCCTTTTCTGCCTTCACCTCCTGAGACTTCTGGGTTTATTTATGAATGCAGCATAACCTAGCAAATATATAAAATATGTTCTATTTCACATCTTTGCCCATCACTGGTTTTGTTTTTACTTTTGTTTCAATCCTGGAACTCATGCCAACCTCACTTCCTTATTCAGCCAAGATCAAATCTGCTAAATCAAATCTAGTATGTGCATGTAGGTGCCTTCTTAGTTATTTCTCAATGCTCACATTTTTACATGATGCTATAAACAAAACTCCCTGCCCACCACTTGGAATGTCACTGTCTACATCTGTGTCATAATAGCCAGAGAGCCTGAGCTATTTCCTAACATATCCCTTTGCTCTAAGTGGAAATCTTACAGGATGAACTTTCCAGTAATGAGGCTTGACAACCTTGCCACCACCAGGAGAAACAGCAGTCAGGCCAGGAGAAAGACTGCTAACTTCTTCACGGAAGTGTTGATTAGGTTGTGCGCAGCTGGCCCGACTCCTGTGGAGAGAGTCAGTCCTCATGTGAACAGGTTGGGTGTCCTTCCTGGCTCTCCCTGTCCAACCACACACAGACACAAACACCGGGGATGTGACCAAGTGGCAACACCCAACCATTTCTAAAAGAAGCTGCATCCAGTGCAGGTATGAGCCCGTATCATGAGAAAGCTACATTCAGGAAGTATTGGGTATAAATTCAATGAGAATTGGAGAATGGTGTCTTTGGTTATTTCCGACTTGTTTAGTGATTCCTTAGAGGGAGATGTACACACATCTGTAATTCCAGCTTCTACTTGATGATTATGACTTTTGGAGCAAACACAGAGGAAAAGTATCCTTTTTAAGTATCCTTCATAATCTCTAGAACCAGTTGGACAGACACCAATCATATATATATGTTTTATATATATGTGTTTTATATATTTTATATAGATAATAAATGTGTACATTTATTTATATTTTGTATGAATATATATTTAATATATTCATATAAATATTAAAATAAATACATATATAAATATATTTATTTATATTTTATTTAAATGTATAAATTTATATAAATATAGATATGCTTCTCCTCATCATAGTTATTTTAGGAAACACACACCTGAATTGAGCTCTGCAGAAGAACAGGAGCTCAGAAAAAAAAAATAAATAAATGATTCAAAAGTAAATGAAATACAGAAATTGTATGAATGCCTAAAAATCCACGAAATTAATTAGCTAAAAGGTTCTTTTTATCTTTTTTTTTTAAATGGGGGTTGAACCCAGGGGGCACATTACCACTGAGCTACATCCTCTTCTTTATATTTTTTTTTTTATTTTGAAGCAGGTTCTCACTAAATTGCTTGAGAGTCTTGCTAAGTTATTGAGGCTGACCTCAAATGTGTGATCCTCCTGCCTCAGCCTTGTGAGTCACTGGAATTTACAAACATGTACCACTACACACCCAGTATTAAGCTAAATGTTTTAAGGAATAACATTACTTAAGATGATAATAATCCTCAATTAATAGTATTTCATTTTTGAGGGCATAAATAAAGCCCCAGGACAAGTAAATTAGTATGATATAAATTAAATGACTTGAGTTCCATCACAGCCCCATTTCTCCTTACCCTGTATCCCCTTTTCCTTCTTCCCACCCATTTCCAGAAATCCTTCTAAGACTTTGATGAAATATCTAGGGATATAGGTAGAGAGTACCACAATAATCATTTTTATATATCTTCTAAAAATGATTCTTTTTTATTTTTGCTTTCAGATAGTAAACAAAAATATAACTACAGCATTTCTATGTAACCATTAATATTTATAATTATCTAGATATATAAATAGATTTACTTAAACCAACTTAAGTGTTTATTCCCAACCTTTTTAATACTTTGACTTACCTATTGTGAGCACACACTATAGCATCTATCTATCATCCTTGGTCATCTGGAATTTGTCTTTATGCACTTTTTTCAACAGAGACATGAGTGAAAGTTTACCCAAGAGGATTATCTATGATAGAATTTTTTTAAACCTACAGAGAATATATTCCTGTTGCTTTCACACGTGAAAGACAACATGGCTGGGTATAAAATTCTTGAATTAACAACTTTTTAAAATAAATTTTGTTGTTGTTGTAGATGGACAGAATGTCTTTATTTTATTTATTTTTGTGTGGTACAGAGGATCAAACCCAGTGCCCCACGCATGCTAGGCAAGCACTCTGCTGCTGAGCTACAGCCCAGCCTGAATCAACCACTTTTATGAACAAAAGTCTATAGATGTTTTTGTATACTAATCACAGGGTTGTATGATTTGGGATGTTTTTATCTTTCTGCTTTGGGCATTTGAGCTTTATGTATTCCACAGAGAACACATTGTAATAATCATTAAAACTTAATAAAAATAAATAATAGATTTAAGTTGAGTGACTCTTACATTCCCACATGCTATTGGATGCTGAGAGACATGCCAATAATCACTGTTGTCAAGAAACATCAACTAATTGTAAATCACACTATCAGTAATAAAAATGAATGATATTACTACACAAGTAATTTTTTACTAAACAAAAATATAATATTGAGACATTATTATTTCTCTGGGGAAAAAAAACAGTAGTGCTTCTAGAATAACCAATAGGATGAAAACATCAGAACTTTCTAAACAGACTCACAGTCTTTCACAAGGTAAGATTCTAAATCTAATAGTCATGGGCTTTTGTAATAATTAAGCTGTAGTCCTAGCCTCTTGAGTTTGCACAAACATATTACCTCTTTATTCAGAATGATCAGAAATGCCACACCCACCAAAAGAAAAAAGATATGTAAAACTGGCTATGCTTTGGAGAAGGTCAGAGAGAGGAAGGCGGCGTAGTTGTTGAAAACATATTATGTTCAGACAATCAGGGTTTGAGTATGAGCATGTTACTGTGGTCTATTTTTACTCACCACACTTCTGACATCAAATGTGCTGGCATTTGCACACCAAAAAAAAAAAAAAAAAAACAATCCTTCAGACCATGGCTAAGTATCCTACAATTCACTTCAATTCTGACACTATCTACGGGGAGTTAGCATCAGATCCTACAAGTAAAACTTTCAGTCCCAAAAGACGGACCCCATTTCAGAACATTAATCACTAATTCCAGGTCTCCCATATTGCTAACCAAGCAGCTATAATTTGGGAGTTCCCATAACTCACTCTCATGTTTGATAATTTGCTAGAATGGTTCACAGAATTCAGGAAAACACTTCACTTACTATTACTGGCTTATTACAAAAGATACAACTTGGAGGATCCAAGTGGAAGCAATGCATAGAGCAAGGTACATAAGAAGGGGCACAGAGCTGCCATGCGCTCTCTGGGAATGCTACCCTCTTAGCCCCTCAATGGATTTGCCAACCCTGCTCTTCAAATCCTATATTTAGGGATGTTATGGATGTTTCATTATATAGTATGATTGATTAAATCCTTGGTCAGTGGCAATCAAATCAAAATGCAGCCCTTGCCCTCTCTGGAGATCAGAGGAAGGCCAAAAGTTACAACCTGTAATCAAATGGTTTGTTCCTCTGGCAACCGGCCACCATCTTGAGACCACCTACGGCCCAACAAGGAACACCTCATTAGCATAATCCCAGATATGGTGAGAGGGTCTTATTATAAATAACAAAAAAATGTTTTTATCACCCTATTACTCAGGAAACTTCAAGTGTTTTAGGATCTCTGGGCCAAGAACCAGAGATAAAGACCAAATGTATGTGTTTTATTATGTCATAATATCACACAGATGCTAGTTGTAAGTGACCCTAAGCAAATCAACTTTTATGCGCTTCTGTTTCCTCATCTGCAAAATCAGGGTAAGAAAAACATCTCCCTTGTAGGATGGTTTTCAGAAATTAAATAAGTTAACATAAAACACAGTACCTGGCATACAGGAAACATGAACCAAGTGTTTACTGTGAGCAAATGAGCCAGATAAAATAAGTTAACCTCAACCTCAATTATTTTACACTGTCCCCCGGGACCATCTATGACCAGCCAGGAAGGTGGAGTGAAGGATCTTATTCCCATACCAAGCCAGTAGCTGAAGGAAGGCATAGGGGCTGGCTCCAGTCATGGCAAAACCAAAGCACAACCAGGAGATGAGAACAAAGAGAGGTTTCTTACCTGCAGCAAGTAAGGAAAGTGCTTGAGATAATTCCCAAAGCAATGTTCTCCCAAACAAAGCAAGCAAGGGGTTCTTGGGGAAACTTACACATAGTCGTGTAGAAAAAAACCCGACATCACGCGTAGAAGTGGGTATGTTCTTTTTTTTTTTTTTTTTGGTTGCTCAAAACATTACATTGATCTTGACATATCATATACCATACATTTGATTCAAATGGGGTATGAATTCTTATTTTTCCCATGTGTACAGATTGCAGGATCACATTGGTTATATAGCCACGTTTATACATACTGCCATACCAGTGTCTGTGGTATTCTGCCTTTTCTATCCCCTTCCTAACCCCCCTCCCCTCCCCTCCCCTCCCATCATATCTCTCTATCCCATCTACTGTAATTCATTTCTTTTTCTCCTAATCTTTTTTCTTTCCTAAAACCTTGTCTAGCCCTAGTAGTGGGCGCATTAGGATTGAAGTTATTTGTTAACGTCAAACCTAATTGATCTAGGACATCTCGTCCCCATAAATTTATAGGAAGATGATCCAATACATGTGGCTGTATAGTTCCTTCACATCCTTCAGGATCCTTCCAATCTAATATCATTGCACTTCTATGGGGATTAGTCGCCACTCCTAGGCCTCGAAGTGTTTGAGTGGCTTGTTGCAATGGCCAATGTTTTGGCCATTCTTGACGAGAGATGATGCTAAGGTCAGCACCTGTGTCCAGTAGCCCACTAAACTCATGTCCTTGAATATTTAGTTTTAGCATTGGGTGAGAATCTAAATTTAAAGACAGCATAGCCCAATCTACACCTGTGGAGCCTAATCCCCTGGAACCTCTTTCTACACTACGGCTGGAGAATTTATCATGTAGGCTGGGTATTATTAACAACTGTGCTATTCTATCTCCTGGTGAAATTACTGATATACCTCTTGGAGAACTAGCTATAATTTTTATTTCACCTACATAATCGGGATCAATTACCCCAGGACTTATCATAAGTCCTTTTAGTGTAGATGAACTACGTCCCAATAATAAGCCTACTGTTCCTTGGAGAAGAGGTACTTTTACTGCTGTGGGAATGATTTGAACTCCCATCTCTGGAGTTAGTACTGCTCTGGCAGAGGCGCAGATGTCCAACCCTGCACTCCCTCGGGTTTGTCTGATGAGAGATTTAATGGACAATGTGTCCTGGGCACTACCCTGATGGTGTTGCTGGGTTCCTCCACTGCCCCATATATTTGTGGTTGTGGGCCCTGGAGAATTGGGCCCCCAGTCCATTTTTTGGCAATGGAGCCTGATGCCTTTCTCCACAATACCGTGGGTAAATACCTGGTCCTTGTCCATTTTTTGATAATGGAGTACCCTCTATGGTGGTTTGAGAACGGCATTCATTAGCCCAATGTCTCCCTCTATGGCATTGTGGACAAATACCCGGTATTCTATTCCTTTGATATCTAGTTTTGTTAAACCCTCCTCCTATGGGGAAACTCCTTTTAAAATGTCCTGTTTGTTCACAATTATAGCATGTTTTTGGCCTGGCATCTAAAGCCTGTTGTAATGCAGCTGCCACGACTTGCCCTTCTTCATTAATGTCTCTACATAATTTAATATATGTGTTTAAATCTTCATGTCTCCATGGTCTAATGACCTCTCTGCAGCAACGATTTACTTGGTCATAGGCCAGTTGTTTTATTAATGGCATTGCCTGTTTTGTATCCCCAAAAATTCTGTAAGCTGTTTGAATAAGCCTGTCTACAAATTCAGCGTAAGGTTCATTAGTTCTCTGTATTACCTTAGATAGCTGACTTTGTAAATCTCCATGTCCTTGTAAAATCTTCCATGCCCTAACTGTGTCTGCAGCAATTTGTGCATATATAGCAGGATAATATTCAATTTGTTGCCGTTGACCCTCATAAGGTCCTTTTCCTAACAACATATCTAGATTTCTTTGAGGGTAACCGGCTGCTGCATTTCGCCTAGCTGTCTCCGTGCAAAATTCCTTATTGGCCACCTTCCATAAAAAGTACTGTCCTCCATTTAGCACAGATTTACACATGCTAGCCCAATCTGCTGGCGTCATGTCCAAGTTAGTAATGGACTCAACCATGCTTACCGTGAAGGGTGCTTGGGGACCGTAGGTTGTTACGGCCTCCTTTAACTGCTTTACTGTTTTAAAATCTAAAGCACAGTGAATTTGCTGCCCTCCTACCTGTTCAAGTACAGGACATGCTAATCTTTGAGGTCCTGTCTCAGGATCCCATTTATCAACTACAGGGTTTGAGGGCCACTCAGCTGTCTCCATAGGTGGGGCTGTTGGTTGAATTACGCCCTCTGGTGATAAAACGGAGTTAGTAACAGCCTCCTGTTGTAGCCTTTTTCCTAATAGCCCCTTTTCCTTTAAATTTTCTTCCTCTGTCTGACTAGCTCAAGAGACCTTCTCTTTTGCTTAATCTAAAATGTCTTTCTCCATGGTCTGAACCTCTAACAATTTACTTAACACTTTTTCGGTTTGTTTTTTACTAATTTCTCATCTACTATAAAGATAACACAACCCAATAAGATAATACAAAACAAAACCAAAACTGAATGAAACAAAAATGGAATAAAAAATCGTTGTATCAATTTTCTCTTCCTCAGGGCCGACAAACTTCAAACCTTGAGCCAACCATTTTTTCCAGTTTGCCTGAGAAATTTCTAGGGATAGGCAGCTTGAAACAAAAACAAAATAAATCAAAACAAGAACACATTGTTCTTTGAAATGGTCACCCATTCTCTCGCCTTCCCTCAGGGGCGAGCAATTTCACTTACCTCCAAGTTTCAGACATTCTGCGTACAGGCCACCAAATGTCGCAGTCTGGCTGGGCACAAAATCAAGAGCCACCACACACCTTGTAGATTCAAACAGCAACTCTTTATTCTCGAACTGTCACCAGCACTTTACACACACGTTCTGGGCAAAATCCATGTTCTGGGCAAAATCCACGTACTCCACCAGGCTCTGAATCCCGCAAGAACTCAACGGGAACTCAAGGAGCAGGCAGGTGCTTGAGGAAGCAGGATACGCCCTATTCCCAGCAGGGTACACCTTAAACCTGGAACCGCCCTAAACACAAGGAGCAGGATACTCCCTAATCCCAGCAGGATACACCCTAAACCTGGATCCGCCCTGGTCCTTGAGCAAGGTCACCTTACTCAAGCATACATGCAATGTCACTGCAAATGACCTGGGTCCAAAGGCAAGCCCATTTCCATAATGGAGAGTCCTTCCTCTAAGCAACATGGAGTAGGCTGACAAAGAAATTGCCATGCGTCATTCCTACTTGGCAATGGCTCTCAGCATCTCTCTCTCTTTTTTCCCCTTTCCCCTCACATCCTCTTATATGTAATTTTGTATAACAATGAGGGTCTCCTTCCATCTTCCATGCAATTCCCCTTCTCTCTCCCATTCCCTCCCACCTCTTGTCCCTGTTTCATGGTAATCTCCTTCTCATGCTCTTCCTCCCTGCTCTGTTTTAAGTCATCCCCCTTATATCAAAGAAGACATTTGGCATTTGTTTTTAGGGATTGGCTAACTTCACTTAGCATAATCTGCTCTAATGCCATCCATTTCCCTGCAAATGCCATGATTTTGTCATTTTTTTAGTGCTGAGTAATATTCCATTGTGTATAAATGCCACATTTTTTTATCCATTCATCTATTGAAGGGCATCTAGGTTGGTTCCACAGTCTAGCTATTGTGAATTGTGCTGCTATGATCATTGATGTAGCTGTATCCCTGTAATATGCTCTTTTTAGGTCTTTTGGGAATAGTTGGAGAAAGAGAATAGCTGGGTCGAATGGTGGTTCCATTCCCAGCTTTCCAAAGAATCTCCATACTGCTTTCCAAATTGGCTGCACCAATTTGTAATCCCACTAGCAATGTACAAGTGTACCCTTTTCCCCACATCCTCACCAGAACTTGTTGTTTGACTTTATAATGGCTGCCATTTTTACTGGAGTGAGATGGTATCTTAGAGTGATTTTAATTTGCATTTCTCTGATTGCTAGAGATGGTGAGCATTATTTCGTGTATTTGTTGATTGATTGTATATCCTTCTCTGAGAAGTGTCTATTCAGATCCTTGGCCCATTTGTTGAGTGGGTATGTTCTTGAGCATGCTCAGTTCAAGGTCATGTATCACATGTTCAAAAAAAAATGATGGCCTCTGGGTGGAGAATGAGTCAAGTGTATTCTTGGTCACCTGAAAAAAATAAATTAGAGTGACTTTAAGATTTTGACTATTTCCTCGTAGGTCTCTCAGAAGGGTTTTATTTAAAACAAAACAAAACTTTTTGAAAGCATGTTAACGAACATTTAAAGGAGCAGCCGCTTTTCCCCCCAAGTCTATGAGCTTACTCTAAGTGCCTGTCTAGCAGCTAATAGGACTGATTGGTAGCAGAACTAGAGCCATTCCTTCTGCCCTGTCGTGCTGCTCTCTACACACCTTCCAAGTTGCCCTGCCTCCGAGCCTGTTCATTCAAAGAAGGTCCCACTGGAGATTGTGCTCCCAAGCAGACCACGGTCTTCAAGGTAAGTAGAGAAACAGTTCTTAAAACATCCCCCTAAGAATGAAGGAATTCTACTTCCGTTTAGTGGGGTTTTTTAATCATTGTTTGTGGGATACGATGGATGTTTTACTTGTTCTTCTGCCTAGGAATTACAGATTTCTCAACTTCCTTTCTTTCAAGAAGTTGATCCAAAAATCCGTGTCCAGGAGTCCCACCGGAAGATACAACATTGCTATTTAAAGCAATTAGAGTGAAGTCAAGAAGCAGTTCTGCTAAGGCCTGGTTGGAGAGCTAGAGTCTCTTCGCCTTGTGGTCTCACAATTAATTGATTGGCATAGTTAATCGAAATGAAAAGGAGGATTTCCTTCTCAAATCCATTAACCCACAGTAGGAAAATCCGTAAGGCTCAACACCTTGGGAAAGAACCACAAGAGTAGCAAAGACCCTCTAAAGGGAGAGGAGAGGATAAGAAATCACAAAATCTCTTCCACCTGTTATCCAGGCAAGCCTGCACAGATGCTTTAATCTCTCTGGGCAAAGTGTTCTCATCTGCATAGTAGAGATGTAATAGTACCTATTTCATGTTGTTGTGAGAATTATATGAGAATGTGTCTAAGGCCCTTAGCACAATGCCTTGCATGTTTAATATGGGCTCCATATGACAGCCTGGCAAAAGTAAAGACCCTTATGCCAAAGGATGGGGTCTCTATACTTGATGCCATACTGAGCCTTGTGCAAAGCAATTATGCTGACCCAAATGGTTCACATCTGTTTCCCAGAAGAACTTTCTGTGTCTCAATCCAGAATAGACTCTGTATATAGCCAGGACTCCATCTTGTGCCATTGCTCTTGCAGAATCCCTGAAACTTCGTCATGGCAGCCCTGAATCTTGCTCCCAGAAGGGAGTGCTTTCTTGGAGGTCCCTTATCCAACTTGGACATATGTGAGAGGGAAGGAGAAGATGGCTGGCTGGCAGGCTCCCGTGTTGGATCCTGAGTGGCCACAATCACCAGCTTTCCAGGGCCCGGCGCCCCCTCTTCTGAGTGCATCTCACAACCCATGGGAAACCTCCCCAGGGGCCTAACGTAAAGCTGGCAGTTAGGTAGCCCTTTCCTCCTGGTGACTTTAGGGACAGGCTAAAGTGGCCAGCGGGACTGTTTCTTCTCCCATCTGACAGCTCCTTCTGCTCTCTGAAGTTGGGTTTATTCGCAGCTAGGGACCAATGACTGCAAGAGCAACATGGGAAGTTCACAGCCAGCCAACAAATCAGGTGAAGAGGTTCACACTTCAAACCCTGCTTCCCTTGACCGCAGCAATTTGGAGGGGAATGTTCTGGTCATCTTATTTCTCTCCCTTTGCTGCCTCTCTGCCTCTTTGTTCCCCAGACTTCCATGCCCAACTCCATGCATATACTTTCTTCTCTCTCTAATTAGACCCTAAAAGCATTAAAAACAAGAGCAGGCCAAAGATGAAGACACATGCTAATCATACACTCACAGATATTTCATGATACTTTTGCAAAACGGTACTTTAGGTATGATCTTTCTGGAGGTGATAAACATGCATGGTAAAGAATCTAATCCAAAGACCCAGAACAAACACATGAAATGGAAAGTGCCGTACTGCTGCTTATGAGAACCAGACTGAAATGACCTGAGTCACATGTTCCTTTGTGACTTTTCTCAGAAGAGCTTACAACCTGGAGACCATTGCTGGGTTGACTATCATCATATCCGGCTAGTGAGAGAACCTCTCCCTCTGTCTCTTTCTTTCATCTTGTCAGTGAGATAAAGGGGACTATCACTACCTGCCATGCAGGAGCCCAGTGTGGCCAGTGAACCCATCATAAGCAGAGAATCTTCTTTTCCACAAACTTCACACTCTCAAATCACAGAATAAAGGTCAGAAGCTCCGTGCTTTAATTTTATTCACTGGGGCAAGGATTCTGCCCAGTTTTTATCCACTGATTTCTCATCAAAGGAGCATTTGCAACATGAAAGATTTATATTCTGTGAAATACTTCACTTGTCATCAGTTGGGGACTCCAGGCTCCCTAGCTGTGCTGGTCAGTCCTAGGAAGTTTCCCTGAGCCTCCCTCATAGGCAAGGCCACACTGCTCCCAAGTGGCTTCTGTGGAGAAGCAGAAAGTCAGAAGTGGCTGTGGCTGCGGTCCTCTCCAGACCCTGGGGACTTGCCTCCCTGTGGCCTCGGGCTATGAGCCCATCTCGACAGACCCAGCCTCAGAGCCTTCCCAGCAGCCAGCACGCCCCAGAATCCAGCTGCTCACAACTCCAGGAAGCCCCTTTGTTGTGGCAAAGGGAGCAGCCCCTTAAATGAGCCTAAAAATCTGCAGGCTGGTCAAACAAAAGAAAGTCCAGAATTCAACCTGGACTTCATCATAGTGAGAGTTCAAGATATAAATGTAAGGACAGGCAAAAGGAAAGAGGAGACCAAAAAAAAAAAAAAAAATGGAGACTAAAAGCAATTAGTACTTTAGCCCAGAGTTGTTTGAAACCCAAAGGCAGCTCCTTGCCCCTGTGAATCTACATGCCATAGCGGATGGAGATAAAGCAGTCTTAAGAAGCAAAATCTCCTTTATAACATTGAGTGTTATTGCATCTCTAAGTAGATGGATGTTTCCAGCACTATGACTGGTGCACTCAGATTGGCAGCAACCTCACCTATGAACGCTCATTGGACAGGAGAAGCAAGGGCAAGGCAGAGTTATCCTCCTAGGGAAGACAGCCAAACTAAGGATGCTCCCCTCCAGAAAACAACCCTCAGAGCTCCCACCCTGCCCTTCCACTTCCTGAATCCCCTGAAGAAATCTTAAAACACCAAAACTCAGGCTGTACTCCAGCTGAATTAAATCAGAACCTGTGCAGCAGACCCCCAGGAAGCAGTGGGTTTTGAGGTTCTGCAGGCCATTGTAACATGCAGATGAGTTTGAGAACAACTGTTCAGTATCAGATTCTTTAATTCTAGGTGCACATAAGAACCAGCTAGGAAACCTCTAAACACCACTCAACACCAGGTCCCAGCTCAATCCCTGGGGATGGTGTCCAAGTGTTTTGTTAAGCTCCTAAGATTCCGACTCACTGAATGCTGAGAATAAGGTACTAATATTTGATTAAATGACTTTGTTTATTATTCAAATGTGTTCATAGAAAAATGAAAAAAATACAGAGAATAAAGAAGTAAAATAAATATATATATTTAAACATATATTTCAGCCATGCCTAATCCCAAAGCCTACCTTCCAGATATAACTGTAGTTAATTACTTTGGATGGGGAAATATGGGGGTATTGAGGGATCATGCAAGTGAAGGAAGGTAACACGTGGGTCTCCATCACCTTTCTAAACTCCCTCCCAGCAGTTCTGGGGTTGAAGGTGGTGTCCCAGCATGCATGTACACACACACACACACACACACACACACACACACACACCCTGTCCCACAAGAGGCTTCTCCTTTCATCACCAAGAAGCTCTTTTATCATTTCATTTTGTGGGTGTCTATACTAGGAACATTTTGTTCATCAAATAAGATTTATGGGGCTGGGGTTGTAGCTCAGTGGTAGAACGCTTGCCTTACACATATGAGGAACTGGATTTGATCCTCAGCACCACACAAAGATAAATAAATTTTTTAAAAAAGGTATGGTGCCCATCTACAAATAAAAATTTTTTAAAAAGAATAAGATTTATGAAGTAACAATCACCTCATTTGCCCATTCTTTAAATTTATCAAAGATTTATATAACTCCCAATCAGTGGTGCCATTCATACTGAACAGTCCAGTCCTAGCATGAGTTTTTCAATAATGCCACCGCAGAGCAAAGAAAAGTGATGCTTTTTGAACTTATGCAATTTGTTGTAAATAAATTGGTTTTTTAAAGAAAATTTTTTTAAATACTAAAATACAGGAAACAAACCACTGCCCTTGAAAGCTTGGGATATTTGAGGGAAGAAAGGAAATGAGATGAGTAACAAATATTTCTGGGGCAGTAGGTGAAAGGGAGAGAGTTAGAGAATAAAGACAGGGTCCCTCTATAATGCTGCAATGGTTGGAATTTCATTCTGCCAATAAATGCATGCAACACCTTAGGTGAATCAAGCTATCATCTCTGTACTACATTTTCCCATTTTTAAAATGAGAGAAGTTAAGCTAAGGCAGAGTCTCTTTCAGCACTATTGATATTTCCTTGTGGTGGAGAATTACAGGATATTTAGCAGCATCTCCGCCTCTACCCCCTAAAATGCCAGCTCCACCCGGAATGCTGATCAAAGCATCTAGACATTGCCCAGTCATCCCTGATTGAGCATCCTCACTCTTGGGCAAGTCTGAAGTTCTCTTCATTTTTGAAAATTCACAAAGAATGTTGAGGAAGTTAAAATAATGACAAATCAGGGAACACCTTAGAAACAAACGATTAAGAATGCGTGGACAGAGCTGGGGTCGTGGCTCAGTGGTAGAGCACTCACCTAGCACATGCAAGGCCTTAGGTTCAATCCTCAGCACCACATAAAAATAAATAAATAAATAAAACAAAGGTATTGTGCCCAACTACAACTAAAAAAATTTAAAAAAAAAAAAGAGTAGACCGCAGGGCCCAATAGTACACACCTATAATTCCAGTGACTTGGGAGGCTGAGGCAAGAGGATTACAAGTTCAAGGCCAAAGCCTCAGAAATTTAGCAAGACCCTGTCTCAAAATAAAAAATAAAAAGGGCTGAGAATGTAGCTCAGTCATAAAGCATCCTGAGTTCAATCCCCAGTACAATAAATAAATAAATAAATAAAACAGACATTATTATTGCTGTATATATATATATGTGTGTGTGTGTGTGTGTGTGTGTGACTGTATGACTAATGTGATTCTGCAACCTGTATAATCAGAAAAATGAGAAATTATACCCCATTTGATTCAAATTTATGAATTGTCAAGATCATTGCACTGTCATGTATAGCTAATAAAAAAAAATTTAAAAAAAAAAAGAATGCATGGCCTTATCCTGTAATGAAGAGGTTCTCAGTCTCAGCTGAAATTCTGAATCATCTAACAAACTTTTCAAATTCCTTTCATCAAGGTGAAACCCCCTGCCCAGTTAAATTAGAACTCCAGGGGTTGGACAGAGCTCTCCTGTGATTCCAGCATGCCACAATTTGAGGAACACTGTGGGAAGGTTGAGTGCGAGACAGAAATAACAATACATCTGTTCATCGTTTCTCAAGATTTTGATAATACTTTATCATTTCAGTCAATAAGAAAACCAAAAATTCCATCTGCGCTCACATATTCCAAAGCACCAGGAGACAGGATATCTCAAATCAGGCCAATCACAAGCTGTGACCCACACACACCTGCAGGAAAAGTACCGAAACCCATGAACACCTAAATAAAAGTGGAAGCACCAAGCATCCGGAGGAGATGCCACTGCTCTTCCCTCCCCCACAATTACAGACCTGAGACGGTGCCAGCTATGGCCTCCAACCATGACTGTCAATGGCATTAATCCCATCCAACAAGAGATTAACTGTTCCAGTTTATCAAGTAAACGACAATCGCATTGAAAGAAAATGCATGCACTTACTGGAAGAGGATGATCGACCCCTCTGGACTCATTTCTGAGTGAAATCAGTCTATGCTGTCGGGCTGGGAAGAGGCTTAGACACCCGACCAATGAAGCAGAGCCACGCCAACCGTGGTTTAACACAAATATGACATCAGCAGTTCAAAGGGGCCACTGTAAGATCATTAAAGAATCCTTGACTCTTTCCTGGGGATTCTGTGCTATAAACTTGAGTCTCTTTGCAAAAGGCTCACAGTTACCTAAGAATAAAGTTGGAATGTAAAAGTATGCGATCTTATTTACTATAAATATTGTTGGCTCTTACAAACAAATAGCCCGTGAGAGGAAAGGTTCCGTGAGCATGTACTCTGTACCAAGCCCCGTGTCAAGCACTTTCCATTAATTATTTAATTTGATCCTCATGACGACTCAGTTCAATTGTTGTTGAGGGTGTTATCGCTGTTTTACAGTTAACGACACTGAGGTTGAAAGAAGCCACATGATTTGCCCAAGGACATGCTGCCAGCAAGCACAGGAATGAGAATTAAAACCCAGGCAGTCTGAGAGCAGGGCCTAAATTTGGGAACATTATGTAATATGGCCTCATGATCTGCTCACCTATTAGATCATGAACTTAATAACTTTCCAGAACCTTCTTTCAATCAAGAACGTCAAAACACATTCAAAGTATATAGAATATAGGCTAATGTCTACACACAATCTGAAAAGGAGAAATCATATGCCAACATTCTCAAAGGATGGCTTCAGACCTCCTAAATCAGAATCACCTAGGGGAACTTTTTAAATGCAAGTTCCTAAAAAAATTAAAAAATAAAATTAAAAAAAAAAAATCAGTGCAGGTTCCTGGTCTCTGTCTGTCTCACTCCTATCATGTCAGAATTTGGGATGCAAAAAGCGGCCAGGGTGGGACTCTTACCAGGGAACAAGCTTCCCAGGTGATTCTTTTGCCCACCCACATTCAAGAATTGCTCCCCTAGAATTGCCCACCTTTGCATCCACAAAGCACAGCCTCCTGCCTTCAAAAGTTGAAGAAAAAAATTAACTGTCCCTCCAGAACTGCAATATAGAGAAACTGCAAAAAATCAACCTTAAGTGCCAGAAAATCCCCAGTAAGGTAGCCCCTTAAAGATCCCTGGATATATTTTAACACACTCAATTTTAGACCAAAACCCACTTACTAGAATATATCATACTTTGCAGTGAGGATCTGCCTTCCTCTAGAGACCAGAAATCTGCTTTATTAATATCACTTAAGCTGTTAGCCCCCAACACACAGGCTCATGTGCACGCACGTGCACACACACACACATACACACACACACACACACACACACACATCCTTACACAAATTTGAGTAAACACTGTGTAACCAGAAAATGAAATTGCTCTCAAATAACCATTATGACTTTTCTTATGCGCTCACATTACAATAAAATTCAGAGTGAGAGCTATCAGTGGAGATGGAAATTACAGACCATGCATTCCTCAGTTAGATATGAGCCCTTAAGGGCTGGGATGGCATCCTGTTCCTCTCTGTATCTCTAGTCTGGCACACATAGTAGGTGATTAATCCAGCTACACACTGAAGAAGGAAGCTTTGAAGAAATTAGTGAGCAAATCAATTCCCTAATGAGAAAGAGCCTCACGGCACATCTCTTGTCCCACACAGGCTTTGGACAGGACTGCTTTCCAAATGCAAGAACAAAAAGGACTTTTCTTTAACTTCCTGTCTTAATAATACTTCTTCAAGCCTTGAATCCATACCTCTTTGCATCAAAAGACAATCACGTCAACTTCTTCGGCACACACAGCCCAAAATGAACCTCCAAATGAAAACCAGAATAAAACATACTGAGGAAGGAAAAGAAAGAGAAAGAAGACAGACTGTGGCTTTAAACACACACACACACACACACACACAATAACAGCATACAACACACCAGGGGTTAGAAAAATATCAAGTTTTCATTTATAGCAAAGATTGTGTTGAGTTTTGTTTCATTCTGCTATTCATGAGTTTCATATTCTTCCTTACATTAAAACATATTTATTCTGCTGTTCACTCCCTGCAGTCCCTATGTAGCATGAATATTCGAGTAGCCTCTATAGACTGCAAATGCACACACAGGATACACACATGCCTACACTACACCCAGAGGTCAGCCTCTAGATCCCTGGGAAACCATGGAGTAGGTAATTTCCAAACCACTGTAAAATCCACATTAGGGATAATTCTACTGAAACAGCACCAGGAAAACCTGAATGTGTGGAGTTATTTCTAGCCAGTGGAATAATTCTGAGTAGATGCATTCAGAGTGTCTTATGCAGACTTCCACACAATCACACCAAATCATAAACATTCCAACTTCAAGGACGCCCTAGAATCATCTGCTTACATATCCCTGATTTTATGGACAAGGAAATTAAACTCTCAGTGCAACAGCTTACCCATAAGCCAAGTGGTGAGTTGATGCCTGAGTATCCAATCCAGTTGTCTCTCTACTGTGCCTTAGTGGAGCCAATATTTGGCACTTAATTGATAGCTAGGTGGTAGTTTGGCACACACACACACACAAAAAAAAAAAACTCCTACAGAGTTCTCTAGATCATGACTGCAAGATCTAAATTCAATTTCAATAAATAATTGCTAATTTTTGTCACAGTTGCCGGAGAACGCTGGACACCAATAATCAATATTATGATAAATGAGTTCTAGCTCTTCTTTTTTGCTAAACTCTTTAAGTGCTAGTGAATAAAGGGGATGAAATGTGAAAAAAAAATAAACGAGACTTTAAGGATCAGAAAATCTACAAACTAGATACTCCCACTGGCTGGCTACCCACTTTCACTTCCTGACGTCACACAGACCATAGTTGAAGGAGACTTCCTCTAACACAGTGCTTATCAAGTTTCAATATCATCGACTCCAACAAAAGGCATGTCATGGTTAAATAGGTCAGGTGGGGTTTGAGATTCTGCATTTCCCCATAAGTTCCCAGGTGAGTTCACTGCTGCTGGTTATAGGATCTCCCTTTGAGTAGGAAGATTCTAAAGGACCATCCACAATGACCCGACTGTCCTCACCATGCAAAGCAAACCAAGGAGCAAAGAGTAAAAGCCCAGACAGAAGGCCCTGAAAACAATACTCACGATGAAAATGGCAAAGCCATAGAACTAGCTGACAAAAATTAGTCACCAGCTAATTAAAAATGTCCTCTGGGACATAAGTCTACCTTATCCAGCTGTCAGTGTCAGAAAAGCCCACGTGTCACCGTGCAATGACACTGGCAGGAAACCCACCTCAGAGGAATAAATCTGGAAGTACAAAGGCAACAGAGATTCTAATTCTCTATATTAATACTCAGGAGCAAGGAACAAATGAAACTAGAGCACTTGCATTTACTTATAAAATAACCTCAATGCCAAGTTCAAGGAAATAGAAAGATCTTTACTGGTGCAGCCAGGAGAGCACAAGGCTGAGTCCAGCCCCATTCTTAGTTTACTAAACAAACCAAATCATCATGTCTAACAACTTCGCTTGGAAAATAGGCTTTGTGCCAGATGAACGTTTATTTCAGAAAATCAAATGGGCAACTTAATTTCAACCTCTCTGATTAAGTAGATCCTAGGCTGTCTATGAACATGCTTCCAACCTTTCCCCAAGGGAACTGAGTGGTAACATGGAGAGCATGACCATTTATTTGGCTTAAGGAACACATTAATTTATCTGGTTTATAGAATTTAAACATCTGACGAATGACAGTGGGGTTGATTTTATTCATCAGCTAATTGCTTTGCCACCTGGAGCTGAAGCTTTATATATGCAGCTTATAAAAGATCTGAAAAGGATCTCAATTATTCTTTAATTTGTTCCTTGAATATAAAGTAGGAAAATCTGGCTTAATCAAACATTGTCTCAATTCTACTGGGATATGTCTAGTTACCTTATAACAAGGTAAGCTTTCATTTAATCATATGATATGATAATTCCCCACTTTCAAGCCAAGTATCCTCTTAGTTACAATCAATTTTCCACTGAAAAAAATAAACATTGTCTCTTTATTGAAATCCCAGTAGAGAAAAATAGCCCTTTTTAATGAAACTTGCTGCTGATACAACCACACTAGGAATTTCTGTGTAGGAATCCATTAAACCCCCCTAATTTGACATTGCTGGTAAATTGGAGAATAAAACAAGTTCCATGAACAATTCTCTATGCACATGGCCATTCTTGGCACACGTGGAAGAAATGGATAATGAATGCATGTGTGCGAGCACACATATACACACGCATGCGCGCGCACACACACACACACACAAGGCATTACTGGAATCTATTAAATCTCAGTTAATAAATGTTTTAATCAAGTTGGATCATACAATTTATCTGAGAGGGAAAAAAAGAAGAGAAACTAGCAGTCATGCAATTTCTTTAATTGCACCGAGTGAATCTGAATTGCCAGCCTGTGCTAGAAGGGCTGCTAGAAATCCCAAGACATAAAAGCAGTAACTGGCAGGCAACTGGGACACTCCTGAAATGTAATCTTGCAGAAAGCTGAAAGTTAGACTCTAATGCCATTGTATGAATGACCCAGGGTATTGTAAGTTTAAAGCCAAATATTTGGTCCCCATTTAATAAATTTCTCTTCCTCATCTTGAATGCCCCACAAAGGCATAATACAGCTGCCAAAATGGGGTAAGTCTAGGAGAACGGGGGCCAGGCATTGCACAGGCTTCACCAACTAGTACCCCAAAAGGGGAGCTTCTGGAACCTCAAGCTGAAGAGTGGTAGAAGTGCAGGCAGACCTGTAGCCACAGAGACAGAGTCACCAGGAGCACAGGCTTGGGTTCCAGGGCAGATCTTCTGTTCCAAGAAGCCCTGCTAAAAGCAAGATGGAACTCGAATCCATTAAGAACAATCCTGTATGATGAGATAAGGAGCCAAATAAAATTCAAGCAAGCGGGAATGGCACCGGCACCCAAAAACACCAGGATCCAAGCAGGAGACTAGATTGTGAATAATAATGCAAGACACCAAGAACATAGAGACGAAAGTTCAAAGTAAAACCAGCCCCAATTCATCATCTTTCCACGCACCTAAAACTTGGCGTTCCTTAGAAGGTTCATGTTCAATAAACAGTACAGGGAGATCAAGTGAAACCTTGAATGCAAGAAGTAAAAGACCCCAAGTGATATCTAACCCTTTGTACATGTGATGATATGAGTCCCCCCAGGTGTTTAGAGGTAATATAGCTTAGGATATGGGAGCTAGGACTCTGGAGTTGGAATCCTAACTCTTATAATTCACCAGCTGTGTTTCTCTGAGCAGTTTTTGTGCCTCTGAAAAATAAGAAGATGAAAGTACAACCTATTCCATAGAGTTGTGTGAGAACTAAATGAGGTAAGCCATAGACAGCAACTACAACAGAGTCTGGGATGTGTCACAACTCAATAACTGCAGGCTTCTCCCATCATCATATTATTATCACTGTTCTGGACTGATTTGTATCTTCCCCCAACAAATTTATGTTGAAGTTCTAACTCCAAGTATGCTTTGCAGACAGGACCTTTAAAAAGGTGATGGAGATTAAATGAGGTCATAAAGGCAGGCCCTAGTCCAAAATGACTGGTGTCCTTAGAAGAAGAAGAGATACCAGGGATGTGAGTGAACAGAGAAAAGACGGTGGGAGGCAGACAGCCATCTGCAAGCCAAAGAGGGAGGTTTTAAGAGAAACCAAACCAAACTTGATCTTGGACTTCCATCCCCAAGAACTATAAATACGTTTCTATTGTTGAAACCCCAGTCTGTAGCATTTTGTTATGGGACCCATAGAAAACTAATACGATCATTATCATTGATATCTGGTCCTGCCAACTCAAGGTGGGACAGGATGGAGACCCAGCTCAATGCTATTTCCATCAGCTTCCCTTCTCACATTTATTTCCCCAAATTCTCTGTGTTCTATTGTGCTAAACACAGGTTCTCTGTCCATGAAGAGAGGTTAAGACATTATTCAAGAAAAATAGGAAGTTTAAGAAACAGGAACATCTGGGAGAAAAGTCAAGTGTCTCTGTCTCAAAGGTAGAGGCTGCTTCTGGCATTTATACCCTCTCTTCTCAACCAGAAGTCCAGTCTAGAACCCATGGGTGTGCAGCTGTTTCTCTCTCAGATTTTTGAGGATATTGTTGGATCTGAGCAAAGTGCCTGGCGCATGAAAAGAGACAAGCACAAACCCCGGGGGGGGATAGAACCAATAAAGTGGAATGTTTTCCACTGGGTTTACAGTTGGAAGCACTTGGGGAACATATGTAATTTGTCTAGTTACTTCCCTTCCCCCCTTGATGGTGGGTTTCCTAGACACTGGGTGCTAAATACACTGTTAGTTGGCTATTCAGATACATGGATCCCTACTTCCACCCCAAGTAGTTTCACTGAGAATAATGCCCTACCAGGTGTCCCCTGGGAGGAGGAATGAGTGAGTTTGCATCTGTGTCTCTCTGAAGGCAAACGACATTTGCTCCACGTTTTTTCATTTTACTGCCCTTCCTCCCCGACGCAGCCATGTGCACACCCACATGCATGCCCAGACACAGGCAAATCTGTAACTCCGTTTCCATATTTAATTATGCCCTTAATAGCTCTCCATCTAATTGCATTCCAACAAATACGCTTCCACTCAGAATTATAGAATTGGTAAGATGAGCAGAGAAATCATTCTGATGTTTCCATGTCTAGATCCCTTGAAAATATTTTCTTTTTTCTGCAATGACTGTTTAAGATCTGTTTCATAATTAGGGATGTTTATTGAGCTGTGCCTATAGGCATAGTGTGCTATCCAAAGAAGGAACACAATAAAGCAAAAACTGTGGTCCCTGATCTCTCAGGACTAATTCTGTCCTGAGTAGAGACAAGTTGTAGATCTTGGAACAACTCCACAGAAACTCGAAGCTGTTCATAGTTAGGAGTCAACTCAAGTGGGGCCAGCTGGAGGTAGTACACAAGGCCCTCAACAAGGGATAAAGAGAGTTTGGGGGCCTAGAAGCTCTTGACAAGGTAATCCCAGGACCAGGCTGTATTTTGAGTGGATCTCAAGGGTCTGAAATCTGTGGACAGTTTGTTTGTGACAAATGCTGAAACCAAAAGCTAAGACTGGATAGTAAGTGAGTTTGGAGAAGCAGGTAGCTAAGGAGGGACTTTGGGTACTACAAACCAATGATTCTCCGGTTTCTGTCTCCACCCACTTCCCTGGGCTCTCATTTGCATATCTAAGTGCTGGAAGACTTCATGTTTCTCAGGCCTGGGCAGAGTGCTTGATTCCCTCCCTTGTGTCCATTGGGCTATAGGTTTGTACATGTGTATATAAAAGAAGCCCAAAGCAATAGTGGTTGAGCCAAGGTTTATTTCTTACATGAAGTCTGAACTTCTGGGGACTCTGCTCTGCAAAGTCATCAGGGTCCTCCTGGTTGCACTGTGATCTCTAAGGCACCCCCTTGGTCAGCCTGTTGAAGACGGCTCTCCACCACCAGCAATTCAGCCCAGCCAGGGACAGGCTGCCCCACCCTTCAAGGATGTGACCAAGTTCTTACCCTTTAAGCACAAATTGTGTCACAAGGGAAACCATAGCTTCCCAGGACAGCAGATACAGGACCAAACAGCAATCTGTGCTGACCACAACAGATGCCTCCTGGTGCCACCAGCATCCCACGGCTGGGTGATCAAAATGTCCACATAAGGGAATATTAAATGACATTAAGATACAAAATTTAAAAAGAATGAAGCGCTGATATATGTTCCAAGATGGATGAACCTTGAAAACACTGTGCTAAATAAAGAAGCCAGTGACTACAGACCACATAGTCTTTGATGCTGATCTATAGGGATAAAAAGATGATTTGTCTAGGGTTGCAGGGATGGAGGGGGGAAGAGGTGATAGTTTCTTTTGTAGTGGTTAAAAATATCTTAAGATTGACTGTGATGATGTTTGCACAACTGTGAATAAAGTAGATGGTATTCTACAAATGAATGAATTATATGGTGTGTGAATTATATCTCAATAAAGCTGTTTAGAAAAAAAATAAAAAATAAACATCAGTCCCTTAAATGTTCACATCTTCTTTCCCAGTCTGAAACACTCCCTGCTTGGAACTTGAGCTACCAGGAGGTCTATGTGTGATGCACAAGAGGCTTCTGTTTGACCTTCCAGGTCAAGGTCATATTCAGACTCTACCTTTGGCCTTTCAAATTTCCTGTATATCCACAGTTCTCTGTCATTCCTCATTAAGACAGATTTTATTTTTCCAGTATTCTATCCTTTTTTTTTAACAAGGTGATTTTTGGTATCTCAATCATAAATAGCAACTCTTTCCAATAGGATCAGAATGAAAAGCTTAAAGAGATCAAATTTCCGTCTTTTAAAACTGCTGGTCCAAAAGGATGGACCCAGGCACAGATAACTCAACAATGCACAATATCCTTTCTTATTTTCAGATACTAAAAAATTCACGTATCTTGTCATGTTTAGAATTCTCAATTTGCTTTATTAAAATTAAAAAGTAAATTGCCGAAGTGGGAAATATCTAAAAACAAAAAAATTAACCTCCTGGCCCATGTTCATAATGGATGATTTCCACACCCTCTGTGGGTTAACCATTTCTAAATAGTATGCTCATTCAAAATTATCTGTCTTCACTGAGCTTCTAAACTCAGTTATTTCCCAAGTTTTCTGCCACAGGCATCTGCTCCTTAGCAGTAAACCAGATCGTTGTGGGCCCATAAAATAACTCTTTGAACACCTACCGTGGATAAGGAGCTCTTTGCAAGCTCAAGTAATTCAGTCTCGCTTTCTTGGGAGAGGAAGGGAGGTCCTTAAAGGACAGAAGCCAAAACAGTAAGAAGATGGGAAAGGACTTTGATTTTTCTCTCTATCCTTCTTGAACCCATCACTCTGTCTCTCACACACACACATATATCCTTGCTTCTGCCCACCAACTATAACTTCCCTGGGAAAACAATAGAGTGATTCTTCTTTGAAATGCAAAAAAGAAGACTAGAAATAAATATGCCATCTGTTAACAATGGATAATTCTGGGTACTGAGAATATGGATAGATTTAATTTTCTTCTTTTTTTACTGTTCTGTATTTACTTAATTGTTTGAGAAATAATTTCTTAGATAAACAAAATTTCAAAACATGTGCCATGCCTTTCAAAGTTCTATTCCCACAACCCCAATCCAGAAACTACTTCAATATAATATCCTGGCTGGCTCTGGCCCCAATATAAATAGGAAACGTTGTGATTTTTTCTTGGAAACCATTCTGCCCCCTTCTGTCTTTTCAATATTCTCTCTCCCACCTACCACTGTAGTCCCGGCCTCCACCCCAAGAATCAATATTCTTTCTTCTAAGACTTCATAATCACCCTTCAAGGATTGTGGGAATTTTTTCCCACTCCTTATTTTAAGATCATTATAGGTTCACAGAAAGTCATAAAGAAGTGTACAAGCCAGTGTTGGACACCCACCCTTCACCAGCCTCCCCAGTTATCAACATCCTACAGAACTGTAGTACCACAGTGCAACATCAATATTTTTTAAAATTTCACTAGTAGTACATGAACCTGTGTCTCTCTGTGTGTGTGTGTGTGTGTGTGTGTGTGTGTGTGTGTGTGTGTTTGCGCGCTCAGCGTGCTGTAGCTTTATACAATTTTGCCACATGGTAGCTTCATGTAACCACCAGTGCAACCAAGATGCAGAACTATTTCATCTTCACAAGTCTCCCTTGTGCCACCCGGTAGCCACATCTGCCCTCTCCTTCTTCAACCTGCATTCTCAACTCCTGGCAACCACTCCATCTCCATAGTTACACTATTTCACGAATGTTTTATAAATGGAGTCGTGCGGTGTATGTATGCTTTTGGAATTAGCTTTTTTTTTTTTTTTTTTTTTTTTAGCAAATTGCCTTCAGGTTCATCCAGACTGTTGCATGTCGATAGTTTGTTCGTTTTTATTCTTGAGTTGTATTCCATGGACTGATGTATCACCATTGGTTTAACTCTTCACGCACTGAAGTATATTTGTGTAGTTTCCAGATTAAGGCTACTAATGAAGGAGCTACAAGTATTTCTGTACAAGTCTCTCAGTAAACAAAAGCTTTCCTTTGTCTGGGATAAATGCCCTGGTGGAATTGCTGAGTTGTATGCTAGTGGCATGTTTCATTTTTAAGAAACTGTCATATTATTTTCCAGAATTCTTATAATATATTACATTCCCATCAACAATATGTTAGTGACCTAGTCTCTCCACAATCTTGCCATTGGTTTTATCACAACTTTTTATTTTAGTTATTCTCAGAGATGTACCTCATTGTTGTTTTAATTTGTGTTTCTCTAATGCCTAAGGATGGTGAGCATCTTTTCAAGTGCTTGTTATCAAAAATATCTGTTCATGTCTTTTTTTTTCATTTTCTAACTGGATCTTTTGATATTTTTTAATGTTGAGTTTTGAGATTTCTTTATACATTTCAGATACAAGTCCTTTGTCAGGTAAGTAAATTGCACATTTTTTATACCAGCCTATAATTGTCTTTTCATCCTCTTAATACGGTCTTTCACAAAGCAAAAAGGTTTTCTTTTGATAAGGTACAATTTATCAATTTCTCCTTTTATGAATTATATTTTCAGTGTCAAGTCTAGAAATTCTTCACCTAGTCTGAGGTTACAAAGATTCCCTCTTTTTTCTAGAAATTTTATTATATTTTACATTTATGCCCATGATCCATTTTAATTTCACTTTTATAGAAGGTATGGGATTTAGGTAGACATCCAGTTTTTTACCTATGGAAGTCAGATGCACTTGAACCATGTATTTAAAAAGCTACCCATCCTCCATTTAATTGCTTTGGCTCCTTTGTCAATAATTAAGGGGCATATGTATGTAGATTTGTTTCTGGGTCCTTCATCCTGTTCCATTAATCTGTGTGTCTTTCCCTCTGCAAATACCATACTACGTTGATACCATGGCTATATAATAATCCTTGCCATAACTTCTCCAACTTTATTCTTTTCTCAAATTTTTTTTGGCTACTATAGAACCTTTCCCTTTTCATGTGAATTTTAACACAAGCTTATTTATGTCTCAAAAAAGCTTTGCTGAGCTTTTGCTAGGAATTACATTAAACCTGTAGATCAACTAAGAGAAAATTTACATTACTATGTTGAGTCTTCCAGATAATGATATGTTTCTGCAAATATTTAGGATTTTTCTCATTTCTTTCATAAGAATTTTGAAATTTTTAACAAATAATTCTTACATAAATCTTGTTAAATCTATACCTAGGGATTTCATTTATTGCAATCATAAATGATTCCTTTTTATTTTAGTCCATTGTCAATATAAAACAATGCAATTGATTTTTTTGTGTGTATGGATCTTGTGTCCTTTAGCCTCCCTTACTTCTAGAAGGTTTTTGTCATCTTTGTTGTTTGTAGATTCTTTTGGATTCTCTATGTACACAATCATATTATCTATAGCTTAAAACAGTGTTACTTCTTCTTTTCCAACCCGCATGCTTCTTATTTCATTTTTCTTACCTTATCACAAAGGCTAGAACTAGCAGTAGTATGTTTAATAAGACTGAGTGTAGACATCATTGCCTTGTTCCCAATGCTCCCAACCTTAGAGGGAAAACATTCAGTCTTCATCATTAAATACAGTGCTAGTTCTATGTTTTTGTAGATGCATTTTGAGTCTGAGGAAATTCCCATCTATTCATAATGTATTGAAAATCTGTTGTTATTAACAGAAATTGAATTTTATTGATTTGTTCTACCTCCATTGATTTTACCAATGATGCTTAAATGGTGGACTGCATTGAATCTCCTTTTTTTCTCTCTCTCTCTTTTCTTTCTAGTGCTAGGTATTGAACCCTAGACATCATGCATGCTAAGCACATCCTATTTCACTTAGCTATATCCCTCAAACAATTCATTTTCAAATATTTGATTAGCCTTGAATAACTGGAATAAATCCCACTTGATCATAGCCTAGCGTTTTTCTTATACATTATTAATTGCTAAAATTTTTAATATTTTTACAACTAAATTCATGACAGATATAGGTCTATGGTTTGCTTTTTGTGCTGTCTTTACCTGTTTTGGAACCAGGGCAACACCTCACAAAATGAGTTAGAAAGTGTGCCCTCCTCTTCTATTTTCTGCAAGAGATTACATAAAATTGATAATAATTCTTTGGTGAATGTTTGATAAAATTCTCCATTAAAACCATCTCATCTAAACCTAGATATTTCTTTTTCAGTATCTATTTAATCATAAATTCAATTTTTAAAAAGCTATTAGTTAATATAACTATTTAGGCCTTCACTGAGTTTTGGTAACTTGTAGGTTTTGAGGAATAGATCCATTTCCTCTTCTTCCTCCTCCAGATCCTCCTTCTCCTCCTCCTCCTCCTAACTTTGGATTGAATCCAGGGCTCTCTGTCCCAGAGATACAGCCACAGCTCTTTTTATTTTATTTATTTTGAGACAAGGTCTCAATAAATTGCAGAGACTGGCCTCGAATTCATAATTCTCCTGTCTTAGCCTCCCAAAATGCTGGGATTACAGATATGTTCCACCATGCCCAGTACCGAGCCTATTTTACTTTATTTTATTTTATTTTATTTTACTTGGTATTGAACATGGACCTTTTTATTATTTTATTTTGAAACAGGATCTCACTAAGGTTTTTAGTGTCTCACTAAATTTCTAAGGTTGACTTGCAACTTGCAATCCTCCTGCCTCAGCCTCCCGAGTTACTGGGATTACAGGCATGTGCCACCATACTCAGCTTGATCCATTTCTTCCAAGATTCTCCTCTCTAAGCACAAATTTGTTCATAATGCTCCTCTATTATCATTTTAATAGCTACAGGATCTGTATCAGATTGTGACATCTGATTCATTCCTGGTTTTGGCAAATTGAGTATTTTCACCCTTTCTTATCTTTGTCAATATTGCAAGATTTATCAATTTCATTGATTTCTTTTGAAAAACCAGATATTTTTCTTTCATTAATTTTCTGTAATATTTTTCAGTTTCCAGTTTTATTGATTTCTTCTCCTTATTTCACTCCTCTGTTTGCTTTGGGTTTGTTTTGCTTTTCTTTTTCTAGTCTCTTGGGGTGGGACTTTGGGTTTTTTATTTGAGATATTGCTCTTTTCTAATGTAAGCATTTAGTGTTATAAATTTCCCTCTCAATACTGTATCCCAAAAATATGTTCTTTTTTTGATTTTTTGTTCAGTTGTGTTTTTTTTTCCTTTGACCCATACATTATATGCAATCATGTTATTTAATTTCCAAGTGCTTGGAGAATTCCTGTTGTCGTTTTGTTATTAGTTTTTACTTTTATTCCATTATGGCCCAAAAAACATAATCTCTGCAATTCTAATTCTCTGAAACTTTTTCAAGTTTGTTTTATGAATCAGGACATTGCCTGTCTTAGTGAATGTTCTGTCGGTACTTGAAAAGACTGTTTCTTCCACTGTGGTTGGGTGAGGTGTTCTGCAATGTCAATTAGATCCTATTGTTTAATGATATGGTTCAGTCCTTCTGTATCTTTACTGATTTTTCCATCTTCTATCAATTCCTGAGAGTGAGGTATTGAAATCCCAATTATCCCAGTCCCACTCCCCAACAGTACTTTCCTTTCTGGAAACTAGTCATTTGAATTGTTCAAAATACAGGAGCAAACATGTATGAAGACACCAATTGGTGTGAATATACTTGTATACAACCAGAGATTTTTGAAATGAAAAATTGTGCTCTATATGTATAATAAGAATTGTAATGCATTCTACTGTCATATATAAATGTTTTTAAAAGTTTAAAAAAAATACAGGAGCCACCATCTTGAGGATTATTAGCATTTTGAGCCAAGGCCCTGACCACTGGTGAACTATGGTAAAATCCAAAGTATCCATAACTTTTAATGTAACCCAGAGAAATTCATTGCTACTGGGACAATTTCCTTCACCAACAATGGAACAATGTGGAGGATATTTAAAGGTATATTTTTTTAATATTCTAAAATCGCTCTATAGGAAGACTGGGGTATAGCCTAGAGGCAGAGCACATAAAAAATAAATACAAATTCTATGTGAGTCTCACTTCATTAGCCCCTGTCAAGAGCTTAAATACCTTTTGAAGGATCCTTAAGCAAGGTAATGTTTGGGAATAGAATCAGAAGAAAGAGCGACTTAAGGAAAAAAGATAAAACCTTCTACAACTTCAACTGATAAAGAAAATATATAATAACCCACAAAACACTTCTCTCAGACCTTAAAAAGGCAGATGCACCCTCCTGTTTAACCCACCGCACCATTACCGTAGTCAGTTGACAATGACAATGACAATATTCCTAAATATATTTGCCAGCTGCCATTGTACTTGTGCTCTGATACCAACATTCTAACATACAGAACAAGAAATCCAGCATGAGGCCCTAGCCCTTTCCTACAAGTCTGGGGTACACCCTCAAATGCACAAAGGCACTCTGCCCAAAGTCTGGCTTGGAGGCGCCCTTGAAGTCATGTGCTAGACCCAGAAGCAGAGGCCTTTGGGAGATGCTGAACATTCTGGGCTTTTGCTCAGACACGAGACACAACGACTTTAGGCACCTCACAACCATCCCCAAGTCAGGCCCTTCCAAGCCCTCACACTACACCACCCAGGCCAGGAGAAACGTGCTGGCCTCACAAGTTTTTGCTCTCTGAGGTCTCAGAATTCCCCCACAATAAGGCTTAGGGGCCATGAAAGAAATTCAAGGACACCTTCTCGATCCTTCACATTCCACTGTTGCCATTCTAATATGTGTCCAGAAAAAGATGAAACAGAATGCCCCCGTAGGAGATTACTGATCTATTTTATCACATATTTTAAATGAGGCACAAAGTCCACACTAAAATAAAGTGGAACCGGGGCATCTGTAAAAAAGCACCAATCCCGCGGTAAATGAAAGCCTCAGTATACAGAATTGGATAACCGGCTCATCAAACCAAGACCGTGTGCTGATAATGTGCTGCTACAATTCAGAACTGGGCCCCAACAATAAAGCTGGGGCTGTAATTACTATAATGACCTCCCACTGCTATTGTGTCTTTAATTAAGTCTTTATCAGTAGGCATTTGCCACTTCAACCTAACTCACTGTAACTACGGCAGCGTATCATCTACATTTTCACAAAGAATTACGGAATCATATTTCTGTCACAAAGATGAAAGGGAATATTTTAGTTCAAGTGCCATTTGCAGACAAGCTGCATAAAGAAAAATCAAGCTGTCCTTTTGCGGCACTTTCTGACAAGTGAAACTCAACTGAGAGATGCCGAGGGGTTTTGTGTATGTGTGTTTTGGCTTCACCCGGTTTCTTTTTACCACAACTCCACTTGCTTTCTACATAAACTATGGGCAAAGAACAACACCCAATGGAGAACACACTTGATTACATTTCTGAGGTGGAAAGGCGCTGAGACTCCTACCTACTTAAGGCCCAGAGATGCTGCAGGAGATGCTCCAAGGGCTATCATGGTGACTGACCAGGTCAGGCCTACAACTCCTGCCTCACAACTGTGTGCTCTTCCCACCTCACTGTGCAGCCTCCCTTGGAGCTGAGAAAGCCCATCTCACCCAGGGAGGTGCACTAGGAGTACCCTGGGCCTTGAGAGACCACGCTTCAAGTTCAAGTTTCCAGCCATAAATAATCACTTTCTGACATTAGCATTGCAGTGAGCACTCAGATGGTGTTGTGGCAGAGCCCAGCTCTGGGCAGACCTCCTCAAGGGTGCTAGCCAGGAGCCTCTCCCCGCAGCTCTGCCCCTTGGTGAGGAAAACATGAGCATATACTCTGGTCCTCACTGCTCAAAGATAACTTGATCAGTTTAGGATTCAGGGAAAGTCCCCACCTCATCCCCCAAACCCCTGTGGCCAACAATTCTGACCAGCATGAGCTTCTATCAAATGGCCAGACCTAGGCAAAATCATCTGTGCTTCTATATATCACCTGGTTTAAAACCAGCTCCTCCAAAGGACATAAATCCTCCCAAAACAAGAAGGGTATATGCACAGTGCTAAGAGAGCGGTGGTATATATGCATAGCGTATATGCATAGTGCTAAGAGAGCGGTGGTACATATGCATAGCGTATATGCATAGTGCTAAGAGAGCGGTGGCCACTCTGGAGGAGGCAGAGAGGTAGAAAATTTCAGAGGAGAGTGGCTGCAGCCATCCCTGGGGTCTGAGTCGCACCCCTACAGCAGGAGTCCAGGATCCCAAGTGGCCCTTCCACTCTGCTTCACCCAAGAGAGCCGCAGTTCCAGAGGAGCAGTGATTTCTACTTATTTATCTCAGACTCCGACTCCTGCTGGGAAGCCTGCTGCTGCCACCAATTTCCACCTGTTTTCAGTGTCAACTTTGGCCACAACTGCTCCCCACTTTCCTTTCTGATCTAATTTCATTTGTAACCACAGAAAGGTTTTTGACTGGACACAGAAGAACTGAAAATGAGAATCAAATGGAGAGTTGAGAGGAAGCACACTTCCCAGGAGGATGGGGGGAGGGATGCTATTCAATTTTCTCCCGCATATTTGCACTCACTAGGGAGCATCTCAGATTTTTCCCACCTTGGCAGCGACACCTGCTGGGAAGGTGCGACCCCACTTAGGTGTGGCTGCTGCAGCTGACTGGCTTCTACTACTGCACCGTCGCCTCCAGCAAAGCAGCCAAGCCTGCAACACCCAATCAAAGAGTCCACATTTGGAGAAAAAATCCAAATTGTCCTTGGCCCTGAATTCAGACGCAATTTTAAAATACTTAATGTTTTTTTTTCCCCACCTCTTGAGAAAAACATAGCCCTCCAGCCTGGAAACTACGCCCTTCGGACACACAGGTGAGACCCCGAAGCCGATCTTTGAATGCTCACGGGTGTGGCATCGTCTGCCCACTTGCATTTGTTCTGTGAAGGGCTCTTCTCAGTAGAGGTTTGTGTCAATCCATCTCAACCCTGTCACTGGCTGCCTGCTGGCACCTCTTTGCTCTGTGTCTCCTTCCTGGCCTCTGAGCCAGGATTGCTGTCATCGAAGGTCCTTTCCCAGGACCTGAACACAGTCAGGAAGCATCTTGGTTTCTGCCGGGGGAGGGGGGATATGATATGACAACATGACAGGGTTCTGAGCTCAGTGGATCTGCCTTTTAAGAGGCTCCCTACCTCTGTACTCAGCAGAACTTCTCAGGCAGCCCACGCCCAGGCTCCCGGCCCTCCTCCGTGGAGTCTGCTGCTCTCACGGGGAGCTTAGGCTGAGGATTGTTTCTGCTAATGCTCTCAGCTACTACCTTTCCATCTGACAAAGGACTTGGCCAAGTGATGAGAGACATAAGCCAAAATCAACTCTATACCTCATCATACAAATGCTTGGCTTTCCTGGGGCCAAGCAAGACACCTCCTAGTGACTGACAGGTTTCCAGGTTCTCTACCACGCCCAGCTGTCATACACATTAGGATATTTCTCTGGGTAAATGCCAAGATTCTCCCTGGAGGGTAAGAGAAATGTCAGAAGCACAGTTCCTATTCAACAACCTGAAACGATACCCCCAAAATCATATTTTACTAGGAAGAATCTGTCTGAGACATTTGTTTTACCAAATGTAAAGGCAATTCCCATCCCCAAAACATGGAGCTGCACCCAAAACACTTCATATTTCTTGAATATAAAATGAGTGATGCATGCATAAATGAATAAATGAATTTTTCCCTAGAGAGAGAGAGCTGATTTTCTTCTCTGTTCCTTCGCCTTCTTTATTCTTAAGCATCCCATTTGCTGATAATTCCTGCAGGCCGTGTTTGATTTTCTTTTGTATGGAAGGTGACAGGAGAAATGCAGGGGATAACAGAGCTCATTTTCATTAGCATGAAAGAAAAACACAAATAGGAGAAATGCGATAAAGCTACTTGGGTACTTAGTTTAAAACACCTGTTCTCACCCTGTATAGAGCTTTAAGATGCCCTGGTGCCTGAGTTCCACCCCAGAGATCTTGAATTCATTGGTATGGTGTTATCTGGCTATTGAGATTTGTTTATAAGTGTCCCAGATGATTCAACACATGCAGCCAAGTTTAAGAAACACTGGTTTGTTATAAATGTCCACCCTCAGGTCCAGATACTCATTAGAGGAGAACAGCAAATTTGTCACTGATCCTCTTAGCCACAGGTTAAAAGAAGAACCACTGATGTGCCTGCATCACCAGAGTATGCTGATTTTTTTTAGTTCTTTTGGATAAACACCAAGGAGTGGGACAGTGGGATCACATGGTCATTCCATTCCTAGTCTTTTGAGGAAGAATCTCCACACTGCTTTCCAAACTGGTTGTACTAATTTGCAGTCCTACCAACAATTTAGGAACATACTTTTCCCCCCACATCCTCACCAGCATCTATTAATCTTTGTATTTTTTTAATTTTAATTTGTTATATATGACAGCAGAATGCATTACAATTCATATTACACATATAGAGCACAATTTTTCATATCTCTGGTTGTACACAAATTGGAATCACACCATTCGTGTCTTCATACATGTAGTTAGGGTAATGATGTCCATCACATTCCACCATCTTTTCTAACCTCATTTCCCCTCCCTTCCCGTCCTATCCCTCTTCCCTATCTAGAGTTCATCTATTCCTCCCATGCTCCCCTCCCAACCCCACTATGAATCAGCCTCCTTATATCAGAGAAAACATTTTGCATTTGGTTTGGGGGGATTGGCTAACTTCACTTAGCATTATATTCTCCAACTCCATCCATTTACCTGCAAATGCCATGATTTTATTCTCTTTTATTACTGATTAATATTCCATTGTGTATATTCATATATCATATTTTCTTTATCCATTCATCTACTGAAGGGCATCTAGGTTGGGTTCCACAGTTTTCTTTATGTTCTTGATGATTGCTATTCTAACTGGAGTGAGATGAAATCTCAGTGTAGTTTTGATTTGCATTTCCCTAATTGCTAAGGATGTTGAACATTTTCCCATGTTTGTTTCCATATATTTCTTCTTTTGAGAAATGTCTGTTTAGTTATTTTGCCCATGTACTGATTAGGTTATTTGGTTTTGGTGTTTTATTTATTTTTGGTGTTAAGTTTTTTGAGTTCTTTATATATTCTAGATATTAATTCCAGAGGAGTAGGTGGCAAAGATTTTTCTCCCATTCTGTAGGCTCTCTCTTCAAGCTCTTATTTCCTTTGCTGTGCATCTTTTTAATTTGATGCTGTCACACTTATTGATTCTTTGTTTTGCGTCTTGAGCTTTAGGGGTCTAGATAAGGAAGTCAATGCCTGTGCCAATAGGTTGGAATGTTGACCCTATGTTTTCTTCTAGCCTTTGCAAAGTTTCTGGTCTAATTCCTGGGTCTTTAATCCACTTTGAGTAAATTGTTTTTGTGCAGCAATTTACAATAACCAAGTTGATGGTTCCATAGAACCAGCCCAGATGCCCACCAATAGATGAATGGATTAAGAATATGGGATGTATATATACACAGTGGAGTTCTACTCAGCTAGAAAGAATGAAATTATGACATTTGCTGGCAAACAGATGGAAATGGAGAATATCGTGCTAAGTGAAATAAGCCAGGTTTAAGAAAATCAAGGATCAAATGTTTTCTCTCATAGGAAGAAGGTAGAGCAAAATAAGGGGAAAAGAAGGGGGAATCTCATGAAAATTGAAGAGAGATCAGTGGAGTAGAAGAAAAGGATTCATGAGGAGAGAGAACAAACAGAAAAAGGGAGGAACTACAGAATGACCAAATTATGCTATGTATATATGAATATACCACAGTGAATTTACCTTTATGTATATCTATAAAGCACCAATTAAAAAAACAACAATAACAAATAGACTGGGCGTCATGGTGCATTCCTGTAATCCTAGTGGCTCAGGAGGCTGAGGCAGGAGTTATGACAAGTTTAAAGCCAGCCTCAGCAAAAGTGAGGCACTAAGCAACTCAGTGAGATCTGTCTCTAAATACAATACAAAATAGGGCTAGGAACATGGCTCAATGGTCGAGTGCCTCTAAATTTAATCCTCAGTACTAAAAAAAAAAAAAAAAACAGTAAATAAAAAGAAGGAATACCAGTAAAGTAAAAGAAGGAGAACACTGGAAATCATCACGTATAACTATAAGGCATTAATTAAAATATTTTCTAAAAGCAGGAAACACAATCCATTACACAATCCTCACAATCCATAAGATAAATCAAACCAGTTTTTAGAAGCACAGTTTATCCTGAGACAGATCATCAGAGATTTGTCTGGGGATCCCCATGATAAAGACATGAAATGAGGCAAGTGACAGTGTCTTCGGCAGTATCCCTATGGTATTCAATTAATGAATATGTACTGAGCCCCTACTATGAGGTCAACCCTTTTCCAAAGGTCCTGGAGACAATAGTACCAGAGTTGAAACCTCCTGTCCAATGACAATTAACAGAGACTATGATTGCATGTCACCCTGTGCTGAGCATGTCCATCCATTGCTTCATTTCATCCTGGGAAAGACCCAACAAGGTAGGTATTTCATTCTTGGTGGAAACCAAGGCTCAGAGAGGATAGCCAACTGTCCTAACACAGCACGTCTGGCAGGTGACAGAGTGAAGATTCCAATAGGACTGACTAATGCTCTTAGCCACTATATGTACTACCTAGAAGTAAACATGATGGTAAGCATCATAGAATTCTTTCTTAAATTTTGTTTTATGTGAAATGACAGCATCATTCCAACCACCATTGGGTTAGAGCAAATTATTTAAGAAGTGAGCACAATGTGGTTCAAACTCACCTAAAATCATAACTGCATTTATCCTTTGTCCCATAAAAGGTATTCCTAGAGGCATACCAGCACATATAGGACACAGATACAGAGGGTGTTCACTGTGACATTATTTCTAACAGCGAAAGACTAGAAACAGTGCAGTAGGTACTGGTTTAAAAAAAAAAAACATGGTACATCCATGTAATGGCATAACATGCTGCAAAACAAATTAGGAAAATCTTTATGTCTGATGTTTTGAATGAAAAAAGCAAGACAGGGGCAAGGGAAGAATGGAGGAACTTTAGATTGAAAAGGGATAAAGGGTGGGAGGTGGGAGGGGTAAAGGGGTGGGAGGGAATGGCGGAATGAGATGGACATTATGACCCCTATGTATGGGTATGATTGCACGAATGGTGCAACTCTACATTATGTGCAACCAGAGAAATGAAAAGTTGTGCTCCATTTCTGTAAAAAATTAAAAATTTTAAAAAAGAAAAAAAGTAATAATTCAACTTGCTAATATGTAAAGAGTTGGATGGGCTGTGATGGGGGAATAAAAAATATTAAAAGATTGCGGGCAAAACAAAATGCTAGACAATGTTTATAGTGTGATACCATTTGGGGAAGGAAGGAAGGAAAATAAAAATAAAAGTTTTATGTATATGTTTGCATAAAATACCAGAGGGAATGATAATAATCTATTGATGATTGCTGAAGTGAGGGAAAGCAAGATGGGTGATGGAGGAGACAAGAAGATTCTAAGCACCTACATCTCCATACCTTTTGAGTCTTCAACATGTAAAATGTTCAAGAATAGAAAATAAAAAATAAGAAAAAAAGCTATGTGAGTACGTAGGACCCTAAATTAGTGAGTGCTAGACCTGGAATTTGAACCCAAGTCCATTTGCTCTCAAGTTCAAGTTCATGTTCTTGACACTGTAGTGCTTGCTTCCCCCCAGAACTCAGAGAAGCAACCCACCTGCCATTAGCCTGACTTGGGTGCAGAAGGCCCTGCTGCCTCTCTCAGATCTCCCCTTAAGTGGCTCAGGATCTGGGGGGAAGGGGTTCCAAGGCACCATCTTCTTCAGGTTTGTTTTGTCTTTTTAATCTCCCTCAAAGAACTGGGGAGCAGTAACCAGTCAAGTGAGAAGCCATCTGCAGGAAGCACGTCTCACAAAGACAAGTTGAGTGAGTTTATATTTATAGCACTGTGTAATCCAGGCATTTAGAGCTCATCTGTTTAGGGTGAGTTGTGTGCTCTAATCCCTCCCAGTAACAAATACCAATACTCGCCAAACACATTATGCCTGTCGGCCTGGTTTATGACTGTATCTTGGCTTGTGTTAAGGAAAGGGTTGCTTCTGCCAGTACAAAACAAGGATGCTTTTCTACACAGGAGGAATTTCAAACAAATTCTAGAACTTTACAGCCTGTCTGCTCTGATTTGGAATGGTATGTCTTCAAAAAAAAAAAAGATTAAAAAAATTATTTTCTACCCTCAACTTCATTTCTCAAGTTCAAAATGATCCCAGAGCTGCCCAAGAAGATATTTAGAAGAATCACTTTGAACCTCTCAGGCACAGATGGTAGAGCCGTCCCCAGGAGATACAGCTGATCTGAAGTGTTAGCGTAAAATTCCCTGATCACCCGCCATGTTGGAAAAGCACAATACAGAGGTAAGGGGTGAAGCTATTGGCATCAACGGTGGAACTTCTTCCCAAGGCATTGCTCTCTGCCTTTCAGTGGATCTTGTCTAAGCTTGCCTGGCATCCCTCTTGTTTTCTTGAAGGATAGGAAAGATGGATCAATTTCCTCTCTGTCTCCTGAACACAAGCCAGCCATGTTCACTTTGCTTCCAAAAACATAAAGTGAACGGCCTGAGTTTTGAGGATGGTCTAGGTCTGGGTAGGAAAAATATAATTACTTTAGGTAGAATTATTACAAAGGGGCCCTACATTGGCAGTCCATTGGATTTTCATTGCAAATAATGTATCACCAGGGTGTGTTTGACACCAAATTATGAAATAATACTATTGTCAGCAGTCTTGAAGTTTGCCCTTTTTCTTTCCATTCCCTCTTCTCTGTAACCTAATAATATCTATGAAAATTCAGCTACAACTTGGGTAGGTATATGTGCTGGATTCCTGGTGTTAGGAACATGATGGGAAAGGGAATAAGGAAAACAGACTCCTTAAAGAGATCACTCCAACAAAACACGGTGAATACTACAACAGTGGCATTCAGAATGAGCTAGGAGAGTGTTGATGAGGGTTATCCTGATATTTCAAATAGCTCTGGAGAGATAAGGGAAGACTTCCTAGAGGAGGTGATATTTGAGCCAAATGTTGAAGGTTACAAAGAAATTTAGCCAAGCACTAGCTTCAAGTTTAAGGCTTTGCACTTCAAAATGCCATCAGGACTCATTACACAGACTCATTCCTAGTGTCAGGCAAAATTACCTATGGTGTAAATGTACTTGCCATTTTTTCACAACCCAGCTTTGTGCTTGTACTCATATTTTTTTCAAAAGCCCTTTTCTCCTTCACCCACCGAGCCTGGAGCTACTTCACTAGGGAAAGTTTTCCAGCACACCTCTATGCCCACCCCATAGATTGTGGCCTGTCTGTCAAACACTTTAAGGGAATACATATAAATAAATCACTTTTAAAATGGGACTCTATGAAGCTCAACCCACTGATGTTTCTTCTTCCCCCTCACTCCCTTCCTGTGGTTCCAAAGCTTCCACGCACACCAATCTCCCTTTTGACCTCAAAAGAGATCCATACCTGGAGCAGGACCAAAGCACCTTGCAAGAGGGGACAGAACCTGGTGTGCAAACAGTGTTCCAAAAAGATAATCTGGGAGGTCTTCTTTTCCCCATGGCTGTCTGGTCAGACCCCTGCTGTAGCCCCTGGCAAATGTTAGTAACCAAAGATGACTGCCTGGTTGTATCAGCTGCTGTGCTAAACACCTTGTCCACATTAGACCATGTTATTCTCAAAACAGCCCCAGAAGACGTTCAAACATGTGAGCTATTTCCATCATCACATACTTGCAAGCCTGTCTATCTGCTCCCCTCCCCCAATGAATCATTAAGGGCGATGATCAAGTTCATTCGTATCTTTCTTCCCACATGCCCAACAAGTACCTCCCATGGAGCAGGCCCTTGGGAAATGTTTGTTGAATGGATAGTTCAACAACACTATTTTTCCTGCTATTTCAAATGATCAAGTAAGGGCCTCCTCTATTTTGACACACAATAGCCTCTTCTTGCTAAATTCTATCCCTTAACATTCAGAAATAAATTATCAAGTGTTTAAAGAGATCATTCTCAAATTCTTGATTTAGAAGAGTTGCATAATTTTTTTTCTTCCCTATAGAAAATGAGTGAAAGTCGGCCTCCCTTCTCTTCCCCCAAGGCTTCTTGGGCTCTCACTTGCATTAAAGGAAAGCCTGTCTTTCACAGATGTAGACATGGAAACCTACTAAATAAACAATACCCAGGTGAGAAGGGAGTGGACTCTCCCTTTGTAGAAGATTTATAGTTCCTTGAAGTATTCGTGATTCCTTCAAATTTTACTTTCTCATAGAGAAGTTCAAGAAGAATTTAGCTGTTGTAAAAATAAGAGATGATCTCGTTAAACACAGGGAATTTCTCACTGAGCACTTGAGTTGCTCTCAGAAACACCTGTGATACTGTCCACACACACACACACACACACACACACACACAGCCTACAACCATTCTCCCTCCAACTGGAGGGGACACATTTCATGCCCTACACTCAGCACAGTTCCAGTCAATACCCTTGCCGGCCACCAAAACTGCCCACCCTACTCCCTGTTGTGGGACCCACTGGAACAACCCCAATCATCCAACAAGCATCCAGCTTGGTCAGTGTGTGAGCTTTTTAGAGCAGCTGTATCAAACTGGGGGGGGGGGAGGGGGGCTTAAAACATCAGCACTATATACTCTCCAAGTCTGGAGAATCTGCAGTCAGGGTGTCAGCAGGGTGGTGCTCCCCCTGGAGGCTCTCAGAGAATCCTTCCTTGCCTCATCTGCCTTCTGGTGGTGCTTAGCATCTTTGTCATTGTCTGGCTTATAGATGTACCACTCCAATTTCGACCTCTCTCCCACATGACCTGATCCCCTGTATATCTTCATCTGCGTCCAAATATCACTCCTCTTACCAGAACATCATGCCTGTGGGGTTTAGTGCTCACCATAATCCATTCGGACCTCATCTTAACTTCGTTATGTCTCGAGTTAGAGTAGCACTATTACCAAATAAGGTCACATTCTTAGGTTCTAAATGAACACAAGTTTATGGAGGACACTATTTCAACCAGATACCCAGAAGAGATCTGTATGAGTAGACTCAGAAGACACCTCCAGGAGATGACTTGAAAACTTGCAGGATGAAAAGCCCTCTCTCTATCCATTAAAAAAAGAAGAAGAAGAAAAGAAAAACATGTGCTATGATGCCTAAACTCCACTATTAGATTTTCCTTTGGTTTTAAATGCCTTTTCAATGCCAAATGAAATAAAAGCGAAGCCTGTAGTAGTCCAAACACTGTCTAGAGGGATGGCATTCATAAAGCACCTTCATCTCACACTTGAGGGGTCATCGGCCCCTTTTTGAAGCATGACATCTAGCAAGCTTCTGATGGAATGTAGCCTGGGATCTGTGACGACAAGGAAGCAGGTGGCACCAAGGGTAGACGTGGACTTAGTGCCTACTTCCGTAGCCTTCCATTTTGTAGGGCCCAGCACCACCATGAGAGGCCAGAGGGAGTGCAGGTCATGCCCACTCCTGTTCACATTTATTGACCCCCCCCCAATCTATGCCAAGGACCATGCTTGGTGCTTCTGCACACTGTCTCATTCAGTCCTCACAGCAACACTGTGAGGAAGGACAGATTGCCTCCCCATTCACAGATGAGCAAACCAAAGCTCCAGGGACTCAGGTGGCCTGTAAAGGGCTGAGAAATAGGTTCAAACTCTGGTGCTGAAATCCTCCACCACATTACAAAGGAGAGAACAGGCAATGGAATCCAAGGTTCCCAAACCCAATTCTGCTGGGAGCCAGTCCAGCCTGAAGCTCTCTCACTGTACATTGGGAGTTGCTTTTCTTAACTTCTGGTTTTAAATTGGCAGCCGTTTTCTATTGCATTTTCAAATGTGCTTCTGTGTGTATCTTGGAGAGAGGGAAAAAGAGAATATATGGGTCAATATAAGCAGACTCTTAAAAGCTTATACTTTATCATTGTAATAATCATAATATATTTTACTTTACAGCCACTCATAACTGAAGCCTCTGGGCACCCTAACAAAAATAGCTAAAAGAAAAAAAAAGAAATTATATTAAACAAAGGAAATATGACTATAAAACCCCAATAGCCAGGAAACTAAATGAACAACATAAAACCTCCAAACAACAAAACTACGATGAAACCAAGAGAGGGGGAGAAAAAAACCTCTTCACAAGCTTTACCCTGAAGAATTCCACACCGTGAGATCACATCTGTTTAAAGCACCATAATTTATCGATATGACATCAAACCAGGAATCAGCCATTGTAAACCTTTCCCGCAGAAACGCTCAGAAAACTAACCAGGTGGTCGGTGGAGGGGGGGTCTGTAGCATGTAGCGGGGGCAAAAATGCCTTTAAAATTTTATGTTCAAATACATCTATGTGAAGTTGGAAATCTTAGGACTGAGATTAAAAATTAGTTCATTCCATGGTAAACAGAATTTATAAACAGGGCTTTGGGGGATGGGGGGAGTGAGGGTACTGGGGATTGAACCCAGGGACACTCAACCACTGAGCCACATCCCCAGCCCTTTTTTATATTTTATTTAGAGACAAGGTCTCCTGAGTTGCTTAGAACCTTGCTAAGTTGCTGAGGCTGGCTTTGAACTTGTGATCCTCCTGCCTCTGCCTCCCAAGCCGCTGGGATTACAGGCGTGTGCCACCGCACCCTGCTCAGGACTTTTAATTTTTTAACAACAATTTCTTTTTCTGAGATGGTTCATCCATTAGCACTCTCTGATGGCTTCTCAAACTGCATTCAATCGACCATTTTCAAGGATAAATCCTCTTTAGAACTAGCTATGCTGTCCCAAATACCATGGAAGTCCTTGGGGAGAATAAAGTACCTGTTTATAAAGCAGTACAGTCCTTGAGCCTACCCTTCTATCCCAATTATGCAGCCATTCAAAACCACAGAGTCCTGTTGACCCAGTCTCCTCATAAACATTTGTTTAGGAACCACTGTGATCCCATTTTCTTATTTGTGAGAACAATATTTCCTGAAGCAATTCCTTCCCACGGTCTCTCCTACACCTTCCTATTGAATATGGGAAGCAGAATCTGCCAGGAAAAACCCTTTAAAAGATTTGCAGGGTTGGGATGGCCCGGTGTTTACAAAACTACTTGGTTGGCAAAGTAGAATCAAAACATGAAAGATGCTGGGCAGGCTGGGTGGACATGTGCCTGTAATTCCAGCGACTTGGGAGTCTGAGTCAGGAAGATCACAAGTTCAAAGCCAGCTTCAGCAACTTAGCGAGGCACTAAGCAACTTAAAGAGACCCTGTCTCTAAATAAAATATAAAAAGGACTGGGGATGTGGCTCAGTGGCTCAGTGGCTCAGTGGCCCTGGGTGGTTCAATCCTCAGTACAAAAAAAAAAAAAAAAAAAAATGCTGAAAGACGTCCTGTGCCTGTGTCAAATGTTTTTCAAAATGTTCATCCTGGAATACTTTCAGGGTCCTTATGGTTCTGGCCCCAGGAATTAGAACTCTTATGTCAGAAAGGTAGACCTACAGTCCGATGTAGCTTTAAGGATGACACAGGTGAGAGAGGAGTGCAGACAGAGGGGACAAAAGGTGGTCTCACCAGGGGAACATGCAGAAGAATCCATGCATGTTGGGCAATCAACTCAGCCTGGGTGCCCACCCGTACTGCAGCACTTCGCATTTGGAAGTCCTTGAATAAGTCACTTAACCGCTTTGAGCTTCAGTTTGCTCGCTTATGAAATGAAGAGAAATTACTAAACAAACTCTGCTCCTTTTACACGATGGAAGTTCATGCAGTTCTTCAAAGAAATAACCCAGGCCTGCAAAGAACACAGCCAGCTCTCAGACATGTCATTCAGCTAAAAGAGCAAGACAGAAACTGATGCAAACAGGGTGATACCATTCATGTTTGAAAAAAAGAACCCACCAAAACTATACTGGGTGATTTTGACAGGCCCACAAACATGCAAGAGAGTGCAGAAAAGAATAGATTGACGCCTGTGGACCAAGAAGGCATGAGGGTGGCCTCCTCGGAGAGCAGCCCTGCACTGGGTCAGGGCAAGTGAATAAGGACTTTATTACTTTAATATTTCAAAAGAGTATATGTTTATATATGGCTTATATATAATATTTCATTTTATGTGACCAATAAAAACTACCATCTAGCTTGTTTCAGGAAATAAATATTATAATTCTAGAAAAGTCTCCGCCAGCTAATAAATGAGAGCTGGTGTTACCATGAAGCCAAAACTCAGAGAACCCAAGGTTCTCATTCAGGATAATGTCAGTCTGACTTCTCTTACTGAAATGGGCTCAACCCCTATTTGAAAAGTGGACCCTGTGAAGTACTGATAGGTAAAGCAGAGTTGCAGCTGGAACTGGGGGAATCCTACACAGGTTGAGAAACTAGATGTGTCCCTTCAACCGCAGCATGTCAGCCAGAGAGGCCCTCGGCCTTGCTGTCCACCATGCATACCAGGTTTAGGACATGTGCCCTCCTCAACACCCAAAACCAGGTGCTATGTTGCTTATACCATTGATGGCACCTCCCCATATTGATCAGGGCACAAAGCTTTGGGTCTTTCTCACTTGAAACTGTCCAGGTAAACCAATGTTTTACTGTCCAGGTAAACCAATGTAAACCTGGAAGAGCTCAGAGATGTCAATCACTTTGATTGACATTGCTTCATTTAAGCAGAAAGAGCCTCCATGGTCCTTCCTGGAACTATCACAAAAACATTTTCTTCTTCTACACACCCAGGGTATCACTAACACACACACACACACACACACACACACACACACACACACCAAAAAGAAAAAAGAAAAAAGAAAAAAAATGAAATGACTTCTGACAGCCTGAGATTGTCTAGTGAATGAATTTATACTTCTCAACATTACGTTTAGAAGAGGAATCAAAGCAAAAGTTTATTTAAAAGTAGGTCTTCAACTGACTACTTTATTTAGATTGGTCAATCAAAGCCAGAAGATGGTAGATGACTAGGGAAATCACTTGGAGTCTGCAGCAAAATGATTGTGATGTTTTCTTCCAGGATCAACTTCAAAGAACACGTTCAACTCCGTAAATCAGACAGACAAAAATCCAGGGTCAGTGCTCCATTTTTAGCAAAGGGGAGAAGGAAGACCAGCAAGCTCCAAAAGGTTCCCTTCTTTGTCCCATTTTGCAGCAGTCAAGCCCAGATAAAACCTCCTATGGGAGGAGGCACTATCTGGTGGGCAGAGGGGCCCGTGGCCTGTGTGGCCATCAGCTCACCCCCTTCAGGAGTTGGAATACACACACACACAGTTTATCTTAAAAGGGCAAAACAAAAGGCAGGTTTTAACAAAATTAAATATCATTTCACTTGTGGAAAAAAATTTTATGTTGCTATTTTTTTTCCATGTTGCCAGTATCATTAAATATATGGACAGAGTCAGTCCCTACTCAAACTGGAATGCACCTCTTTAAAAAGTTTGAGTTCAAATTCAGGCAGGGGTGAGGGTAGTTTAAATCAGCATTCAGGTTTAGCAAATTAGTGCAGGTTTGCCTGTTTCCCTTCCAGATCTGTTTTTAAGCATCCAGCTACTGAAGGATTATTATTTTTTTTGAATTTGTATACCTTCTTAATCCCCTAATCCTTTCAGAGGAAGTGTCCAGATTGTCAGGCCAACACATGAGAAAATCTCAATGAAGCAGCAAGAAAAAAAAATTTAAAACAATAGACAAATAACCATGGGATATATCGTTCATCTTTTGTTGAGCTTGAAATGTGCCGAGTTGGAAATAGGGGAGAGAGGTTTGTGATATTCCACAGGAACATATTGTCACTGTTATAACCAGCCCACGTTCACCGGAGCTGCCAATTATTCCCCAGCCACTATTTTTTTCCTTTAGATTGATCTTCTGCTTGAGGCTGTTTCACACCCATGACTCTGAAGCTTCCCTAGTGGCATGTTGGCTAATTAAGAGCAAAATCCATCTCTTGATGAAATAATGCTGCCACTGGAAAGGAATTCTACATTTTTTTTTTAATTCTTAATCAGGCTGGAAGGAGCAGTATTCTAACACTTGTATTAAGCATAGGAAAAAGGTCTATAGCTAGCAATTAGCAATGATGAAAAGGACAGCGATTTAAAGCATGTTGCGGTGACATTTTTATCAAATTAAATGAGTTTGCTAGGCCCACCAGCTGCATATGCTTATTGTCATTTACTGTTTGGACAGCAACACATCAGCCACGGAGTATCAGGAGGTGCCGAATTTAATAAGTCATTTTGACACTGGTGTGAAACGAGCAGATCAGCATTCTGAGGAATGTGTTCACACTCCGAACAGACAGGCAGACATTCTAAGCATGCGAGGTGACACCAATCAACAGGAAGAAATGATGAAAGCCGGCTAGGAAGCAGGCAATCGCGGTGGAAAACGCCACTGTGAGCAAAGAGAAAAAGAGACGTGCACTTCGCCACACCTACTGAGTCTTGGTTTAGCCCAACCGAGTCTCTGAAAAGGCACAGAGTTTTCAGAAACACCGGGGAAGTGTATGCATTTTGAGACACTGGAAATTTTCATTTATAATTTAAAGACCCTCGCAGCCTCCCTGTAACAACTACAGAAAGGAAGCCGATCGATCTTCAGATTTTTGTTGTTGTTGTTCTGCCTCCTTGAATTGGAAGCACTGTACTCATTCAAAAAGAAAAAAGAAAACCTCTACCTGCTGGGAAAACAGAAGTTTTCATTTACCCTGTGTACAGCACATGTTTGCTCTAAACTGACTGCCTGGTTGGGACGAGAGGAGCCACCTTCCCTTGGTTTTGATTTATGGTAGGGGTGAGGGTATAGGTTGCTTTCAAGGCTCTTGCTTGGAATATGAGATGTGGAATGACCTTCTGATAATCCTAGAAGCTATTTGTTGTCAAAGGAGAGAGCTGATACCAATGTCTTAACCATGTACCTCCATCAGAGTTAAAATGCACAAGATAGTCGATTGCCAATTACCTCTTAAAACATGCAGGTGTGATTTACAACCAAAGGTGACTAGTAATTAGTTTGTGGCTTTAGAAGTTTCTAATGCCATCTAGTGGAAATGGTTAATTTGATCACTTGCACATCAAAGGAGAGACTGGATACCAAATAATGTGCCAGTAGGCTGCCAATTATTCAGAAAAACAATCCCAGAGTCCAATCTGAAATATATCTCAAAAACATTGCTACAGTGCTTTTGTGAGACTAGAACATGGCCTGGAAAAGATGGCTTGTCCAGAATACCCTTGAATGCCTGCACCCCCCCCCCCCCGCAAATGAAATCACAATTAGTACCTCTCTTATTTTCTGGGCTCTAGAATCAAGAGATTGGCCATTTGATCGATTTTTTTAATTATTTCATAAGTCTATAGGTTCAATAATACCTGAAATAGCTTTTGAAATAAATTTTGCACTGACTTTAAACTAAAACCTAGTTCAAAAAAATTAATACATTGTTGCTGGTTTAATCCTAGAAGCTATTCAATTTTCAGTAAACTCTTGGTAGATTTTGCTTCAGTGGAATTATACAGTGAAATTCTGAGCAAAAAGGAAAGCACTAGAGATTGTATGTTTCCTTTCAAATGGTCACCAAGCAGCTTTAGCCATGGGCTATGATGCAGGAATCAAAAGGTTCTTCACATAGTTGTAAAAATAAAATTGGTGCATATTTTACTTTGTGCGTGAAGATAAGTTGATAACTAATCCACATATGTCACCCTCTTTCATATCACTTCTCAGAGTCAGTCCTCATTAGGAGCATGGTTATGATAAGAGAAATCCCTATACATGGAACCCGGAACCCTGAGTTCCAGTGCAAATGAGGACGAAACTCAGCCTTTCTTCAGTTTCCTCATCCATTCAACAAAGATGTTAAGCTTGAAGTCTACTCGAAAGTCCTCTCTGCTCTATAAAACTCTGTGATTCAGAATTTCAGGTCCAAAATTCAGGTCTTCTATTTGATTGTAATAATTGTATTTAAAAGAATTGACTTCATTGTAGTCATTTCAAGTAGTTATTTTGATGTAAAGCAAGTATTTTGATATCTTTTATTTTTAATTGACACACAGTAACTGTACCAACTTACAAAGTACAGTGTGACATTTCAATATAGGTATACAATGTGTAATGAACAGATCAGGGTAATTGGCATGTCCATTATTTCAAACATTTGTGATTTCTTTGTATTGGGAACATTCAAAATCCTCTCTGGCAGCTATTTTGAAATGCAAATAATTATTTTATTAAAATTATTTTATTGGTAAGAGTCTTGGAACTAACTTTGCTACTCAGACTCCCCTCGATTTTAAAAGCAACTTATTGGTAAGAGGAAAGACCTGCAACTCTAACAAACTCTACTATTAAAGAGTTAATTTTAAACAGTATATCTTTCCTCATCTTTTAGAATGCTTACAAAATTTTTTGGTAGTAAAGAAATATATAGCCATGTCACATGTAAAACTTTTTTTCTCAAAAAGAGAATTCACAGGGCTGGGGTTGTGGTTCAGTGGTAGATCACTTGCCTAGCATGTGTGAGGCACTGGGTTTGATTCTCAGCACCACATACAAATACAGAAAATAAAGGTCCATCAACAACTAAAAAATATTTTTTAAAAAAAGAGAATTCACTGTAGTTGTAGCATCTGAAAAGCACAGACTACACATTCAACACTATGGGGTAGTCTTTTCAATCTTGTCCTCATGTACAATATTTATATCACATGGGATATATAAAATTGTATGTAACACCTTTTTCTGGCACAAAAATTTAAAAAAAACTTCTGACAATAATAAATTGTTAAGTATACAAGTACATGAAGAAAGTTAAAATCACCCAGAATCTCACCACCCAGAGATATCTTCATTTACTATTTTATTTCTTTAAAGTTCTTTTTCTATGCATAATTTAACACAGTTAAGATTATATTACATATTCTGATTTTAAGTACAATTAACCCAAGAAGAGTCATTCACAAGTCCTAGTTGGAAGATGTGATAAAGAAGGTCTTAATCACAGATTATATCTGCCACTGGGAGTTTATTCATTTTTCATAATTACAAAAGAAAAAAACCCTATACACTCAGGTCATTCAAAATGAGTTCTAAGAAGCATAAAATTATTACTCAAATTCCTTGTCAATGCAAAGCTTTTATACTGGTGAATAAAAATCTATTTCAGTGTGAGAAGAAAATACTGAGTAATTTGTGAACACAATGTCCCTGCCATTTACAAATTGCAATCCTGCTTTGGGATTAGAAAAGAAGTAGATTCTGTTATGTTTTAAGTATCAGACGATTCCATCTGGACCATGAGGTAAAGAGGACAGTTGTCAGTGCCCATGGGGGATTGGTTCCAAGACCCTCTCAGACACCAGAATCCACAGATGCTCAAGTCCCTTATCCACAAGGGTGTCCTATTTGCATATAACCTACTCATATCCTCTACACCTTAAATCATCTCTAGATTCCTCACAATACCTCAAATAACATAAATGCTATGTAAATAGTTGTACTGTTTTATTCAGGGAATAATGACAAGAAAAGGGTCTATACATGTTCAGTCCAGGTTAATTTTCTTTTATTAATATTTGTTATCTGCTGTTAGCCGAGTCCACATATACAGAACCTGTGAATACCAGGGGCCAACTGTATTACCAAAAACAAATGCATATTCTGATGTTGAATTGGCAAAAACTGATAATAACACCAAGGAAAACATTATAGACCCCAGCTTTCCCCCTGGATTATAAATCCACTTGAAAAAAAACTGATACAATTAGTTCCTGACAGTGGCATCTAAACAAAGAAAAAAAAGACATTTCCTATCACAGCTTCCTTATTTCCAAGTCCTTTATTTCTTCATGAGCTGAAGTTCAACTCTGAGTAATTTTTTTTAATTAGAGCTTTATGGTTATACATAGTAGCTGGGTTCATCCCAACAAACTCATATATGCATGGAAATCGATTTCAGTCCATGATTCCCCCCACTTTTCCTTCCCGTCCCCCGACTTCCCTTCTGGAAAGCTCTGCTCTACTAGATTTCCTTTCACTCATCTATTAATTTGAATTTGACTGGTTCTTTATGTAATCTTATCCTTCCCTCCCCTTCCCTTTATTTTACTCTAACTTTCACATTTGAGAAAAAAACATTCAACCTTGGAGTTTCTGATTTTGGCTAATTTCACTTAACATGATATTCTTCATTTCCACCCATTTACTAGCAAATGACATCATTTTATTCTTTTTAGTGGCTGAGTAGAATTCCATTGTTTATATATTCCACAACTTCTTAATCTATTCCTCTATTGATGGGCATCCTATCTGGTTTGCTTTCATAATTTTCATTAAAAAGCTATTGTGAATTGTGCTGCTATAAACTACTGTGTCTGTGTGTGGCTGTGTCTCTGTAGTATGCAATTTTAGATCTTTCAGGAAAATACCCAGGAGTGAGATAGCCGGATCATATGGTGGTTTCATCCTAGTTTTTTGAGGTGTCTCCAAACTGCTTTCCAGAGTGGTTGTACTCATGTGCAGTCCCACCAGCAACATAACAAGTGTTCCTTTCTCACCAGCATTTATTGTTGCTTGTGTTCTTAATCATCGCCATTCTGATTGAAGTGAAACTCCGAGTAACTTTTCAAGTTGTGTACAACTTGGCACGTAGCAGACTTTTTAGCACTGTCTTTGCAGATTAAGACAATTCTTGAGGGGATCCTGTCATTTGTAGGAAAATGGATAGAACTGGAGGTCATCTTGTTAAGTAAAATAAGCCAGACCCAGAAGAACAATTATTGCATGTCTTCTCTCTTATTTCGAAACTTTAAAAAAAAAAAAAAAAAAGACCTGAAAATAGAAGAGGAAGGGAACAGGGAGAGAGAGGAAGTCAGCAAGGAGGGTAACCAGGGTCAGAGCAGGATACATGCATGTATGGAAACGTCACACTTAAACCCATTAATTTTTGCAATTAATCAGTTTTAATTTTTTTTAATTTAAAAAAAAATTAAAAGACAATTCTTGGATTGCAATCTCTCTCCTCTAACCCTGCTCTGTAGGTGGCCATTGACTTTCCAGCACATAGTTCCCCAGGAGAACTCCTGAGACCTAACTTTTGTTCCTTTGTCAGCTAATTTAGAACCTGAATGCTTAAGGGTCTTTCTTTCATCTTACAAAACAGGAGCAGACTCCTTGTCACAGACCTTGTCAGGACCTCTATGAGTCTTTCCCACCTCCATCCAAGTCTTCCTTTGCCTCAGGAAACTTTTCTTTCTGTATGTCTTTGATTATAACTTCTACCAGTTTGCAGGTTGGGCTCTTTCTCAACAATACACAATTGTCCTTCTTGTCTTCTCTCTCCTCCAGTCTCCTTCTCTACCTTTTCCTTCATCATTTTAATCTTTGTCCTTTTCCCCTCTATATTCTGAGAAAAGTATTATTTTCACAATCTGCACTCTGCACTGCAGAATACCATTATGGTTTTAATCTCATTGCTAACTTCTTACAACCCCTCATTATTTTTTTTTATTCTATGCTTTTTATCCCTCACCCCATTGCCTTTTTCAGGTAATACAATGGTAAAACATCCATAATTAAAAAGATGTTCATATTTTCTAAAATTTTCCTGTTTTAAATTTTATTTAAATTTATTTTAGAACTCATATAGAAAAAAACAAAAATTTTTAAAAGTGTACATATTTATGGGGTATGGTATGATGTTTAAATGCACATGTAAATTGTGTAATGTTTAAATCAGGGTAAACCTATCTATCTCCTTAAACATTTTATCATTTCTTTATGGTAAAAAAGAAGTTCAAAACCCTCTCTTCTAGCTTTCATTATTGTTACCTACAGTCACCCTACTGTGCAGTCACACACCAGTGCTTCTTACTCCTACCTGACTGTAACTTAGTACCCATAGGTCAACCTTTCCCTATCCCTTCCCATCCTGCTGCTGTTCTTCTCAGCCTCTGGGAACCACCACTACACTCTCAGTTTCTTTTTCAGATCAACTTTTTTAGATTCTAAAAAAGTGAGAGAGTGGGATCATGTGGTACTTGTCTTTGTAGAAGTGACTTATTTCACTCAACATAATGATCGCCATTTCCATCCCTGTTGTCATGGGTGACAGGATTTCATCCCTTCCCTGATGGAACAGTACCTCATTGTGCAGATGTAACTCATTTTCTCTATCCACTCATCAGTTGATGGACACTTAGGTTGTTTCTATTTCTTGGCTATTGTAAAACAGTGAAAGTGCAGATGTCTTTTCAACACACTGATTTCATTTCCTTTAGTAAATTTTTTTCTTTATAAAAAGAAAAAGACTGCCAGTCACGGTGGCACATGTCTGTAATCCAGCAGCCTGGGAGGCTGAGGCAGGAAGATCATGAGTTCAAAGTCAACCTCAGCTAAAGCAAGGCACTAAGCAACTCAGTCTCTAAATAAAATACAAAATAGGGTTGGAGATGTGGCTCAGTGGTTGAGTGCCCCTGAGTTCAATCCCTGATACTAAATAAATATTAAAAATTATAGTTAGAAAGGTCCAAATAATAGCAATGTGATTCTTTATCCATATATAATTTATGTTAATAGTTTATCATATTGATTCATATCTTTCCCTGTACAAATAAAATATCATATGAAGCTCAAACCGCTACAGTCCTTTTGAACTTACCGTGTATCTAAGTCTATGTTCATAGTTTTACTTCTTATATACACAGCCATAAATAATTCATGCTATTTTTATAAAAGATAATCTATAATAAACTGTCTTTGTTGGATCTCTATATACAGTGTCATACTAAAAACAGTATAGACTGTGTTCCATGAAAAGGCAACATTTAGATGTTCCAGCCAACAGCTGCACTGGAGGTATAATAGGACAGACAACCAGCCTCCACCACAAGACATAGGAGTGTCAGATCCTTTTCATGGCCCTGTTCCCCCAGTCTTTGTGCCACTCCAGCTGATACCTAGAATCTGAGATGAGCTGACTACACTCAGTCCTGCCCAAATTGCAGACTTGTAGGCATTTTAAATGGTACCACATTTTTAAGCAACTCAGTTTGGGGATCATTTTTAAGGGCAGACATAGCAATTTAAATAGCTTCTTTTTATTCCCTACCCTGATTTCCCACTTTTCTACCTGCCCCCATGAGAGCACCACCTTAAAAAGCCATTTGTTTATGAATCTAAGAGACCAAAACAGAGTCATGAGATGGTCCACAGCACAGAGAAATTAGCAGCCTCCCTGAACAACCCTGCTCTCTTTAAAAAACTTTTCTGTGGTACCAGTCATGGGGTAGAAGCTATTAAACTGAAACTCAAAGATGAAAAGAAGGGAGAGATTTGCTCTCTAAATTCTCCTGTAACAATCAGATTAACAGGAGAGCTGGAGAACCAAGAAACATCTAGAGGCAATGTGATTACAAAGAGAACTACTTTGTTGATAGTCCTATCTTGGTTGGTTTCATTGGGAAATTCCCAGGGTTCCTGTGAGTAGGTACCCTACAGAATAACAAGGGCTGGAGGAGAGAGCAACAATTCTGATCCTCTAGAGACAACCTTTGCCAACAAGTAAACTTGACAGGTTACAGAACCTTCTAGAGACTTCTAGAGATAAGTTTCTGGAGTCATGGAATTCCATCACCTCATGGGTGTCACTCTAGATACGGATCTGAGAATTTCTCAGAAACAACTTTAGAAGTTGGCCTCATAAACACACCACACACCATCTGCTGCTCCTACTTCAAAATAACATGACCCAGCCCACCTAGCTATACCCCTGGGGTTTTGACTCCTGCCTGGTAACCTTAAGACAGTCACAGAGAATTGATAAACTTTGTGTCAGGGAATTCATATATGGGTCTTTGGAATGGATGCCAAAGAAAAGACTCCCAAAGTCTACTCTGCAGCCACTCTAGTGTGGCACACCTTCCCACTGACTTCAAGCTTGGATACTCCCAATGTCAGTAGTCCTATCAGTGTCAAAGACTGCATGTTCATGGATGGAAAGTCACATCCTGGAGCAGCAGCCACACAGTCACAGGGACCAGATTCCCTGAAATAATGATCGCACTTGGAGCACTACAATATAAGCCCTACAGAATTTTCTAGAATGGCATGTATTCAAATTATTCTCCATCATAGGTCTTTATTTTTCTATGAGCTTCTCCACCTTCACTCAGGTAGACATATTGTCTTTCCCCAGGACTTAACGCTGCCCAAAGCAGCTGGAAAATGAAGCTAACCTATGAGATACCAGAGCCTTTCATGGAGACTAGTCTCTTTCCCTCTGTACTTACCCTTGTCACTTTCTCACACCAGGGAGGCAGCCTTACCTTGACAGTGTGTTAGGGAGTTGAGCATCTCCTGCATCTCCTGGTGTTCTGCCAATAACAATGGAACATGAGAAACAAGGTTCAGGTAGTCACCAGGGTTGCCCAATCCTGATGCTCAAGAAAGCCCATCTCTTCCCTGCCTTCAGCGGCCTAGAAAGAGATGAAAATGCACCACATGCCATTGTGACATGCTCTGAGGAAGACTCCGTAAGGCCTCCTGGATGGTCACTCCCAGAATGACAACCCTTTTATCTGGCCCAGCCCCATATATCTATAAATCCTAGCAAATATAAAGATATCCTAGGAGCTTTGGCATTTGGTTTTCTTTGGTTTGGATTCTTTTTTTTTTTTTTTTGCCTTTGCCTTTGCCTAAATATGCATACTTCCAAGGACCTAAAGTTAATTTAATCTGTATTAAACTGAAGTACCACAGAAATGGAACTCACGATGGAATTCAGACTTCAGAGCCAAGTAGCCTAGGTTTCAAGCTCCATCTGGTTCTGTACTTTAATTACTAATTTCATGACCTTGAAGAGGTTATGCAGATCTTCCAGACTTCCATCTTCTCATCTCAAGAATATGGCATTATGATCATCCCTTTCACGATTATGAGAATTCCCTGAAATGTTACACGTCAAACACTGAGCATGTGAAAATACTGAGCATCCAAACTGACAACCAGTGTGAATTCAACTAATATTGTCTATATAAAGAAAAATCCTATGAATTTCTGTCTTATCCATTCACTCTCTGTCAGGATCCAGACTGGTCTTTAACAAGGGAGCTGGTCTTGTGGCATGTGGTAGAACCCCATTCAAAGGCCCTAAAGTATTCACCATACACAGTAGTGTGTGTGCGTGCACACACACACACACATACCCTGAATGTCTCTTGCAAGCACTAATCCTAAAAGAGGGCAGGCTCCAAGCCAAAACACATTTTATGTGAAATTGAAAATCCATCCCACAATATGTGCTATGTTCTTCAGAGCTGGAAACTTCCTTATGCTAGAGACTGCATTTGGGGAAAAAGACACAGAGAAGAATGGGCAGGGATTTGAATTACATTAACTTTAGGTTGTTGGATATTCTTCTTACCAAGTCATTCAGAGGTGCAAAGATCTTTTTTCTTTTTCAGTATGGAAAACTTCAAAAGTGTGCAAAATATATAATAAATCTCCTTTTCTCTTTATCTATGACTATCAAGTCATAGATAATTTTGTTTCATCTAGGCCCCTAGTTACTTACACCTATCCAATTATTTCAAAACCAATTCCAAACATTTACTGCATTTCATCTAAAAATATTTTAGCATGTATCTCTAACAGGACTCATTTTTTAAATACAGCCATAAACACCACTGTCACACCTAAAATTTTAAAAACAATTTTTAATATCAAATACCCAACCAGTGTTTAAATTTCTAATTGTCTTATGTCATATTTTCTTAACAGTATATTTGTTTTAGTAAGGATCTAAAATAATGTCCACACATTTCAGTTGATTGATTTTTCTCTTAATTAAGTCTTTCTTCCATTGATAGATCTTCCTTAATATTTTTCCCTTGCAATTTATTTGTTAAAGGAACTAAATTGTTTGTTCCATGACTTTCCCAAGGTCTAAATTTTCCAAAAAAAACTTATTAAAGGATACTTTACTTTTAATAATAACCTATAAGTGAGAGAAGGGGTCGTGAAGCTAAAAAGATATTGACCTGCTGGTCAACACATTTTCATGTTTCCCAAAAGGCTCCTGATGCAGTTCACAAGATCACTATCATGTCAGTTACAGGCCAGAGTGTGGGAGTCTGGGGTTCCCAGGGTGAGCTCACTGTATTTTTAAGGCATTTTGCCTAAGTATAGGCCAAAGTCAGTGCTTCACAAGGTGGATCCAATAGAACTATCATAGAAACTACAAACTCACTGGTTGAAAAAAAAACATATAAAAACAGATTTCATGATAACCCTACCCATAGAAAGGGAAATCCCAGACTAACACTTGAACCACATGTATACAGGGCAGACTCTAGCTAAGAACATGAGCCTCAAAATGATACCAAAAAAGTCTAATATATATGTAATTGGAATCCAGAAGAAAATAAAAATATGGCCTCCTCCACCAAATGCAACAACTCAGAAGGGACCTCTTAGGTTCAGAGAGAGCTTTAGGCCTTTGTTAAAACTGCATGACAAGCCACTTTCCCCTCCGCAAAACCTGTTTTCTTTCCTTCCTTTCTTTCCCCAGTGTTAATTCAAGAACATCCCCCCAGCGAATTTCTACTCCACATCTCAGAATCTATCTCCTGGGAACCCCATCAGGAAACCTTACATTAGACTTTTGATAAGTCTAGGGGATGTGTTTGAATTCTAGGGTCCTCTCTAAAGAGGAGCAAAAGAAAATGTAGATTTAACAAACTGAATGAAGAGAGAAGTGGAATAATAAAAATTAATTCATCCTAAATAAAGCAAGAAAGATGTACAAGTCAAAAAGGAACTTAGAAGGACAGGTAGGACACATGGAAAAGAAATGAATTGGTCAGACGACTATTAAACTTAGGAAAAGCTACTCAACCTTCAATATTCAGGACAACGCAAATTAAAGAAATGCTATTATTCATTCATCAGATCTGGAGATTTAAAGAATGATACCATACAGTACTAGCAATGATTTCAAGATAGGGCACTTTCATATATTGCTAGTGGGATGTTAATTGCTACCACCATTTGCAAAAGTAACCTGGTAATATATATTTAAATTAAATATTTAAATATTTTCTTTGTAGCAGAAACTGATTAACTACTCACAAAAGTTTCCTCTACATCTGGGAAGCCTTAAACTACAATTTTGAGAATCCTCTGCAGTAGCTGACTGAGTCCTAGCTCAGGTATAACAGAGCCACTTGTTATAAAACCAACTCCTGGGATTGTGGCTCAACGGTAGAGCGCTCGTCTAGCACATGTGAGGCCCTGGGTTCGATCCTCGGCACCTCATAAAAATATAAATATAATAAAGGTATTGTATCCAACTACTTCTAAAAAATAAATGTTAAAAAAAAAACAGACTCCTGGCAGCCTAGACCCCTAACTGACCATATGGAGTAGAGAAGAACCTGAAACTAACTTGCACCATTTTATTATGTTTGAAATATTACATATTCCAGGGTCTATTTGTTACAGCAATTAGCTTATTCTAATCTATATATTCTTCATTCCACCAATACCCTTCACAGGCATTTATATAGAGAGGTAAAAATAACGGTACGTAAGACACTATGGGTAAGGAAACATAATAAGAGAAACTGCAAACAACCTAAATACCCAAGGAAAAAGTTGAAATAACTATAATATATCCATACTAAGGAATATTATGCAGCTATTATGAGTTATCTCTATGCCTGCTGATATGGAAAGATTAGCAGACTTGTTAATCAGGGGAAAAAAATCAAGCTCATACAAATGTTTAATATAATCTCACTTTTGTAAAAAGAAAAACAAAATGACATGTACATTTTTTATATTCATTTTATATAAGGATGTATAAAGGTATGTAAAAACATGAGTTAATGATATTGGCCAAATTTTTATTGTTATATTGTGTGCATTTATAAATATGTAACAACAGATTCCACCATTATTATAACTATAATGCACCAATAAAAAATATGGGAAAAAATGCAAATTAAGTTTTTACCATTAGTTACCCGAGAGAATTATGTGAATACAGGTTATGGGAGAATACAGGTTTTGGGGAGAAGAGAGAGAGAGAGAGAGAGAGAGAGAGAGAGAGACACTAATGGTATGTAAGCATATCTCAGTGTAATATTGAATGGAAATGTAGAATGTTAAATTGAATCATAAAATATTGAGTGAAATATGTAAAAAATTGAATAGGTATGTAGACAAGGAGGAGAAGGTAATGTCAACTTATATAAAATTCATTGTCTTAAATGCTAATATTTTAATATTACTTTTATAATAAAAGAATATTGAAAAATAAAGGAGAATAGGCATAACCTCTACCTGGACGGGGCTTTTGATGTTGCATTAATATTTTTAAAACTGACTGACCTGGATCTGGGGATATGTACTGTGTTAGGGTTGTATGACCGTCTTGTTGAGCCCAAAGGGCCATATCACTGTGAAGGTGGAGTTTTCCCAAAATAATAATCATAATCATAATACATGTTTCCACTGTCAATCATCCCAAGTGGTGTTCAAACCTGGAATGAGGATGTTACTAATTAATTTTGCATTACCACAATGAAATACCCGTGGCAGACTAACTTTATTTTTAAAAAGAGGTTTATTTAGCTCACAGTTTTGGGACAACCCCAGTAGTTTGGCCTCTGGTGTGTGTCTAATGGCATCGTGGCATCACATCACAAAACAGGAAGCCAGAAATTGACCAATATTCCACAACCCTGTCTGAGGCCATCCTCCTAACTAACCTTAGGAGCTCCCACCAAGCCCCACCTTCCAGATTCCACACTACCTTCTAATGCATGCATCACCTAAGGAATAAGCTTCTAATCCAAGAAACTTTAGGGGATGCACTTAAACCTCTTATAAAGATAGCAGATCTGATCTCCCCTGAAGAATGTTGCTACCCGATTCTCAAGCAAAACTCTGGTCTACCAGCAGAAAAGCACCAGGATTAGAGATATGTACTGGTGCTAGAGTTGGAAGAGGGAATGAACGGAGAGGAAAGCAGACAGTTGTATCTTCCATGCCTGAAAAACTTTCACAAATAGATGAAGGGTACTTTGAGCAGTGTTATTTTCCCTCGATAAAGGAGGCAGATGGACAAGACACCCTCATGCCATTTTATATAGCAATTCCAGAAAACAGAGGAAAAGAAAAGTCAAGGAGACAGAGATCAAGTTTTGCCAAGAATTATAAAAACTCCAAAGAAAGGACTTCATATCAGAGTCAACAGCAAGTGACAGCAAACCCCAAAACAGATAACTTCTAAATGGGAGAGCTGTGTTCCTCTCTCATGTAAATATCTAAATTAAGGGTTCAGAGCTGCTATGGTGGACCTATCCACCAGGCTCAGATGTGGCTCTTGGTGGTCAGGTGATATTTATACTCATAATTAGTAATCATCCCATCACCTGAAACAGAAATGGTAGAGAAGAAACAAGAAAACTGAAACTTAAGTCTCCCATTTGGAAATGGAGAGAATGGGAAAAGCAGTCTGTCACTATTGTCAAATCCCACTGGGCAGGAATTAGAAGATTCTCTTCCCTGATAGTGAAGTGAGCTCCTTGCTGAGACCCTAGGGCACCCTCTCATTCTCCTTTCTGAGAATAATTCCCCTGGCCATTGTCCCTGGCTGTTTTCCCTCTGGTTATCCATCATCCTCTCAGCCACAGCTTTAGAGAGCACACTCCACCCCTTTCACAGCCTCTTCCCACTAATTTCCAGCTCAGGAGCTGGAAATTACTGTAGAGGCTAATGCTCACAGGCTTTATGTTTCCCAATACAATGCCCTCAAAATTTTAGTTGCTGGGTGATGGGGATATAGCTCAATTGGTAGAGTACCTGCCTCGCATGCACATAGGCCCTGGGTTCAATCCCCAGTACCACCAAAAAAAATTTTTTTTTGTCATTTCCCAGTGTGTTTGTCTCTATGCGTACAAAACACAGCCAAAGATCTTATTTAGATGAAGTTTTCAGGCCTAAAATCTCAGGCTTTTACTTACAGGCCTGTGTTCTGACCACACACACACACACACACACACACACACGCACACGCACACGCACACGCACATGCACAGTCTCTCTCTCTCTTTCTCAAAAGTGGGGTTTTAGTCAGCTCTTTTCACTGCTGTGACTAAAAGAAACTGACCAAAAGAATTGTAGAGGAGGAAAAGTTTATTTAAGAGCTCACAGTTTCAGAGGTCTCAGTTCACAGTCAGCAGGCTCCATTTCTCAGGGCTGAAGGTGAGACAGAACATCATGGAGGAAGAGTGTGGCAGAGAGAAGCAGGTCATATGATGATCAGTAAGCAAAGAGATCTCCGCTTGCCAAATACAGACATACAAATACCCCAAAGCCACGCCCCCAATGACCCACCTCCTCCAGCTACATCCCACCTGTCTCCAGTTACCACTCCATTAATCCCATCAAGGGATAATTCATTAATTGGGTTAAGGCTTTCACAGCCCAATCATTTCCTCTCTGAACCTCCTTGCATTGTCTCACACATAAGCTTTTGGGGGACACCTCACTCCCAAACCATAACGAGTGTCAAATGAAACTCTTGGATGGGTTCTGATCTTTGCACCTAGCTAAGGTGATTCAACTGTACGGCAGAGAACTCTTAAATGAAATTGCTTGAAGAAATTCAGGGCCATCGTGTTACATCTTAATGAGGCTGCCATTTTGCAGTCATCTATTAGGACTTCTTAAATTTAGGGTGCAGACATAGTCAGCTTACTAAACACTTATAATATTCCAAATTACTAGACTCAATCAATTTAGAATTCAAGCTGCACTACAGAGTGCCTCTCTCAGCAAACTGGCTAGTTCTTGCCTGAAATCAATTCTCCCTTGTAATTCTCCTTTGCCAAAAGCAGTAAGAAGCAACCAACACAACCAGCATTCTGACCTCTCTTTACCATTTCCACAAATATGTGTTCTGTCTTCCAAGGTACAATTCAAAAATGCTTTGCTACCACATTAAAGGGGTCACCGTCCTTCTCATCTATAATGTCTATGTACTGGTAGCCTACCATCTGCCTAAACTTATGACTAGCATTCCATTTCAGGACAAAATTCTGAAGCTAACGTGTGTGTGTGTGTGTGTGTGTGTGTGTGTGTGTGTGAGAGAGAGAGAGAGAGAGAGACAGATTATGATGCTGGGGATCGAACCCAAGGCCTCCCACATAGGCTAGGCAAGTGCTCTACACCCCCAGCCCTTCTGGAAAAAAATTCTAAATTGTATAGGATTAAATTCACTTGTAAATGTCGAACAACCCATAATTTATAGTGGGCTTTTAGTTATGGAACTTCCCATGTGGAAGTTTCACTGGTTAATCTATGTCTGAGTCCTCAGGAGGTATCTACTTCCAGCTTATTGATCCCCATTTAATCACATGCCCTGGGGCAGGGGATGTGGCTCAAGCGGTAGCGCGCTGGCCTGGCATGCGTGCGGCCCGGGTTCGATCCTCAGCACCACATACAAACAAAGATGTTGTGTCTGCTGAAAACTGAAAAATAAATATTGGAATTCTCTCTCTCTATCTCTCTCTCTCTCTCTCTCTCTCTCTCTCTCTCAAAAAAAATAAAATAAAATAATCACATGCCCCGATCATCTTTATTCTTGAAAGCTATGTTTGTGGCTAAAAAAATCACTCTATCACTATTTAAAAAAAAAAAAAACTGGAACAAATGTTGAAGGACAACTAGTGTTTAGTGCTTCCCTTCAACTCAAGCTTGGTGGAAAGAGCTCCAAGGAGATCAATCAGAGCTTGCCATTGTACCCTGAAACCTGTAGGGCACCAGAGGCTGGTGCCAGAATGCTGTGTGGACAAGCCTAACAGGGCAACAGAGGCTAGCAGGTCTGAAAGGAGAGGATGGCCTGCATGACTGAGGGAGCACCATCCCGATACCATCTTGGAGGGACTTTGCCTCAGACAGCCCCCTGGAAAGCCACTGGGACCTAAGCAGAGTCTATGTACAAATCAGATTGCTGGAAACCCAAGGGAACTGCGGTGCAAGATTTGTAGAGAAGGAAGGTGGTGTCTGAAAAACACACAATACACAAATGCTCACTCCTACCCCCAGAGCTTTAAACATCTGCCATAGGAAATTATGGCAGTTACTTTGGAAATTAGTATGACGACCGCTTAAAAAACTAAACACAGTATTACCATAAGATTCAATGATCCCACTTCTGGGTGTATGTATATTCAAAGGAATTGAACCAGCATGTTGAAATGTTGAAGAGATATCTGTGTCCCCATCTTCGTTGCAGCATCATTCATGATAGCCAAGATATGGAAGCAACCTAAATACCCATCAACAGATAAATAGATAAAGAAAATGTTTACACACACACACACACACACACACACACACAATAGAATACTGCACTATATAGCAAAAGAAATTCTGTAATTTGCAACAGCATGGTTGGAACTGGATGATGTTATGTTAAGTGAAATAAGCCAGGAACAGAAAGATAAACACTGTATGATCTCAATTATACAAAGTCTATCTTATAGAAATGGAGTAGAAAGATGGTTACCTGAGACTGGGGCTAGGAGAGTATTGATCAAAGGGTGTGAAGCCAGACTGGAGGAATAAGTTCTGTTTCTGTATTGCACTGGATGGGACCATAGTTGAAAATAATGTATTGTGTGTCTCAAAATTGATAAAAGAATAGATTTCTAACATTCTCACCACAAAAAGGGGGTTCGTAATATGATGAATACTTAATTAGTTTGACTGAATCTTTTTGTAATGTATACATAGACCAAAACATCATATTATACCTAAAAATAAACACAATTATTGTCAATTAAAAATAAATTCTAAGGATGAGTTGTGGCTCAGTAGTAGAACACTCACCTGGCACATGCAAGGCCCTGGGTTCGATCCTCAGCACCATGTAACAATAAATAAATAAAATAAAGGTATTGTGTCCAACTACAAATAATTTTTTTTAAATTCTAAAACAAATTATCTGCTGCAGCTGTGAGAAGCCCTGTCAGATGGCATTGATGCTGATCACACTTTGGGAAAGAGCATGGAGGCTGCACACAGACTCTCTCAGCCATTACCTGTCCTCCCTCTGCACCACCCACCTCAACCACAGAGCAGCTAGCAACTTTGGTGAGCAAGTTGGCAGGGGAAGAAACACTAGTAAGTTAGGGTGAAAAGCACAGACTTCCCGGGCCCTCCTCTCCAATTCAGAACTGCAAACCAGAGGAAGAGAAGAGGAGAAGCTATAGTTTTAAATAGAATTTAAAGTTTTCATTATTTATCTGGACTTGCATATTTCATTTCTATATTTCTCAACCCTGGCTGCCCACTGGGATCACCTAGGGAGCTTTTAAAATTACTGATGTCTTGAGCCTCGTCCCCAAAGATTCTCATTTCATTGATCTGGGGGCAGCCTGGGCATCAACATTTTTTTAAAGCTGCCCAGGGGAGTCTGATGGACAGCTTGGGTTGAAAACCATGATGGTCATATTGAATTAAGAATATTTTTTGCAAACAAAAGATCGTGGAGTGACTAGAAATGTGATGAAACTTTTCCTTGGTCACACCTAGGAGATGGAGAACTAGCCCCACAGCCCAAGCTTGGAAGAAAACTATGTCAACATTTTACAACTATACCGTGTAGGAGATTCTCTTTTCAATCCTAACTCCTTCAAGGAGATAAGAATCCTCTTTAGGTCAAGGGTATGACATGATTCCTTGGGTCTCCACACCGCCCAGCACTTGCTACATGGTAAGAGATTAATATATATGTATTTATTGGCCTGCTGTTAACCTCTGACCTCAATGCTAGGATAAATCAAAGTGTTCTTCCTGATGCACCAGGAAAACTAAGTAGACTCCAAGATAGCCTTGAACTATCTCTTGGAATCAATGAAGAAGATAAAGGGTCCATAAGATACTGTCATTATGAAGCGGTTAGTCATTTTTCATCAACCCTATGTCCAAAATCTGTGTCCAAATTGGAACCTCTGTATTGAAATTGTTCCAAATTTGAGCCAGTTTTTTACCTCACCAACCTAAGAGGAGGTCTACCAGAAAGCTGAAATAGCCAACATGGCAGTGTAGGTCCAAGGGGTAGGCTTGGACATCTGTGAAAGTCAAGCCCACCGAGTTGAGTGAAGCTGATCCAGTTGGTCAGGTCAGAGCCTGTCTGTCCATCGCTCCCTCATTCCCACCTTTCCTAACAAGACCCTGGTAGGGCAGTCTCACTCCTCACACACCATCACCATGACCACCACCCCTAGTCACTGGGAGCCCTGCTCCATTAATAAAGACAGGACACGATGACAGGATGCAGGAAAAAAGCCACAAACTTGCAAAACCATCAGCTAACATCCACCAGCAGCTTTAGTCTGTCAACACAAAGATGTCATGTCCCAGAGTAGAAGCCCACAGCACAGCGTCCCACAGGAGATGCTTCTCGAAATGCTCCCGATTCCCCCAAGCCCACACTTATTGTACAACTCCATCAAACAGATGGGGGCTGATTGCCAAATGCATCCGGCGCCAAGACTTGACACTTGAGAAATCGCCCTTTCCTGTGAATGAATCCTGAAGCTTGGTGTCAAGAGAGCACCCTTTTCATAACCTAAAAAGGAAAAGCAAATCATCTTAAGCCCGTTCTGGTATTGGAATTGGCCTTCTCCATCACCAGCTGCTGTCTTTTGTCTGATTCAAAGAAATTTTTTAACTCGAAATAAAATGTACTCCCCATAAGCCCAAGCTCAGACAGATGTCTGTTTCAACTGCATTTGGTAAAAAGAGCCTTCCAATCCCAGTCCATTTTACTGGGCTTTGTCAGCAGAGGAAGCCCCCACCCAAAAGTTAAGTTGAACCAAAGATGATAGGATTCAATCAGACGCAAACAGTTTTACCCTGTTGCCCCCATAATCTGACGTCCTCAGGAAGGTCCACTACCTTCCAGACACATCAATTAAAAAAAAAAAAAAAAAAAAAAAAAAAGATCCCCTGACACTTGCAATGCTGGTTATAGAGTCCACATTTTACCCTTCTAGAAGCACACACTGTGCCTTCTAGCCTGGGTAGCTCCAATGGCCCCCAGCCACGAGCCCCAGTCCTTGGTTTTAATCAGGTATTAAACCCTGGAACATTAGACAAGTGAAGCATTTGATGATGACGATAATGAGTGGCCCATTAAAGGTAATTTTTTTTAAGTTAATGAGCTCTCCCCAAAGAACAGCCACGTACTGTACTGAAAAATGTCTGTAGGACGCACTGCACTTTCTCGCTATTTATTTAACTTTATGTGGATGCCATAAAACTTCTTTATTTGCTTTCAGTTAGCCCATAGGTTTTGACAAGATAAATTTTTATTTAGGCCTTTGCCCAGCTACAATCAGAAACAGGAGACTCACTTTCCAAAGCGGGGCTGATAGATGGATTAATCAAAGCACTCCCCACCCTGCTTTCCTTCCAGCAACCACAGGGATCAACAGACGGAGTTTTTCCTTAATTAAAGAAACTCAGCAACAAGGTGATTTATCGATGATGAATCTTGCAGGCCTTTTCATTGTGCGGTCACTGTTGGCCACTGTTTGAAATTTACCAACATAAATAAAACCTCTGCATGACTAAACAAAGTTAAAGTAGCAATAAATTGAGGCTGCCATGTACTCTGGGCTAGATCTGGGGCCAACATAAATACCAGAATGCCTTGGCTGTGACACGCTTGACACAATGACATCATGCACTCCCAAAAAGAATAGCCGAACCCCAGCCAAAGCCTAAAACCGAATACAATTCCCCTAAATGAATCAAATTGCCATGGTCTAGACTCGACTGCTCTAAGGGTTCGACTTCTGGCTCCCTTGCCCTCCGCTGTCGAGAGATCACATTAAAAAATAATCTATACACTGATCTAAATTTCACTTTCTCTGCATGATTAAATTTTGGCAGGAGTAAATCTCTGTTATTCTCACTCCCCGGGAATGTTTGGAAAGTTACTAAAAACTCAGGATTTATCAGCTTAAGGCCCAGCCACTGAGATGCGATGCCCCAGCCTGTCTACTGCTACTCTACCCTCAGGGGGAGACGGGCCCAAGGCTGCAGGGGACACGGGGCACATACAGGGAGAGAAACTCTGTTCACTTAAAAACGGCTCAAGGCTGGCTTCTCTCCCAAGGGGTTTGCTTTGCCCACATTTAGCAACGGGGCTGTAATGAAACGCCTTCGGGAGATAAGAAAGTCAGCTAAACGGGTTCCAAGGCCCCCAGCCCTATTACCAGTGAAGAGAGGGGAGAAGGGAAGGCACCCCTCAGAATGTACACACAGAACAGCAAATTAAAAATGGAGAAAAAAAATCTAATAACTAACTGTTGAAACCATAAAAGCTGGCCATAAAAGACATTTTCCTTCAACTACTTTACACAGGGCTGTATAATTTTATGTCACTTTTAATTTATGTTACTGTAATGAAAGATGTTCTAGGTGCTAAAGAGCTTGGGGGGGGGGAAAGGAATTAAACTGTTTTTAAAATGAGGGGGGAAAGTCCATTTGCAGGGCTTTGAAGGAGATTCCTTTTATAAGGTAGAAGAAGGGTTAAGGAGGAGAACCTATTTACTCCTCCACGCCTCTAAGCCAAAAGTTTTACAATGAGCATCTTTCTCCCACCGCCATGCTGGGGACCCCAAGGCCTTAGGCAGGTAACATTCACAAAATGGGTTCGATAGCGATTCATGAAATTAAGGTGTGAGTGAGAGAGACCCGTGCCAGGTATGCTAACGTTGTGAAACCAGGTTTTTATTGTGAAGAAATACATAAAGGAGCAGGATTTGGATCTTCTATGGGGATCCATATACAAATGAACCCCGTGTTTACAAGATATAGATGAACTGGCAAAGCTCAGGGGGACATGGCAAAGCTATATTCAAGGATTTTAGAGAAGCACGGTTTATTGTTACCAGAAAATCAAACAAGATCTTTCCCCTCCCCATCTTCAGAGATTCAGAGAATGTCGGGGAAAGGGGGAATAAATTGCAATGTAGAAAAACTTGAATAAATTATAAATTTAAAAGCAATTTAAAATTGTGTATGCTCAAGTGGAGGGGCAGGTGGGGAGCTCTTTGGTACCGATGCGCTGTTTCGGGTTCTAGGAGCCAATTGCTACTGTGTGTTAAGTTAAAATTCACTACACATTTATGATGTATGTGATTTTCTCTATGTCTATTCTACTCCAAAAAAAAATAATATTTTTAAAATAGCATTATGCTCAGATGAGTCTCCTAAAAGAGATGCAGAGGGTAGGTATTGTGCATACACAAATAGAAGTTGTGGTGTGATTTTTCCCAAGGAAAATGTAGATCTCCCCTTAAAAGGCAGAGGCCCTCTGAACTCTGGCTAGCTTTCAAAGCAAGATGAGGTTGTTTTTAGAAACAATTTGCCATCTATTAAGAACAAAATCCAACTCAGCCTTGAATATTAGAAAGCGAAACATATATACAACTTCCAGAGACTGCTGAAGTATCAAACAGATAGGGCATTATTTAGGTAGGCTCCAAAGTCAAGGCCACTTTACACCATTATGGACCAGACTAAACAAACCTGACCCGCAGGGTGACCCTCCAAGGATCCCAAAAGATTGGAAACTCCGAAAAGGCAGCTCTGACCAGACTTTACAGCCTGGTAATGGCATTCAAATGACACTCCGTCTCTGTCACGCAGCCAAAGATTGGTGTTGTATATGAGAGCAATTTCCTCAAGAATTCAGAGGAAAATGTGATACTTTGCCTTTTATGCATGGGCTTCACAACAGCAAGCATATTTACTAGTTGGGGACATCAAACCTCCTGGTGAATGTCCCATCAAATCATCCTGCCCAATCACTTGGCAGGGGCAGGAAAGTCAGGGGCAGGGATGTCAGATGCAGGAGGAGGGAGAGCCCCATCCTGCAGGACCCGACAAGCCTCTGTCGCAGGCTACTTTAAAAGCTGAAATCGTGTCCAGCAAAACCTCATCAAGATACAGAGTCACTTTTCACTGGAAAATGGGTCTTCGCTCACCTTACTGTCTGTGTCTCTACCCAGGCAACTCCTGCCTGGTGCCGCCCCACACACGGAGGTCTGGCCTACACTTGTGCATCGATCTTGCTCACCCAGAAACTGTTGGCAGTGGGCAGCCCCGAGTGCAGCTCCTCCCGGGGCCTGTTCTTACATGTTCCCATTTCATGACTCTCTGCCCAGTACAGGGTGACTCAGATCCGTCCCGTGGGGAAGCAGCTACTCCAAACAGCCCTCAGCCAGAAGTTGACTGGGAAAGGTGATGTGTTCCCGATGTTGCAGAAGGGGAGCGAGGCAGGGAAAGAAAAGGAAATTTTATTTTTTTTCCCCCTATAAACTTGAAAAGGAAAATTTAAATAGGAGCTAGCACTCCATGCTCTGACGGGAGATCCAGCCGTGGAGATGGCTTCAGATTCAGGAGCCACCGTCATTCACAGCCTGTCACTCTCCTTAATCTTTATTCTCTCACAAAACAGGTGCAGAGGCCTGAATCCTCACTACATGCCTAGAGCTGCTACCTGGTGGCCTGAAAGATGCGTGAGGAAGGGCATGTGTTCCTACCTCCAGACTTCTCTCTGACCCACCCAAACACCGATCCCTCTGAGGACCACCACTGGTCCACCTCAAGCACAACTGAACCTGTGGATCCTAAGAAAAGGACACAAACCCCATACCGGAGATTTAAAGGCCACACGCAATCTCTCTTTTTTTTTTTTTTTTTTTCTGGAATTGAACCCAGGGGGACTTAACCACTGAGCCACATCCCCAGCCCTTTTTTGTATTTTATTTAGAGACAGGGTCTCACTAAGCTGCTGAGGCTGGCTTTGAACTCACAATCCTCCTGCCTCAGCCTCCCAAGCTGCTGGCAGACACAACCGCACATGGCTCATTGACCCAGCTATCCTTCTCCTCGGTCTATACCCAAAGGACTTAAAAACAGCATACTACAGGGACAGCACAATTCACAATAGCTAAACAGTGGAAAAAACAATCTAGATGCTCTTCAATAGATGAACGGATAAAAAAAAATGTGACATATATGCACAATGGAATATTACTCAGCAATAAAAGAAAATAAAATTATGGCATTTGCAGGTAAATGGATGGAGTTAGAGAAGAAAATGCTAAGTGAAGTTAGCCAATCCCGAAAACTCAAATGCCAAATGTTTTCTTTGATATAAGGAGGCTGATTCATAGTGGAATAGGGAGCAGGAGCATGGGAGGAATAGATGAACTCTAGATAGGGCAGAGGGGTTGGAGGGAAGGGAGGGGGCATGGGGTTAGAAATGATGGTGGAATGTGATGATCATTATTATCCAAAGTACAAGTATAAAGACATGAATTGGTATAAATATACTGTGTATACAACCAGAGATATGAAAAATTGTGCTGTATATGTGTAATAAGAATTTGTCATGCATTCTGCTGTCATATAAAAATTTAAAAATTCATTAAAAAAAGAAATTATATATTTCTTGGCTTCAAATGTTAGTATGTGTATGTCTTAATATCATATTAAGAGGTATCTTAGTAATAGATATTATTTACCATAATAATATTGTAAAACTAACTAACAAGAAATTATGACATTATAACTAAGGGAAAAAAATACAAATTTCTAAGTTATCGAGAAAAAAAATTCTTTGTGCCCCTGTTTTTACATAGAATTTGGGTTTTGCTATAGTTTGGATGCTGTTTGTTTCCCCTAAAAGTTTCATGTGCTGGACGCTTGATCCCCAGTTTGGTGGTGGTGGGTGGTGGGATCTTTGAGAGGTGGGGCCTGGTGGACAGCCAGGTCATGAGGTCATCGCCCTCAGAAAGAACTGCTGCTGATCTCATGGATTTGTTAGTCCACTTGACAGCAGTTGTTAGAAAGTGAGACTACCCTATGGCCTTGTCCCCCTGAACCTGCAACTAGTTCTCTTTCCTTTTCTCTACCATGTTGTGACACAGCCAGGGGGCCCTTGTCAGGATATGGCCACCATGCTGTTTGGGCTCTCCAGTCACCAGAATTGTGAGCCAGATAAATCTCTTTACTCTATATAAGTTACCCCGCCTCGGGTATTTTGTTATAGTGACACAAAACAGACCAACACAGCTCTGATCTCTCATCTTTTTCAGATGATCTCTGACCCCACGTTAAGTTCCAACAAGTCATTCCTTTCGGCCTGTTCCACGGCATGTTTCTGCCCTTCAATTCAAATAATGCTTTATTTTCAGGTGGATCATGAAGGAGATGGCAAGTGTGCAGCATTTGTGTGGGGAAGCACATTCTTTTTTAACTTTTTTCTGCCTTCGAATGATGTACTTGCTTTTCACAGATGAAAAGAAAGACAACATGGCTTCCAGGTGAAGGGTACACACAGCCTAGCAGCAAAGAGAGAGCGACCAGCAGACTATCTGCAGGAGGAACAACATCCTCCCTGCCCGCCAAGACAGAGGGACCTAGTTCAATGCAGCCTAGGCCTGACATAGTCAAGGCCTAGAGATGACCAAGGACTTCCACTGGGAGGAGGCACCAGGGACCTGAGAATCGTTCACCTTCCAGAAGGAGGAAGATACTAACGGGCTTGAGCTGATACCTGCTCTACTTTCTGTAGCAGCCTCTCCTTCCATCTCTGCGAGAGCCGCCTCCCAAATGACCCTGGCCCCTCATGAGTTTGGAAGAGGCCAGCGTTGGCTTCAGCCCTCCCCACAGCACATTTCTTCCCTCCCATTTGAGGGGCTTTTTTTCGCCTCTCCCCCGTTTTCCTCTGCCCTTTCACCCCCACCCCGGGGAATACAGTTACACATCCTGCATGAAGTGGGGACCTTGGGCTGGACCCCTACAAGCTGCTAACTGAAGACCTTGTCAGGAGAGGGAGGAAGAGGCCAAGGAGGAAAAGCAACACCGCTTGCACGGTCCCATTCTAAATTACGAACAGCAGCACAGCGTCCCAGAGGGGCTGCCTGGCTCCACCAGGGCCACATGGGTCCTTCCCGCCAGGCTCAGGGGCTCAGCGCCTGACAGATCAAAAGGCTGCAACGGTGCAGCTAATGGTCCTGGAGATCCCTGCCCCGCTCTGGGGGGTTTCTTGATTATAAGCCTAGGGAACCTGCTGCTTCTAGAAACCAGCCGCCTGCACAAGATCCCGGTACCACTCCTCTCAGCTGTGTGATCCTGGGCAAGTGATTCGACTTCTCTGGGTTTTGGTCTCTTCCCCTACAAATGGGGATAAGAATTGTACCTACTTCATGGTGGTAATTAAATGTGAAAGTATAAATAGGTCCTACCATAGCCCATGCAGTGCATATTAATTAACTTTTAATATTTTGCTCTTATTTATAACAAGGAGAATTCTCCCCTGGCCAGAATGGAGAATGAACAAGGTTAGGGGAGGGAGGGAGCAAAAGAGGGAGGGAGGGAGGGAAGGATGGAGGGAGGGATGGGATTTCTCTTCTAGCCCTATTTCATAAGTACCTCTGATTCCAAGTCTATGGAAGACTTCAAATGATATGGGGACAATAATGCATGCCTGTGTCAAGATCTGGGGGCTCCAGACAGTTAAATAAGCTCCCCCAAAGCACAAGGCTCCTAAAGGCGGCCTTAAGAGTCCTCTCTGACTCCTGACACTGCGATCCTGCCACCAGTCCCCACATGCTCCAGACTGGGATTCCTTCCTGCCTTGGCAGAGAGGGCAAGAAATCCCTGCACTCACCCAGTTCCCAGCAGCTGGACACGTATCTCTGATACTACAGTTATAGAAGGTTCCAACTCAAACGTTGGTACCTTTGGGGTAAAAGGTCTTGGTCCAACTTTTTTACTCAGAACAGAAGTTTCCAACTCATGCTAAGGGTTGGAGGGAGTGTCTCAGGCCAGGAGCAGAAGCTTTTTAATGCTTCCCTGGGAGGGACTCTAACAATGTGTCCCCATTCCGGTTAAGAATTTAAAAGGTAGAGCCAGGCTCCGGGAGGCTCACGCCTTCAATCCCAGCAACTCAGGAGGCTGAAACAGAAGAATCACAAGTTCAAAGCCAGCCTCAGCAACTTAGTATAACCTTGTCTCAAAATAAAAAACAAAAAATGGGCTGGGGAGGTAGCTCAGAGTTCAATCCCTGAGTTCAATCCCTGGTACAAAAATACACACACACACACACACATAGACACACATGTCAGGCCAAAGGAAAACACCCTGATTCCAGTGGTGGGGAGTATCAGAGAGCCTCCAACATTACTAGCAATTACATGATATGAAACATTAGGAACATTAGGAAAACTGCTACGATTTTGTATCTCCTAATGAGGATAATGACTAATATATTCTGTCAACAGACATGACAGCTGTCTGTACAGATTTGGAGGCATATATTTTTAGATGCTGTTACTGTACCTCCAGCTATTTTAACTACTAAATTTTGTTTGACACCATGCAATCCAGCAACGAGGAAGCTTAGGAGGAAAGGTTTAAAATCTCCTGTTTCCAGCTGTTTCTCTTCCCTACATCATTTTTTACCTCGTTATTATTCACTGGGACCCATAAATCTGCCACTCAGATCCCAGGCTAAGTGATGTGCTACAGAGAAATTGCTAATGTCACTAGGAAACAAAAGTGAACACTGGGACCACAGCATTCGGCATTCAAAAGCCATCCCGCCCTGCCTGATACTCACGCTAACACTCAGCCACTGGCCAGTGAACTCGCACACTGTTCTCTGGCCGCTGCCAGAGCTTCTATGTGATAACGGACAGTGCTTCATGCCCCGACTGCCCGCTTTTCCTAATTGGGGGCTGAAAAGGGAAGGAAGGTGGAAAGATTTGCAAGACAGGCTCTAATTTTAAGACAAAAGCCATCCCATTAAATCTTAACAGATGTTTCTCAAGTTTAGAAGATTAAGAAAGATTTCAGCATCAAAAATCAAAGAAAATACTCCATGACCTTAAAAAAGGATAAAACACAAAGCTCCAACAAACCCAAAGTCCACTTTGACAGCTGTCTCTGACGGAATTGACGAGGTGCTATTGATGTTTGGATTAAACCATGCCTCTGTGATCAAGTACTCAAACATGGGATAAAAGACGAATATATTCTTTAATCCTACCCACTAATTTTGTCGAGGCCCTGAAAAAGCAACGAACGCTGAACAAATGTTGAAGGTGGCTTTGCCTCTGTTTATTGACAAAGCTATTTTTATTTCATTAATTTGCCACGTATCTTATCGGCATTTAAACTAACACAAGGAAATCCATACAAGGTATTAAACTCTCCACAAACAGATGGCCGCAACTTCCAAAGCTGCTAAAGGTAAAATCGATAGACGATGATTCCAAGAAAGTGAGGAAGATGTTGCAGAAAAAATGTAATAGAAAAAAAAATGAGGCTCTGATTTATTCTTCTTTTTCTTTTCTTTTTTTTTTTTTTTTTTTTAAACTAAACTGTAAAACAGCATGGAGAATGCCAGCTTTCAGCCAGGCTGAGTTTTGAAAGAAAAGAAGAAAAACTTTTTTTTTTCTCTTAAGAAAGAAAGGGTGAAGAGGCAATTAAGTCATTAATTACTCTCTTTGTCTCGCAATGTCCAACCCATCAAACGTGGCCTCTTCTGTCTTCATCAAAGGTAGAGCCCACTCTACTTTACAATAAGTACCTCTTAATAAGACAATCTCATGTTTCAAAAGCTGCTCTACGAGGAATTTAGATGAAGATAAATTAAAATAACACTTAGCAGCAGACCCCAGAGTTTGACAGCCACACAGCGCCCACTATCACCCAAGGTCCTCAAGCGAGCTGTGAGCAGGAACAGGGACATGGTAGAGAAACAGGGGCTGTAAGCCAAGAGGAGAGGCTTGAGGTTGGAGTGACAAGGGATACAGGGTCCGGGGAGATGGTTAAGATCAGCATAAGAACACTTGGTGGATCTGGATGGCTCCAGGGAGATGTTTTAAGAGAGGTCCTCCACCTTAAACCCTCCAGAGTGGGTTCAGCTCCCTGAAGACTCTGTCTCCAGACAGTTGGCTAGTACCCCCATGAAAGACCCCTCAGACCCCTCTAAGGTATATGTGACCAAGTGGACTCCTTTAAGGAGTTTAATGTGCTTCCTTAAAAAAAAAAAAAAAAAAAAAATATATATATATATATATATATATATTTTTTTTTTTTTTTTTTTTTTTTAAGTCCTGAAGTGTGAGGCTCCCTCAATTTATTCTCTCCTGTCAAGTTTCCTGTTGCTGATCTGGATGACCTTGAACCAATTCTCCCCAGAGGCTAGCTAGAAGCCAAAGCCATGGCACACGCAGAGGCCCATGCACGCAAGGTACGAGTGAGCGCGTGCATTTTAAAGCTCTTTTGGAAGGTTGGACCATGCTTACCCAAGAGCCTCCCTTTCCATACCAATTTCCAAAGATGCAACCCGGTTACACGCTAAGAAACACTATGAGAAGATTCAACTAAGAATTTGTTGACTTCGTCCTCCGATAGGCTCCCTCCACCGGCCTGGGATTACATAAGCACTAAGTGTGCTAACAACAGCTTTATTTTTGTGTGTTGCTATGGAATTTCGAAAACAAAACAAAGAAAGCCACTGATCAGTAATTGTGACAAAACTTCTTAGCCACAGCATTGAGAATAGGGCCTAATTATTCTATAAACACACTTTGATTTGTTTACTTCAACGTCAAATTAACTTCAACTATGTAACAGCAGACGCTGATTTGACACGGTGGGCGAAGCCGCGGCAGGCTCTGCTCCACGTACCTTGCGCAAATCTTTTTTTTTTTTTTTTATTCTTTTTCTTTTCTTTTCCTATTTTTTTTAAATAGATTCATTTGTAAAAGTGTCTCTGAAGTACACACCACAGAGGAGATTAGGAACTTCGTATGCATTTTATTTACCTAAGCAGGGGCATGCATGTTTGTGACTCCGTATTTGGCTCTCAATTGCCTCTTTCCACAATGGAGACAGGAATATTCTTTAAGGAATATTAGCAGTTCATGTCTACAGAGATGAAGATATAATGTGAGCCTAAGAAAATTAAGAACTACAGAGAAAGGAGACGTTTTAGATTGTTGAGAAAAAAAAATCATGGCAGGCTGCGCTAGAGTTGTGGCTCAGTGGTAGAGCGTTTGTGCAGCAAGTGTGAGGCCCTGGGTTCGATTCTCAGCACCCATATAAATAAGTGAATAAAATAAAGGTCCATCAACATCTAAAATTATATTTTTTAAAAAATCATGGCAGGCGAAGTGAGACAGGAGGAACAGATAAATGTCCAGAATCACAGTGAGACCAGCACCTGTCATTCCTCAAGTATTTGTCGAGTGCTGATGTCACTCTTGTTCCTGTATTTGACCCTTATGGAAATTCTACTTCTCTAAGCAACTTACAAATAGTATCCCATGTATTCCTCCAAATAACATTCTCATTTTATGGAAGAGGAAACGGAGGCTCAGAGAGGTTACTAGTTTGCCCAAAGTCACATAGCTAGTAAGTAGCAGAGTCTGAGATTCAAATCTGGATACTGTCTTCCCAGCCCATTCTATGCTATGCTTCTTCTGACAGCCATATTCCGGACCCTAGACTGGACCCTAGTGTTACCAATCATGCTACTTCCATCAGGAAGCTTCTAGACTAGAAAACAGTCACAAAACAGTGTAGTAAGCCGGGCGAGGTGGTGCATGCCTATAATCCCAGCGTCTTGGGAAGCTGAGGCAGGAGGATTTGTGAGTTCAAAGACAGCCTCAGCAACTTAGTGAGGCCCAAAGCAATTCAGTGAGACCCTGTTTCTAAATAAAATGTTAAAAAAAAGGGCTGGGGATGTGGCTCAGTGGTTAAGGGGCACTGGGTTCAATCCCCAGTACCAAAAAAAAAAAAAAAAAAACAGTGTAATAGGGCCATGAAGGAAGGAAGTACAGGATGGTCCCTGGAGGTGCTGGGAGGGACACTAAACCCATGTTAGAATGAGCAGAGAGTGGGTGGGAAGGTTGGTAAAGACTGTTTAGATTTAGGGCTCAGTGAATCAACTTCAGCACTTTTGATATCTGGGGCCAAATAATTCTTTGTTGTCTTGGGCTGTCCCATGAATTAAGGAATATTTAGCTCTATCCCTAGCTTCTACACACTAGATTTCCGTAGTCTAAGACCCCTCCAGTATGATGACCAAAAATGTCTCCAGACATTGGCAAATGCCCTCAGGGATGACAAATGTTATCACTGGTTTAGAACGAGTGGGCTAAAGGAAGTCGTGGTCAGTATAGGCCTGAGTGATGGGCAGTAGGCATCAGAGATAGAATTAGAAGAGTTTCAGGCAGAGGATATAGCACATACCAAGGCCCAAAAGAGAGGAGTTAGCACTTCCTGGAAACTAAAACAATTCAGTGTGAACAACTCTTAGAATTAGATATCAAGGATCAGAATTGAGTCAAGAGAGATAAGCAGGTCATCATAAAAGACCTCATGCTGTATGCTTGGGCATTGCTCCTAAGTACAAATTTTTTCTTTTTTCTTAACATAGATTCAATGAATTAGAGAAAAACAATACAGGGATCAGCCAAGACACTATTTATACTTTCTTTGCATGTCGATCAATTTTCTTCTAATTTCATTTAAAACTAAATGTGTATTCTTCATATGTAAAAAGATCTTATGTTTCAATAATAAAATGCAAATCACATGAATAACAAAAAGAGCAAAGTTCACGGACAGGCAATTTGCAATGAGGAAGCACAAATGGTCGATAACTGTGTGAAAAACATGCTACTTTTCCAATGATCAAATAATGCAAATTAAATCACAAAATCTCGTTTCCCACATATCATACAGGCAAACAATTTCTTAAATTGTAATTGCATCTTGGGTTGACTAACAGAGAAACTGCATTCTCCATACCACTAGTGAAAGTCAATATTAGTACACTTCACTAGAAAGCAATAAAGAAAAAAAAAAAAAACAGTAATAAAATTGGGTTTAATGAAAAATTAAGTGATGAACTACTGAAATGATTAAACACCCAACGAGAACTGAGTTGATCACATAATAGAATACTATGCTT